>NW_004567112.1:37617847-37647199 GCF_000260355.1 Condylura cristata
GGACCACCTGAGTCTATAGGACCACCTGAGTCTATAGGACCACCTGAGTCTATAGGACCGGTAATGGCCGACACTTAACAGTTCGTCTCCCAGACCTGTTCTAAGCACTTTCTGCTCACTGATTTAATCACCGCAGCAACCTTCTAGGGTGAGGGCAACTATATCAGAATGTTGGGAGCATTCTAATGCCCTCCTTTTAAGTCATGCTGTGCTCTGAATTTTAGATTTTAAATTATTTCAAATAAAGGCAGTATATTTCTACTAAGTATTACCCAAAATAAGTCAAAAGTTACATTTGTAGTAGACATATTTATGATGTCGTTTTGGGGACCTTGGGTTCACTCTGGGAAAGGTTTCACCAGAGCTCCCTTTTCAGCGGCTCATGGTGAGATTCTTCATGAGATAGAGTCTCAATTATATTTAAAGAGTAAGTTTATTAAAAAGAGACAGGAGAGGAAAGGACACTTGCATAGGTGCAAGTGGGCAGGAAGAGCCGCCCTGGAAGGGACAGGTTTGCAGAGGGAGAGACCTGCATGGTTGCAGGCAGGCAGTCTTAGGAGAGCGGCCTCCACGCCATGGTGCAGGTCACAGGCAGGCAGGAGGCTTCTGCCCTGTGGAGGGAGGGAGCAGGTGGAAAGAAGCACCTGCATAGGCACAGGTGGGCAGAGAGGAGTGGCTGCCCGGTGCTGGTGGGGAGACTGTCCCGATATAGAGAGCTTCTCTTTGGGAGGGCTCACTCCTTCTGGGCCTAGGTTGGTTGACTTTGAATAGAATCTGAGAGGACCGGAGGTTCCCTAGTGTGAGCTTCATCTCCAGTCTTGTCTTCACCTGGGTGCCAGGCCTAGCCGGGCTTTGGTGCCTGAGGACCTTGATTTAGGGCTGTATCAATCGCTGCACTAGCCCCTTCTACCTGTCCCCTTTGTGTTACTCAGTCTGTAATTCCCCCCCACCCCCGCTTTCCTTCCTCCATCACTTACATGTATCTAAGACTTTTTAGTTATTAGCAGTCAATGTGAACAAGTCCAGACCTGTGTACAGAATATAAGTATACATGGCGCTTGCATTGACATCTTTATTTTAGCATATTATTGTCTTCTGCAAGTGTACAGAGACCACCCCAGAATAGCAGGGAAAGATGAACTCTGAGCTTGCTTCTGACAGATGAGTTGATGCCTCTGTAATACCTTGTATTGCTGAATTGAATCTGCGATTCTAGAATTGTGCAGATGTGCCTCTGACCCAGCCTCCCCTTTTTTAAATGACAGGACAAGCAGTCTTGCCATTGACTCACTTTTTCATGGTCCAGTTGTGGCTTAGTCTTTTTAAGGTGATTAAAGTTCATCTCTGATCACCTAAAAAAAAGGCTGACACTTTGGAGGAAGAGGCTTGCTGGCAGTTTACATTGGACTGGCATGCTTTTGAATGAACTAGTTAGGAATGTCTTTTCTCAAAAACGGTTAGTGCATGTTGCCTCACTCCTACAATCTAAGAAGGGGGCATTCTGGCTGTGTTTCAGGTATTATTGTACAAGATAATTTACCTGAGGATTTGATCACCTTCTCCTTGTAGATTGTCTTAGATTGATCTGGTTTGTGAGGAAAATAAAAAAGAAAGGCTACTGTGGAAGGGGAGAGCAGGAAAGAAAGAACCTTTGTTTTAAATAATAAAAGTAACATTTTCTCCAGGTTAGAGGTGACTCCTGGCTTAAAAGTATCATTGTCACAGATTTCTTTTATGATAAGAGAAATATTTGAACACTGTTTTCCAGGTTAAGGTGTATTGTATCCCAAATGATGAAGTACACAGTGTTTTTATTTTGCTTTGCAGAATGTTTTCCCAAAGCATCTCCTGCTGTTAGGGATCTAAGTCATTGTATATATGTCTCAGTGCAGGGGACCTGAGGTAGATGCTGTCCCCCCTGGGGTTATTAGTTCTTGGTTTCCTAGCAACCTGCCCGTTGTCATGACGATGCATTATTCAGACAGCAGATGCACTGGAATGTATGCGTGGGGAGGCTGATTGCATTTTCTTTGTTCTTTTTTTGGTGGGGGGAGAGGAGCTGGCAATACTTAAATAATGTTTGGTGTATGCTACCTAAAATTTTGAAAAGGGAAACCATGTTGTATGGTTAAAATATAAGCAAGACTGGTTGTTTTAGCAAATCAGAAAACATAGCTTTCTAGGAAGCCTTATTCCCTACGTTGTAAAGTCGTTTTTGAAAATCTTTTGTGATTATATTGTATCCATGGACTTTTAAATGTCAGTAGAGGTATGCCTTATTAAAGAGTCCTCACTTGGAGCGTATTCTGGTGAATAAGGTCGATGAAGCTGGTAGTTAAGTTTGACTACACACTACAGAGAATGAGAGTAGTGACTTCAGTGTGCTAGAACTGTTTCTGTCACAGGAAGTTCAGAGCCATGCAGTGGAAGGCAGGTGTGCTTGTCCTACTTCCAGAATTCAGACCAAGGCTCCTAACTTACGTTCTGCACCCTTGAGATCTAGCCTTTTTCTCCATGATCTTTCATAGCTGCTAATTCTTAGCATCATGCTTATCTTTGTAGGTATGATGATCTCTGCTAATATCGCTTAAGTCAGAATATAGTCTCATGGCCAGACTCGGTTATGAGGGAGCCTGGAAAATAGTCTTTGGTTGTGACCACTACTTGTATAGCTAAAGATCTGTAGTTCTGTTTTCTACGAAAGAAGGGGAGCATGGATACAGAGGGGAACTTGTGGTCTCTGTCTCTTTGGGCAACAGTTGTTCACTAAAGCAGGCTGTGAGGTTTACCTTTTTTCTGATTTACAGGAAACTTGAGAAACAATTATACCAAGATAAAAAGTTAGAATAGGAATGTCTCTCCTTGACTGTCCTCCTCAAGCCCACCATTAACAATTACCTGTACAATTACCTAAGCTTTGTAGGTACCACTTTGTGCTTTCTCTATCTTCTTGTTACCGTCACAGAATTTCTGAGAAAAGAGGCACTCATATTCTGGGTTACTGTGGCATCCATAAGTTGTCCAAGTTTTGGCTGTAGTAAATAGCAGAGCAGGACCTTAGGTCTGTCTACCCCTAAGCAGTAAGTAATTGTGTTCCTTGCTTGCCCTCCCAGAAAAGGAGGGGGCTCTAAAAGGTGGGTTCCTGAACAGTGACAGCTGTTAGGCTTGGAGGAAAACCAGCTTGTAGCTCCATTTTCATGAATCACTGAAAGCATTTTACTTGTAGTATTTCACCTCTGGGCTCATGACAGTGTGGCCTGTGTTTCACTCTCCTTGGAGAGTGAACACTCTCCAACAGCTTCTGAAGATGTCCTGATACAGCTTCTCAAGCTCCTTGAGTTTCCAGTTACTTAGACTTGATTAAATGTCGCATAAACAAATAGAAGAGTTGTTTCAGCTCTTTGTAGCATGATAATGATCAGAGAAAAGTCCTAGTGTTGCTGCAGATGATGATGATGGGCACATTGGATTCCTGAAGCTTTTGGCACATTTTATGTTTTCACAATATACTATGTTGTATAAATATTGGTTAATTTTACAAACTCCTAGAAGTGATTGCTGATAGTGGGGTCATCTTGTATACCGGAGGACTAAAGTCTCAGGGTTATGGAGTTACGTAACTGGAAGTATGATCTGAACCCCTGACTGTGTTATTTCAAAGCCACCCTGGTAGGGGAGAAATGATGGTGAAGTCTTCATGGAAAGTTGAGCCCCACAATAATAATTCAGTGAAGCAGTGACTTCCTCTTCATTTTATACGCAAAAAACAAGCTCAGGACAATTTGTTTGGTCTTTTGGACTGGACCTAGAAACACCTAGAAGTAGGGTGTGTTTTTTTCCTCATTGCAGTCATGTGTCTCTTAATGGTGGGGCTGTGTTCTAGAAGTCTGTCAGGTGATTTTGTTTGTGAGTATCAGCGTGTCATTCAACAAACCTGTTACTAGATGGGCCCGCCTGACGTGTGGGCTTTGTGCCTTTGACCACTGAACAGTTGTTTAGCAATACATGACAGTATGCCATGTTCAGAAAGCATGTAAGGTAAATGGCAGATAAATTGCCTTAGAAGTTTTACTCTAAGTTCCAGGCTTAGTTCTGAAGTCATGGTAAGAGCACTGAAAATATTCCTAGAGAACTCTTCCTGCCTACCAGGCTCACTGAAGTTTTTTGGTCTAGACAGCCACAAAGACCATGTCCAGTTCAGCTCAAGGCAGCTGTTCTTAGTGCAGTAAAATTCCATCACAACCTGTTTTTGATAAAGTGACCTGGGGATGCACCTGCTTGTTGCTAGGTTTCGGGAGTAGGAAGGGAATGTATCATCTGTCTTTCCTTAGAATGAAATTTGCCCATAGGGTTTTGGTTGATAGTATATGTGAGAATTGCTCTAATTTTTAGCCTTAGTAGCATTTTGTCTTTGTGGGTGCAAATGCCAGGCCCTTGAACTAAGAAGTATAATACTGGAGTTGACTGATTAATTTCTTAACATGACAGATTTAATCAGAGCTCTCCAGGTGGTTAGGCAAACGTTCTAAGAACTTTCTTAGAGTTCAGTTTATTGCCTCAGAGAAGGAAGTTGGTATTTGGGGAGTTTGTGGGAGGATGAGAATAGAGATGAAAGCTTTGCTGGGAACAAGTTTTAAGAAATAACTCATTAGAAAGTGGTTTAGGTAATTTTTATATGTTGATTATAAGTAAATACTAAAAATGGTGTTTGCTGGGATCCTCCTCACACAGAATTCCTTTTAGGCTGGACATTTTGATTTTGCTTGGGAGGTCACTCTGTTTTTTCTGACCCTTGGATGTTAAATGTACTCCTGTTCCGGAGCTATGGCCAGCTTCCCTCCCCTCCACCCCTAGTTCTGGGGCGCCAGGTGGAGGTGTCCTCCACTTGGGAAATCATTCTCTCTCCCAGCTGAACTCGCTGGTCTTTGTGGGACTCAGAATGGCCCTGTGCCCTCAGCTGTCTGGCCAGCTCTGTTCCCCTCTGCGTGACGCGTCCTGGGCAGTTACGTGCACAGGTGTGTGGTTTCCTGTGGCCTGTGCCCGCAGTCCACTCCCTCGCTTCACGCCGGCTCAGGCAGTTGGCTCTGACCGCCAGGCTGGCTGTGCTGCTGGTTCTTGTTGTTTTGTTTTCTTATAGCCTGAAAGACTTCACCTTTAAATGTAACTCGTGAGTTTCATTTTCCTAGCTATGCAGTTATTTGGAATCTTTGTTGTAGCCCCTTTCTTATCCGGTGCTGCCACCATTTCTTGTATGGCCTTTTGGGGAGTGAACTTCCCAGTGTAGGTGCCTGGTGCCTCTCCTGCTTCCCTTCTACTCCTTTGGCTCATCATGCCTGGGTTGCTATACTGGTCCCGCACACGGGCAGAACCCCACTGGAACAGCGAGTGTGGCAGGTGAGGTTTCCAGATGCCGGAGGTTTGCAGCCTGTCACTTCCCACTCCCTTTTGTGCACTGCTGCTGAAAAAGCAAAGGGGGTTTTGCCCCTTTGACAAAGAAAACTGCTCTTTGGATGTTCAGGAATTCAAACCTCAAACCTCTGTACTTAGCCAGTCAAGGGCCAGTTCAAATTTAATTTTCAAGAATGCATCTCTAGCTCCATCAGGTGGTTTGTCATGGTCTTTGCTGTATTGGTCGTGTGGTTTTCTAAAATGTCTGTGGACACATCCCCGTTACTCGGGTCTGGCCCTCCAGCTGTGGGTCAGAGTTCTCATGTCTGCCTCGTGGGTGTCCTGCCTGGGGGCACTGTGCTTGGCCGGGTGGAGTGGGTAGTGGTGCTTTCATCCCAGTTTTCCCACTCGTGAGAAGGCAACCCTTCCCTTTGTGTCATTAAACCCACAGCTCAGGTCCCTGTGCAGGTGTTGTGGTGCCCGAGAACCTCCCAAATAGAGGATTTCCCAAACACATTCTACCCTCCCGAGGCGGTGAGTTCTGAAGTAATCACTGGAGCTTCTCAGCAGCTAGCCCATTGGCATCATTCAGGCTTGTGTTTCAACCTCGACTTAGTGATCCCCGAGACATGCAGTTGTTTCTGTTAATAGAAATTGGCTTATCTTAGGTAATAGCAGTGTGTACGTACGCAGGCTGGCTTTATTTATAATACGTGCCTTTATACATTTTTAGTTTAGATTGGAGGTAGTAGGGGAGGTCTTACTAAGAATTGGATTCCTAGAAGCTGACTTCAGTGTTCTCTCAGTGTCCTTTAAATCTGTTACAGGGCAGGGAGAGAGGCACCCCTGAACCCCCAAACCTGCCTGCTCTAAGTAGATTCTGCCATCCGCCGCATCAAGACAATAAAAACATACAAGACCTTTAATGGGAATGAACTTTAATACAATTAGTGTGCGATACAGAAAAGACAATATAGTTTCTAAATCAAACACCCAAAGTCACCCATCCCCTCGTGGGTAAAAGTCCATCCAAAAGGGATTGGCCCAAAGCAAGGCCTGAAAGCCCGCCACAAGGCTAAAGTACCACATTAAAGGGTCAGAAGGCCAGACAAGTCTGAGAGGAAAAGAGCAAAATCAACATCAAGATGAAATCTGCCCTTGTTAGCCTCCCCATGGGTCTCTCATCCACATCTGTTTCACTCAGTCCAGGGCTAGAAACAGGAGCCGCTTCGAAGAAGTTCACATGTCTCTGCCCAGTGTGTGTCCCTCAGGTCTTCTGGCTTTTCATTCTGCTTCCTTCTTCGGTCTTTGGATTCCTCTCCTCCCTGCTCAGCTCTACCTCCCTTGGGTATGGCAGGGACCCTAGAACCTCCCCTTTTCCTGGGGATCACCTTGTTACAGATCTGTTAGGCTGAACTTTGGTGACTTAATAATGACATTGATTGTCCACCAAACTTGGCTTTTTGCCTCTTGTTCTGAGGTGGGGGGTTGCTACCATTTATTAGGCTATTGATGAGCAGTATATTGGGGTTGGGAGCTGACCTTGGGTTTGTGTTAGCAATCTCAGATACAAGGGCTACCCAAGATTATTTTTAGTTCACAGTAGCCTGGCCAAAGGAGACATTATTGCAAGGGATCAGTTTCAACTTCCCATCAGAAGTACACAAGTTACAAAATACTCTTGCTCTTGGTCCTGTGTTGACGCAGATGAAGCCTGATAGACTCAGCTTGTTGTAGTTAGCTCTTGGCAGAGATAGTGGGAGAAGTTCCCTGCATAGAAATTCTACACGATTATTTTAAGAATGGTCAGTCCTTGCATGGAGAGGATTGTTTACTGGCCCTGCTTTTCTCTGAATGCTGACTCCGGTCCGCTAATGTCCACTCTCTTGCTGGCTTCCCTTTGCCTAAGACTCATTTTATAGCTTCTTCATTTCTGGCTCTCGACTTGCAGGTAGAACCAAGCAGGTTAGGGTGGTGGGTGCCCAGTGCCCTGGAGGAACATAGGAGTGCTGGTGGAAGCTGTGAGGTCTGTAACCCTCTACACTTCCCTGAACCCTTTTTGCCCCCTCCACTTCCCCAGACCTATAGATGAGGGCTGGTGGGAGCCTCGCTTGGCTACTTTATGGGTTAATGAAACTTGTATGAGCCACCTGGGGAATGTAGGTTGTTTTGAATCGTAAGCTTGGTTTCCTGTGGAAACCACAATCCATCGAAACCAAGTTTTTGAAATGTGGATTGTTTAGTTTGGTTTGTGAACTGGTTATAGTTGTGATGTTCTCTCGCAAGGGACAGAGAAGGCTGGGATATAAGCAGCAGCTTAGTAATGTATCTGCTAGTGTCTGGAAGGGGCAGGTCTTTTGATTGGGCTTTTTGCCTGTGTGAACAGTTTGTGGAACTACACCGCCTGTGATCTGCACGTGCCACACACTGTATGCTTCCCGTGTGGGCCACTACGGTCTGTGTGCATGACTTGTCTGAAGTGTTGCGCTGTGCGTTGTCTCTGGGTTTACTATTGATATTTTCTTTGATTTACAAGTTTAAGTAACATGCAGCATGTCATTTCTTAGATCTCTGTGGGGCTGCCTAATCTCAGACCTGGGCAGACGTTACCTATTCACAGTGGAGTTGGTTCAGCCCCACTGTTGTATCTGCTGGAGTCACCCTTGGGTAATCTGGCATAATTTGTTGTTTCCTAATAGAATCATTGGGTTAAAGGTGAGGTTTGAAGCTGAAGGTTTTACCCCCATTTTATAGTTCCCAAATCAAGGAAACCATAGAGCTGTTTCAAGAGATGTAGACTTAAGTTATACACACAAAACATACTGGGCATGAAAAAATACAAATTAGTGAACCACTGTACTTTATTTTTTTG
This sequence comes from Condylura cristata, assembly GCF_000260355.1. Classification (NCBI taxonomy): domain Eukaryota; kingdom Metazoa; phylum Chordata; class Mammalia; order Eulipotyphla; family Talpidae; genus Condylura; species Condylura cristata. The sequence goes on from NW_004567112.1 coordinate 37,626,108, forward strand.
AAAAAAATTATATTAACCTTGTGCAATATAGTAGTCTTGAATTTTTATTTGATATATATCATCTTTATGGTAAATTTCAAAGCTGCAGAATAGTTTTGTTAAAATATCACTGGCTTTTCTATATATATTCGATGGCTCAGTTTATACCTATTTTTTAGTATTAAAAAGTCTGTATATGGTGCATATCATATTTTCTCTTAAATTGCTGCATTTCTGTAGACTGGCTTTCTAGAAGTGGATTTACTTCCTGAAAGGGGATTTTTTTATTTATACCATTTGTTTTGGGTAATTTTCTCACTCACTTTGCTGTTAGCCTTGTAAAAATGCGTCTGAACTACTTATATTTAACTATTAATACAACCCTGTCACTACTGGATGTTAAGGTTCATGTTTTTTGTCCTTGGTTCACTTACATATCAAAATAAGGCAACGTCCTGCCTTTCTCTTGTCCCACAGCAGTCAGCCTTTGGCTCGCTCCTCCCAGGCCCATTTCTGTGTGTCTGCCCAGACCGTCTCTGCACTCGCACAGAGGTGAAGTGCTGCCCGTCTGGCTCTGCCTGGGCACGCTCCTGTGCCGGCAGAGCGGATGGTGTGGTCCTGCGTTTGCTGGTAGCCTAGTCTATGTGACAAAACTCAACACAGATTTTTTTTTTTTATAAAAGGGCTTTCCATTTGAATATTAAGAATCATTAATCTATGTTGTAAAAGGATGAATGTTGGTTTTTAACCTTCAGATTAAAGAAAAACTGTCATTCTCCATATGTTAAAATTTCCTGTATGTAAATCTGTCAGTTGTATTTCCTCTGACTTATTTCATCACTTTGTGGAAGTTTTTTCAGGTTGTAAAGATTAAAAAAACATATGCCTGCTATAGTTTAAAAGGAATGAGATAACAAGTGCGCTTGGTGCATTAGTCCCCGTAGCTCGTGACTTAGATGTCAGGGCAGCTCTGGACCAGGCCCGCTGTGGTTTGTTTTTGTACAGCTGCAGGAGGGACAAGGTAGCCAGTCCATTGAAGATGCCCGGACTGGCCCTTGGCTCCAGGTATTAGTGAGGGGGACCTGGTGTGCTGGGAAAGGGGCTGCTCACACTGGTCTTCTTCGTAGCTGTAGGCGGCCCTGTTCACAGTCTGAAACAATGCTCCGGAGGCTCCGCGGTGTGGTGCCGGGATGTGCAGGCAGCGGCTGACTGTGGGGCCGTGAAGCACTGCCTGCAGATGGTCTGGAGCAAGCCCGTGGTGGTGAGTGCCCTAGTGCTGCCCGGCGCCTCGGTCCACACTGCTCCAGTTCCAGAGCACTTTCTCTTCACTCGTTTGTTTGCTCCTCACGGTGACCTGAGGGAAGTGGGACCTTCTGGTTCTGCACACCTGCTCTTTTCCTTTGCTCTCATGGGCTGGGGTCCATTTGTCTGGTTAAGACAAAGTAGTGGAAAGGCCACAGGGTTTTCTGTTTTGCGCAGTGCGTTATGCCATGCAAATATGGATCTCTCTCCCTTGTGCTCTTTCCTCTCAGAAATCTCTTCCCTGTGACATATGCAAACGAGTCATCACTGAAGCAGCAGACTTGCTGAAGAACAATGATACTGAGGTGAGCTGTTACAGGTGTGCGTGGCCACGCCCTTCCTTAAAGAGCTGTCACTTGGGGTGGTGGGTTCCATGAGGAATGGTCTGAACCCACATCAGAAATCATTTAGGCCTTCTGGTTAGCATGCTGTTTTCAGTCAGTCCTTGCCCTCCCACCTCCATCCTCTAAAAATGTAAAGGCCATTCTTAGGGCCTCCATGGTAGCCTAGGGGTTGGGGCTCAGCACTGCCACCATGAAGTACCACCGCCAAGGCCTGAGTTTGACCCAGCTAGGGAACTTCCCACGTGGTGCAGCAGACCTCTCCTGTCTTGTCTGCTGCTCCCCTCATTGTATTTCAGTAGATCTGCCTATTATGCTCTCAGTCTGTCTCTGGTAACTCCTGCCCCCCCCCCCATGCCTCTGGCCTGCATCCCAGTTCGACACAAAAATTAATAAGTAAAATCTTAAAAAACCTGTAAAAGCCAATCTTAGCCACAGGCTGTGGGTTCTGGCTTGCAGACCTCAGGACTGTGTGTTACATGCCTAGAGTTGACTGGGATTTTCTTTTGCATGCTGTGAATTCTAGGTTTGTTTTGCTCATCTCTGCTTGGAATTCTCTGGGCCGATGACACTGCATGTGAAAGGCTCTTCATTTTGAGTAAAACTTGTGCCTACTTTTTGCCCTGGGCCCGGTAGCCATGGCTCCCCACTAGCCCACTGGCAATGTCCCCCCTGAGGGCTGCTGTTTTCCAACCTTCAGTTTTCTGGGCAGGGTAGGGGGTCTCTTCCTTTTCAGCCATTGTGGGAAGAAGTTGTTCATCTTGATCTGAACTTTGCCTCTGTCCTCTCTAGCAAGAGATCCTCATGAACTTGGAGAAGACCTGTGACTGGCTTTCTAAGCCAGAGCTGTCTGCCAAGTGCAAGGAGATCGTGGACGCCTACCTCCCAGTCATCTTGGACATGATTAAAGGAGAAATGGTACACGATGGGAAGCAGGCTCTTCCTTCAGCGCGCTCCTGGGACCCAGGGGAGGGCCGTAGGGGGTCAACTTTGTGGAATTTGGAAAAGATCCTGAGGAAGAAGAACAGCTTAAAAAAAAACAAGTGAGAAGGAACCCTGGGGCAGGGGTCCCAAGAGCAGGACCAAGGTTCTGGTGAGGAAGGCAGGGTGACATCGTGCAGGGCCTTTGAGGCGCCAGAATGGCAGGCACAGCAGGAGGCACTGGAGGATTTCAGGCCGAGGGGTGACATGGTGATAGTACCTGCCTTATTCAGGGATTGGGACTGGTGGTGGTGGGTGGGTGGGGGGAGCTCTGGCAGCGGATGAAGGGAATGAACTTGTTGGTGCAGAGGACATTGCTTCTGGGTTTCTGGCCCAAACTCCTAGGATAGCTGGAGCCACTGGACAAAATGGAGATGCGAGAGCAAGTTGAGTGTTTCAGCCTGCAGCGTCTGTCAGGTGGGCACGCGCCATGCCCAGAGTCAGAGTCAAGGAAAGGGCCTGCTTCAGAGGCACCGAGTGGCCTGCTTTGTCTTCCTTGGGGGGAGAGGGCTCCCCGGTTCCAGCTGGGTATGTTCCCCACCAGAGCCGTCCGGAGGAGGTTTGCAGCGCCCTCAGTCTCTGCGAGTCTCTTCAGAAGCACCTGGCAGAGCTCAATCACCAGAAACAGCTCGAGTCCAATAAGATCCAGGAAATGAACATACCTGAGATGCTACCTCCCTTCATTGCCAACATCCCCCTCCTCCTCTACCCCCAGAATGAACCCCACAGCAAGCCCCAACACAAGGTAAGGCAGTGGGCCTGCCCACTGAGGGGCCCCATGTGCATTAGAGATGATATATGGAAGGGGCAGTGTGTACGAGGGGTCCTGGAACTGTGGGTGTCAACTTTAGTTGACTCAGCAGTCACACGAGCCAGCCAGCCTTTAAGTGGTGGTTGCATGGAAGATCTGGAGAATCTGAGATATTTAAGCAAAAATCTCCTCCTCTACCCCTCCCACTTCCTATTAATTTTTACTAAAATAAATGACCATTTGATTTGAAATGCGTTATTAAGAGTCCATAAAAATTCATTAGGAACTGTTGAGTAAGGTGTGACCGCTGTAGCTGTGAGCATGAAGATAGTGCTGCAGAGAACGCCTCAGGTACTGTGGGAGCACAGTGGTCACAGCCCCATTGTTCTGTCGCTGCAGGTTGGTGCGGATGTTTGCCAGGACTGCGTTCAGATGGTGACCGACATCCAGAATGCTGTGAGGACCAACTCCACCTTTGTTGAGGCCTTTGTGGAGCATGTCAAGGAGCAGTGTGACCACTTGGGGCCTGGCATGGCTGACATGGTGAGCCTTATCATATGCACTGAAGGATGTTCTGAGCCAGGGAACTGGACAGGGTAGACAGGAGTTGGGGAAGCATTTTAAGTTCAGTCTAAGTGCTTTGAAGAAGGTATGGTTTAACTCTTTTTCCAGAAGGCAGCTGAGATTAGGTGGTGGGTACTTAATATTTTCTTGGTGAAGTGAATTCAAATATGCTATAAAACTCTTTGGGCAAGGGCCTCCCTGTGGCACAGGGGTAAAAGTCTCACTATTGTCAAGCTGTCGCTAGCCACTGTGACATGAATTCAATCCTGGCCAGGGAGGTGATCCCCAAGGCACAGCAGACCTCTCCTGTCTCACCCACTGCTCCCCTCAGTAGTTTATTTCAATAGATCTGCCTGTTCTGATCCCCCACTTTGTCTCTGGTGAATTCTCTTACCCTTGCATCTCTGGCCTGCACCCCAGTTCTTATATACATAAATAAATCTTAAACAAAAACAACTCTTTGGGTGAGGTTGTGAAAGGAGACTACTTTTGTGAAGGCTTTTCCCCTCCCAGTTACCATGTTTATAAGAAACACCCTGTTTTTGAAAGCCTGGCTGTTGCATATTCATAATGTAAGTCAGAGGTCATGCATGGGAAACCACTCAAACTGGCTTGCAGGAGATTCACCTGGGAATCTCCTTTCTGTGCCTTGGTGAATGTTAGATCTGCAGGCTCAAAAACTCATTTTGTTAACCCCTTAGGAGTTTCATTTCTTGGCCCTATTCACATTAGCCACATTCATGAGGTTGATTTGTAAAACCAAGTTTGTATTTCATGAAAGTAATTTTGGTTTCCTGGGGAGTGTGTCTTGTAGTCACTCTAGTTTGCCATCAGAGGAGATAGAAGGATGTCATCTTTCAGGACCTTTGGAAAATATCTTTTTTTTTTGGGGGGGGGGGTCAGATATTGCTTTCTGCATATAAGTTTTCCTGTATGGTATAAAATAACCAAATCGCCTTTTTAAATCTTATTAAAAACTTGCTCTGAGAAGACACTTAGAAGACTCTTCTCTTGGAAACTAGATGATCACTGTTGACATTTTTGGAAATGCTGGTGTTTCTGCAGTAATCAGTGTCATTCATGGTCTGTTTCTCTTTTCCTAGTGCAAGAACTATATCAACCAGTATTCTCAAATTGCTGTCCAGATGATGATGCATATGGTAGGTGACAAGAGATGCTTGTTAGCATTTTTCTTTGTTTCGAACTTCCTGGATTCCAGGAACTTTGTGAATTACATAGTTTGTGGCCCCTGCCCCTACCCCCTTACCATCCAGTATTGAATTTCCTGGACTGGGCCAGCATGAGCTCTCTCTGGCTAGCAGACTTTTCACGACAGCCCCCATGGTTTCTCCTGCCATCCCGGCCAGGGGAAAGGCTGGAGCAGCTTGACCCCTGGACTGCCTTGGTGGCTTCTGGCCATTTGTTTGCCTGTGCATATGTGACCGGGACATCAGATTCCTAGTACCCAGCTTTCACCCTGTGGAGGTCACCTTGCTCTCTAGCTAGGCCAGGCCTAATGATTGCTGTGTTGCACCCTTCTGAGGAGAAGAATGTTGCCTCCCAGAATTGCGCCTGTGTTCTGCAGTGGTGTTAGCTGTAGCTGCTGCTTAGTTGCTCCTGCATTTGCTTCTGATGCACCCAGATGTTGGGAGCATTCCTTCATTATTAAGAGTAGAAAACAGGGAGCATGGGAAGGGAACCAGGGCGCAGGGTGGTCTGCAGGCTTCGCCCCACTGGGGACACACTGACCTGATCTGACGTGTAGGGCTTGAGGGGTGGGTGGCACCTTTCTCTGTCACAGTGACTTTCTGATTACACATATTGACTGTGGTCCTTGGGAGGTCTCTGCCAGCAACTATGGCCCACCACCTGTTTAGGTCTGCAGAGTTGGCCGAGACCATGTGGCCTCAAAACTTGAAAGATTGACTCTGCTGTAACCACTTGAGGAATTCATTCAGGTCCAAGAGAGCTTTATGTTTGGGATCATATTCTTCCTTGTCCTAAAACCAGTTCAAAGGCAGCTTTTAAAAACTTAACCTGGAGTAGGAAATAACTAACAGACAAGCCTTTGATGTTACTTGAGTTAGTTCAATGCTTGCTTATAGCTAAATAATACTCCTTTCACGTTAGAAATTACGTTGCATAGACATTTAAAAAAAAAAGATACTTAAATTCACTGGGGTTTTAAAAATATAAGTGGGATCATATTTTATATAGTACTTCAAACTTCATAGTACATACTTTTGTTCCAGAAATGTATTAGTCACCTAAATATTCTTGTACAAATGCTTTTTAAGTCGTCCCTTAATATTCACTGTGTGGCTAGAACATAATTAATGTAACCAATCCCCTAGGGCTGGCTGTTTAGGGTGTTTTCTGTTTGCCCTTGCTATAGGCCTGGTGAATACCCTTACAGCCAAATAGATATACATACACACCCCTGTATTTCCCTCAGTACAGAGGACTGAGGCTGGGCTTGCTGAGTTGGAGTCCAAGACTTTTGACATGTCAAATTGTCTTTCCGGGGTGGGATTTAAACATCTGGGGAAGACTACCAGGAGGCCTGGGCAGTGGAGAGTGTGCTTTGGGATCCCTCACCCCTCTGGTACCCCATATTTGGGTGCCCGTGTCATCTTCGTTTTGCTGCTTATCACTAAGCTGAGGGGAAGGCCTTGCAGATGTGGGGGAAGGCTCTGAGGAGGGGCTGCTCTTCATAGCTTGGTGGTCTCTGGGTACCTGCTGCGCAGACTTTAGCATGAATGGTGAGGGTGGGGATGGTGTGCACACAAGCTGGACGGTGTGTCTGTTCCTAGAGGGCGAGAATAGCTTCCAGGGCCCCCTTATGCTCCAGTTGTATGAACAAGGTAGGTTGTTGATACGTAACTGCGTAGGTGTTTCCTAAACTTTGTGACATCCTTATACCTGGTTAACTGCTTGATATTATTTTAATTTTTTCTTAACTGTTGTGTCCTTTCCTTTCTCTTATTTTAATCTCCGACTTCCTGTTTTTTGTTCAACAGCAGGATCAGGTATGTGATGGGGAAATTTGCTTGTGGTAGTGGTCTGCTGCTTCTTATGGTTATTTTGCTCATCTTTTTTGGATGGCATGGTCAGCTCTGCCAGCTATGAGGGATGACTGAGAAAGGCAGGATCTGTTAATGGGTTGCACGGGTGCTTCTGCATCTTAACCCAGTGATTCAGCACCTAAAGAGGGCCCAGGAAATGGCACCAGTAGAACCTTGCACTCTGGTCAAAATCAGCACACAGCCTGCCATGTGCAGGTCACCAGTTGATGATGGGGAACCGTGGGTGACCCTGGTGATGGCCTCCTTTGTAGGCCTGATTGCCATTGGGAGCCCTTGTCTTTTATGACCTGAGAGAACATTCTGGTTTTCATAATCCCAGAAATGCTTTTGCTGCATGAACAAACCATTTGCAAACAGTGAGCAGACTGTTCAATCCAGAGAGTTGGAAACAATCTCTTGATTGTGGCTTTTGCCCTTCTGGGTGATGGGGTCCTGCAGCCACATCAGATGGCTTGAGAGCCACGGTAATGGCGGAACAGGGGAACAAGCCCAGACCCTACTGGCAGAGCCAGTGCCCCTTGGGGACTGTACTGAGCATTGCCTTACCCTTCTGAGCCCTGGCATTTATTTCTGGAAATAGAGTTAAAGACTTTTCAATTGTATTTTGAAGTCTACAGGGACAGAACTTTGGCTGAAATACCTGAATTTGGATCTAGGCTTCCTCAGGGAGTTAGAACAAAATTGATCTAAGGCTATAAACAACCACACACCTCTTCAGTCTTTGTCTTTTTCTAAAATGTGTGTTGTGTGTCGTCAGCCCCATTCTGATGTTACCCTCTATTTTTAAATTGTGCCAAAGACAGGATTCTTGGGATAGACTGCATTTAAACTCCTAGCCTTGTTTAATTCTAGTGCCTTCTTGATCTTAAAACAAGATGAGCCTCTGCCATGGCCTAGCCTCTTCTTCTTCCCTTACCAGGTCTCATTTTTTAGTAGTCCTATTCACGCTGCTTGGTGGTGGGAGGCAAATGCCACCAGGCCAGAGCCAGGCCATCTGGTCCACCAAGTGTACAGAATAGGTATACTTCCTCGCTCCTGTTGTCCAAATGAGCTGCTTCTCCGTGGTTTGGTGTCTAGATGGGCAAGGGGCGCAATCTGAAAGGCCTTGTTACTTGAAATAACTCATCAGTTTGGGGCATTGGGTTTTCGTGTGTACCGTGTTTGCATAATTGTGAACACAGACTTTGGCTTTCTAAAGCTAGCGTTTCTCCTTAGTGCAGCATTTTAAATGGTCCTGCCAGTGAAAGACCCTGTGTGGTTTTATTTCTAATCCATTTGGCTTTCTGTTTATAATTCCTCCCCTAGAAACAGCATATGGTTTACTTCCAGAGTGAACCAGACCACCTGAAAAACAGGCTCTGGAGCAGGCCAGGTGTCCTTGGAGAGGTTTGGTGCCTGTTCAGGTGCCAGGCAGAGCGCTGGTCCCTGCTTTCCTTTCAGAGCTGTGTGTAGTGGTACATCTGCTCTGTAGTAGCGCACAGGTCCTTCAGATTCCACAGGGAGCCTTTGCCTGTCTCAGGGCAGTCAGTTTTGACACTGGGATCAAGGTGTCCCCCCAGCACCTGTATGTACAGAGTGGGACCAGGCAGTGGAGGCCAAGGGCTGCATCTGACTGTTTTTTCTCTCTTCAGCAACCCAAGGACATTTGTGCGTTGGCTGGGTTCTGTGATGAGGTGAAGAAGATGCCCATGCAGACTCTGATCCCTGCCAAAGTGGCCTCGGGGAATGTCATCCCTGCCCTGGAACTGGTGGAGCCGATTAAGGTACCTGATGTCATTGTTGTGAATTTGCTGTGTCAGATCTTTTGAGGCGCACACTCTGGGTTCCCCACTCAGCTCCTAAAGGCACTTGAGTTTGAGACCATTGTTTGGTGGGATCCCATGTTTACTAATGGAGTTTTCTTCTCCCAGCACTTTGTTTCCTTGGTTAGAAATGTCAGTGCTCAAAGGATCCAGCTTGCACTTTGTAGTCTATTCAGAATCTTCCTTGTGTCTGGCTCCAGCTTAACCTTTCCCCACTGCGCATTCCCTGCATTTGTAGCCATGGCATAAACTTGAAGCCTCTGTGGGTACGCAACCTGTGTGCACACCGATGATTGTTTTGTATCCCAGCTGGCTTGATTTGGTCAATATGCTCCTTCCAGTGCATAGTCAACACTTCTTATTGGTCAGACAGTGTTTTAGGCCTAAGGCAGTTCGCCTGCAGTGGTGAACAAAATCTTTGTATTCATGGGGCTTTCAGTCTTGTTCTTAAGGGTGATGTCTTATGACATGACACACACGCATGTACTACTAGCTCCACACAGGAAGGGTCAGACGCTGCTCTCTGCCATCCCCTCCATCTCCAGTGGAAATGCTTGTTAGCCCAGCCTACCCTGCTGACTGAATGAAGGGGCAGTACAAATGGAGCTCTTGTATAGCTTGTGCTGTAGCTACACCATGGCCATTACATGCGGCTGTCGGCATTATGGTGGACACCAGATATGTACTATTTACAGAAAGTTCTTTTCAGTGGGGATCACCTTAGTAGATGTAGGCTCTAGAGAAGCAGTCTGAGGTGCTGAGACTTCAAACTGCAGAGCAGACCTGACTTGTGTTTAAACATGTAGACAGGTAGCGAATTTCCAGTTCACTCCCTCATCCACCTCCCTAAAATTAATACTGAATGGTGATGTAAACAGCACCTGGGCATTTTTTGTTTTGAGTCAGGGGACTCTTTCACTGCTCCCATCTCCTGAAGTATGAATTTCTGGAGGGAGTGTGGTAGTATAGATTTGGGGAAACGAAAGGGTCTCCCCCTGTAAAAACAAAACAAAAATGGACTTGAGCTTTCTTGGAGAGGAAGCGGTCTTCCATGTGCTATGAAGCTGCCTGGCCTCCTTAGAGGAGCTGGACAGGGCCCCACATTAAAGTGTTCATCTACCTCTTTAACAGAACGACCTGGTCCAGTCAAAGTCAGATGTTAAGTGTGAGATGTGTGAGTACTTGGTGAAGGAGGTGGTCAAGCAGATCGACAACAATAAGACTGAGGTATGTGGCTTTTGGGGAATGCTGCCCTCCTCAGAGCGGGGGCTCTCCTGTCCCATGAACCCAAAACCAGCTCAAGTGGGCTCGGCCCTTAGTGATGTGGGACATGCACCTGGACCCCGAATTGCCATGTCTTTCTTTATAAGGCATTTTGTACCAGTGGAGCTCCCTGGTTGGGGGTGGTCACACACCTTGCTTTGTAGTCCTTGTCTTTTAGGGGAGAAACACCATCTTGCTGACTGGCAACTGGACTCTTCTCACCCCTGTCCAGCCTCCTGTCTTCTCATGGGATTCTCTTGTGTTTCAGGAAGAGCTCCTTAACACTTTGCATAAACTGTGCTCAAAATTGCCCATATCCGTATCTGAGGAGTGCCAGGAGGTGGTAGACACTTACGGCACGTCTATCCTGAAGATGCTGGAGACAGAGGCTACGGTGGTTTGTAGCCTTCTCCATGTCTGCCCCTCCCGGGAGCTGCCCCCACTGACTGGTGAGCCCAGGGCCAGATGGGGGTGGCAGGCACCTTTTGGATTTGGAAGGGTGCTAAGCGGGTGCTTGCTGTCTCATTGTAGCACGAGTGACCCAAAAGAAGAAGAATGGTGGCTTCTGTGAGGTGTGTAAGAAGCTGGTAGGCTATTTGGAGCACAACCTAGAAAAAAACAGCACAAAACAGCAGATCCTGGATGCTCTGGAGAAAGGCTGCAGCTTCCTTCCTGACCCGTACCAGAAGCAGGTAGGCCTCTGGGCCAGTGTCAGAACCCTCTTGGCCACAGCACAGGCTGCTTGTGTTGTACCCTCAGTTGACATGTTGAGGGAAAGTCAGTTATTTCTGCCTCCCGGCCTTAGAACTGAGTGGAGTCACTGGGGGAGATAAACTGATTTGGAGGTGTTGGGGAGAGTGGCCACTGCATGAGGCTCATATCCAGTGGCGCCACCCCCCCCCCCCCAACCCTTTTTCTTAACAGTGTGATCAGTTTGTGGCCGAGTACGAGCCTGTGCTGATCGAAGTCCTGGTGGAGGTGATGGACCCGTCTTACGTGTGCCTGGTAAGCTATGTCTGGTAGATTTTTGGGTGGTGGGTCCTGGAACAGTCTCTCAGACTTTTTTTTTGGCTTTGGGGAAAAGTTAATACATTGAGCCCATCTAATGCCCTCACCCAACCCTTTTCACCAAATAGGTAATTGGAGCCTGTCCCACCGCTCAAAGGCCTCTCTTGGGAACTGAGAAGTGTGTCTGGGGTCCAAGCTACTGGTGCCAGAACATGGAGTCAGCCACCCAGTGCAATGTGAGTAGCTCACCGCGCACGGAGACTCCTGCCTTAACAGGTGCCTCAAGTGGTCTGCTTGCTCCACTACGTCGGGGGAGACCTGAGAGACAATTGGGTCTACTTGTGGAATCTTGAAGGCTGTTCTCGTTTCATTTCCCTTACAGGGTCAGTTTTGAATAAGGTCACCCAGGGCTTGCACAAGATGCCTCAGCCCAGTTCTTGCTCAAGCTCAAGTTCTTTTGCCCTGGCTGGGCCCCAGCCAGAATCCTCACCCCATGCGTAATATGGCACTATTCTGACTGGGTATTCACTGTTGGGTGACCCTTTTTGCTTTCCTGGAAGGATTTGGGAATGTTCCTGAGTACAACCTTTTCTTCCTCATGACCAGCAGGGCCTGTTGGTACTGGGGAGGGTCACTGAGGAGTAGTAAAGCACCCACACCACTGGGTGATAAAATTGGTTCCTCCTCCCAGCTGGGGAAATTCTCAAGCCCAAGTTGGTGTGTAAAGAAATTTTTTGCCATATGAGGCTTAATTGCTGGGGTTCTGGGCCCTACATGAATGGGTGCTTACCTGTAAGCTACTAAAAAAGGCTTTGCAGCTGCTGCTCTGAACTCTCACTGAGTCCCCCAAACTGATGGCCACCTGCTGTCCTGTTTTTAATCAGGTTGGGTCTTCAGCTTCTAGTGCCATCAAGATAAATGGATCCCATTTTGGGTGATATCTGATGACTAAGCCTGGTTTTTCTCTCTCTTGCCAGGCTGTCGAGCATTGCAAACGTCATGTGTGGAACTAGAAGGAATGTTCCATCTGGGAGAACCTCCAGCACCTTTTCCTACTTGTGTGTCTAAGGGAACAGTCACACAGATCCATTGACTGTTAAAAACTAGGACCCCCTTACCTTCATTCTCAGCTCCCTTATTGTAGCATTGCCGTCAGTGTGGGCACCTGACCTGCCACTGACATAGCTGCTTCAGTGTCCCCTTTTCTCTCTGCTAGCTGGATGGCGACATACTGAGGTCTTTCAGCCTGCTCTAGCATGGTGGCTACCTGGAGAGTGGGCTCCGGTTGTTGGCACGAGCCAGAGCTTCTTGACAGAAAGTTTCCATTTTTGCTGGGGCCTGAGGCCTCTGCTAAGGAGAGCCCTTGGCGTGGTGGTCGCTATACAAAGAAGCAAAACAAAGGTGGTTTTATATACAAGACCAGAAACTCAAAGTGGAGTTTTAAACAATATAGTTCCCATTGTAATAGAGGTCTTGGAAGCGGCTGCTCAGCAGACCGGGGCAGGCTTAGCACTGTGGTCCTGGGCCTGCTCTTTCCTGCCTCTTCCCTTGGTGATGCCTTGTTTGGGGTTCTGCGGGAGGGGGAAGCTACCGGATTGTAACCTGCTAGCTGTGTGTGGAGGCCCTGGCTTTGTGTGTTCGTATGTAGACAGTGGTGACCACCTAGTGCTTGCTCTTGTGGCTCTGCTTTGTGCTCCTGCCCACTGTCGCTCCGCCCCTCTGTAGATGCGCTTTTGCCTTTCAAAGTGCGGGTGAAGCTCCTGAGCCTCTGGCTTCCTGGTGGAGGGTCCACTGTCAGGGGCCCTGGCTGCTGCGTCTCTTCTGGTTGCCAGGAGACAGCAAACAAAGCCAGTAAGATGTGCAGTTGCTATCAAATGGACTTAATTTTGTTTTGTGATTTCACAATAAAGTTGTGTTAACCAGACCTGTGCCTTTGTAGTTACCTCAAACAGAAGGATTTGTTTTCTGATGAGCTTCAAGGCCGTGGATCCTAAGTGCCCAGACGTTCCATGGCTACAAGAAAGTGGGTAAATAACCCACCTGGTTCTGCCTAAGGGAGCCAGGGCCAGCAGGGTGGCGCCAGCTCTGCCCTCCCACGCCACCCCCCTACCCCAGCCACACGAGTAGTTTACCAGAGCCAGAGTGTGTGCCGGTTCCTTGTGAATTAGCTTTTCTTTTTAAAATTTCAGACCATTCCAGAAACATTTGGTGAGTACCGGGTAGACAAAACCAAGGGGAAAGCATTGTGGGAACAGCTTAATTTAAAAAAAAAAAAAAGGAACGTACACCAACACTCTACATTCCAAACCCAAGGGTACATCGGTCATTTCTCTGGAGGAGCTGGGCACATTTGGGGAGCCAGTGAAATGGAGAAAATGCTGTTTGCTGACATTGACCATGTTCATGTGGGGAGGTAGGGATCACTCGCTGCCCTACCTGGATGTCCAGCCAGGGTGGTGGCAGAAACGCAGTGGGACTCGAACTGAAGTCGTGTGGAGGCCAGGCAGGGTGCCGGCTCTTGGCACCTCTCCGATGGTGAGTTGGACTTCTGTGCTACTTAGGGGAAGGGTGGGGTTGGGAGGGGAAGAGGTCTTGCTTGGCCTCTTTCACCTCAGCCTGGCCTGAGCTGGTCCTCAGACTACGGTCCCAGGTGACCCTTCTTACCTTGTCCTTAGACACTTAACTTTTTTTTTTTTTTAAAAAAATAACAAATTTTATGAAGGTAGAGATCAGATGCTGAATGAGCGTCTGGCGAAGTGGATCTGTGCAGCTGATGTGGGCCTCAGGCCAGGCTAAGGTGTTGCAACCAAAGCTGTCCTGCGGCGGAGACCACACCCTGAGGCCCTGCCCCTGCCCCTGTTCTTGCCCTGGGAGGGGGCGGGGGACAGGCTCTCACTCGTCTTGAGGCTCCCATCTGGTCATAGCTCCGTGATCTCCAGCGGGCTCTCCATGATCACATCTCTGAGCTTGTGCAGGGGCGTGGATTTGGCGGATTCTGTGCGGGCGTTGCGCTCGAAGGCGCTGGCCTCTGCTGCAGTCAGTGTCTCCAGGGAGCGGCCCAGGGCCTTCTGGTCGTCCTCGGGTAAGCTGTTGAGGTCAGTGGCCAGCAGCGTGCCCGTGCTGCCGTGCACCACGTGGATCCCGTCCGGCCCCTTGAGCTCCGTCGGCAGCTTGTGGTGGAAGTGCAGGCTGCCCTGGCCTGGGCTGCGCTCCCCCGGCTCCTCCTCCAGCTCAGTCTGGATCAGCTGCAAGAAGCCAGGGCCATGCCCTAGGGGTTAGCAGGTGATAGCCCAGCTTGTTTCTTCCCTACGAGAATGTTTCTCATTTTGTGTATTCCCTGTGATGGAATCTGGACTTGTTACCAACTTGTCCTCAAGTTGGCAGGGTCCACTTTACTTATAACCAGGCAGTCAGTGCTGCAGGCAAAGCAGAGTCACAGGTGGATCTTGGGTGAACAGAGTTGGCAGTGTGGGCTCAGCTAGAAATCTGGGTTCTTAGGTAAAGTCTGACGTTTTAAAGGGTTGATACAATCACTGTAGACAAATTTGGGCTTCTTGAATCTGAGAAACACTACCCTACAGTCCACACCTTCTGGAAAACCCACAGCAGAGCCCAGAACGCAGTGTACCTTCTGGCAACCCTCCACCCATTGCTGTGACCCTGGCTGCTGAGCTTCAGAGACACTGAGGGCAGGGGCGACAGGAAAGTGAGGAAGAGGGAGCACCCCCAGGGCTGGGGCACAGCACACAGCTCCCTGGCCAACCCGGCTACCTCTGAGATGGAGGAGTGGCAGGAGGAGGCTTTTTGCACCATCCGTTGTGCAAAGAGCTTTTTGAGCCGCAGGTAATCCTCCAAGACCACTTTCAGCAGCGAACCCTGGTAGAGCGGAGAGGGTTAACCCCTCACCTAGGACCCCCCATCCTTCCTCCCCTGGGCAGTGATGGAAGGTAACTGGGACATAGGACACACAGGCTTCCGATCTTGAAGGATCGGGGCAGAGCCTGTTGGCAGTGGCAAGCCAGAGTCTCAGAGGAGCCCAGCCTGGAGGTCACCATAGTTCCTATGCCCAGGCCCCTCTTTCTGCTGTAGTGAGTGGTCTTGCCACAGTGGAGGGCAGGTCTAGCTGTCCTGGCGGAGAAAGCTGTTTTCCAGGACCCTCCCTTCTTGCATCCTTTGGAGTGGGGTACAAGATCAGAGGGGTGTGTGTGTTGGAATCCTCCAGGTAGGGCTCACCTTGATGGGTCCTTCCCGAATGATTTGGCCCAGCTTGGCAATATTGTCGTACTCCTGGATGGCCGCCCGCAAGTACCGGTCATCATCAGGCTTGACTGCTGCTGGCTCACGCCCAAAAGTTCCCTGGAAAGAGGGGGCATTAATTGGACAGAGGTAGACAACAGGTGCACACACAGGTAGGGGTCATTTTCTGGAGAATGCAGCTCTGCGGCTAACAGTGGTGAAGACCCGACCCACCCCACCCTCCTAACCATGTGACTGTCCACTCCCTGCCCCAGGCTCACGTGGGTTCGGGTGGGGCTGTTCCACAGGTCGGCAATCTCACTCAGGTTCTCCGGCAGGTCGTCCTCGTGCTCTGCCTGGGCTGCCAGCTCCAGGTTCCGGCAGAAAGGGTCCAGCCACACGGGGTTGGCACTGTGGGTGGGAATGGGGTAGAGTAAGGCAGGATGGCTTGAATGGTGGATAACTCTTCCTGCTCATTTCTCTGGCAATCATATCGCTGGGGATCCAAGACCATGAGAATCTGGCCTCTTGGCCATGGCGCCCGTGGGTGCTCCCGCCTCCCTTAGGGTCGTGTTAGAACCAGGACATGTCAATCCAGGTCAGCTTTGGGGTAGAAACCTTACTCTGTACTCTGTATCTAAGGTCCAGAGTCTTATGTCCCCATCAGGTGTGAACCCTGCTCAGGGCAGTTTCAGACCAGCCCACCAGGGGGCGCTCACACCCCAAGTTTCAGGCAGATTTCTCCCTCAGCATTGGAAAGGACCTCCTCTCTGCAGTCCTTGGCAGGCCAGACTCCACTCACCCATCAAAGGAATACTTATTGGTGTTGGGCATGTCCATGATGTCGATGAAACCTCGATTCCCTGCGGGGAGAAGGGTTGGCATGTGGAGGGCAGGGGTTTACTTTGCTGCAGTTGGGGAGTCAGCCCACAGCCCCAGCCAACCTTGTGAAGCTTGGGCAGGCCTTTTAGGCCCCCAGACCTCACCGCCCCCACCCCCCCACCTTCCAGAATCAACACTGCTCTTGCTTACCTGCCGAGCCAGCCACAATGGCTTTGAGCTTCCTCTTGTGTCTGGAGAGAAGAGAGGGGCTGGTGAGGGAGGCTGGGACCGGGCTGGCACCTCAGGACCCACAGGCCCTGCTTGCCACTGTGTCTGTCCCAGCAACAGGATGGTTGGCTTATCTCAGGGTAGGGTGGGTAGAGGTCACTCACACAGTCCTGTAGTACCAGTTCATGAGGATGAAGAGCATGGCGGCCAGGAAGAGGAGAATGGCCAAGACAATGATCGCCATCTGGGGGAGCAGGGTCGGGCATGAGCAGGCATGGTGCCTGGGGCAGGAAGGGGGCTGCAGGAGGGGGTGCCACCAGGGGTACCTGCAGGGCAGACATGTCATCGGGCAGCCGGACAGAGATGGCAGGCTGCACGTCCAGGACATTGTAGTTCCGGAAAAGATTCCGCAGCTGTTCCTTGTTCTCGTCGATCATCTGGATCACCCTGGCGAGGGGAGGAGCAGGGCCAGAGCTCCCGTCCTCAGCCATTCTAAGAGCGCACTCCGCTCAGGACAGTGCCCAATTCCTGCCTCAGCCCCCTAAATTTTGCCCCCACAACAAACCTTGAAGTCTACCTAGCTGGGGGAGCACATATAGGGCTCATCATTCCCTTCATACAGGATCCCATCTGATGCTTGCAGTGTAATAGTCCCACGCTCCAGACAGGAGAGTAAGGCTCAGAGGTTGGAACTCTGCTCCTGCCCCCATCTGTTCTCCCTGGAGGATGCGCCACCCTGATGGTGTTGTCTATGCCTCCATTGGTGGGTGCCCTCCCAGACACTGGGGCAGGGAGGCAGAGAACACAGTCTCAGTATAGGCCTCCACATACCGGTCCACATCCAGGATGCGGTTGGTATCGCGGTTCACCACGTGGATGAGCAGCTCCGTCTGTGCGAAGTTCACCCGACCCTTCTTGTCCACATGGAACTGGGAGAGAAGGGGCATCATGAGGAGTGGACAGGAGCAAGGGCAGGCCTTTTCTAGAAGCCCCTCCTGCCCTCCCCTCCTAGGAAAATCACTACCAAATGCTCACTGCTTCATCAGCCCCGAACCTGCAACTATTGTTATCCCACTTTACAGAGAAGGAAACGAAGGCCAGGAGACCTAGAAGGTCTTCTCCAGCCACGGCAGCTAGGATGCCTGAGGGCAGGTAGGCCTGCTCCCGCTGCAGTGCCTGCCCCGTCTCCCTTCTCCCGCCATCGTCCCTCACCACAGGGCGGGTTACGTAGGGCACCTGCACATCATCGGTGTTGACGATGGCACCAGTGATGTTAGACAGCAGGCGGATGAACTCCTCCTCGAAGCCACGCACGCGGTCAGGAATCTCATTAATGACGATCTTGACGCGCTGGTCGTCCCTCAGGATATAGATGCCGATGATGGCCGTGTCGTTGTGGCCTGCTAGGTCCCGGGCCACAATGTCCACCACAAAGTAGCCAGGGCTGTAGGCCATGAAGAGGTCAAAGGTGCGCAGGATGCCGTCCACACTCCCTGCAGGAAGAGCCCCCAGGCAGGGTGCTCAGGGGCCGCCTAGCGCCTCAGATGCCGCGGGTGGGCGCAGTGAGCACGCGTGCCCACGACACATGCAGCGTGTGGGCCTCAGCTCAGCTGAGTACTGGCACGAGTGTGCAGCCTGTGCTGCCAGAACTTGCAATTTCTAGTGAAATCTGGTTTTTGGTTGTGTGAATGGTGAAGGATGCAAGGATGGACGGATGGATAAATGGGTGGGTGAGGAAGAAAGCAAGCAGGTGTAGAGGTGAGTAATTAGAGACTAGATGACAGACGACAGATAAAGGATTCACAACTGACGGCTGCCTGATGGACGGAAGGGCAGGAGCGCAGGAAGGCTGGTGTGGCTGGCTGGCTACCCACACCCTGTGGTGCCCACACAGACCCCATTTCCTTAATGCAACAGCCCATACGGCGACACAAGTGTTGGCTGGAAGCCTGTCTGTATCCAGGTCCCTACCCATGGTGAAGACCTGACCCACATCCTCAGAGTCGTTGGCAAGGGCGCGGAAGTAATGGATGGCCAGGATGCTGTAGAAGACGAGACTGTTGTTGCCAATGTCTGCATCCAAGGCCAGCACCTGGATCAGCTCTGAGCCCATCTTGGCATCGGTGGCCACTCCTGCAGGGAACAGACAGGCAGGTGTGAATGGCACATCAGGGGCCATGCACACCCCCCGCCCTGGCTCTGGCTTCTGCACCTGCAGTGTACTCAGCCTTGGTGAAGCGAGGCGGCTGGTCGTTGATGTCCTCTAGCACCACGCGCACCTCCTGCAGCGTGAGGTCAGTGACCAAGTCGAGGACAGAGGCGGGCCCACGGGGAGGCGTCCAGCTACGATTGCTTGAGGCCTTGACGATGAAGGAGAAGACAGCCTCGCGCTCTCGGTCCAGGTCCCGCATCACCAGCAGACGCCCATCTGGCTGCAGACGAAAGTTCTTCTCTTCGTTGCCAGCTTGGGGGGAGGGGGCGGGGGGACATGACACAGAGTGAGGGCAGTGCTGGGGCAGGCACAGCTGGCTCACGCCCAGCCCAGAGTAGGTAGAGCAGTAGCCCCATCAGGACCCACCTGCAATGAAGTAGTACACGATGGCATTGGGGCCCTCGTCAGCATCCACGGCGCCGGTCACGTTCCCCACAAGGGTGCCTCTTGGGGAGTGCTCAGGCACTGTCAGCAGCTGGTACTGGGGGGTGCCTTTCTGCAGGGGAGAGGGGGTGTCATAACGTGCAGCCAAAGCAAGGTCCCGGCTTCCAGTTCTATGACAGCACGTTAGGCGGTACCTTGGCTCCTGGGCTGCCGAGGGGGTTTATTGCCCAGGCATTCTGGGGGGAGCAGAACTGTTAAAATCTCAAGGGAACAAGGGCTGGGCCTGGGACACCCCAGCTTTGCCATCAGGCAGTGTTGCCCAGTGACATCCTCACGGGTAGAGCTGGGCCTGGTGTGCTGTCTTAGGTGTCCCTGCACCTGAGTGGGGTGAAGGAGGGGGGCCACGCATGCAGGAATGTGTGTGTACGCGTGCGTGCACACACACGTACACACACACGCATACACAGTCTCCAGTGAACATCATGTCCCGTGTGTACACAAGAAAATACACAAGAATATAACAGATGAGCTCAGCCCAAGCTCCACAAGGCAGAACTGATTTTCGGAGAGACCGTGCATTGTGCATACAAATTTGAGCATGTTGGCTCCTTAGGTCAAGTGTTTTTTTTGGTTTTGTTTTGGATAGTGCCTTGGAATCGTGCTGCTCGGGAAGTAGCTGAGATACACGCAGTTTTCAGGAGCAGCCATTCACGGCACAGAGTGTGATGGCAGGGGGGAGTCCCTGTGGGCCTGTTGGGCCCAGGGGATGGGTGAGCTCACTGGCGGCCTCACGAAGAGGGGTTCGTTATCGTCGATGTCCTCCAATGCCACCTGCAGCGGCTGCATGGTCTCGTATGGCACCGGCTGGCCTAGGTCGCTGGCCACCAGGATGAGCTGGGGGCAGAGGAATGTAGTCAGTGGCGGGATGTCCCCGGTCATCACCGTCCACGCTGGGCGCGTGGCGTTGTGGCCCCAGGAAAGCCCCTCCCTCGGCCCCGCCTTACGCTGTACACGGCCTGCGTCTCGCGATCCAGGCGCTGTGCAGTCTGGATGAGGCCACTGATAGCATCGATGGTGAAATACTCCCAGTCTCGGTTGCCGGCCGTCTTCAGGAAGCTGTAGCGCACGGCCCCGTTGAGGCCCTCGTCCCTGTCTGTGGCGTAGACCTCGTACACGTTGGAGCGCAGTGGGATCTCCTAGAGGTGTGATGGGGAGGGCGGCTCCTGGGCCATCTGGGAGAGTCCCGTGGACTGTCGTCCCTCCTCCTGCCTGCACAAGGCCTCGCCACCACGCCGCCCCCCACCACTGTGAGAACTTGTCTGTTTGGCTGGCTTCCCTGCAGTCAGACGGCCTCTGCCAGAGCACCCCTCACCCACCCCGCCCCAGCCTAAGCTGTGAGGGCACAATGAGGGGCCCGCCTCTCGGGGTGCCCAGCCTTCAGGAACTGTTCCCATCCGTCCGTCCGTTCCACTGGCGCTGAGATTTAGAAGACTGACCAGAATCTAAAAGTCAAGGCCGAAGGCAGCCCTGGCTCTCTGGTCTGTCATGCTATCTGCTGCTCCATCACAGCTCTAGTAGCCAGACAACAGCGTCCGCCCAGTGGGGAGCCTGCAATCGGGAGATAAGCAGGAAAGATGCCTTGGCGGATGGAGACCAGACACGTGGGTTCACGTCTGTGACCTGGACATGCCACTTCACCTGCGCAACAGGCTCCTGCATTCAAGTTTAAGATCTTTAAAAAGTGAACTGAGGCCCTCCCTGGTGGCACAGTGGGTTAAAGCACAGCACTAAGAAGCTAAAGCCACTTGCGCATGAGTTCCATCCCAGGCCAGGAGGTGACCCACAGGCGTGGCAGACCTCTCCTGACCTGCCTGCTGCTCCCCTCAACAGTGTACTTCATCAGTCGGCCTGTTCTGCTCCCCACTATGTTTCAGGTGAATCCTCTTACCGTTCCTGCACCTCTGACCTGTACCCCTGTTTGTATGCATAAATAAAATCTTAAAAAAAAAAAAAAGTAACTGAACATTCTATGAAGCCAACGTCACACTACTACCAAAACCTAACAAAGAAAACACACAAAAAGAAAACTTCAGACCAATCTCCCTAATGAACACCGATGCAAAAATCCTCAAC
>NW_004567112.1:37649459-37729257 GCF_000260355.1 Condylura cristata
ATATACCAGAGACATTTTGTGGGGGAGGAGTGGGGAATAGGATCAAAAACGGGGGGAGGGGGGGAGAAAAATGCACGGGATTATGGTGATGGCACACGGGTGATTTGGTGATGGAAAACCCGCAGGGATTACAATCGAGATGGAAAAAAAAATGTACAAAATGATGTAAAAATAAACTTTTGTAATTAAAAAAAAACTGCTAAAAAAAAAGTAATTGAAGTAATTGAAAACGAAGTAAAAACGCACACACACACACACACACAAAACCTAAAAGCAGGAATTCAAAGTACCCCACTGGTCCCATGACTCAACTAAGGCATGCAAATCAAGGAGCCAAGGCCCAGCTGGACTGGCCTTGCCAAAAAGCCATGTCAACAACAACAGAAAGCTAGCTCCTGGCTGGCAGGTGAAGCTCTGACTGAGAGGTAGATTTGCACCACCTTCCCTGCTTTCTTCATTGCATAGGCTACAGCGACCAGCTACGCTAGCTGACACCTGCTGGGGCCCTTGAAATGTCTCCCTGGCACACTAACATTCTGATAGAAAACCTCAGTCAGGGCAACTTTCCCAGAGCCGCCTGGAGGCTGCTCTCGGGCTTGAGCCTGCATCCTCACTCTCCGATAAGCTCACTCACTTTTGCTTGACTCAGTCTAAGCAACACATCACACGCTGACCCACGATAAAGCTGTCCTGCACACAAGAGAAAGAGCAAGTTGCTCGGCAGTGGTTGGCTCGGCAGGGTCTGCCCAGCCCTGATCACGACAATGGCAGTGACAGCTAATTAACAGAGAGGGGGACATGCCACCCCGCTTGAACCACCAGGCAGCATTCTGACGCTGAGAGGAAGGGGGCGGGGCACCACGGAGACTTCCTGGTCTTTAAATGGCAATTTAGAGCAGTGGGAGACTTCGGGGGTCAGGCACTTCCCCTTGTCTCTTGTTTTGATGCCCATCCTCAGCCCCTAGACTGTTTTCACGTTGGCATCAGCAGGACAACAGACAGACGGAAGAGGTGTGTTATTTTGAGACGAATATAGGGGAAGTGAGTGGCTGGCGAAACTCCTTGGCTGTTATTTTGGAGCAAGAGATGGGGCATCTGCTGCTGATCAATTCCATTTTGCAGGTGAAAACATGAACCCAGGGAAGTCACTTGCTCAAGGTCATTTGGCTGGTGAGTGGGAGAGCTGGACCCGAGCCTTTTGTGAGCACAGCCCACACTACTGTCACCGGTCAGAGTACTGAACACTGGCACCTGTCGGACCTGCGCTTTCTCTGGCCTCAGTTTCCCCACCTTCCCAATGGGGACCCTTTCGCCACTCCATGCCGTGACTGCAGGATGGGCCTTTGGGGGGTGAGCCTGAGGCCCCAGGGGACGGCCGTACCTCTCTGATGTGGAGGATGGTGCCATTGGGTGGGCGCACGAAGACAGGCCGGTTGTCATTGACGTCGATGACCTCCACCAAGAGCATGGTGGTGCCCCAGAGTGGCGGCTGACCACCGTCCGTGGCCACCACGGTCAGGTTGAACCTCTCATAGGACTGCAGAGGTCGTGTGGTGGTCACGAGGCCTGAGTCCATATCCACGTGGAAGGCGTCTGGCAGGTGGGGCGGGAAAGCCAGGCGTGGCTTGGGCTGCAGGCATGGCACCTGCCCCTCCCACCCCCCGGCAAGCATGGCTACCTACCCACACCAGGGCCCTCAAGAGAGTAGACCAGCTCCCCGTTGGAGCCCTCATCCTGGTCAGTGGCCATCATGGTGATGACCGAGGTACCGGCTGGCTCATTCTCATACACGCTTGTGCTGAACTGGGGCCTGGAGAACTGTGGCCGGCAGTCATTGACATCCAACACCTGGATCATCACCTGGCAGGGAGGTAGAGGTCAGGGGTCAGATGCATAGTGGGGCTGCTTTACACAAGCTTCTCACACAGGAGTGAGGGGCCGGGGAGGGGCAGGTGTGCACTGGCATGCCTCTATACCAACCCCAGCTTATATCAACCCCGAGGGGTTGTCTGCTGGGACAGTACCTTAGAGCAGGTCTCCGGCTATCAATTAGTATCATTTGGTTTGAACATCAATGAGAAAAGACAGTTCTCTCTCGGGCCCCTCTGTGTACAGTTTTCTCCCCATGTCTGGGGTTGTCTCCTGCATCTGGGTTCCTCTCATATCCTAAGATGTGCATGTGAGGTTCATTGTGATGTGGGTCAGTGGGGGTATGTGGCATGTGGGTGGGGAGGCCCTGGCCAGTCTGGAGTAAGCAGGCTGGAAATGAATGAATACAAGTGACTTTAATATTAGAAATGTTTTGGCTCTTTCTTTACAAGTTTGGGGAAGCTTTTGTGATCATTAATATAGGCAGGCACATAATTGCCATGATGCAATTGGTTTCCTTTTTCATTACAAGTTGTTTCCACTTAGGAGGGCTGTGGTGATGATGCGTGGGCGAATTGGGGGAGAGGGGGAAGGAAACATTGTCTTAAAATGAACAGCAATGTAAATAGATATATAAATAAATTTAATAAAAAAAAAGTTGTTTCCACTTAAAGGTGCAGTTTTCAAGAACCTATTGATGAAGCCAAGTGGGGACTTACTGTGAGGCTCTCAAGGTCCCAGTGAGGCTCACCTGGCGTGGTGGGAGCTAGCTCCTCAGTGTACGGCCCGCACATAGCAACTTAGACTGTGGCTAACAGGTAACTGCGTTTGGGCCGGCAGCACCCCCCCCCCCCGGGGCAGCCCTCTGTCCCCAGGGCTCTACGCACTGACCCCCAGATCTCTGAATCTTAATGCTGGACTGTGACTCTGCCATAGAGTCGTCCTCCTACCCCCATGCCCCCACCCAGGGCCCACTCTTGACTTGGGTTTGTGTCTGGCCTGGAACTTGGCTCCTCTTGCTGCCTCCGTAGTCCCGGGCAGAGCCTGTGGACACAACGGGCCTTCCTTTCCCTGGCCACTGCCTGCCAGCATCCTCCTCAGACCCCTTCACAGCAGCGGCTTGAACCAGGCAGGCACTTTCTAGCGCCATCTCCCTGACAGACCACAGGCCCCTGGGCAGGAGGTGGGGCATCCTCGCTGTTGCCCCTCATCTTGCCCCTGGCCCCAGTTTCAACAATCAGGGGCCAGGGCGGCCATGTGACAGGTGCAGTGAGGGCTGAAAGTGGAGCCTCGGACGGGGCTTTCCCTGCACAGCACACACCCATGTGCCAGGGTCAGCAAGCAGACTGCGCACGTGCTGGGCCCTCCCTCGTCTGAGAAAGAGAATTTCTTTGCCTGCTCAGCTTCTCACCTCTTGACCTTCAGGAGAGTTTTCTTTGGATGGTTAAGTTATAATGAGCAAGAACTGAGAGAATGGAATTCAGAAAGAGAACTGGGGAAGGCAGGGAAAAGGTTGAGAAAGACAAAGCAGAGTCAAGGTTCAGGGCCTGAATAGAAGTAGGGCTAGAGAGCTTCGACGGTGGGACGCTGGCCTCAGAGTAACTGTGGACAGTGGCACTGAGACCCTCGTTAATGTTCTTCGAGAGACAGAAAAAGAGAAAAGACGATAGTTTGATAATTATGTTTGTTGTTAGACTCAGTAGGCCACGTAGAGCTGCTGGTCTATTTGGTTGAGACCCAGGGATGTTCAGCACGAGATGCTTCTCCTACAGGGTCCCCATCGCCTAAGCCACAGCCACGGTAACCCACCCAGCTAAGCTCCGGCCTTCTCTCCCTGCTTTCTCATCTCTGAGGGGGAAGCAGGGCACCGGGTGGCTCTGTACCTGCTCCTCGGTGGTTATTCTCTGGAGGCTGCCGCTGTCTTTACAGTCCTGTCCCTAGTGTTCCGGCCCAGGCTGGCACTCCTTACCTGCACTGAATTTTCTCGACGGTTGCTGGCTACATCCCCAGGGTTATCTTTGGCCAAGGCAGTCAGGATATAGTGGTCCTTCTTCTCCCGGTCCAGAGAGGACAGCACATAGATGTCACCCTGGCAGGAGAGGGTGGGGTCAGGTCCTTCGTCCAATCAAGATATTTACTGAGGGTCTACTATGGGCCAGACACTGTTCTGGGCTCTGGAGATACGGGGCTGGACAGAAGAGACAGCATCCCTACCTCATGCAAAGCTCATTCCTTGGTGTTCCTCACCCTCAGTCTGCCTGGAGATGAGGCGAGCAGTCCCGGATGGACTCCAGTGCCCAGGTCTATAGCGGGCACTGCATAAATATGTGCTGTACATAGAAGTGTGCCAGGGGATATGTCTGGTTATTCACTGTAAACTGGAGAGAGACCTCTACTGAGAGGTCAGAGTGCAGCAGGAAGTGGGCAGGTTGAGCCAATGGGAGGAAAACCCAGTTGCGTCAGTTGGAGAAGGCCTTGCCTGATGTTCACCCCCGGCCACAGTACCCTTTTGCTGTACTGAAAACAGCAGCTTTGAGCCAATTTGCAGATGTCTGGAATCATCACCCACCTTTTCTTGAGTTTCTGCTTCCCCACGAGTTTGAGGCTCATGGGAGCAAGGCAGAGGCCCATGCAGGCTTCTCCCCCGCTCCCCTTCCCCACCCCGCTCCAGCACTGACTGTGGGGCATGTAAGCAGGTGTTTAATGCTGTGCCCACTCTCCGCAGAGCTTCCTATGCCTCTTTCAACAGTCTCAAAAACAGTCACATGCCTTAAACCAAGTTTCGTAGCCCTGTGGTGATACATCTCAGAAGTTTGCGTCCCATAAAGGGCAGATTCCCAGATATGTTGGCCACTTCCTTCCATGTCTGCTGGACAGAAGGGCCACCATCTGCAGGATGTCTGAGACTCAGAGAAGTTTGCTGATGTGTACAAAATACATCTAAGGCTACAGATGTCCGGGGGGCAGGAGTCAGAAAGGGGGGAATGACTGCAATGCTTTCTGCTGGCATCTCAGCCTATAACCCTGGCTCCTCCCCACTTCCCACAGCCAGGCCCTCTCCGGCCTGCTTACCGTGGTGGGGTTGATGGCAAACTTGCCCTCTCCATCCCCGAGGCTGTATTCAATGAGGGCAAAGTTGCCCGAGTCAGCATCAGTAGCAGTAACCGTCAGGATGACCGTGCCCACGGGCACATCTTCAAAGACAGCTTCCTGGAGCCCATGGACAGAAAGAGCAGCCAAAGTCAGTTCTGGAGTCTGTGCTCCTGACCGAGGAACTCAATGATGCCAGGAACCCAGGGCATCCACCTTCTCTTAGGTTCCTTGCTCCTTGGGGTGTGGGGGTGGGGTAGAGGATAGCAGGGCGGGTGTAGACCCCATGCCATGGGCATAGGTCCTGGACCCAACCTGTTGGCCTGGTCACCCACCTGGTAGGAGGACTGGTCAAAGATGGGGTTGTTGTCATTGACATCCACGATCTCCAGGTAGACAGGGATCTCAGCTGCTCGGGGTGGGGACCCATTGTCAGAGGCCCTCACAGTGAAGTTCAGCCAGTGCACCTCTTCGTAGTCCACCGTCCGGTTGGCAATGACCTTCCCTATGACACAGAGGCACCCACTGCCATTTCAGCCACTCCCCACTCATGAAAACCAACCAGAATGTGAAGAGAAGGATCTGGAGCTTAGAGGAGAGGTGGTCCTTTGAAGGAGGAGGGTGGCCAGGCAGCATTGCCCAGTGCAGCTCAGAGGCCTGAGAGGAACTGGTGCTCAGTTCCTATTTAGGAGAGGGACAGAACAGATTTTTACAAGACAAAGGGAAAAAAACGAAGCCGAGGGCCCTCCTTGAGCATCTTCCTCCCGGCCTTCATGTTCTGAGTGGCGCCAGTGGCACAGGATTGGGTGACGGGTCATCCCAGCCAACCCCAAAGGGAGTTTCCACCATGACACAAGCTATGCAACCTCTGTCGTCAGACACGGTACGGATGGAGGGGAATTGTTCTGAAAAATCAGACTTTCCACTGCTAACTTATGTTACGACCTCCCTTTTTTGTATAATCATAGTATCAAAATATTCTGAGCAACTTTCAGTTTACAATTGGATTGCCTCAGCCGCATAAGGCCTGCCTGCCCTGACAAGCAAGCACTGCACCAGGGTGAGAAATTCCTCTGAAGTTAAGTGACTTGACAACTGGCTGATCAATAAAAGCAAAAGGGCTGTTTCTGCAAAGTCTCTCTCACTATGGGGAAAACCCAAATCTCATCACTCTACTATCTCACCTAGCCTTCTATTCAGCTTCTAAAGAATTACTCAAACTTCCTATTGTTTGGCCTTTAGACGTGGAAATTCATCCAGGTTGCCTGTTTTAGAGCTAGTCAGGTTTTCTACCTGCTACACTTCAAAGGTATTCACACAAGTCTTCTGGCTAGTCTTTCAGGATTCTACTGTCTAGTCTTTAGATAAGGAAATTCACCCATGTCTCCTATTCAAGGCAAATTATGCTTCCTACTGTCTAGACCTCAAGGAAACTCACTTAAAACCTTTTAGCAAGTTTCTTCAAAGAACTTTTCTGAAATTTGATTTGCAAGAAATTTCCTCTTCCTGCCTCCCAAGATGTCTCAGGTAAAAAAAAAAAATATATAAAAAAAACCCCATTAAGTAGTAGATAAGGTTTAAGGGATTTATTTTAGTTAGTCTTCATTATAGTAATATTAGTCTTAAACTTTGTGCATCTATGTACCTGTTTTTAACTTGATTGATTTTAGAATGTTATAATCTCAAGTAAAGGTCAAAACGACCCCAAACCGTTCTTAGGAAAAACAAAGATGATTGTAATCTCTCAGCCCAGTTCGTGTGCTGATGTCATCCCACTGCTTGCTCCTAATGTATAAAATAAACCTCTGCTGAAGGCAGAGCAGGAAGACTTGCACCCAACTCCGACTCCAGTGTCTTCCTCGCTCCCCTGTCCCCTTTTTCTCCTTTCCCCCTTTATAGGAATCTCTGCTCGCCGATACCTTCCCACCTTGGGGTCCTGCCTGTCTTGCCTCCAGACACCTCAATAGTTGGAGTTGGTCTCCAACACCACCCCAAAGTGGGACTGGCTTTTCTTCTTTCTCGATAGTTCGGGCATCCACAGTGACTGGAAGGATGACCACCTCTGGACCGGTCCGGTCTACTGAGGGAGCGTGGAGGGTTGAAGTGGCCACGTTCCCTCTCAGTGGATAAGCAGGCACAGACACATGTTCCCCAATATGTCAGGGAGCTTCTGACCTACCTGCTGAGGAGTCCTCCAGCTGGACGTAGCCGGGGGGCGTCAGGTCCAGCAGGGTGTAGGTGATCAGACCATTGAGGCCCTTGTCGGGGTCTACAGCTGCCACGGCAATGAGTGTGGTACCTGGGGTGGCTCCTTCCAGGATCCGCTCTGTGTAGTAGGTGATCCCGAAGGGCTTGAACTGGGGTGTGTTGTCATTGACATCCAGAATGTTGACTGTCAGCTTGGCTGTAGTGGAGACAGGGGCATTGGGAGGTGAGAGTGACATGAAGGGCCCCAGAATTGGCTGGGCCAGGCCTACATCTTTACCAAATTTGGGGAGGATGGCAGCCACTCCCAGCCCTCCTGGGACCCTCTGAAGCTTGACCCAACCCTCGGGCTCTTTCCTCTGGTCTGACGCTTACTCTTCAGAGAAAGGGGCTTAGGTTCTACCAACTCTCCAGGTAACCTGGCCCTACTGTGTCTCGGTGTCCTAATCTGTTCAGTGTGATAGGGTTAAGAGGATTTTTAAGACCCTGTTCCTGATTGGTCTTCTGCTGCCTGTTTGCTGGCTATTTCCGCAGTATCATAGTCCTGGGCCTCTGAAAGTAGGACATGTGAGAGATGACCAGGGTTGCCCACCCTTCCGCCCTTGCTGAAATCTGTGGGTTGTAAAATAAGCCAGTATTTACCAGAATCCTCTCCTTACTCCAGACGTTGGCATGGCCTCATGCCCACTTGAGGTCATCTGCCCCCACATCCCCATCCTTCCTCCCTCTGCAAAATCCATCCCTCTAGCTGCTCTGACCCAGCTTATATCTTAGGCAACGACAGGCCGGGTGGCCTGCAGAGGGCAGCATCCATGCCCTTCTCTGTTCTGTCATGGTACCTCTACCCCACCCACACACAAAGTAGCTTTTGTGGCCTCCAGTCATTTCTCCTTGCTCTTTCCTTCTCTGCTAACCCTGTGCCTTCCTATCAGATTGAAGGTTCCTAGTTTACATTCCAGCCACATCCTATTTACCAGTTTGTATGCCAACCTAAGTCTCTCTTAACCATCCTTTTCCTAATACCTTTCCAGTTCCTACCAAATCTCTGTCCCACTCTGAGTCTGGGCGTTCAAGATCACACACAGTTTGGGCTTCTGGAGCCCCCACAGCTGAGCTCCAACATCCAAGACACATGGCCACCCTGCTCCTCACCAGAGCCACCCCCTTCCAAGTGCCAGCACTGCCCGAGCAGCGGGGTTCTGCTGTTCTCTCCCTGGGCCCAGGCCCTTGCCTGTTCCTGCCCACCCCCTGGGCCACAGTAACCAGTGGGATATGCCTATAGGGAGACTTACCATTTGGCACACTGACAGAGTGCTCTGGTAGGTCACTGGCATTGTCAATCACGGAAAGTGTGACCTCATAGGTGGCGACCAGTTCTCTATTCAGGGGAGACTTCACCATTACAGATCCTGTGGACCAGATCAGGTCAGGTTCAGCCTGAGGGGAACTTCCTAAATTCTGGGCCGGAGGGGACATTCCTGGTCAACCCCTTTAACTCCCACAAGGACCGTGATCCCCAATGTATTAGGGACATGCTGATCTCACCTTGGCTGGGATGAGACCACAAACTTCTGCAAGTTGGGCTCACATCACTTTGCCCCTTACTCGCTGTTTACAAGCCAGGGGCCTTGGGGAAAATATTTAACTTCTCTACACCTGTTTCCTTATTTGTATCAGACTATTTTAAGGGTCATAACAATTTCATGAGTTTACATTTGTTAAGGGCTTAGAACGGTGCTTGGCATATAGAAAGCACAGAATATAATTGCTTCTTTAAAAAAATGCTTGCATTCTACAGTAAATAACAATACAGAACATTACTGAATTATACACTTAAAATGGTTAAATGGTAAATTTTATAATTAAGAAAACACTTATATTCTATGGAGAGCAAGTAGAAAGAAAGGCCAAGGCAGCTGAGAAGTTCTGAGGGGATTCCCTGGAGGGGACAGTGGTGATACAAGCTGACAGTCAGGCCTACCCTCTGCCCTGACCACGTGGGGTACGGCAGGCTGATTGTGAGAAAGAGGCACCCTCCTGCTACCTCAGTACTAGAGCAAGGAATTGTCTCCTCTCATACCCACTGCCTCCCAGAGCCCCTCTGTCCCTGAATAACGGAGAACCCTCCAGAGGCTTGAACTTGGGCCAGACAGACAGATGTTGGTCAACCTCAGGCCTGCGTCTGTTGGCACCTTTCTTTCTGCCTGGTGACTCTTCTTACTGGCTTCCTTCTAGGGTGAGATCACCTTTCCTTCCAGTTTCCTCTCAGGCACTGGGGTCTCTGGGATGCCCTTTCCCTGAGCAGATCCCTGCTGGGCTTCTGTCCTCCTCGGGTCCCCAGTCCTGGGGTGTTCACTTACCCTAGCTGCTGCCTCCTCCTCCTCCTCCTCCTCTTCCTACTCTCGCTCCCCCTTCCCCAGGCTGGGGAGCGAGGATGGGGAGAGGTGGCTGCATTCAGTCTGCAAAGGCTGGGCCACAGCCTTGGCCTGGGCCCCACAGGATGGGAAGGGTGGGAGAGGGGTACGGTGGATGTGGAGGAGGGCAATGGAATGAAGCAGAGAAGAGATGAGGTGGGAAGTGACAAAGAAACAGAGCTCAAACCTGTGGATCTGCCAGCCATGAGGAAGAGAGAAGAAGGTTAACATCAGTTAGTCCAGGGTGCAGAGAAGGAGCACAGCAGGGGGTGGGGAGGACGGGCTTCGAGGCGATCAGGGAAGGGGGGGTCAGAAGGGGTGGAAGGAAAGAGGCAGAGGGGCAGGGAACCAGGGGAACATTGGAGAGGATTACTCAGGGGCTACAGTTCTGGCAAGAAGAGTGAGGAGGAGGAGAAAGGGGAGGGAGCGTGA
Source organism: Condylura cristata (assembly GCF_000260355.1). Classification (NCBI taxonomy): domain Eukaryota; kingdom Metazoa; phylum Chordata; class Mammalia; order Eulipotyphla; family Talpidae; genus Condylura; species Condylura cristata. The sequence continues at coordinate 37,659,470 of NW_004567112.1, forward strand.
CTGAGGTAGATGGGAAAATGTGAGAAAAAAAAGGGGGTGGGGTGGGGCAAAGAAGACACTGGGAAGAAAAAGAAAAGTAAGTTGGAGGGAGGAAGCACAGAAACAGGTAGAGACCTCAGTGTAGCATCAAGTTGGGTAAGGGCAGAGCAATTCTAGAGCAGCTCTCCATGGTGCTGACCGACCAACCCTGAGAGTTTTGCAGGTGGGTTATGGCTAACCTATGTAACTTCTAGTGGCGAACGTTCTCCCTTCTTTTTTCCTTTGGGTTTCAAAATTAGATTGAGTAAATTTTACTCCTTGTTCATTGCACACATGTCATTGGCACTGATCTTGTTTTATGTATCTATTCCCTTTTATTCTCATACGCCTCTCTCCACAGGTAATCATTATAAAGTACTGAAGTGTATATTTTACTTGAAAGGGGTCCTAAAAACCACATATTATTTTTGTAAATATATTTTACATGTCTATAAGTGGGATTGTGTGTGTGTGTATCTCATTTATGCTTACAGAGCTGGGGTACAGGCCAGAGGTGCAGGGGCAGTGAAAGAATTCACCAGAGACAGAGTGGGGAGCAGAACAGGCCAAATGACAAAGTACACTGCTGAGGGGAGCAGCGGGCGGGTCAGGAGAAGTCTGTCAAGCCATGTGGATCACCTCCTAAACAGGAATTGAACTCATGCAGAAGTAGATTCAGTTTCTTAGTGCTGTGCTTTAACGCACTGCACCACCAGGGAGGGCCCCAGGGAGTACTTATTTTTAAGGCTCACCCACATTGTCCTGTAAGAGTCTGATTGCTTTTAATAGCTATCTGGTATCTTCTGGTGTGAACCCGCCACATTTTACTCTCCACTCTCACAGGGATGGTGTCCAGGTGGCCTCCCACTCCTACCACCAATAGCAGTGCAGTGAACACCCTCAGAGAGCCCCATTATCAGCCTGAGCATTCCTTGGGACATGTATCTAGAAGCAGAATTTCTGGGTGATTCCTGTGAGTGCTCTTTGTGCTAGACTGCTGTCCAGCTGGTGGAATCAGTCTACACTCCTACAGTAGCAGCATATGAAACCACTGATAGCTCCACATTGTCACCAGTGCTCAATATTGCCTAGCATCCTGCTAACCACATGTGGAAAACTGGTATCTCTTTGCTGCTGTTTTACTATGCATTTCTCCAAATAGCAATAATTTTGGTATTCTGTCATAACCACGTTAGTCTTTTTGTTCTTTCTCTGAGACTTCCAAGAAGTACACCTATAAAATCCCAAGTCCCCAGAGGAGCAAAACCCCCAAACTTTTAGAATAACGGCAAAACTATCAAAAGTATAATAAGATGCATAAATCATGAATGATGAGCCACGGCTGTTTTGTGGTAGCATAACTGACAGATGAGCTAGCCAGTATTCATTTGGAGGAGTGTTCAGCCATCCAGTTATTAAAGAAATGCATATTAAAACAAGATACCATTTTCTAAAAAGTCACAGATATGAAAACGTTATACTAAGTAATGCTGGCAAAAGTATGTATACTGGGTATACAACCTTGGTAGAGTGAGATAGAAAGGAAAGAGGGAGTTGGTTAAGGGAGGAGGAAGGGCAAGGAGAGAGGGAAGGAGCAGAGAGGGAGCGAGTAAGCAAGAAGGGAAGGTGAGGAAGAAAGCAGAGACCAAGGAGACTGGGGAGGGAGGTGGGAACAGGGCGCAAGGAACCAGGCCCTGGTACCTGTGTTGATATTCACAGCAAAGGCATCTTCCTGGTCAGGTACCAGGCGGTCCGTGTCATCCTTGGCCACAATGCCAATGATGTGGTACTCCAGCTTTGGGTTGAGGTCCCGGTCAATGGCAGTGACATTGGCAATGACAGTGCCTGGCTCAGCCGACTCCAGCACGCTCACTGTTTGGATGGGGTTCAGGAACTCAGGGCGAGAGTCGTTGATATCGTCGATAAGAACCGTAATAATAGCTGTGCCCGAGAGAGGGACGGTGCCCCGGTCGGTGGCCACTACTGTCAGCCTGTAGGAGTCCTGCTCTTCCCTGTCGATGGTGGCATTGCCGACGCGGATGACCCCCGTGACTGGGTGGATGAGGAAGCGGTCCTGGGCCCCCGCCTCTATTCGGTAGATCAGCTCCCCGTTGAGGCCACTGTCCTCATCTGTAGCTGTGACCCGAAGGACTGAGAATCCTGTGGGAGGTGGAGGAATGGGGAGTAGCTGAGCACAGTGCCCCTCCCAAAAACATCCGACTGAGATGGCGGCTCTTGCCAGCATTTATTTACACGCATTCTCCATGTTTTTAAGTGTGTAGGAAAATATTTACTTATGCGACTGAACAATTTTCAATAATTTGCTGCATCTTCTGCAGATTGTTTTTGTCCTTGGTCTTTTTTCTGTTAACTTGTACAATTATGATTACATGTGGCCAATAGTTTCTCAGTTTATTTTTGCCTTTCAATAGTGATTATCATCATTTGATGTAAAGAAGTTTACAGGCAGATGTACTAAAACTTAGTATTTTCCTCTTTTGAGTTCCTGCTTCTTATATGCTTACTTATCTAGAAACCAGATGGACAGTTATCCAATGCTGCTTTTAATTTTTTAATGTTTTGTATGCTTTTACATTTTCTTTAGAATATCTTTGGGTCTCACTTTGTTGTCTGATATGGGATGAGACGCTACATTAAATATTAATAGATGTTTTGCATACAAAAACCTTAGTTTCACTATTGGTTTGTTTTATCATGTAATATCACATTGCGTAATTTAATTCCTTAAATTACCAAATAGAAATCTATCTATTTCTGGGCTATTTTGTTCCAGAGTCTTGTGCTGATATCATGTAATTTTAAATATCATAATTTTGTAATACTTATAATATCTGGTAAAGCAAATTGGGCTTTATGATACTTATTTTTCAAAACGCTCTTTTGGATGATTTTTAATCAAATTTACCCCTGAAATGCTATACTAATTTTTGTGGGAAGCATATTAATCCAATTTTTACTTAAAAGTATTCTTTCTGAAAAGGAAAAACACCAAATCATTTCACTCATAGCAGGAGCATAAAGAACCAGGGGAGAAAATAATAATGATAATGAACAACTATATGCCAGAGATATTTTACAGGGGTGGAGTGGGGAATGGGATCAAAAATGGGGGGGGCGTAACTGCACTGGACTATGGTGATGGCACACAGGGGATCTGGTGATGGGAAGCCCACAGGGATTACAACTGAGATGGAAAAAGGCACAAAATGATGTAAAAATAAACTATTATATTATAAACAAATTCTTTTTGCCTAAGAACACCATAGAACATTTCTTAATCATCTCCTTTTGCAGACAAGACACCGAGGATCAGAGAAGGGCAGTGAGAGGGGCCTGAGTCTTCGGACTCCCCACTTCAGGGCTCTCTCCATCCACTGTTCCCACCTTCTTCCCATCAGAGGCGACTACATCCAACCCGAGAGGGTCCAGTCCTCACTGATCACTACACCACTTGGGCCTGGGGCCTCTCCTCTGCTTACCTGGAGGGCAGTTTTCCAGCAGGTGGACAGTGAGTACAGAAGGGCTAAAGGTTGGCTGGTTGTCGTTGTCATCCAGGATGGTGACCAGCAGGTCGGCTGTGCCGTTAAGCAACCCAATGTCCTCGGCCAGCAGCAGCAGCTCCAGGATGGGGGGTGAGAAGGCCTCCCGGTCGATGGTAACACCTGCTCTCACCGTCACCACACCTGGCACCCAGGGCCACCAGCCAGACACACACAAAGAAAAGGGGGTCCAGTGTGGAGACCGGGTGAGAGGCCAGAGGGGGGATGGAGAAAGATGGGGGCATCACGGGGAAAAAGGAGCTGAGAAAGCAACACGGTGACTTTCTCTCCTAGGTCCTGATTGCCAGTTTAGGGAGGGCCCTGGGGTGCTGGGTGCCTGTGGCTGCCCCCTGCCCAGGGTCCCCCCACAGTTCTCTCGAGTCTGCCTAGGAAGGGAAATGCAGGTGGCGAACAGAGCTGTGCTACTCAGAGGGGCGCAAGATCACCCTCGTCACCTGTCACCATACTGGCCTGTCCAGGACAGTGGGCAGCAGGGTCACACCCTCCCCAGCAGAAAGACCCGGAGCTGGGGTCCTGAGTCGTGTAGAGGCCTCACCAGTGCTGTTGTTGATGTCAAAAAGACTACTCTGCGTGCCCAGCAGCTGGTAGGTCACCACGGCATAGATGTCCAGGTCTGCGTCCAGGGCCAAGATAGGCCCATTGAGCACGGTGAGGGGAGTCCCTGGGCCGGAAGGAGAGGGGTCACTGCAGTGCTGTGCCCTGCTCCGCCCTCCCCCCCACCCCCCGCCCCGGTGAGCCATGGCTGACGATGGATGAGAGGGAGGGAGGTGAGGTGGAGGGGTGGAGGGACCCTGGGCCGGGCTGCGGCAGCCTTGGCAGACTGACGCAGGTGCCTGGGGAGCGGCCTCAAAGCCCTGCTGGGGAGAAAACACAACAGTGGTGAGCAAGACCCGCAGGCCCGCCCGGAGCGCGCCACCTTCCCAGCAGCCTTTGAGGCTGGCCACTCCATGGGAGGGTCTGGGGGATCCCTGAGGTCCCCTCCCTGAGAATGGGCCTGTCTAGGTATGTACATCAGTCCCATCTGTCCACATGTGTGGTCACAGTGCTCTGTACCGGTTCCTAGGAGTCTGCCCGTGCATGTGCAGGGCCCTAACGTGCCCACAGACACCTGCTGGTCGGGACATCCCCTGGGGTGCACCTGTCTGCCTCTGCAGGGGGGCTCATTTGCATACCAGGGGTGCACTGTGTAGCTCCCCTGTGCCTGTGTGTGTCTGTGCACATGTGTGCACATCGACGTGAACACGTATTGGCACACACATGAACACAGTCACAGGCAATTTTAACAATCAAATTCATGGAGCCGAGATGCCTGAGCAGAGAAGAGGATCTCAAGTCATCTTCTGACTCAGAACCCAAGTTTTGGGGGTAGGGAGCTCTAGGAGTGAGGGGGTCTCCCCCTTCTCCTACTCCACTCCTAGGGAGGACATTAAAGAGGAAAGTCTGTCCCTCTGAAGAGATGCGTGAGGCTGGTCAGTCTGTATGTAACGGGGATGGGGCTACACTGCTCTCTCCAGGGTTCTGTGGCCCCCCACTTCTGATTACAGATGTTCCCTGAGTTTGCAGCGGCCTCCAGATGCCTGTGCTGCTGTGGTAGAGGGAGCCGGGAGCGGTGGACTTACTCCCCTCCTGAGTGATCCTCATACCTGAAAGGTACCCTCCTTGGGGAAGGTGGGGCTGTTTTCAGGTGACCTGGGGGACCCGTGACAGCTGTCTCTTCCAACCAGACTGGTGGCCTCTCTGTTGACCGCTCAGAGCTGCTCCCTCTCACCCTTGCACACCGTTCTTTGCCCTCCAGGCCTGAGCCCAGCTCCCACCAGTCAGGTGTCTGAGGCCCAGGTGGGCTGGGAGCAGCAGGAGCCCCCACGCAGGCCTAGCGCCTACCTGCAGGAGAGTTCTCCATCACCTCCGCCTGGTAGGCGCTCTCAGTGAACAGCGGGTGGCTGTCATTCTCATCGGCAAGGAAGACCAGCAGCACGTCAAAGTCCTGGGTGGGGCAGGATGGGGAGCAGGCTGTGAGCCAAGGTCCAGCAAAGCACTGCAGGGGCGGAGGACTGACAGGTGGGGGCTCAGGGCACAGAGAGGATTTGAAAGTCCAAGAGTCCAGAGACGTGGGTTTGGCCCCAGTTCTGCTAACAGCTCACTGGATGGCCCTGCTAAATCATTTCCCCTCTCCAGCCTCATCTTCCAACCTGGCAAACAGATCGTAGCTCTTTCATAGAAGGGCTGGTGGAAACAATGGTATGGAGAAGAGTGAGTCATTTCCACCTTGGGGTCAGGAAGGACTTCAGGCAGGATGATAAGCCTGGGCTTTCGGACCCCTCCAGGCTGCCTGAGGGCCTGGTCAGAGTTCATCCACACTTCTGCAGAGCTACATTCTACACCTTTCAAACCTCAGTTACAGCCCTTAGCTCCCAGAACCTCCCCGGGCCCCTGGCAGCTACCTGCAATGCAGCGGTGAGGAAACCAAGGCCTGCAGAGAGGTGGTGACTACTCAAAGCCACACAGCAAGGGAGTGGCAGAAGGGGGACCAGCTTACACACCCCCTGATCCCACCACTCAATGCTGCTGCTTTCCAGGGTGACCCAGGCTTCCAAAATCATAGGCAGAGGAAGGAGAAATTGAGGACAGGAAGAAAAATCAGGAGAAAAATAGGTGGTAGAAGAGAAGGGAGGAGGAAGGGAAGGAGGGATGGAGAGAGAAAGGGGAGGACAGAGGGAGGTAGGCACTGGGTCAGAGAGGCCACTGGCTTCTGAGTTCTTCCAGCTGGAAGTCTCAGGCAACAGGTGGGGAAACTGAGGCCCAGACAAGGCACTGTCTTCATACAGCTAGTCAGAAGCAGAGCCGAGATGAGCTTGGTCAGGCTTCTGCCCAGACCGCCTAGGTTGGGGAGAGAGGGTTCACCTCCACACCCAATGGGACTGTTTACTCTGCAGCACCCAATTTGTCTTGGTAAAGAAAGCTAACTTTGGGCCCTCGCTGATGGTGCAACTGGTGAAAGCGCAGCACTGTGAAGCTATCTGCAGCCACTGCAGCGTGAGTTCCATCCCCAGCCAGGAGCTGACCCGCATGGCGCAGCAGACCTGTCTCATCTGCTGCTGCCCTCAGCAGCTTATTTTGTCAGTTTGCCTGTTCTGTTCCCCACTCTGTCTCTGGTGGGCCCTCTCACCTCCTGCACCTCTGGCGTGTACCCCAGTTCTTGTATGCATCAATAACTAACTTTAAAAAAAAAAAAAAAGAAAGCTAACTTCTTTGGCTTTTGAGGAAAAGTCACCTAGGAAATGCAACCCTTTCAGAGGCCCCTGCACGGGTGTGAGGCAGGGAGTAGGCCCACACTCCTGGGGTGTGCGCCCAGGTATGAGCAGCTGGAAGAGAGATGACAGTGACACACATGGAGTTTTTGCCGTCAGGCACTGTGCTGAGACCTCCCAGGGACTGTCTCCTTCATGCTCTCCGTGGCTTTGGGGTAGGTGTGGTTATTTTGCAGAAGAGGAAATGTAGAATGAGAGAAACTGACTTGCAAAGTCACGGACCTACTGATGTGTGCATCTGGAACTTGAACCCTGTACTTGTTCACTCCAAAACCCATGACTCCCGCCCGTAGGTCACCTGGTCTCCGCACCCCCGGCCCCCAGGCCTCTCCCCCATGCCTCCAGACTCACCCTCCGGGCAATGCGTGGGTTCTCCGGGTTGTCCTTCACGGAAATGGTCAGCTTGTACTCTGGGGTTCGCTCGCGATCCAGGGGCCGGTTCACGGTGACAACCCCTGTCTGGAAGGCAGAGGGCTGGTGAGCCGGCTAGTGGCCTGTGCCCAGGATGGGCTCTGGCGGGCGGATGCCAAAGGCTGCCCTGGCAGCTCTAGGAATGACTGTCACCTCCTCCCTAAATCTCCAGAGATACAGTCTAGAAGGCCAAGATGGGCTGCAGAGGTCTTGTCAGGGCAAGAGTGACTCACCCAGGCCAGATCTTGTTCCCTCAAAGATTCGAGACCTCTGAGGGTCCCGTGAACCCAGCAGTCAGTAATACCCCAAGTGAGACTTTCTGGTGCATCTTGCTAGAAACCAAGTGGAGCTTGGGCTCCATTACTGGCCATCACAAGCCTTGACGGTGACAGGAACCACACAGATAGTTCAGCCGGGTAGCTCAAGATTCCCGGCTTCCCACAGAAATGTCCAGCACCCAGTGGAGGGAGGAGGCTTGAGGGGAAATGGAATTAGTAGGGGTCCAATAGCAGCCTTAGAAAAACCTTGGGGGTTTAAGGCAAACCCCCAGGGCCTCCCTGGTCAGCCCTGCCTCCCGCCTACCGTGGTGTTGATGGAGAAGGCCCGATCTCGGTTGCCGGCGGTGATGTTGAAGGTGAGCAGTGAGTTACAGCCGCTGTCAGCATCGCTGGCCAGGATGTGGGCGACAAAGCTGGAGACGGGGCTGTTCTCACTGATGGTGACGTTCTTGGGGAGGTTCAGCAGCACTGGGTCGTTGTCGTTGATGTCCAGTACCCGAATCCCTACCAGCATCTGGGCATTGGGATTGGAGGGAGGAGAAGATGAAAAGGGGAGGAAGGGTGGAAAAGGGGGGGCAGGAGAAGATGAAGAGAGAGGAAGGGTGGTAGGTGTGGCGAGGAGGAGGATGTAGGCAGCAGGACAGCAAATCGGTGGTGATGGAGGAAAGGCAGGTTGTGGCAAAGAATGAAAAGAGGGAGTCAAGAAAATGATAATAAAAAAGGAAGCGGACAGGAAGGGGGAGAGGAGGTGGAGGGGCCATGCAGGGAGAGTTGGAAATGGAAGTGTCAGGATGTGTCAAGGCAGCTGAAAAGGCAGCCTCCCCATACACTGCTGAGGGGGCCCATGGCCATAAGGCCCCGGGCCCACAGGGGGGTCCCAAGAGGCACATACCGGTCTGCTAAGAGCCCTGGGGTCTGAAGTGGTCCCAGAACAACCCATGGCCTCTCTGGGCACAAGGGCAGGATCCCTCCAAAGAATTCAGGGGCAGCGAGATGGGGTTGCCACACTCACCGTGGAGCTGAGCGGGGGGATCCCCCTGTCCCGGGCACAGATGGTCAGGTTATAGAAGGCAATGGTCTCCCGGTCCAGCTCTACATCCTTTCGGACCCGCAGCACCCCTTCCACAGGAGAGATCACAAACTCCCCTGGTGCCAGGGGAGGCCAGAGTCAGCAGGGAATGGGCAAGAGCTGCGGCTAGCCCAGGTCACCCCCCACCTCCTGCAGGTCTTTCTTGTCAGGGGTGGGGGGACAGCTTGGCCACAGGTCCTACAACATCAGAAACTGGGGAGAGGCCGAGGGCTGGGAAGTGCAGCAGGGAGGGGAAGAGATAATTGCTGGGGGTGCAGGTGGGCACAGGCTGGGGGTGCCAGGCCACTTTGCTACTCTGGGTCCCTGGCAGGCCAGGGCTGGCCCTGCAAAACGGGGCTTCTTTCCTATGCAAGCGCCCTCTGACTACAGTTGATCGGAAACTGATGACTGAAGATCTCAAGTACTTTGTGATGTGAGAACCCTCACACATGCCATGTCTTATGCATCAGGATACTGGGATGGCGAACCTGACCGCAAAGTAATTCCGTACTACTAGTAGGGACAGGGGGCAGGGGTGAGGTGGGCAGAGAAGGTAGAGCCTGCACCCAGCCCTGGAAATGAGCCACAGTTGGGGCACAGAGAGTCCCTGGGATCCCCATTGGCCCTGCTTTTCTCTTTGGGGTTTTTGAGGCCACTCAATGGGTTGCTTGGTTCGTCCTTCACTTGGCTTGTTTGAGCATGTTGAGAGCCAGAACCTCAGATTCTCACAATACCCTGGAAAGGACCTCCATTCAGAGACTAGCCAGGCCCTGGCTTCCCCTAGAAAAGGAAAGGCCACTAATGCCGATGACCTGTCCAGGCTCCCTTAGCAAGGTAGCAGAGCAGGACTGCGCCCAGGGAACTTGTGGTCTTTCTAGACACCATCACTTTGAACTGAGGGGTTCAGGGGTGGGGGGAGGCTGAGAACTGGAGGGTGGAAGGGGCTGAGCAGGAGGCCAGGGGAGTGGGTGGGAGCAGGCTGGCTAGAAGCTAGCTTAGGGGGAGGGAAAGCAAGCCAGAGAGGTGGAAATGAGGCCAAGGAGGGGCTCGTATTTCTTTGCACTTTCCGACTGGAAACAGAAAGCATCATTGCCTTTATTTTCCCTTTGTGTGGGGGATGGGGGTTGAGGTGGGGGGGGTATGCCTTCCTCATGGACACACAGCACACAGGGGCAAAGATGGGGCCCAAGTCTCCCAACTAGCTTCTCTGCTGCCCTCTGCCCTGCCCCGCCATTCTTGGCCTCCAGCTCCTCTTGCTCTGATTCACCGAAACAGCTCACCTGCAGCTGTCTCTGGTCAATCCTCTCACCCCCTGCTCCTTGGGCCTGTACCCCAGTTAGTTATTTAGAAATAAATAAATCCTTAAAAACAAAAAAACACAGCCATCCAACCCAAGCCCTGGATGATGGGGACTCTAAGTCTGGCCCCACCCCCCAAGGCTGTAGCCCTTGTTCCAGATTTTAGAGGGTTCTCGCCATATCTCTGTGGACAAAGGGTGGGGAGATTATTTCTTTCATCTATGAATGGGAAACCCGAGGTCCAGAGATGGCAAGGTCACATAATGGTGGGGCTAATAGCCTGGAGACCTGTGTAGGGTGGGGTGGGGTGGGGTGGGGCGGGGAGAGGCCCAGGTCATGCTGCCTCCACCACCCGGCTTGGGCCCCACTCACCTAGAGGGTCTCCATCTACAATGCTGTACTCCACCTGTCCATTGGGGCCTGAGTCCCGATCGTGGGCTAGGAAGGTCCACACTCTGGGTCCTGGCTGGCCCTCAGTGACCTCAAATGGCCCCTCATAGTCTCGGGGAAAGGTGGGCACATTGTCGTTGATGTCATTCACGTTCACAAGCACCTGAGATGGTGGACAAACTTGGCTGGGGGGGTCCATGCCAGGTGCTCGTGCCAGCTCATCTATAAACTGGACCTAACAGTCCTGTCCTGTCTTTCATGGGGCCCATGCAAGGAATGGGTAACAGAGGTGGGAAGGCCTCTGAGGCTCTGCATGTGGGTACGTTGATACTGTCAAGGCCATTTTATGGGTATAACTCTTATTAATAATAATGCTATAAATTTCTTTTTATGGCTGTATATGGTTTCATTTGCTTCTTGTACACCCTGAGACAGTTTTTATTAACTGTTAATAAAGTTAATAAATTTAAGTGACTGGCCCAGGGTCACACATCTCTTAAGTGGAAAAGCAGGGAGTAAATCCTTCCCTGTTGGTTTGATCAGTTTGTGTTCTTCCTGTGACGGGAGAAAAGTCCGTACATGATCTGAAAGATGCAGCTACACAGAGAGGTTCAGTGATTTGCTCAAAGTCACACAGCACATTTGGGTGAGTTGCTAAGAGAGTGCTTTTGGATTTAGGTATTTCCTCAGGAAAATTGTTCTCTACCCATTCCCAACTATCCCCCATTGGTGTTTTCTGGGCTCTAGCTGGGGCTGTGTCCCATATACCTACCGTGGTGGTAGAGGTGAGGCGATAGGGCAAGATAGGACACTGGTCTGTGGCAGTGACGAGCAGAGTGTAGCGGCCGTGGCTGATCTCGTAGTCCAGCTCCTTGGCAGCACTGATGACACCCTGGAAAGTACGTAAAGGGGACAAGGGTGAATTGATGGGAGGGGGGAGTTACATACCTGGGGACCAGATCCATCATGGGGTACTCTCTGACCCCTCCAGGAGGTAGGCCTTGATGGGGGAACACATGTAGACCAGACCCACCCAAAGTTTTCATCCTCCCCACTACCTACTCCACAGTTTCCTCCAGGACCCCATCTTTGCTCTTTCCCCACCCCCATGTTGCCTCTGAGTTCTCCTCCTGGACCTGTCATCAGCTGCTGACCGTGTGTCTGTTGATACGGAAGGTGTTGATGATGTTGCCAGCGACAATGGCGTAGGTAACTGTGCCGTTGGGCCCCTCGTCCAGGTCTAGTGCTTGGATGGTGATAAGGCTGGTATTGATTGTGGCTGGACCCTCATCCAGTACAATCTCATAGTGGGGCTGCTGGAACACGGGTGCATTATCATTCTCATCCACAATGGTCACGTATACATGGGTGGTGGCCTGCAGAGAAGAGTGTAGTCAGGCTGCTTAGTTACTTGGCTAAAGGGGTGGAGCCAGCTGATGTTCTAGGTTGAACTCACTCAGTGAGATCCAACATGGTGCAGCATAAGAATAAGAGGGAGGAGGCCCTCCCTGGTGGCGCAGCGGGTTAAAGCGCTGCACTAAGAAGCTGAAACCACTTCCGCATGAGTTCGATTCCCACCTGCCCGGGAGGTGACCACATGCGGCGGCAGACCTCTCCTGACCCGCCCACAGCTCCCCTCAGCAGTGTACTTCATCGATCTGCCTGTTCTGCTCCCCACTCTGTCTCTGGTGAAGTCTTTCGCCACCCCTGAGTCTCTGGCCTGTACCCCAGTTCTGTATGCACAAATAAATAAATCTTTAAAAAAAAAAAAAGAATAAGAGGGAGGAAAGTCATAAGCTGGTAGAGGAGGAAATCAGAGTTGCCACCAAAAGCCGAGCTAGATAAAATAAAACCAAGAAGCTTAGTTTCAAGATGGCATGTATACCACTATTCCTCTGGCTGTGCCATGGCAGACATCACTAATCAATCATGGCTAACGCTGAGGCCAAATGCAACCTCAAGATCCTTATTAGTTATTAGCATAGTGATTTAGAGATTTAAACTGGCATATAAACAAACTTCAATAAACTTCAGCCCACAGCTTTGCCTGGAACAGAGACTTGGGAAATCTGGGCCTCTTGCCAGGTCTCAAGAAGCAAGAATGTAATGTTTAAAAGAGTTTAAGCTTCATCCATGGTTCATATAAAAGTGAAAAAGATACCTTATTTTCAGCAAGTATAAGAATGGCCATCATTGGGGTAGGGTCTTTTTCACTGGAAGAATTTGTTGAGCTGTGAAAAATAAAAGCTTAGAAAACATGGCTTCACTGCAAGAAGAGTTTCTGCAACATGCTTCATTGGGCATGGCCAATTTGGGCTGATGCTTGGCCACTCGGACCACAGGTAACATTCAGTCAACTGGAACTCTGAGATTAGCACTAAAGGGCCAATAAGAAATACTGAGATGGCACTCCCCAAGCAGAGAGATAAACAGAAGACATCAGCTGTGTGCAGGTATTCCCTGTCCCTCACCATGCCCCTCCATTCTCTGCTTCTCCACCTGGGAGGATATCCCCATCCTCCCAGGGGCCCTGCCCATCTGCTTCCCGGGTGAGGTTCTGGTAAAAGACAGAAGAGGGGAAGAGGTAGCGCAGGGTATTTCCCCCACCTCCCCTCCCTTCCTCATTGCATTCCTGCTGGTGGCCATCTCTCCTGCTGGGTGGCCCATCTCTCATGGCTCCCGCTGTCTCTGGGCTCCTCTCACCTCACCTCCATTGGAGACGTGTGTGGCAACAGGCAGCTGGCAGCTGCTGGTTCATGCGTGCTGCACCAGCCCTCTGTCAACAGCCCCTCCATTAAACTCTCTTTGATGAGCCCTATGAGGGTGCCATCTACTTCCTGCCAGGACCCTGACGATTACACACCAAAGTTCGTGACTAGTGTAACATGATTAGGCCGTACTGCAAAGATGTGTGGGCAGGGGGAAGGACCCAGCGGCAGGGTCATTGCCAAGGCCAGAAAGTAGGTGGAGCAAAAAGATAGATGTAGGTAATCTGCGCTCATCTCCCCAAGGCCTGGCCACCCGTGGAGGGACAGACAGACAGATAGGAGACCTCGGCCCAAGAAGACTGTCACTGCACCTGGTGAGGTAATAACTCCTCTGAGCTATAGCTCTGGATCTTAGGGGTGGCTGCTAAAACTGTTTCCAAAGTAGGTAGGGTTGGTAGCTTTGCGATGGAGCTGTGTGACCTTGGGTAAGTCCTCTCTCTGGCTTTTTTGTCTGTTAATAAAGAATCTGATTTGGTCCCTGATATCCCTTCCATCACAGTAACTCGCGAGTTCTGCCCTGTCAGCATTAGTCAGGTGGATGAAGCCCCATCTGCAGGGAGGCATTGTTTTGGTTCATAGAGTCTCAATGTGTCTATTAAAATAACAAGTGCCCAAAGGAAGAAAAATGTTATTTTACCTTTCTCAACCTTTCCTACTGAGAGAGAGGAGAGGGGCAGGCAGTCTGGGGGCAAGTTGGAAATATCAATCTCAAGAGTGAAATATCTGGGCTTGCTCATGTGACTTTTATACTCTTCATAATGTGTTTATTAGCAGTCGGGGTGGGATCCCCCAATATTTGAGTAAAGGTGGCTATCAAGGAATCTCAAGGTTCCGCCCAGTTGCAGATGCAGCTGGGCCCAGGATTGAGTCCTCCTCTGCCCCCTTTCTGCCACCAAGACACAAGAGTGCCATCTTGTAGGAAACTTGGGGTGGGGGGAGGTGCTAACACTCCCCACTTGCCCACACTCCCACAGGTGGATCTGGGAGTTGGCGTCTAATAATACTCAGCAGAGCTCCTTGTCTCTGAGATGAGGCCTGAGTTTGTGAGGGGCCTGTGGGTCTGCCTGCCTTGCACTAAGGAGGAAGTCAGCACCCCAAATTGCAGCTGAGTCTCCCCCCCCCCCCGCTGCCACTGAGGAAATAGTACTTGAGGTTCTAGGCCTTGGGCAATGCCTCTAACTCTGATGCAAGCCTAGGGAGCTGCGTGGGCAATGGGCAGGAAGGGGGTGGAGGGCATTGGTGGGGATTAATCTGGTTCAGGTTCTTCAGTTCTCTAGGGGAAGGGGTTAGTAGTAGTTTTGCTCCCCTCCCCACAATCCCAGGCTCTCTTCACCCAGCTCTAGACCCTTGTTTCAAAGGAGGTCTGGCCTAGGACAGGCCAGGCAGGGGTGGGAGAAGGGGAGATAGGTTTTCCAGGGTCTTACCCTTGAGTGACCCCACCTCACCTTTGCCAGTGATGGCTGGGGTGTGGGCCTGATTCCAACTGGCTTTGTACTTTCCCTGGGTGGAAGAACTCGCATTGTGCCCGTAGGAAGGGCCCTATGCTGTCTTCCAACATGGCTGCAGGCCAGAATTATGACCAAGAATATAGGTTATATCCTGAAGGCTTTGGGCTTCCATTCAAGGGGGTTCCCTGACTCAAAGGGGACTGGACCTGGGCAAGCTTGCCTGGTTAAAATGTGACCCCCCGGCCCTTCCCCGCCTAGAAATGAGGGCCGAGAGCTCCCAGAGAACTGATAACTTGGGTCAGGTCACCCTTCAGCGCTAACGCCCTGACTCCCGACCCAGCTGGACTCTGGCAGTCCTCTGTCCTTCAGCCTGGAGGTAGACTGTGAGTTCGGGATTCCTAGTGGGCTAGCAAAGCCCCCAAAGCAGTAGCCTGTAAACTGGGTACAAAGGCAGAGAGGACCCCGCAGTGTGGCTCTATTTGAGCCCACGTCCCCTTCTCTATGTCCCTTCCCCACGCCTGACCCAGTCACCATCACCTCCACTCCTCCATTTACTCACTCATTTGCATGTTTGTCCATTCGAGGGAGCGTGCATTAACCATTTTTCTCCAGCTTTGTGCCAGGGGCTCTGAAATGTCAATGAGAGGCCTCAGTCTCCCAATGTGACAGTCTAGTTTCAGAGGGCCGGTGCACCGAGAACAAACTGGCTGGTAACTCCAGGTCTGGTAGGACAGCTGCAGGGGGTGCAGACAGTAGGGACCGGAGAGGGGCCCCTCCGGGAAGCTCAGGGCACTTTAGGGAGGAGAAGGATTTGTGTTGAGCCCACAGGGATGAGAAGAGTTTGAAGAGAAGACAGTGCCAGGGGCATTACCAGCGCTGGACAGGGGCTCGAGAGAAGAGGGGTAGGGGTAGAGAGAGCGAGAATGCAATGTTTAGGGCCCAGGGAGTCAGCAATGGTGCAAAGTGCAGCCAGGGCCTGGGGGAAAGGCTATGCTCCCCTTGGGAGGTCAGTAGAGTACTGGGGTGCAGAGCAAAATCTTTCAGGAAGCTGCCTAAGTGGTCCCCTTATTATTTTTTAAAATGTAATAGTTTATTTTTACATTTGTTGCATTTTTCCATCTCAGTTGCAGTCCCCTTGGGCTTTCCATCACCAAATCATCCCTTTACCAAATTACCGCCCTAAATGGCCCCTTTTCTCAGATGGCCGCTAGGGGGCTGCAGGCTGCTAGCGCTCACTCATCTCAGCACTCGTCTCCGGGATCTTCCCCTGCCGGCAGCGCTGCGCTGCGCGTTCCGTCAGTCCCTCCCTCCGTCCTGCCTATTCCTGGTGGTAGCCGCAGTGGCCAGGGTGCGCCTGAAGCCCCTTCTGCTTTGCCCTCCAGCGACAGCGACATGGGTGTCCCCCCGGTCCCAGAGGCCGGTGGTCGGAGTTGGGGAGCAGCGCTACTTGCTTTCTTCCTGGTTGCCTCTCGAGGTAAGGTCAGTGGGAGGTGGAATGCTGGGGAAGACTTCCTGGAGAGGATTGAGGAGCTCACCCGTGGGATCAGGGCGCCCCTCAGTTTGCTATGCTGCCTGCCCTGTCAAGTGTCCTGGCTGGTTGGTGAACACGGCTGTAGCCTCTGACAGCTGCCCAAGCAGCTGCCTGTTCACCCCTTCCTAGTTTAGGAAGCTCAGAATTGAGTAGCTTCTGCAGAACAGCAGAAAGACTAGGAGGCACCAATATGCCCTAGAGGGTACCACTGGCTCTTGGCACCTGCACCTGAGGTGGCAGGAGCCCAGGGTGCGGGGATGTGGTGGTTCAGCCAGAGCCCCGCACCAGGGACATACTCCCCTGTGACACTCGCCCTGGTGGGCACACTGGCCAGTGTGGTCACTGATCCACCGTCAGAGAGGGGCAGCATCGTCTCGGCACCACCCTGAGGGTCTGATGCCAGCCTGGCCTCTTGGTGAAGTTACCAATCAGGGGCGGTGCGGAGGCACCGGGAGGATGTGGCCACTTCTCCGGGTCCTTAGACAACTTTTGGTATCCTGCTGCCTCACTTTGCTCAGCTCAAACACAGAGACTTCACGCAGGAGACCTTACCCCTCTCCTCCTTTAAAGTCCAGGTTGTCACAATGCCAGGTAGTAGCCTGGGCTTCTGGGGGTGGGGACTGAGGCGCTGGTTCTGGAGTGGTCAGAACTGAGAAGTCTGGATCTTAAGGGAAGACGGGGGCTGGCAGGCACCCTGTGGAACTAACCCGATGAGGAAATTGTGGGCCCAGGGAAGTGTGGGTCATGCGGGGAGCTAGAGGGAGGCAGAAGGAGGTGGGAGCTTAGTGTGGGGGTCCCAGTGGGTGGGTCAGAGGCAGCATGGGAGGACAGTGTAAGAGAGGGGAGGAGGCTGAGGGAACCTGGAAAGTACCGCTGGAACAAGTGGGGCCTGCTCGTGGCATGCTGCCTCAGCACGTGGAGGCTGAGCCTCTGATGAGCGCAAGAGCGCCTGGAGCCCACAGACAGAACTACCCCAGGCCCAGCCTCAACAGTCTTGATGAAAGCCAAGAACGTCACTTAGGGAGAGTCCAGGGAGGCTCCCAAACCATGGCTCACGACAGCATATGGCTTCTAGAAGGGCAGCAGGGGATGGTGATGGGCAGGAAGGCCAGCACCCTCCCACCACAGACTACCTGGCTTCCTGTCCCTCCCCCCCACCACCCCGAGTAATCCCAGAAGCCCTTCCTGTTTTCTGCTTAGCACCCCCAATTTGGGAGATAGTTCTAGAGAGTTAGGGCATAGAGATCAAGTTTTCACAGTAGCAGGTGGGACAAAGACCTGGACCAGGCCCTTGAGGGGCCTCCCAAGGGCAGGCAGTGGGCATCACTCCCCATTGTCCACGGGGCCAGAAGCCTTCACCTCTGGAGGTCTTGGCTCCTCATACAGCCTGATATGCTAATGGGTCACCTCTCCCTGGGTCCTACTCGAGGATAACTGAGCAGCTTTTTACTAAAAGGAGTCAGCAGCATTCTCTTATCTCTGAACTACTGTGGGTATGCAGGTGAACCTTCTCAATATTCTTAAAATGGGCATGCTAATGAATATTCATCCTGCTACTTAGCACAGTGTGCAACATAGCAGAGAAGAGATAAGAGGTGTGGTTAGAGGCATGGTCAGGAGGGTCTGTGAGTGGGAAAGCCCTGCTGAGGGCCTGGGTTGCTCGGGGCAGCACCGTGCAATGTCAAAGCCTTTATGCTGCCAGGCAGCATGGATGTGTCTGCATAGGCCTGGCCTCTAGATCTTGGGCTTGAGCCAGCACCCTGAGACTGCTGGTGGAGAATATCATGTTCAGGAGCTCCAGGAAAGCTGACGATCCCTCTTTCCTGGACCTGCCTTAGGGTAAGATGGCTGGAGGGAGGCAGCCAGGGAGTGGGGACCCAGAAGATCTTCCCCTTTAGGCACTCTGTCCTTACCACATCCTCATAGACTGACACAGGAGTCACCCTGAGTCTCAGAAGGGCAGATCCCACCTTGTACTTCATGCAACAACGCCGTTGGGCAACCCAGTGATGCAAGCCTCTGACACAGCAACGGTCAGCTCTTAGGAAATCTGTGACCCACTGCCCGGAAGCCCTGGGATGGGGAGAAACAACCTTGAGGTCAGCCCATGGGCATGAGGTAGGCAATGCTGGGGACCCCCAGGGGCCAGCAATCATGGGGAGATACTTGCTGAGTGGGCTAACTGTCCTTATTTCCCCCAAAGCGAAGGTTTCCTTCTGGAACCTGACCAGCCTGGGCCGGGGTAGGCAGCTGGAAGAGGCTACTCCCCCAGGCGCAAACTGCATGTGGGGGTCTTAGGCCCAAGCAGACTGAGGGAAAGAAGGAAGGAAGAAGAGTTTCCTGGTGCCCACCTGGCCTACTGGCAGTGAGCCCTTAAACCAGCAGTGACGAAGCCCTCACTAGCACGTCTGAGGTCCCCTCCTCACCCAGGAGCAGTCTGACCTGACCAGGGGAGACTGAACCAGGGTCTGGCAATGAGGCTACCTATGAACCCCGAGGACCCACTCAGTAGCAGCAGGGGCACGCCTGAAGCTTGGGAACAGCAAAGCAAGGGCTCTGGAGTTGTGAGCCCTTTCCGGCCAAGTGCCTAAGCGCTCCGCTAGAGACGGCAAGTCAGACTTGGGTTAAAATCCTACGATGACCACTTATTGCTCTGAGAATCTGGGTAAGTTACTCAGTATTCCGGAATGAGTTTCCACATCTCTAAATCGAGGGTGATGCCAGCACTCCCCTCAGGGCTGCTGTGAAGACCCAGTTCACTGACCACGGGGCCTGGCACTGGCAGCTGCTGGACATACATATTTTGCTCTTTCTTACTTCTGGAGGCACATGCATTTGCTCTCCAGCGCAGTCCTACTCCTCGCTGGCGACAGCACATGGAGGCTCAAGGAGGGTTCCCTGGAAGTGGACCCCCTCAAATCCGGAAAGTCAGTCTGAAGGATGCATGGACGGCGCCCCCCCCCCCCCCCGTAGCACCTATGGGCACGCACAGTCTGAAATGTCCAGGGAGGCCCTTGCACATTCTCCTGAGGCCCCCAGACAGAGGGACTTTGCAACTTCAAAGCAAGTCCATCCAGCCCAGCACTGGCCCAGCTCAGCGGGGTCTTCCTGGAACTGATCTTTATACTCAGCCTATTTGTTCTGGCTGATCATCCCCCAGCAATTCACTAATGAAGTCTGGCTCCTTAAACCTTCCTGTCTAGGATCTTATTCCAGATGGAGTCCTGGGGTCAAGTCCTGACTCTGCTCCCCCTTAATCTGAGTAAGCCACAGGCAGGCTGGGTGACAGGGTCTCCGTGGCGCTCACCCCTCTCTTCTGGGATTCCTGTAATATCTTCCTACCACTATAGGTACTACCATTTCCCATTAACTACTCTGACTTAAGTAATACATTCATAAAGGAAGCCTTATATTACTGCCATAAATGGAAAGCCTTATCACTGGCAATAAGTAGAACGAAATCATAAAAGTATGTGATAGTAAAACCAAATAAGGGTATAACTCTTGGTTGGAAATGATACCCTGAGAAGACTCTGGGCTTGAAAGCTGCTGTCCCAGGCAGGAAAAATAAATAAATAAAAGGTTTGCAAACGACAGAGACATATTAAAGACAAACTGGTATCAAAATGGGACTTTCTCTTTGATACACTCAGAACTGAAACAGAATTGTAAAAGGCACCACCTTTTCTCTGTGTGATTTAATGTTGTTTAATGATGGAAAACGAAAAGTAAAACTATACTATGAATGCTGTCAGCTCCTCTTTCTCACTGCAGACATCAGCTCACTACTGTTAGCTGGGGCAGGGGGTAGTTCAAGTTCAGTTCTCCCAGAGGAAAAGAGATGGACAATGTTCCCATCCTGGGAGGCCAGGACAGGCTCAGAGGGCCTCTTTGGTCTTCTCCCAGGCCCCAATTCTCCAAGCCTCTGTTGCCTTCTCTAGCCAGAGCTTATGTCCAAATAAATACAGGAGCTCCAGCTGGGTCCTGTCTTGCACTGGGGCCAGCTAGTCATCCCTGGAACCACAGGAGAGAGAGAAGGAACTTGCAGCCCTGGAAAACTGGGCCCTTTTTGGCTAGGCCCTCTGTCCATCTGCAGCAAGAAGGCAGGGCCTCCAGTCAGCCCCTCGGCTACCTCTCCTCTCTAGAAGGTAACCGACAGCCCCAGATCTCTAGGGCCAGACTAGTTGGGTTAAAATTCTGAATTTTTACCACTTGTGAGATTGTGGGATAACTGCTCTGTGCTTCGCTTTCCTCATCTGGAAAGGAGGAAGGGAAGATTAAATTAGTGAATCCGTGTAACAGTGATTAGATAATAGCCGGCACAGATTAAATGCCCACTGCTACTACCGCCACTTAGATTCCTGACCCGCGGCCAGGCATGGAAAGGCTGAGTCTTGGGAAGCCTACACTGCACACTACTAGAGCTAGTGGTCGGGGCTGCATACTGCTGTCCTCAGGGATGAAAGGAGCAGTTGTGACAAGTGCCCACCAGCAGCCCCGGATGTGTGGATGCTTTCCCAAGGTGCTGGAAGTGCTGCTTCCGCCAATAGAGCCTGGCTTCCCCTTCCCGGACTCCTCCACCCGATGTGCTTATTGATACCTGCCCCCGCAGGAAGTGTCTATTCACATCTGAGACACCCTTTGTCCTCCCTGGCCACAGAGCCCCATGGACCTTCACCCCAAGCCCCAGGACCACTTCCTGGAGCTTGAGGCTGGCACATTTAGCCCAGATTGGTCCCTGCCTCTGTTTCCCTTTGTGCTCTGCATCTTGGCAACGCTGGAGACTAGCCTTTTCCTACACCCTGCATGGATTATGCTGGCACGGAGCCTGGCAGGGAGCGGGAGGCCAGCTCCACATCTGCTCGTGGCTTCCTCTGAGGACAAAGATGTGGGGTTTTGCACCTTGCACGAGGCCAACGGCAGCAGGCGACCAGTAACTGTGTACAACTTGGAGCAGCTGGACAAAATTCAGATATTTGGGTGGGGCTTCCCAGGCCTGACTAATCAAGTCAGGGACCCATCTCCAAAGGCTAGAATGTTGCTTTGGCAACTGTGGGCTAAACTCTGGCTTTGTCAAAGAAAATACACATACACACACCCTTCTAGTCCACACCCTGGGGCCTTTGGGGTTTTAAGGTTTTGCCAGGAAACTACTGGGAAGATAGAGACAACATTGCTGAAAATCTGTGTCCCCAAGATGAACCCAAACAAGGGTCCCCCTCTCTCCATTGAAAATTTTTTTTTCTTTACAAGGGGCTGAGTCCACCTGTGACTGTGGATCCTATTGAGTGAGAAGGCAGCAGACTAAATGTTTACAGGACTAAATTCTGAGCTGATGGTCTTTAGCAACTCTGCGCCCACGAGGCCTCTCTGCCTTAGGCTGACTCATGATAGAGCCTCGGTAAATATCTGAGGAATGAGAAACTGATGTTTTAATTCGTGGACAGCAGAGTCCATCCCAGTTCAGTACTAAGTAGCTGTGGGGGTGGGGGGGGCAGGGTAATAAGGTGTCAGCTCCTCCCCTCACAGGGGTGAGAGTCCTTTCCTGTTTGTAGTGTTATATGCTCAAGGTATGGGTTTCAGCTAAGTCACAGAGGACTGTGTGGCCTTGAGCAAGTTTCTTGACTTTTCTGAGTCTGTTTTCTTTTCTTTAAGATAGAGACAATAATACCCAACCAAGCCCTCCTTGGTGGTGCAGCGGGTTAAAGCACAGCATTAAGAAGCCAGCTGCTTCAGTGCGAATTCAATCCCGGGCCTGGGAGGTGACCCACATGGCACGGCAGACCTCTCCTGACCCGCCCGCTGCTCCCCTGAGCAGTGGACTAAATCAATCTGCCTGTCTGCTCCCCACTCTGTCTCTGGTGAAACCTCTCACCGATCCTACACCTCTGGCCTGCACCCCATTTCCATATGCATAAAAAACTAACTCTTGAAAAAATTAAAATATCCAAGCAGAGGGTGTTATGAGAGTTAAGTACTAAATGACTCAGTAAGCCCTAATTTTCAATGTCTCAGACACCTGTAATCACCCTTGTGGCTCATTCCCTGTCCCCTTCCTCTTCCCCGAGGAAAGATAGCCCTTCTCTCTTACCATAGTTTTCAGAACTAGAGGGGGCCTAGGAATGTGGGGAGTCTCAAGAGAGGATGAAGCAAAGGAACCCAGGGAAGATGGACTACACCCAGGGCACACAGCGAGGGCATGGCTAAGCAGGAACTGGGCCCAGGGCTCCGACTGCCTGGGCCGGGGTTTTAATCCTGAGACCTGGAACTTTCTGGGTTCACAGCATTCTTCCTTTAGGTGCTTCTGTTCCTTGCCCAGTGGTCAGAGAGCAGCACAATGACTGGATGGCTCCCCCCTGGGCATAGATGCAGGTCCAAGGCTGGGGGCATTTTCCTGTCTCATGTGCTCCCGGCCACCCTGGAGCCGGGGCCCTTCCTCCCCACCCATTCTCCTGTCTGGACAATGCCCCAGGTGTCCAAAAGGGTCTGCGTCTGACAATAAGCAACATCCTCTTGCAAATAATTATAATTCCAGCTGGGCTATATATAGCCCCTGATAACGCTTGGGCGCCTGCGCAGTTTGGGGTGGCATGGGGGGTGCACTGCTTTCCAGTGCTGTGCCCTTGAGTGTCCCCCCAAGGACGGGCTGCAGTGGGCAGCTCGTCCTGGCTGGAGCCTCAGACACAATACGCAGGATGCTTTCTCTCCATCAAGGACAAAGCCTGATGGACCCTTGGCCCATTCCTGTCTTGGTCTTTTGCTGTAGCAGCACACTCTCCCTGTCCCCCAGTCTTGAATTCCAGGACAGTTTCTCCTTTTTCGAAAAGGGGAAGAAGTCCTTCTGGGGTGTGTGGGGTGACAGGGACTGAGTAATGCTCTCTACTCCTATGTCTGAATCCCAGTTCTTTCTGTGAATCATCAAGTAAATTCTCTCTGGGGCTGAAAATCTGGTCCTCACTGCTGTTTGGGAAACTCTGTGATCCCCAAGGACCCCAAGAAAATTCACTCACGCAATTGCAGACCCCAAGGGGCCTGCTTCCCTCTTGGTGACCCCGCCGTTTGTTCCCACTCTGGCCCCACCTCACCCACACACTGACCCCATCTTCCCCCATCTCTACCCACCTCCTCCACACTGGTTTCTTTTGCCGTCTCCACTCTCCACCCCCCACCACCACTCAGCTCTGGGCTCCACTTCTTGCTTCTCCTCCGTCTCTCCTCTACCTATTCTGCTCCGCCTTCCCATACCTGTGGCCCCGTCCTCCCTCTAACCCTCCAGCTGCACACTCACGCCAATACTGCTGCATCTGGATTGGATTCTCAGCTTGGTACAGCTCTAGGCGGGGTTGAGATGATGAGAAAATGGAAAACACGACACCAGCTCCGAGAGGTGCTGATGGGAGCTGAAATAGGGCCAAGCAAATACCGTGATAGAGTGACTCAGAGGAGTATTGAGGAGTGGTGGGGTCTGTGGCAAACTGGAACACTAACACACCATCTAAAGGGGTAGTTGCTCCTCTGTGCTAAAAGCTGTTGCCTTTTAGGACAGTTAGTTCAGTGTTAACCTGACTGATTATAGTTTCAAAGCGAAACTAGAAGCTGGAATTTTCTTATTTTTAAATGTCAATCTCAAATTTTTTAAATGTACTTTAGGGTCAACTAAAATATGACTGAAGGCTGTACTGGGCCTGTGGGCTGTCAGCTTCAGAACTTTGGTCACAGATTATCTATGTGCCGGAATTTAACTCTAGCCCTAATTTACTGTGTGATCTTCGAGTTACTTAAGGCCTCAGTTTCCTCACCAGTGAAACAGGATTTAAACCAACAGCTACTTTATACAGTTGTTGAAAATGTCTCTAAGATATTTCTGTTTTGATTTACTTGAAACCCCCATAGCCCAAGTTCTGAGTTCAAATCTTCTGGAACTTCACACAAATTGCTTTCTCTTATTGGCGTCTTTTTGTTTCTCTATGAAGACCTGCATCTTTCCAATGAAATTCTGGAATCATTGCTCAACTTGGGAATGATTTTCCAAAAATCTGGGCTCCCAGACATGGCTCCCTCTCACATGTGGCTGTGTGAGTGGGAGACTGGTGTGTCTGTCTCTCTTTCCTTCTGGGGCCTAAAACTCCACCCTTGTAGACATTCTTTAGGGCCATGGCTTGGCTTCCTCCCACACTCTGTTAAATATGCAGGCACTCCAAGACTGGATCACAAGCTGTTATCAGTCATTCACATCTTAGTGGGAAATAATTTTAAGATGGTGTCTCCATTCTATTGTGCAAAAACTAGGAAATGTTCCTTGCCTCAAGGCTAGCAGGTAGATACTAGCATTTGTTTAATAGGGAGGAGACTGAGGCTCACAGGGAAGTGATCCACAGCTATTGGGTTTCAATGCAGTCTGGCTCAGTTCCAAAGCTGTGCTGTGCTGCCTCCCTCCTGCCTGGGAAAGGCTCTCCCCTCTGCTGGTGGGTCCCAGACTTTCAATGTAGGGAAGGCCAGTCTGGAAGAGGAAGAGGCATTACCTGGGTTCAGGTACTGGTAATGAAAAGGACATACCCATTTGGATTTTGTACATATTTTCAAACTCTCTTTCTGTCTGCCTTACAATGGCTGCTGAGCTGCTAATTAAAGTAGCACGATATATAACCCTCACAGCTACCCCTCACGTGTCTGTAGAGGGCCTTGGAGCTCACATCTGGCTTCTTTCATTCACTATTATTGCAGCTAATGTTTTCCTCATTGCAAATGTGAGGAAACGGAGGTGCACACAGCCTGATTACGCATGAAAGTCTCCAGCTCTAGGGTTCTGCTTTCGAAAGCCAGCACTTTCATCAATGTGGCTACGTGCTGAGGGCACGAGGGAGGACAGAAAGGAGCAGCAGATGGCTTCAATTCTTACAGAAAGCAAAATGAACTGGAAAATTCTCCTAAGCCTGGGGGCATGGATGAGGTGACCTCCCATGCATTCTCTGTCCTTGCCCCTCAGACGGCTAGGGTTTTCCTGCTTCCCTTCCACCTGACCCAGCTCAGCCTCTTCACTTGCTGGAATCCCATCTGTCCGTTAAGACCTAAAGAAGTCTTGACAGACTTCAAGAAGTTGCCCAACTGCCCCCGGAAAGCTATGTCCTCCACAGTGTGCGAAAGGCAGGTGCTGGTTTGTGCCTTGCCTGCCCAGCTAGGTGAGGTGCTCAGGGAGAGGGGAAGGGGAGAAACATTCAGCTTCCAAGTTTGAAGTCTTGCCCACACAGGCCTCTCTTAGTGTTCACCGATGAGGTGGGAATGCGTGGCTGGGAAGGCCTAAAGGTTAAGCTGTAGACCCCAGAACAAAAAGCTGCTGTTCCCAATGCCTTTCTGCTCCCCTCCTGCCTCTAACCCCCCACCCCACCAGCACTGGGTATGGAGGCTGGCAGCGCTAGGTAGGTAGCAATATTGCAGTGTCTGCAGTGGGGCAGGTGGGCATGGGTTGGCCGGGCCAGTCTGCAGTCTACCTGGAGTCTCTGGGGGTGAGGGGCGCTGGGGGGGAGAACTTGAGCACACACCTGCAGCTGGGGAAGCTCCTCCCACCCAGCCTGAGATGGGGTTGGCTTCCTGAACTAATGAAGAAGCTGAGGCTGGCGTGGATGGCTGACTCGCCTAGGCCTATAGCTGGGGAATGGCTGAGGGCAAGCCACATTTCTGGAGCCCCAGGCCGAGGCTCTTCCCCACTCTGGGGCACCTGAGGTGGTGCTGGCTCGGCCAGCTGACAGCTCTCATCATCTCTCTGGGCAGGTCTGGCGGCCGCCCTCAAGGTCGCCACACCGTATTCCTTATACGTGTGTCCGGAGGGACAGAACGTCACCCTCACCTGCAGACTCTTGGGTCCCGTGGTCAAATCACATGACCTGATGTTCTACAAGACATGGTACCGCAGCTCACGGAGCGAGATGCAGGTCTGCTCGGAGCGCTGGCCCATCCGCAACCTCACCTTCCAGGACCTTCATGTGCACCACGGAGGCCACCAGAGTGCCAGCACTGACCAGGAGCTGGCCGAGCGCCATGGGCTGGAGTCGGCCTCCGACCACCATGGCAACTTCTCCATCATCATGCACAACCTGACCCGTCTGGACAGCGGTCTCTACTGCTGCCTGGTGGTGGAGCTCAGGCACCACCACTCAGAGCAGAGGGTTCACGGCGCCATAGATCTGCAGGTGCAGACAGGTGAGGGCTACCTGGACAGGTCAGCCTGGGATGGTGTCACTGTGGGGAAGGAGCAGTGTGGGCTTGTTGGGAGGGTAAGAGGAGAGGATGGCGTGATGATGGGGTGTGGCGCCTCACGTTGCACCGCTATATGGGTGGCTCCGGGGAGCATGTGTGAGAGGTGGAGGGGGATGCTGTGGGCAGCTAGGTGTGAGGGAGGCTACTTGGGATGGGGACTTCAGAATGTGAGTGTGTCACTGCTTGCGACCATACCAGGGAGTGACTTGTGACTTGGTGAACAGTCTAAGGGTGTCCTGATAGACAGCAAGGGGTGTCAGAGTAGGAGGTGTGGGTGCCAGTAGGCATACACACACCCCGGGCATGGCCTGGGTACTGGCAGGGCTGTGTGTATGTGTGGACAGTGTGCAGGCTCCAGCAGGGCCGATGCTGCCAAGTGGGCCCTGACAGGGGACCTGTGACAGGAGAGGAGCACGTGGCCCGGCCAAGCCTGGCCTCCTGGGCCTGACAGCCATCTAACAAGCCCTCTCTTTTGCTCCCACAGGTCAAGAAGCGCCATCCAAGTGCATCGCATACCCACCCTCCCCCAGAGACAGTGAAAGTAAGGGACCCTCCTCTTGCTCCTTCTGGGCTCTCCGTTCTCTCCTGTTCCTCATTCTGGACCTTGACCCCGCATTCTGAACTCTGCCCTCACGGCTCCCAGCACACAGATAGCCGCTCTATTCCTTCTCTTCACCTGTTTTGCTGCAGCCTGCAGTGACCCACTCCTCCCTTCCCAAGCCCTCAGCCCAACAGGCTGGCGACTGCCTGTGTCCTACGTCTAAGCCCTATGTCCCACGGTGACTTCCGGCCAGGGCAAACCCGTTGTGATGGCTACTGGGGGCCAGAGCCTGCTGAACTTGTTTTCAGTGGGTCTGCTCTTATCCACGGCCTCACAGGAAGGTTGGGGACTCCTCTTGGCATGGATCCAGCTACTTAAAATTTCCTTGCTCTGTGCTTGGGGTGCGGAGAGGCACAGTAAGGGAACTAGGACCATGTTTCCCAGAGTGCCTGCTGAGTGTCAGGCACTGGGCTGAATCCTCTCAAAGGGTGGTATTCCAGTGGATTCCTGAGCACCCTGTGAAGGAGGCATCACTATCTTTACATGCCTGGAGTTGTCCAAATGAACAGCAGCACAGGTGGGACATTGCTCGCTTCACCTTCTAGCTCAGGAGAGGAGACTGGGTGCAGTGGGTGGCAGTCAGCCCCCTGGCGTTTGCCCAGAGATGTGCCCTATAGGGTGGGGTGCTGCTCTGAGGGGGACCTGGGCACTCAGAGGTCAGGGGAGGATGTCCAGCAGCCTGAGGAAAGCAAGCAAAGAGAGGTGTCTGGGACAGCCCACTCTTTGGAGAAGAGAGGATCTCAGCGTCCATGTCTTTCTATGCATCAGAATTTCTGGGGCATCCAGTGTGAACCAGCTCCCGCCCAGGCCCCAGAGACCAAGTGCAGCCATCTTTCTGGCCCTCCAGGAGGACACGCACTAAGCCCAAAGCCTAGCGTGAGAACAGTGAAACTATTATAGCCTCAGCAAACCCCAAGTTACTTTCTTTCACACTACTGGTTTGGCGCAACAGACATATCAGCCAGGAATAAAATTAGAACACATCTCAGTCCAAGCCAGACTCACATGGAAGTAAGAAAGTCTGCAGCTCAAGACCCTCCCCTGAATACCACACAGGTCACATGTCACCTTGTCACCGAGCCACCGCCAGACTCACTTCCTCCATGGGGGCAGCTCTGTGGTGGTCAGCGAGGGTGGAGAGAGGCCACGGAGTCCCTTTCCTTCCTACCAGGCAGTGTCACAACTGCCTGGGTCCAGGATGGGGTGCGCTCACTTCCCCATTGTCTCTTCCACTCTGAGAAACACCCCAAAAGTTCCACTTCTTCCTTGAAGTGCTTACAGAACTGCAAGTCACTTAGAAACAAGATGTTGCTGCTGCTGACCCCACTCCACAGATGGGAAAAGCAAGATCCAGGCAGATGAAGGCTCTCACTCCCCATCTTGCAGTCCCAGAGCCAAGAGGCAGCACCAGAGCACCTGCTTCTCATGTGTGAACTCTGCCTGGGCCCTGGACTGCCTCTGCCCACCCAGTCGCTCTGAAATGAATAAAGTTAGATGCCCGAAGGGACAGAGATGCCAGGCAAACGAAGGGCACAAAGGAGACAGAGTAGAGGGTTTCTTGATCTAGACTCTAGAGAAGTTGCTGCTAGAATTAAGGGAGCAGAAAATCACCTGCACATTCCAGGTACCTAGCTGATAAAAGGCCAAGGGTAAAAGCTGATTAGCTTTACTGTCCAGAGTAGGTCAGGCTGCTTGCACTGGTGAACCCTGCTCTCAGTTTTGACACTTTCCTTCCTCTCCCATGTGTGGGTCTGTGCAACCTCACTCTGGTTCCTGCTTCTCTGAACTGCTGACTGCCATCAACTAGATTCCTGAGGACGAAAGGACATGCTTGCTTTTGTCCTCCCTGTTGACAGCATGGGGAAGACCTTAGGATCTCCTTCTAAATTCTTTGTCATCCTGGGGACGACAGCTCTGCTGGGGTCTTGGAGCTAAGGTGGTGTGGTCCCAGATGAGATGAAATCAGGCATGGGAATCTACTTCCATTATGTGGGTACCATGTGTGCATGAGAAATGGGGAAAAGCCGATTCCTTTCCTACGCATAGGGATGCAATCTGTTACCTAAAGGGCTGAATGGGGGGGGGGGTGTCAAAAAGTGAAATGCCCCTGGGCAGCGGGGAGTTGAGGAATAAGATTGTAGGGAGGGGTGAGGGCCACAGGGAGCATCCAGCCGCAGTCTAAAAGGCCCAACCGCTGCCTGTCAACTGCCAGTCAATGTTCAAGCAAAGGCACAAGTCCAGATTTGACAAACTCTCTCAATTTAAAAATGGTGGCAACTAACTAGAAGAAATTAACTACTGGGTAGGCCATGGTTGCAACTTGAATCCATTCCAGTGAAATGCAGTGTGGTGAGGTGGTTATAAGTACAGACACTAAAATCACTCAAGTTGCCTTCATTTTCTCACCTGTAGAATACAGATGATTCTAACTGTACTGCTGTTTCAGGTTCTGAGGTAGACAGTCCTGTGTCTTTTAAAAAGGAGGCTACATTCTGAGAAATGCATTGAAAGGTGATTTAGTCACCATATAAACATCACAGCATATCACTGCACCAACCTGGATGGTCTGAGTACCTAGAACCTATGTTATGGCCCATTGGGACCATCCCATACGTGGTCCCACACGTGATTGGGACCGTCCCACACGTGATTGGCTGGACTGTGATGTACGACTGTACATGCAAACCACAGAGCAAGTGCCAGGCAAGTCTGGGCCACCATTACTTCTAACTCAGCATTCTAGGCCTGGCTTCCCAAGTCAACTCTCATTCCCCTGTGCCACGGCAAGATGGCAAACAGATGGAGGCAACCGCTCCGTGACCTATGTGCTCAGGGGCGCCCCCTGATGGCTGGTTGCTGGTACTGCCCTCCACTGCCACTTTCCATGGGAAAGACCCCAGTCCCTGTTCTCTAAGCCAGCCAGCCTGGGTTCCTGACTACTTAACCTGCTTCTACCCAAACAGTTCTTGAGGTCTCCTTTTCAAATTACACCCAGTCTCCTATGGGAAGACTGGGAAATAGGAGGGGGAGCTATTCCAGAAATCACCTGAAGGCCTAAGGGTGCCTGATGGGGGAGAAGCTGAGAAGGGGGAGAGAGAGAGGAAGTCTAAGGTGTTCTAAGAGCCCTAAATTACTAAGGCTGTGATTTTACACTGGGCCCCGGGGAAAGGGGGCTAGGTAACTCTTCTCCCAAGAAAGACTTTTGACCTCCTTCCTCCTCCCACCTCAACTCCCAACACAGCAGGCTGCTCTGCTTTCATCCATCCTAGTCCCCAGGGAGCCAGGCAGTACAAACTCCCTCCTCCCTCTGCATATAGTCATGGGGGTACCTGGCAGACCCTGGACAAAGACCCACTGAATAGCTGGCATCCCTCCCAGCCTGCCCTGTTGTGTAAGGGCCTGGCACTGTCCTCGGTGCTGGCCTGGCAGCTTCCTCTGCTGGTGTCTGATCACCTTCCTGTGAGTAGCCTGACTCTGGATGGCTACCAAGCAGGACCCTGCCACACCCAGGTACTGGCCAGCAC
The DNA here is from genome assembly GCF_000260355.1 of Condylura cristata. Taxonomy (NCBI): domain Eukaryota; kingdom Metazoa; phylum Chordata; class Mammalia; order Eulipotyphla; family Talpidae; genus Condylura; species Condylura cristata. The sequence goes on from NW_004567112.1 coordinate 37,689,949, forward strand.
ATGCAGGGAGGAGAGTGGGGAGCCACGGCCAGGATAGACTGTGCTGAGGAGCCCAAGGTTTCAGAGGGCATTTGGGCCCCCAGAGCTGTCCCCAAAACCCTTCCCCCTTTTCCCAGCTTCTACTTTCAGCCAAAGTCCTGATCTCCTGGCTGTGCTGCAGAAGGGAATCTTTGCCAGGGGCTAGGAGCGGTGGGGGGATGGGTGGGTGGGGTGGGCTGGGGGCATGGGGCAGAGCTTCCTGCACCACGTTCTGCTTATCTGCACCAGGCACTCTGGACCAGTCTGAGGAGACCTGCTTTGATGACTATGAAAGAGTTGTCCATCCCCCCTCCCCCAGGCTCAGTGGGAAACCACAGCCCCTCAGTAATTCAGGACTCTGCCAACACCTAAGACTTCCCCTCTCTGTCCCCGCCCTCACCACTCCCCTGTCAGGCAGGCTGGGGCCTACAGGTGATAATCTGGACCAGCTCTCTATTTCCCAGGTAACAGAAGAGACTGGGTGCCAGCAGGTTCTCAGAGAGTGCCACAATAATAAACCTGTGGCAGGGCTTGGAAGTACTCAAGTATTTTTTACTTTCACTATTCCACCCAGAATACAGCCTCTCTAAGATCTGTGGTGAACCTGCTTTGTGATCAACACAGCAACTGTTCCGGTACTCGTGGGTACTTCTAAGTGCCTGAAAACAGTTTTTTTTTCTTCTATGGTGTGAACAACCCCCTTGAAAGCTTGTTTACACCACTGTTTAGCACTATGGTGAGATAGAAACGGCCATAGCAACCTTTATTCCATACCCAGTTGGGCAAGGCAACACTCGGCCCATACCCGTCCCCACAGCTGCCTGGGGTCCAGCTAAGGGAATGGGAAGGAAATGTGTTTTACTCGGTTTGTGGTTTGAGGGCATGTCTGTTCCCAGCTAAACTTCTAGAGTCAGCAGATGGACTAAAATAAATCAAGTTTCTCCTGTTGCTGGTGGGAACCAGAGGCAGCACAACCTTTTTGGAGGGCAATTTGGCCACAGCCTAAACAAAGATGCACACACACTGTGGCTCAGTATTTCACGGCTAGAGATGTATGTAGATGTGTGTGCTGAGTGAGCTAAGATTGGACACAGGAGTTCATTGCTACGTTATTAGTTATGTCGAAAATCAAAGCAACCTAGGTACCTGCCAACAGACTGTTACAATAAATCCTGGGTGAGCCAGGTGATAAGGCCACAGGCATAATGAGGTAGAGCTTGCTGCCAGCACAGAGATGCCCAAGTCATGCCACGTGGGACCAGCAACTCCCCAGTACCCCCACGCCCGGTGCATGCAGGGAACTTTTCCAGATACTACACAGGGGCACTGCATAGTGAGTCTCTGGAGTGGGAACACTCAACTATAGATACTTTTCAACTTAGTCATATTTCTTTTGTAACCTAGAAAATTCAAAATTTCAAAATGCCAAAGATTCACATTTTTCTACCTCTTGTCCTGAGTTTCCCCTGTGACTTGTGTCAGATCAAGAGGAGGGGTGCTTTTGGAGTTCAGCCTGAAGAGTTGGCCTTTATATTCATTTATACTTTCCTGTGGCAAAATATACATAACACTTTCCATTTTGACTCTTTTGTGTTACAATTCAGAGGCACCAACTATGTTCACAAAATTGGGTACATTATCACGTGGGCTCCTACTGACCTTGAATTCTGTGGCATGGGAACTGTGAAGGGCACCGCCTGTGGCCCCTGGTGGCTGAGCTGTCACCCAGGGGCTAGGAAGAAGATCCCTCTCTCTGTTCCCTCCAGCTGCCTCAGCTATAAGCACTGGCACCTCATTTCTGTTTGCTAGGCCCTCATTTCTGGGTGCCATATGGGTGGTGGGGGTGAGGAACTCTTTGAAAAGGGGTCCCCAGGCCCCTCTGCTAGTCCCTGAGGGTCTGGCTGTGAGGTCTGAGTAAGGTGGGCTCCCCTGCTCTCTGGTGTTCCCTCTCCGGACCTCAGTTTCTCGTAAAGAGGAGCAACAGGAATGGGACCTGACCTTGGCTGCCTCTGTCCTTTCAGACATCACAGCTGCAGCCCTGGCCACGGGAGCCTGCATTGTGGGGATCCTTTGCCTTCCCCTCATCCTGCTCCTGGTCTACAAGCAGAGGCAGGTGGCCTCTAACCGCCGTGAGTATCCTTGCCTGTCTGGGGTGAGTGGGCAACTGAGTGACCTGGTCAGCCTTCCGCTCAGCCTCTGTGCGACTGGCCCCTGCTCCCGGCTCAGCCTCCAGAGAACCAAAGTAGAGGGCGCATAGTTCCTCAGGGTTCCACAGACAGGAGCTGCCGCAGTTCCTGCCAGCAGCTGGACTCCCTGCTCATGGCAATGGCCGCGGGGCCCGATTGCCCACCAACCCCGGCCAGTCTAAGTGGCTTCAGTGAATGCCTGCTGGATGGATGAATGATGGTATGGAGGAGCTCAAACTGGCTTATAAAAATGCTGCTATTTGAAAATGCTTGGGGAGCCTGCTTTTCCGTCTGGACCACGTAGACAGGCTTGTGTTGTCACTAGTGTAGCGATCAGGAAGAGAGAAATGATCAATGATGAGAGCTGTATGGGGGCTTCACGATAACTTAGTTCAACTCTTTTTTTTTCAAGCGAGAAACCTAAGATCACTAGGATTAAATAATTAACCTAATGCTATCTAACTTAGTAAGGGACAGAGCTGGAACCCAAGTTTTGAGCACAGTCTTGTCAGAGAATATCACCCGCCGCAGAATAGAAATGCTCACCTGTGCCCGGGGCCAAGCCCAGCCAGCTACATGCATTCTGTCACTTATTCCTCACAATGACGTGCATTCTGTGACTTATTCCTCCAAGACATCGGTCCTAACATTCTCCTCATCTGATAGCTGAGCAAACTGAAGCCTAGAGAGGTGAAGTAACGGACGTAAGCAGCCACCCGACTAGTAAGTGGTAGAACCTGTCTTTAAGTCACGGGGACAAGCACCTTCTCACCCTCCTCCGCAGGTGACATGCCCCTTGCCCTTCCTCTGACCCCACCCACTAGCGTCAGCCAGAGTCCTCCAGCAGCAGGAGGTTGGGGGAGCCCTCTGCCCTTGGAACTGGCATTGTCTGCCTGGCACAGGCGACTGAAGAAGCGTGCTCAGCCACCAGTCGTTTCTGGCTCGCCCCAATTTCCTTCTGCTGGGCCATAGCAACCTGACATCCTGCTTTTGGGGGGCCTGAGCTGGTCACTCAGAGACTGCTGCCACTGGTCCTCATTCTCTCCCCAAATCCACCATGAACAACCTACAGAAATACCCCAAGGTTGAAGGTGGGGTGGGAGGCAGGTAAAAGGGTCAGAGCAGAAAGAGGACCCCAGGGATTCAAGCAGGCAGAGGAATGCCTGCGGAGTTTCAGCATTTCCATGGTGGAGGGGAAGGGAGGAGGAGGGAGACAGGCATGTTAGGTATTTTCTGCCCCCTCATTCCAGACCACAGCACTGCCTCCATTAGGGAACAGGAACCGGAAGACAAACAAGTCCCCATGCCGGGTGGGGTGTGTGTGGGATCCAGGGGGCCCATGCTCCTGCTTTTGGTTTCTCAGCCTTCCTCGGAGTCCCCAGAGACCGAGTTGAGGCCCTGCCCAAGTCCCAGCTGGAGGAAGGAAAACCAGAGGGGACGTTCCCAGGACAGCAGCCCACGGGGCTGTCCCGGAGCACACAATGATCGAGAGAACACTCCAACTCCACGCACGGGGCCACCATCAGGAAGACGACTTCCCTCAGGAAGGGGCCACAAGGGACAGATGACCTGGGTGCTGAAGAGCTGGACTGGCAGAGGGAACAAGCAGGCCCGGGGCAGCTAGGCCGTTGACATGGCCTTCGAGCCTCTAACAGAATCCCATTCCTGTGCAGGGCAGTCACTTTCTGCACCTTCACCCTCAGGTTTTATGGGTGTGGTAGCAGGGAAGTTTAATTCATTTTCTAATAAAAATAGTTTTGAGGTCAGTCTCCCTGCCCCCCTCCAAAAAAAAAAAAAAAAAAAGAGAACGCAGTGTATGGTTCCGAGTGTCAGATATGAAGGATGCCAGAGGGCACGAGCTCGAGAAACCAAGTGCAAAATGGAAAGAGGGAGAGAGGTTTGCGTCAATTCTCCTGGTCTTGGACTCTCGGCGTCAAGGGGGTCGGAAATCACCTGGGAGCCCAAGCACCTGGCCACAGGACAGGAGTCTGCCTGGACGGGGATGACCCTGGCACCAAACCTGGCCTGGAGGAGTGCTCGGAAATGAGCCACACCCAGGACAGAGACAGGGTGGGGAGCCCCAGGAGGGCAGCTTGCTAGAGACGGGGGTGTCGGGAGGGGGGTGGAAACTTATCAGACTTGGTTTCCCCAGCTCTGAAGCGGGATCACAATCCTTCAGATAGTGGTGGGCCGAGGGCATGTAGGGCACCCCCAGCAAACAGGCCCAGAAGCTGCCTGTAGGCGGCAGCCATGATTCTGCTCCCTCGGAGACTTCGGGAAACTTTGTGCAACTTCCTTGCTTGTGTCCTGTTGTTGCGCCACCCCTACCTACATCTGCTTCCCCATTGTGATGGGCGCTGAAGCTGCTGAAGCAAGAAGGATCTGTGGGAGCAGATGGGAACAAAGAGGGAAGTTGGGGCCATCTGGGTGGTGGCTGGTTTGGGGAGTAGGGAACCTCAAGAGTAAGGCAGCACCTCGAATGAGGAGAAAACACATGGAATAGCTGAGAAATGCTAGGGCCTCAGACCCCCTAAGGTTCCCTCCCCTCTCGGAGATGTCACCGCTAGAGCCACCCCAGTGGCAGTGTGGAGGGTGTGACATGGAGGACCTGACCTGTAACTCCCCCACCCGGTAAATCATGGCAGACGCCCAAGCAGAACACAGCAGATTCAGGAGCAAGGCCTCGGGGTGCACTTAGCTCACACAGTCTAATACCACCTAAGTCAAGCTGTAGGAGATGCAGTGGCTGCTCTGGGTGACAACTTGCGAGATGCAAACTCAGACCCCTTGGTCACTAGACAAAGCGGGGTGCTCACGAAGGCCTCTTGAAGGCCGCGGCTGCAGGGTGAACAGGCAGAGCACAGCCATCTGGGCATCCCAGGTGAACAGCAGTGGGATCCGGGGCTGGCCGGGGCCCTGCCTGGCCTTGCTGCTGTCCCTGGAGGGGCATGTGCCAGCCCGGGCAGGGATGTGACCAGCTTCTCTGTCCCTTTGTCTCAGGTGCCCAGGAGTTGGTGCGAATGGACAGGTAAGACCCATGGAGACCTTCCTGAGAAGATCCCCTGCAGGTGCTCCCACCCTGACCTCCCTCCCTGCCTCTGCCTGGGCCTGTGGCACTGTAGGGTCAGGTGTCTACCTAAGCAGTGGCTGCAGTTAATGCACAGGGCGAGGGGCAGCTTTTAGCTTCCCTGCTCTTTCCACAGGATCTGTCCCTTCTCGCTACTCCATGGTAACTGGTGGTGTGACCGAAGGGCTGAGAATACAGATGTGGCCTCCCCAGCCAGCTGTCAGGAAGGAGATATTTCTGGGCATCAGGGGCCCTGTTGGCCGTCTAGCATGTCTGGTTAGAAGCACATCTGCCACCTGCGTCTGCGGCTGACACATCTGTGCCTGTTGGCTGTCTCACTACCACTCCTCAGTGGCAGACAGCCATGCTAATGCTGATGCTCAGGTATAGCATGCACCCACATGTGGGCCTCTGTGGTCAGCCACAGGGCTGGGGCAGGAAGCAGCTGAGCTGGAGCAGACACTGACACATGCAAAAAGGCAGACAGGATGTCCACTGGAGTCGGGGCACCTCTCTGCAGGGGTGCTCCAAGGAGAAGGCCACAACCCTGGGCCACAGAAGCAGGGGCTGACCAGGTCAGCAGATCACAGAGGATGGGAGCAGGGGAGCGTGTGTCTCTGGACGGGAAGCTGGCACGGGGCCTGGCACAGAGGGCATGCTCAGGAAGGAGCCACACTCTTGGTATCTGCAGTCTCAATGCCAGAGCTCCTCAGGGTGTTTGAAAGGGATGATATTCTAGACAGGTCAAAGCAAGTCCTGCAAGGGATGGTTCAGAATCTCAGACAGGAAAGGTCTCCAGAGACTGTCCCACTCCCAAGCAGGAAGAGAAGAGGCCCCTCCCTTCAGCTCAAGGCAAGCCGTGGGGATTCAGTCCCAGTGCTACTAACTCTACTGACCAAAGAGAGACTTGCCCCTAGATTCCTGAAGCTGGTGTTCCAGAAGTGCCAATGACCCCAGGCTTCTGGACTGGGCCCCGGGTGCAAAACACCGGGCCAGTTCAGAACCTGTCCTGATGCTTTCAGTTCAGGCAGGGTGGCGTGTGCAGCCCCTCCTCCCTTTCCACTTCTAGATCTGGATCCTCCCTTCCTGCTGGGAAAGGCGCTGAGGCTTGGGAAGGCATGTGGGGGAAAGGGACCCAGAAGTGTAGGGGGTCGGGGGATGGGAGGGCAGCACAAGTGACCTTCATTTCTGCCTCTTTAGCAGCAACACTCAAGGAATCGAAAACCCCGGCTACGAGGTCTCTCCGCCCTCTCATGGGGTGCCAGAGACCAGACCCAGGCCTCCCTTGTCCTATGTGGCCCAGCGGCAGCTTTCCGAGTCCGGGCGGCACCTACTCTCAGAGCCAAACACTCCTCTGTCTCCACAGGGCCCGGGGGAAGTCTTCTTCCCATCCCTGGGTGAGTGCTCCTCAACTCTCACAGCTCTGCAGTCTCTCAGGTCATGCTCCGGTGGCCTGCAGGGCATCAACCTCATCTCTCTCCCTGGGGGTGGGGGACATCACAGTCTCATAGTGTGCATTTGTGGGGACAGAGGGACCTCCATTCACTCTGATTTTCCTTTTTTTTTTTCAGACCCTGTCCCTGACTCCCCAAACTCTGAGGTCATCTAGACAAACTGGGGCCAGTTGGCCACTGTGACTGGGCCTGGTACTTTCAATTTGAGGCTGTCCTGTGTATGGACCCTGTGGTCTTGGCCCTGGTTTTTTCCCTTCTGCTTTGACCCCAGAGATACCCCTGGTGGCTAGACCTTCAATCTATCTGGATGCTTCATGGAGCAAGTGGGGGAGGCTGCATCGTTTGGCCCTCGTCTCAAGGACTGTGGGGTGCTGGGATTCTGCTCCAGAGGTGTGGGGTTCACCAGCTACCAATGCCAAATGACCTACATCCTAGGAGCCTGAGGATGCCCAGCTGTGTGTCAGCCTCGTTCCCTGGGACTTGAGCACAGATGTGTCTAGATGGGCACTGGACTGATGCCCTCCACGTGCCACCCCAGTGCCACCCTCCCAGGCACGAGAGAGAGGATGGGATACAAAGAGACTCTGCCCCACTGTGGGCCTGGCTTCCCTATCTCATCTGCGGCTGCTCATCTGTTAAAATTCAGTGTCTGTAACTGCGGTTCTGGGGCTGGGCCTGGCTGAGTCCTGGCTGGGTAGCCTCCCCCAGCTGCTGCCTACCAACAACCTCTCCAAGGAACTGTCAACAGGTTGAACAGATCAAGGCTCCCACTACCTGCATACTGGTCCCCAGAGTTCACCAACCAGAGGCCCCCAAACAGGCAGTACATACTAGGGCACAGTAGCCACTGTGAGCCCATCGGCATCTAGGGCAACAAAGTCCAGGCCCGAAGCTGCACTGTCCACCACTGGTGGGGGCGGGGGAGTGAGAGGCTTGAAGATGATGATGGGCCTCTCCTACAGCCCCCTCCCCCTCCCGCTGCAGCTGGTTGATGGAGAGGGCGACCACACGCTGCACTGTCCAAACTGCGACACTTCTGAGAGGGGAAGGGGTGCTCTTCAAATGACAGGGGCCCCGGACGGGGCCTAGGACTGGGGTAAGAGCGGAATTTCTACACCTACTCTTGAGTCTGAGGTACCTGAGTCTCCGGAGTTCGTTCAACCAGTGCTGAGCCTTTAGCACAGAGTGAGCTTGTTGGGTGGGAGCAGTGGGTGTGTCTATGCTGCTCTCAACCCTTTACTCCTGCCTCCTGACAGATTCGTTTCTATACATGTACACATGAGGGACTCTGTGGAGATGTCAATTAAAGGGCTTGAATGTGTGCAGAGTGGAGGGTCTCATGGACACGCGGCGGTGGGGACAGGGCAGGCGGTGCCCGAGGGGGAGGGGCTGGAGCGCTAAGCATGCTGGGCAGAGGGCAGGGTTTCACCTGCACATTCACCTGCCCCCAGCCGAAGTGGGTCAGGTTGAGGGCCTAGCAGCTAGAGAGAAACCTGCATGATCACCTGGGGAGGTGGGAATAGGGATGAAAGAGAGCCCCTGGGTCCATCCGCAGAGGACACCTGGCATTGCTTCCAAGCTTCTTTGTCAGGCCTAGGGACGTGGGACCATCGGGGTACATCCTGCTATGTCTGGGGCTTAGCTCGGGCTTGGGGGCCTGGAGGAGAGGGTGAGTTCTCAGATCTGCCTCAGGTGGCCTCAGGTCTGCACTGACACCTCCAGCAGCCACACCACCAAAACCATGCGGCCTGCTTTGTCTCTGGGGTTATCCCCTCTTCTACTCCATAGGCTGCCAAGGACACTCAGTGTCGGCTGCCACAGAAAGAGGGTGATGTGCCGTCCGCTGTCAGGGGCCGGAGTGGGTAGGGTAACACCTGCTCAGGGCAGAGCTAGGCTACTTGTGGGGCTGAAGGACAAGTCTCCAGAGTCCATACCCTCTGTCCTCCAGCTCAGAAACAGTGTTTCTGCCCTTTGGGGAGGCTTACCGAGCCCACTCCTCAGTTTCTGACTGTATGATAGAGACAATGTCTAGGCATCTGGCCAGCCCTAGCTGCTGCTGTGGAGAGAAAGGAGGTGGCCTCACACTTCCTCCCCAGCTTCCTTCTGCATGGCCTTTAGATCTTTTCTAGCTTTTCTTCTCAGCTTCGTGGTTTCCTGTTTTCAGTGAAATTACTCTGAGTTCCAGGCTCCATCTTCATCCATGACCACACCCCACCTCTGCAGGCTGGTGGTGCCCCTGGGAATGCCAGCCCTGGTGGCTAGAGCCTGTAGGCTGGGGTTCACAGAACAGAGGAGGGGAGTGGGGACTGGGCAGGGCCCTGGGACCTACTAGGCAGAGGAGGCTGGTGAGTTCCAGCAGGGTCTGAGGGCCTGGAAGGGAAATCTGTGCTTCTAGGCACAAATTTGTTAAGCGCTGAATCAATGTTTATGGCCTGTGTGATCCATTTCCTGACGTCCACATTTAATAAAGACCTCCTGCCCTTATTTCCTGAGAGGGAGAGGCTAAGGAAATGGTGCTGACTCCCTGGAAACACATCATGGAGGCACAGGAGAGGCTGACACTGAGTCAGGCTGCTCTGGTGATGGGCCCCGGGGTAGATGCACCGCACCCTTGCTTCTCAAAAGACCAGCTCTGGACCACGCTCCCTTCTATGTGCAGCCTAGGTTGGTGCAATGCTTTCTTCAGGGAGTGCTCTCTGGTGAGGGGACTTTTGGGAGATTCAGAAGATGGTGGGGCTGGGGACTGCAGTGGTGCCGCCATGCTCCACTCCAGCTTGGGCACAGTAGCCCTGTCTCAAGGAAGGGAAGGGCCTGTCTGGATGATAGCTGGAGCATTCCAGGGCTGGCTAAGATTTACAAAGGACAGAAAGAGGAACTGGGGTTGCCTAGGTGGCTGGGATGCTGAGTGCAAATTCCTCTGAGAAGCAGTCACTCACAACCCAACCAAGCAGTTGCCCTAACCCCAGAGAGCACCCCGTGTGGCCCCTTTACTGGGCACGCCAAGTAGCCTGCTTTGCATTGCTGCTGCTTTCCTGTCTGCACGCTGCACCCTGCACACACCCTGCACCCTACAACTCCCTTACCCTTCTGTGAGTTCCGGGGGGCGGGCTCAAACAACATGCAGCCCTAAGTTTCCTGGGTCACTCACAACTGGGAGGGTGACCTCTGACTTTGCACCAGCTCTAGGTCCTAGCAGCCTCAACAGTGACAATGCCCAGAGATCCTGCAGGCCGAGGACAGAGGCTTCATTTTGTTTGCAATTTTGATCTACTGGCATGACTTCCTGGGCACAGAATGAGAGGGAAGTCCTGCCACCACGTAGAGAGAAAGTGCTGACATGAGCTAGAAACATCTGCCTTGAGGAATGATACACAAGTGATAGTGTGTCTGTCACATTTTGACTTTTCTTACATAACACTCTGCTTTCCAAAACATTTTGACACGTGCTATTACTGCTTTGATTCTGCCCACACACCTGCCTCCCCGTCCAGACCAAGCTACGAATGCCTGGGAGGCATCACTGTCCCCATTTAATGTACAGGGAAAGTGAGGCTCTAAAGGGCTTGTTTTGTTCCAGCCCGAGTCCCCTGCTCCCCAGGTCTGCACTTCCTCTCTACCGAGTTGAATGGCATGACAGGCCAGGTGTTGGCTTGACCTTTACCTTGGACTTGCTTACAGTACAACCAGGGCCCCCTAAGGTGGGCTCATGTCCAAAGCTCCATCCCTTCCCATCACCTTCTGTCACTCCCTTTCCTGCCCCGTGATGCTGCGACCACAGGGCTCTGGTAGGACTCTGGTGGCCTGGGAAACCCTGTTTCATGTGGTCAGGAAGAAGCTAAGTTAACCACTGAGCCCCACAGCCGCTTAGTGGGCTGAGCCAGTGGGTAGGTAGTATTTGAGCAGCTGCAAAACATCCCTCAGAAGCAGGGCAAAGGGTCCAACCACGCAGAGCCAGAGGAAGCGGACTGACTGGGTCTATGGCACAGGGAAAGGGCCAGGCTGGGTTTCCTGAGTTCAAAACGGGGGAAGTGCCGCTTCTAAACAGCAGCGGCATCCAAGGTTAATAAAAAGAAGCGTCCTCAGCTCTAAAGGTATGAGGTGAGCTGCCAAGAGCCGTGTCCTCCGCTTCAGGGGGCTACTGCTGACGACCCTACAGCAGATTCTGTCATTCTGCTGGGACAGGTGACTTCTGGATGTTTTCACCAGCCTGGGAAGCCAGACTGGCTATCTGGGATTCAATAACCAGTTGGCTGTGAGTGGCTGGTTGGGCTCCTTCCCCCAGCCCCTGCAGGTGCCTCTGGGGGGTGTGGGCTCAGCTCCTGACCTCTCAGTTGCCTTCCGTCCTTCCTCCCTGGGCCCAGCCCTTCCTCTTGCAGGGGCCTCCCCCCTACGCTGATCTCCCTGCCTGTGCCAGAAGCTAGCAGAGGGCTGAGGCTGCACAATGGCTTCCCCTGGCGGGTGGCACACCATTGTGTGACAGGCTAGGGTGGGCCGGATGCCCCCGTGGCATGGCTGTTCTGAGCCCTGTGTGACATGAGGCCAAGAGCTGGGTGGGGATGGCACAGGCTGCTTACAGGAATGTCCCGCTCTCAGGAAACAGATGAGGGGTGGTGGGGGAAGGGATAGGCCCAGGGAGAAAGGAAGAGATGGGACGGGCCCAGACACAGATTTCTCTAGGCTCTGGGAGGCTCTTAGTGGCCAAATTCCAGGCCGCCTGCTTAGACAGCACCATCCTTTAAGACTTGATTCCAAATGATACGGCATCCAGAAAACCTTTCTCCTGGCTCTGAGCTCCTAGCACTGACATCATAGAGAGTCAGTTCTCGGGACCATTTCCCCCACTAGACCATAGGTTCCTTGAAGGCAGAACATGGCCCACTGCATTTGCACCTCCTAGCCTGTAGCACAGGCCTGACAAGTGTTTGGTGTTGAGTGAATAAATGAGTGGACTTGGCCTTGCCTTTGCCCTGCAGGAAGGCTGGCTGGTCTTGTGCCAGTGAGTGCTGGCTTGGCCCTGGTGGATAACTGCAGGTGAGAACAGTGGACAGTGTGCGGGTCTGCTGGACAGACAGATATGTGCAGGGTGCACCCACTTCCTCACCCCTCTAGACCACAGGGGCCTTCTCTGGGACCTCAGGATGGCTGGTCTGATGCTGGGCTCTGGCAGGTCCTGGGGGGCTGGGCCTTCCTTCTAAACCCAGCGAAATCTGCCCAATAGCAGAAAAGGGACCTTGGGCCGCTCTGGCTTGTCTTCAGTTCTGTGCTTGAGGATTCCCTGCCCAAAGGCAAGGGTCTTATCAGTGGATGCGAATTTTCAAGGGTCTGGTGTTTCTGAAGGCAAATGCCAATATGGTCAGGCACTGGCCACAGGGCCCTTGCCCAGCAGCTTCTACTCATCCCCACCCTGGCTCAGCTGGGCCAGGAGATCTGGGGGTGGTGTTTTAGAGGGTAGTGGAACCAACTTTTAGGATGTGTCCCAGCAGAATGTCACGGGGATGATTCAAAGGCTGCTCTCCTCTCAACTGTCCCTGCAGCTCCAGAGCGTGCCCCCATTACTTGTTCTTAGGCCTTTGTTCATGCTGATCTGAAATTCTCTCCAAAGTTGTTGTAGTAAGAGAGAAATTCCATCCAGCTGTGCGTTCCGTAGAACGCTATAGTTAAGTTCTGGGACTTGTAGTCAAATATGTAAATGCTACTGAGGGATGACCAGGTGATCCACCTGAAGTTTTGTTGCACCAGGGAGGAGTTATGTCAAATTGAGTCCTTCCACAGCACTACAGCAACTAGTGCTATAGCCCTTACCTGCCCTCTGTTATGTGTCCCGTAAGTATATCTAGTGGCCCCATGGATGTGAATGGCTGAATGGATGAGTGGTGACGGAGGATACTCAGGGTACCTAGAACCAGGATCACCTCCCGGCGCACAGATAACAGAATGTCCCCAACCACATAGTCCTCCCATATCCACACTCTTGGCAACACAGCTTCATGACTCACTCTTCAAAAGCCAGAATTCCTCTCCCCACATCTTGCACCTGGACAGTTGCTTTGGCCGACAGAATGCTACAGAAGTGACCTTCTGACAGTTTCCAGGTGTGCCTTGAAGGGCCACCCCTGCTGCCACTTTCTCTCCTGGGCCCGGGATAGCTTTCTGGTAGAGGACAGATATGTCAACCCCATGACCCCCAGCCGACCCCCAGAAAAGCAGCCACCCACTGACATCCAGTTTCCCAAACACCCGTGGGAGCCCAGCTGAGCCCAGACTTGTCCAGCTAAGCCAGGCCTGACTCGCCAGCCTGGACAGCGGAGCTAAGTCAAGGGCTGTTGCTCTCCGCTTCTCTGTCTGGACTGTCATGCAGCATTACTGCAGCCACAGAGAGCTGGTCTCAGCCTCCTCTGCTTTACCTAGCACTTTCACAGACATTAGCTACTTTGATTCCTCAAAACCATCAGCGAAGGAGATATTATCACCCTTTTATAGATGACAAAAACTGATATTCTGAGAGGTTCTGACTTGCTCACGATTACACAGCCGGCTCACATGTGAATGAGCCTCACTCCAAATGTCCACTGTTAGTTTGCAAACTACTCCAAGTCCCAGTCCACTACCCCAGACTGTCCACCCTCCGGCCCCACAGGGCTCCACCTCCATCTGCAACCTTGCACACTGTCCTGGGTGGTGGTGCAGTCCACCCGCCATGACAGATTGACCATGGACATTGGTCCCATTCAGACAGACACCAACTCAGACCCCAACTCAAGACGAGTGGTGACAGGGAGTCACACCGGCACCACACAGGGAGAGAGGCCAGACGGCGCCTGTTCCCGCTTAGCACCACTCATGGCGCGCAACTCAGCCAGCCTAGTGGGGCTGGCCAGGCCCCCTATCCAGATTCCATCAGGATGCTCCCCTAGAGCTTCTCTGTGCGAGCAAAGGTCATGAAATAGAAGCCCTGGGTGGCGTCCGACAAGGTGAACCAGTAACCCAGGCTTTGCACCCACCAGCCGTCCAGAAGCGCTGACAGGCTGCGCGATTAGTGGCACCGTGAAGGAGTTGTTGAGTCCCCACGGCGGAGGCAGCGGCGCGTTCCATTCCCACCCCTGTTCCCCTTTCAACGGCTTCCTGTGACTCACCGACAGGGTGGGGGTGCCTTCGTCCTCCACGGTGACCACCAGGTGGTAGAAGCCCTGGCGCTCTCGGTCGGGCGGGGCTGGGCGCGTGACGACCTCCCCGCTGACCCGGTCCATACGGAAGGTCATGTCCTCATTCCCCTCGGTGATGTAGTAGGACAGGATGCTGTTGATCCCGATGTCACGGTCGGTGGCTCTCACCTGGACCACGGCGGTACCCCCGCCCACGTTCTGGGGGGGAGAGCGGAGGGTGAATGCTCGGCGGCAAAGGCTGACACCTGTTTCTGGGAGCCCACGGCCTTCTTTGCCTGAACCTCTAGAAAGCTCTGCTCTGATTATCCTGGAGTAATGAGGAAGCTGACACGGATGATGGTGGTGACTTTCTGCGGGCAGCTGCTAAGGCAGGAGCCTGTTGACTCATCAGACCTCTTCTATAAGCCTGACTTATGTAAGGGTGTTATTCCCTTGACAGAGGAGAAAACCGAGGGGCAGAGAATTCAAATCCCACAATCAGTGGCAGAACCAGGGTCCGAGCCAAGGGGGGCTGGTCTGCGCTGGTCTCTCACCCTATGCCATTCTGCTTTCAGGAATGTCCAAGCTGGCATGATTCTAAGCCGTGCCAGGGCAAAAATTGGTCCGAGGGGCTCTGTCTTAGGACTGAATAGTAAATGCATTTCTTAAAAAGCAGCTTTCCCAGGGTAAATCTCCATTTCCCAGTGGTGTGAAAGAATGCTTTGTTCTTGCCCTCTGCTCGCCTCTTTATTTCCAGCACAAAAAGATGCTGCATTCTAGAACCCGGGCTAGGGACAGGGATATAATGACTAATAAGCAAGCCGCTGTTCCCACCTCCCAGATGAGAGAGGCTAGTGAGCCAGGCCAGCGTTTGAGGCCAGGGCTGCCCTCACCTCGTTCACACTGACATTGTAGCCAAAGGGGCTCTCGATCACTGGAGGGTTGTCATTGATGTCCAGGATGGTCACCTGCAGGATGTGGTCCTTCTTTCGTGGAGGGGTGCCACGGTCAGAAGCCACAACCTATGAGGAAGGGGTAGCTGGAGTCAGGGCTAAGGGTGGGGGAAGAAGGGTCTGGAATCTGTCCAGGAGGGGCGTCTGCTGGTGTAGAACACTTGGGAAGGCAGATTGTGGGCCCACTCCTGTCTCTGGGGGCGGGGCATCAGCCCTGGACGCCCCCAAGTCTTTCAGCCTTTACCCCAGGCGGCATACAACCCTTGCCCAGCTCTCATCTGGAGTCTGACTCCTGTGTGGCACGTCTTCACCTCCTCATATAGCCCTGTGCCAGCCCCAAACTCTGGGGCCAGGCCCAGGGTCCATGGACGCAGATTTGGATTTTGGCAAATAGATGAGGATCCTTCAGTCATCTTTTCAGCTATGAGTTGGAACCTTAAGCATAGCCTGAACCTGTCCCTGGGGCCTGGACACTTCCCTGATACTCCAGGGAGCAGGTGCCCAAGGGCTGAGATACCTGCCCCTCTGGAAGTGTGCCAGTCACAGCTGTCTGGCTGGCAGAAATGCTGGCCTTCATGGCTCCCACACCTGCAATCCTCACTCAGCAGAGGCAGGCGAGGTGTTTTCTGTCCATGGTACAAAAAGGAAACTGAGGCCCAGATAGAGTAGACACCTCACCCAAGGCCACTGCATTTGTGGAAGATTCAGGCTCTCCTGGATAGACTTTCTCTTCTGACTCACAGCAGGGATGGGCACCAGAGACCCATCCCAGGATGCCCTCTCTGGGGTTGGTCTCTCATGGCCTTGGCTCAAAGGTGTGTCAAGCACATAGTGACAGAGAAATCGACGGTCAAAGGGTGCTGATGAGCTGAGCCCTCTCTCAGACAGTCAGCAGTGACCCTGGCTAGGGTGAGTCCCCACCTTGAGGATGTAGTGGTCCAGCTCTTCTCTGTCCAGGGGCTTGGCCACGAACACTTCACCAACGGAATCATTGGTGGTGACGATCTCAAAGGCCTCAGCGATGTTGCCAGAGGCCAGGAAGAAGACCACCTGTCAAAGAGGAGACAGGCTGAGGGGCTGAGGACATGGCCTGGTCAGGCCGAGGGAACACCCCTGCCCTCCTGGGGGTCTGCTCAGCTAGGGGGTTTGAGAATAGAGTATTTTGTGTAGAGTGGTTACATCCCTCACCCTGTGGCAGGTCCCTGGGTGGGGGACATTGGGACACTGGCCCTACGGGCCACAAGGTGGGTGAGAGTCTGGCCGCCCTGACATTTCCTAGTGAGGGGTGCAGGAGCATGAATCCTTGTAGGTCACCTGCTAGGAGCAGTATGTTGTGTTATCAGGACTACAGGAATTCTCTCAGGCTCCTCCAACAACCCTATCAATGGGAGCTTTTCTCTTCAGACAAGAGGCTCAGAAACATGAACCAATTTGGCCAAGGTCATACAGCTTAAAGAAGTGCCCAAGAGAAAGTGGATTTGAAGCCACATGATTGTAAGCCCAAAGTCAGCGTGTCTGGACTCCCCAGAGGTATGTAAAGCATTTGTAAAGGTGGCGAACATTTCCTCAGCTATACCACCAATTCACAGATCAATGCAGTGAGAAGATTGACCTGCTCTGTCACCCCTCCTTGCCTCTGGGGGTATCTCAACATCACCGCCCCCTCCTTAGGACAGAGAAAGGAGTGTGCATTCTCTGACCTGGGCTGTGTCAGGAGGGCTTCAGCCTTGCACACGGGGGCGTGCTCTATGTGGTTTGTGGGTGAGGAGATGAAGGAATTACTGGGAAAGCTGAGCCCCCTCTGCTTCCAGCTTGCTGGGGTGGGAAATGACCTGTGGTCAGCTCAGTTCACTGAGCTGGGCAGGGCTGGTGGCCAACACTGCTGCCTCTTCCCTGACCACAGACTAGAGTGAGGATGGGACCTGGATGACACCCTATTTCCTGTTTGGTGAAGGGGAGGCCTTTAGATGCTACCCTCCCACTGAGGGGCTCTGGGAACCCCCTGCTGACAGGAAAGATCCAGACCACTTCTCTTGGTGCCCACCTGCCCATTGCTGCCAGCGTCTGGATCCCGGGCCTTGACAGCAGCCACACGCTGGCCCACGGGGCAGTCCTCAGGCACACTGACCGCCGAGTCGGAGGTGAAGTCAAAGCGGGGGCTGTTGTCATTCTCGTCCAGCACAGTGATGTAGACCTGGGGTGGCGAATGTGGGCACAGACCTCTCTCCTCCTTCCCCTCCCTGGGCTCAAACACTAGTCCCACCGTGGGCCTACTGGGGACCCGGTGAGGCCACTGACAAACTTCCAGAGCTGGCCCAGGCCAACTGTGACTGCCAGGTGTGTGCATCCAAATGCTGGCGGCTGGGAGAGCGAGGGAAGGGGCCTGAGGGGAGACTGTGGTGGAGGTGACTTGGACACCTGGAAGGTGGGGGCCCTGGCTAAAGGGGATGAGGCTACTACCCAGCTGCAAAGCCATGCAGGACTGCCAGCTTGGCCCTGGCATGACTTCCTGTCTTTCAAGGGGAAAGAGCCAAATTTCAAGCCCAATTTTTATATGGAATTAGGTGGTAACTAATAACATTAAAGAAAAAATTATGCGCAGGCCAGCTGAAACACCTTTGGCAGCCAGCTACTGCCTGAAGGCCTCCTTGTTTGAACCTCGGATTAGAGAAGGAAACAGAGCTCAGGCATAGGAGGCGGGTGGGGGACAGCTGGGTGGTCCCAGTGGGAGAGGACAGATGGGAAGGAGGGGAATTTCCAGCTTCAGATAAAAAGCCAGGAACATTGCCAGTGCTTCCTAAGAGCACATTGTTCTGTGGATATAGCTCTGGTCTCCTGCGAGGTCTGGAGAGTGAGCCAGGAGAGAAGGCCCGGCTGTGTGTACAGCCTCCAGCCCACAGGCAGCCATGAGTGGACACGGGCCACTGAGGCCAAACCATAGGGCCCCCTTGGGTTCACTGATAAGGGAGACTGAGGTGGGGCGGGAGGGGGCTCAGATTTCAGGAATCCCAGGCCAGGCCTCTTCTGACCATCCTGCCCCAGCTCACACCCCATCCTTCCTCTGCTGGACTTGGGCTCAGTGGCCCCCAGGCCTGCCTGCCTCCCAGTGTTCGCAGGACCCACAGAAGCCTGTGGATTCTTTCAACATTACCAGAGACTCCAGACCATCCTCCCTCCTGATCAGGTTTACTTCTCAGTCCTAATCACATGCCATGTCTTGAAGCAGTTGCCAGAACCACATACAGTGAGCCCAGGCCTCACAGCGGGACCTACCCACTCTTTACTAGCTGTGTGATTTTGGAAAAAGTTATTCAGCCTCTCTGATTTTCCACTCTCTCAGCTGAAAGTAGGGATACCTCCCTCACTGGATGCTGGAAGAAATGAGCAGCCACAGCATAAGGAGTTGGGTGTGGTGGTCCCCTCTTGCTTCTGGCCTGGCAAAGGCAGGGCCTCACTCGCCAGGTCTCTGCTGACCATCATGGATTTTGGTCACAGAATTCCATGGATTACGGAGCTCCCACCGGCACACTTGGGAAACCAGCAGAGTGACCCTTAGGAGAGGCAATGCCTTGTTTGGGCTCTCTCTGCTTTCCTTGCCTCATGGTTTTTCCACATGCTGATCTCTCTGCCTGAACTGCTCTTCCTTGTTAGCTCCATTAATCCAGTGCTCTCTGCAATCTCAGTTTGGGTCGCTTCCTCGGGGCAGTCCTCCTCGACTTCACTGACATCTTATAGGGTCTTTATCATGCCATTCAGTGATTAGTATGATACTTTGATCAAAGTCCTTCCTACCCTGTATCGTACACTTGTAAAGGTGGAGGCTGCATCTGATTCTGGTTTCCTGTTGCCCCTTGAGCCCAACCCAGAGCCTGGCACACATCATCTAATGATGATGATGGTGATGACAATGGTGATTAGAGGTGCTTCCAGCAAAGGGGAGTGAAGTTTAGTGGGTGAGGAGGGAAGGCAGGTGACAAGGTCCATGGGAATCAGATATGGGTCTGTGTCCCACCCAGGGTCTCATGCTCCAAATTCCATCCTCCCAAGCCCTGAACATGTTATGCATGCTCTACAGCAGAATCATACCCCACACCTGCCCAGCTGCTTCTTCCCACTCCCAGGGTCTACAGGGGCTGCTGGGCCCCAGAACTAGTACCCTATACATGTCCAGCTGCTTCTTCCCACTCCCAGGGTCTACAGGGGCTGCTGGGCCCCAGAACTAGTACCCCACACCTGCCCAGCCACTCCTTCCCACTCCCAGGCTCTGCAGGAGCTGTGGGCCGGGGAAGAGTCAGGTGTAGGTGAGCTGTGGTTTAGGGCTTCCGGCCTCGGAGGGGAAATAGTGCCATCTTTACAAGGCTGCTCACTCTGCCTCCACCAGCACTTGGGGCACAGAGGGTTGGTGTATCTGGGGTAGTGGCCCCTGAGAGCCTCAGAGGAAGCTGAGCAGCATAAACAGGGGCAGGTCCTATTTCTGGGAAAAGGGTTAAACAACACTAGAAATACCGGGGCCCCTGCAAGCGTGTGTCCTTACCGGAGACTCAGAGGAAGTGAGCGGCCTGGGCCAAAGAGAGGCCTCACAGCCTCCAGAACATCCCGCCATCTCTGTTGCTTCTCAACCTCAGTTTAAAGACAACTGGGCCCAGTTTACAGATGAGACTTTTGAGGCTCAGGAAGAGGACCCTGCTGTAGGTCTTAGACCTCCAGGCTGGGAAGCCAGGCGCCTGAGCTGGGGACTGCAGGCCAAGTCCCTGCCCACTGTCTGCCACCCAAAGACTCTGCTTCCTGGGACCTCTAGGAGGTCACTGGGAGCTATGGGCTCACTGCTGCTTATAGCCTCACCCACTCCCAGGCTACAACCCTGGATGGAGGTGGTTTGGGGGTGACCAAACCACCAGCAGGGAGCCCTGGCGGGAGGACGCCAAGCAGCCGGATTTGGCTCAGCCTGGATGCTGGAGTGACTTTTGGCCCTTCAGACTAACATAAAAGGGGCTCAGTGGGGAGAGATGACGTGGACACAACCAGGGCCAATGATGAGCTGGACGCTCCATGTGGCTCATGGATGGCCTCAGATCCAGGGCAAGCTGATTGTTAAATGTCCTGATTGTCAGTCAGTGCAGGATGCCACCCCAAGGGCCATCTCCTCCCACCCTGGCCCACTCTTATTTCAAACCCAAGTCTGGTGTTCCTGATGTGCCTCTCCCACCTCCCCTACCTATCTCCGACCTCAGCAGTCACCCCTTCTGAAAATGCTTCTTATACATGCTCCCCTGCCTCTCCCTGGAGTCCTTCAGGGCAGTGGCCCACACCATATCCACGGCTGCCCTCACCCAACATCCACCACGTCTTGGCCCTGTGCGTCCCACTCCACACACACTGCACTGTAACACACTCCTCATTCCAGGCTCCAAGAAATGGGGGAGCCCCTGTACAGAAGCCACTTCCATTGCATCTTTCTCTAGGGCCTAGATTCCATCTTCAGTACATCCTCTGAGGAAGGGAGGGCGCTTGCATAACCCTTACTCCAGACCCAAGAAAGGCAAGCACAGAGAGGCTGAGCAACTTGCCCGTGTCACACATCTGTGATGAGGCCTCGGTGTTCTTTCTGGGATGCATCCCACCTACACCTTGTTAGGGTACCCTTCACCCCTACACCCCGTGAAGCTTGGCAGCACTCGGCAGGCAGAAAGAGCAGAGCAGATGGGAAATGTATCTAGGAAGGGCCTGAGCCCAGGTGTGAGAGAAGACGGACTGGGGAGTTTATGAAGGGTCTGAATAGGCACCTGCCATCGGCCCATCTGTGACCCTTTCTCCAGGGGAGGCAGCAGACCTGGTACCATGCCAGGCCTGGGCCATACCCTCGCGGCCAATGGCACAGAGGAAAGCCCCCCTCAGTTCGTAGGCTACTCACCTTCTGTAGGCAGAGCCACAGGATGCAGCCAGGGAAGAGAAAAGGCAAAGATGCAGGTGGTTAGCAGTCTGGTTTTACCAGGCCCCGTCCCAAGAAGTGGTCTTTTGAGGAGGCAGCCTCCCCGTGCCCAACCTATCTGAGGCCTCATTTTTGGCCCAGGATGCCCGAAGGTATGGCATAGCTGGCTGCAATGCCATGCCTGGGCCATAGGAACCACTACCTATTGCCTGTCTTGCATGTTGGCAGCTGAAGATGTAGGTTTTAGGGAGCCTTGGGGGTGGTTTTAGGACTTAAGCACGGGGCTCTCACCTAGGGATGCACTCACCACAGTGGAGTCCACTTTGGGGCCGCCGTCATCTGCCTCTACTGTCAGGGTATAGAAGTCGCCCTTCTCCCGGTCCACCAGGCCCTTCACTGTGATCACACCCTGCAGGCAAGTGCCCGGCAGTGAGTGACGATACCACACCCGCCAGGAGGCTGTCCTGCCTCCAAGCGGCTTCATATTCTGGCCGAGCCAGACTCCTCGTTAACCCTGAACGTTCTACCCACCTTCCCACCGCCACACCTAAGTCCTTCCCATCACTACGTCCTGTGCCAACTTCTTCTTGAACTCCATTGGTTGATATCCTGCTTTCCACTCAAATCTCATACAGAGGCCACTACCTCTTCCACGTAGACTTTCTGCTTCCCAAGAAAGGTATCATGGCTTCATGGCTACCTTATTTGGGCCTGAGATGAGCTCCATTTTACCTCCATTATAGTTCCTGCTAGTGGCAATGACACCTATCCTTGAAGATCCCCCCTTCTACTCCTAGCCCAAGAGCTCTTTGAGGGTTGGGGAGGGTTGATCTGGCACACTTTAGAGACACCTTGCCTATCTTCAAAGAGGGACTCCTGATAAGAGACACACTAAAGCAAAGACAGAAAGGTAAGAGCCAGGCAGGTTGTAAGAGTTTGCTGCACCAGATACCTAGCAAAGCCAAGCTGTTACAACGAAGCACAAAATTTGTGCCAGAGCTTCCTAATAGCCAAGGTAAAAAGGGAAACCTGATGACTTGCATGGTTCTGCTATTCAGTGCCCTCAAGACATCAGGTTGCCTACATATCAACTTTATCTTACTCTTAAATATTAGGAGGGATGCATTATCTCAAAACCACTTTATGACGAAGGAAGACTGTGAGGCACATAGAAACAGTTCCATCAATGTTGGCTAACTTTAAAGGGCTGAAGCTCCCTGTCCTCAGGAGGAGGCTTCACTGTGTCTGTCCTCTGCCTCCCTTACCGTGATGGCATCTATTTTGAAGAGGGCTTTGGCCTGGGCACTGGTATAGGCGTCGAAGCGATAGGTAATCTGGTTGAGGTTGTCGATGGAGTAGGCCTGGACCCTCACAATCTCGGTGCCCAGTGCCAGGTTCTCCAAGATGGCAGCTTCATAGGAGGCATTGGAGAACTGTACAGCCTCATCCAGCTCATTGAGCAGTGTGACGTAGACGCTGCAGAAGCCCTGGTTGAAGGGGGGTGCCTGGTCGGTGGCAGACACGTTCATCAGGTAGCTGGTTTTGGTCTCGTAGTCCAGGAAGTCCACAGTGATGACAAGGCCCGTGCTCTCGTCAATCTCAAACTTCCCCTCACCACCTGACAGGATGCGGTAGTTCACCAGACCACCATCCCCTGCAGCAGAACACAGTAGACTGTATAGTCCCCGGTGGGAGTGGGGCTGCCCTGCGGCTTCCCAAAATGCCCACTGTGCACCTGCCACTGTCCCTGAGAGGTGGTGGCAGGGGCCATCTCTTTGGGCTGGATCGTCTCAAGAGAGGCAGCAGAGTGTGGGTCTATGTGGATGGCAAAGCCTAGCACACACTGTTGACCTCCTTGAGTGTGACCTTGGCATGAGAGCTATGTCAGAAGGGGCTGGTTCTGCTGCTGGAGACTCATAGTTCAAGCTCAAGCATCTCCCACCCTTTCCCACTTGGGGATTTGGGCAAATAGGAGATGGGGAAGTTAGGGTTCTCTTCGAGTGGGGACTTTGATCTAGAAAGTTTTGACAGAGACAGCTAAACCTTTGATCCCTCCAGCCGAAGAGTCCTAGAGCCAAGGACACCTTCCCCGGGCCCCACCCCCTGACAGCCCAAGTCCCTATGCCTTGGAATATACCCTCCAGCCAGAAGTTGGGGTTCCTTAGCTGAAGTCCGCAGACATTGAGGGAATGGTCACAAAACCACCTGGGAAATCCCAGATCAGACTCTTGAAATTTGCAAAACTCTGAGTGGATGGGCTTTTTGCTGAGGAGGGATTCGTAGTTTTCACTAGTTTTTCAGAGTTTCTGACCCAGAAAAACTCACACACCATTGGGCCACAGCACTGTGTATTACCTGAAAGGCAGAGACGTGCCTTTGCACGGGGAAAAATCCACCTTAGACTCCTTATCCCTGGGTCTCCCTCCACCCATGCTATGCCTCAAGTAAGCCAGAGAAGCTATGAGGGGCTGGGTTGGGAGCCACAGGAGTTGGGGAAATAAGGAGCAGCAGACCCCCAAAGAGAGCTCCTCTCTGGCTACCTGCCTAGGGTAGCACAGACAGCGAAGACACGCGGGAGCAATCGTCATGTGACCGAGCTTGCCTTTATTTTGTACTAAGCTGACCACTTTGGGGCTTGGGGTCCCTGGGGGGAGGTGGCGTTTCAGAGGAGACCATCACTCTGTAAAATAAAAAGGGCACTCCCCCTTGAGAAGCCCTTGTATGCCAGGCCAAGACGGAGCCGCCAGGACATGATGCCACCCACAGCTGGCTGCACGTAGGCCTCAGCCACGCTTCCCGCAGGCCTTCGCCTCTTCTGGCCCTGCCTGGACCCTGCCAAAGGCCAGCCAGGAGATGCTGGCTCCTGGGATGACAAATCTGAATGAATCCCCACCCGGGAGTTGAGATGACCCCCCCCTCCCCCGACTTCAAGACCGTATCAGGAGGCCCTCCCGGGCCTGGGAACCACTCAGTGGGAGAGCTGGAAGAGGAAGACAGGCCCCGCGGAGAGGGGAGGGACTAGCTAGGGAACAGACTCAGCTTCCTCCTGCCTCACCGGTGTCTCGGTCCGTGGCTCGGACAACGATGACCGAGGTGCCGATGCCAGCAGTCTCTCGAAGCCCCAGGCGGTTATACTGCTGCTGTGTGAACACAGGGGCCTCGTCGTTGACATCTTCCACATACACGATCACCTGTGGGAGCCCAGGCAGGAAGAAGATCATGGTGGGGAAGGAAGCCCGGGGCTGGGCCCCTGCTCTGGCCGGCTGTGAGCGCCTCTGCATGGCCTGGGCTGTGTGACTGGTCACAGCAGGGGGCGGGGGGGCCCTCGACTGAGCACAGTACGGGCATATGGGCAGGCGCACACAGGTTATGTAAGGAGCAAAACTATTCCGGGCTCTGCCACTACCCTGTGCATGGCTCTCTCAGGCCACAGGGTCCCTCTGCTGTCATCGGCAACAGCGCATGGGAACTCACGCCCTGTGCCACTCCTAGAGTCGCTATGAAGTCAGAATGAGTCAGCGCTTTGCAAAAGTGCTTGACCCATGCAAACATCAAAATATACTCAGGAGAAAGATGCTCACTAGGGCGTTGCAGGTGTGTATGCTTGTGCTTGGCCCCTTTCCAGTCTCTTGTATCTTTTTCTGAGGGATCTCATGGCAGGGGTGAGCGCTGGCAACCCTTTGTGGGGAACTAGCCCCCCCCCCCCACACCACTGGAATGCACACATATCAAGAGCCTGAACTGAGGGGTATGGAGCCCCTGGGGCACCCCTGGCCAGGGGCCACTGGGTGTGGGAGAGCTGGGCGCTCTGCTTCCTTGGGTGGGGCAGCTGTGGTGACTCTCTGGGGCTCTCTTTGGGGCTGAGTCCTGATTCTCTGGGCAGCAATTTGCGGGTTACTTGCCTTCTGCCTCCCATATTCCTCCCAACTTTCCCAGGGGGGCACTTCCTACTAATCACCCTGAGACCAATCCTTGCCCAGGGGTCTGCTTCTGGGAACCCTGCCTGAGAAACTTGTGATTTGGGGAATTATGCGTGATTTTCATCACTGCTCACCTGTACGGCCTAATTTCTTTTTGTGTCTTGCACAATAAAAATAAAGCAGTTTCTGGGGAGAGAGGTTTGTGGTTCTTTCCTTCCCTCACACCCATCCAACCCCTGGGAGCATGGGAGGGCGTGGCAGAAACAGGGCCCTGTCCAGAAGGACCAGCGGGGCAGGGAGGGGAAATGGGTGAGAGTGCTGGGGCTCAGGGAGTCACGAGGGCCTTTCCCCAGATGGGGAACCAGAGGCTCACCGTAGGGGGACTTGCCCAGGGCCTCAACATCACTGAAAGCACTGGAAAGAGTGGGGTTTCTCTGGCTCCCAAACTACCAATCCTACTGCTGGGGATGAGGAGGACCGGAACAAGAGGGACACCTCCTTCTTCCCAGGCTAGCAGCCCCAGGGCTGCAGGGACTCACCTAGCATAGAGAGGGGGTAAGGGCAAGCATGGGTAACACAGATCTCACAGCACTGACGGGGCCAGCCTCGGGCATGGCAACAAGAATATTTGGTTTTTGAGGGAGCAATGACTCTGGGATCAGTTCTGGCATTTCCTCTGGGCTTAGGTGGGAATTCATTGGCTGGAAGTAAAGAGGCTCTGTTGGCATAAGTGGAAAGACGTAAGTGGCATAAGTGGGCTGACTAATGGAGAACTGGTGGGTGGGGGCAGCTGGGAAGGAGGGGCGGGAAAGCTCGCTCTACCTCCCTTCTTTCAGGGCTGCTGCAGCCCTGCCACAGCGTCAGTTTTCACTCCAGACACCTGACCCTCACTATGCAAACTGACCCTGAGCACAGCTGTTCAGAACCTTTTAAGTTTGGCTTCACCAAGAACTTGGCTGGGAGATCCTGGGTGGGGTGGATGTAGGGGAGTTTGCATGGGTGGACTTCAGGAACGGGCTTTCCATAAACAGTGAGCCTTCCCAAGTCTGCGTGGTCAGACAGCCTTGACCCCCAGGGTCAATGGGGGAAGCTGGGTTAGTCTGACGGCAGCTAAGAGAGAAGGGAGTTGGTGAGGAGTTTGGGTGTGCTGTGTCCTCCAGACTGGCCATGTACCACTAACTTCTTGTTTCAGGAGGCAAAGTGGTGTGGTTTGCAACCCTGAGAGAACCAGGTGTGCAGGAAACAGCCTGCCAAGGTCTTGCCGAGCAGGAGGGCTCAGCCCCTGTGCTGCTGGGCCCCTGGGCCAGCCCCGTTCTCATTCTCTCTCAGGGCTGTGCCTGCCAGTGGTGTCAGGGCAGAGGGGCAGGGCGGAGGGATGTCTCCCTGTCTCTGCAAGGACCCTCCCCTTCCCTGGCCCCTCCTCTGGGCCCTTGCTGGGTGTAAAGCAGAAAGTCATCTCTGCAAGCCTTCTCTGCTGCTACTGAGAAAATGAAGCCAGAGCAAAGCTGGAGTCCCCACACTGTCTTCAGCAAGGCCCCCAGTTTTCCTGGGGCAAGGGATCTGGGGCTTCATAGTGTAAGAGCCATCACGCCCCTGGCCCAGGGGACAGTTCCCAAATCCCCACCTTAAAATGACTCTTTGGGGACGGGTGCCAGAGTTCTCTGTGCTCTGAGGAGCCAGTCGAGGTGGCTCAGTGTAGTGACTGGCTCAACTCTTGCCACCGTGTGACCCTAAAAACACTGACAGGTCCCTCTTTGCACCCACCTTCTCATCTACAAAGCAGGCAATGTAACGCACTGATCTCATGGGGGAAGGCTGTCGGGAGCCAGTGAGCTCAAGTGCCCTAAGTGCTTAGAAAGTGCAGGGGGAGTTTATCACTCCTCGGGGTTCAGAGTAGGTGTGGCTCTGGCTGAGTCACCCTGCACCCAAGTACAGCCTGGCTTTGATCTGCTGTTCATGCTAACTGTGGGGCTGCACACCATTTTATTTAAAAAGGTGTGTAGCTAAACAGAATTTCTAATCCTCGTGACATAAGCAAGCCTGGAAGAGAGGTACCACTCGCCTTGGGGAGGGTGGGAGCCGGTGCCACCATGGATGTGGTTGGAAGCTTTAGCTCAGGGAGCCAACACAAGCCAGGCTGATGTCAGCCACTCTATGGCCTGATGGGGCCCACAAGGGGCAGGCGCTGCCAGGTGTGCTGAGCAGCATGGGAATGAAGGACCCATGATCTGCGGTGAGCGTGGCTGTGTCTAACTGGCTGGGGTACCTTCAAGTAACTATTTGACTCTCAGTCACCAGGACCATGAGGTCCCTCTGCATAGCCCGAAGGCATAACGGCCCAAGAGGCCTGAGCCCCTCAGCCATCTCCACCTGGGCAGATCTTGCTACAGGGATCCAGTCTTCTCTCCCCATCTACTCTGTGGGTATCAGCAGGTGGGCTAGGGCTGAGTCACCTATTTCCTGGCTGTATGACAGTAAGCCCAGGCAGGCTGCTGTTCCATTTCCAGCCCTGGAGAAATTGTGGGGTGGAGATGGGGCTGATAAGAGGAGTTGATTCTGCCCCATTCAGGTCTGGGTAAAAGTCCCTGATTGCTCCCCACCTCACTTCTCCCATCCTCCTCCCACTCTTCACCTCAAGGTGTGACTCACTTTCCACTTGGTTTAGGGGAAGGGGCATGAGTGCTGAGTGAGCAGTGTGTGTGTGGGGGTGACAGGGGGTGACCTTCAGAGGTCTTCTCATTGTCTCAGTCATGCCCTGCCACTGTGGAACAACGTGCACAATCCAGCCCAGCCAGTGGGAGTATTTGTGTGTGTTTTTCACCCTCTGAAAGACTCAGGATGACTTGATCTCAGCTTCATGGGGAAAAGCCTGAGGTGAGGGAAGGTAGGTAGAGAATACATTTGATAGGGAACCTGGGACTGTTTCGGGGGTCCTGTCAATGGAAAGAGCACTGAACTTGGACTCAGAAGAACTGAGCTCATGACCTGGTTCTCTCACTAGCTACTTCTTTGTGGCTGTTTTCCCATTTGGGAAATGCAGTTGGAAACATCTCTAAGATCACCTGAGCGAGACTTCCTTCACTCGGTCTAGAAGATGGTTGGCTACAGGGGGGTTAGCGTGGAAAGCATACCTCTCACTCCCTAGGGCGGACGTCAGGAATTGTCTTAACCAACCCCCAACCAGTCTGCGCTTCTTGAGAAACAGACTCAGAGCAAAATGACACATCCGAAACCCCAGGCTGTACTGGGATTGTGGTAACCCCTCCCCGCCACCCCACCCCAACTACCATGATAGTCTGGTGTCATTCAGCATCTAAGCCAGCATCTAAGCTCTGCCCTTACCAGGCCCCCACTGGTGACCTTTTCTGGTCCAGTGATGTTCTGGGCCCAGTCCTGAGCTCAGCATTGAAGGGAATACAAGTCTTCACACCCTACTGGCTAGTCACCCATGAGCTCCCCCAGCCAGCTCCCAGCTCACCCTGACGGAGCTCCGCATGGGGCCCAGATCATGGTTGTAGGCCTCCACTATCAGCACGTGGGATGAGTTCCGCTCCCGGTCTAGGGCCCGGGGTCCTCGCATCAGGAGCCCGTTGCTGACATGGATTCGGAAGTTGTTACCTTGGTTACCTGTATGGAGGGACAGATGAGAATCCTGAAATGTGCCTTGGAGCAGGATGCTCATGAGATGGGGAGAGAGAATACAGAATTCAGGCCCTACATTCTCAGGAGTGTGGCTAAAGGAGGCAATGGCAAGGAGGCTTCTGCCTCGTGCTGTCCTGGTCTGGCAGGATCTGAAGGAGGGGATAAAAGCTTACTCAGTATCCTCCTTATGGGAAGACTGGGGTCCCCCACCATACTCGTCCCCAACCAGGGAACTCAGTGAATTTAGTATTTCAGAGGGTTCTGGGGCACGAATAAAGAGCAACTGTAACCCAAATTCTCTGTGGGTGGTTGAATCCAAGATTTTAAAGACACCACTGGGCTGGGCCAACAACCATGTTCCCATCTAGTGGTAACAGCACCTGATTTTTCTCCGAGGGCTCCACCTACTCCATTCTCATGTGGTTTGTGTAGGGGGAATTTTACGCCTTATTTCCAGAGTGGCTAAATCAGCATATTTATTTTTTGGCCGTCGTGATTGGTTCAGGGATGGCTACTTAATTCTAGTTGGACCAATGAGACTCAGACTCTGGGGGGCTGTCTTAGTGCTTAAGACCATAATGATTGGCTCAGGGGTGGTCATGAGATTCTAATTCAACCAATACAACTTGAACTTGGGGGTGTCTGAACCATGGTGATTGGTGCAGGGGTGGGCACATGAAGCTCAGTCTCTAAGGAACTTGCTGCTAAATGCCTTGGTCTAGTGTGAGGAGTTTGGGAAACACTTTGAAAGGACACAAAGAACTTGGGAGCATAGCAATCAAGTGCATTAATAATCTTAAAGACATCCAACTTGGTGCAAGCGATTGGAGAATCCCTGTGTCCTCCCTCTGGGTCATTCCTGTGAAATGCTTGGGGCTTCCTTGGCCTCACCTCCAACACCCTTGGCAGCCTACTGAAGCTCTGTCCTCTCAAGGGCAGGAGGACCAATGACCCTTACCCTAGGCAACCACTTACCATGTAGGATGCGGTACCACACACGTCCAAACTCGCCTTCATCTGCGTCTGTGGCCTTGAGCTACGGCAGAAAGAGACATGGAGGTTACTGATTGAATGACACCCTGCAGGGGAGATGTTGCAGGAGCCCCTCTCCACTCCACCCCTTTCACCCAATGTCTGTATTCCATACGCAGGCTGGGGGTGCAGAAGAGAGAAGGACACATCTGTGTTCCTCATCCCACATAAAGATACCTGACGGCTGGTGGGTCCATGCTGCCAGTTTGGGCCAGGGGTCTGCCAGCTCTCTCCCTGATTCTTCTCCAGGGTTGCCATTATAGGAGGTGATGGCACTGTAGCTCTCTGGACTCCTGCTCTGCCAGGTCTCTCCTTCAGCCTCAGTTGGGTGGCTATGTCTTACCCTCAGGTCCTTAACCCGAGGCCATCTGGCCAGATCATGTCCCCATTGGGCACTATACAGTATAGAGGCCATTGTGTGGAAACTGTCAGGGTATGCTTGATAGGGTTAAAATTTAGCTTCCTGCTCAACAGGAAAGATTGGGAGGCTTCAATAGATAAAGGGAACCAAAATGTTGCCATGCAAACTGGGTCATAAAACCTTGGGAGGTTTGAACAGATAAGGAAGACAAGCCATAAAACCTACAAAGCATCAAAAAGGCTTTTGTGAACTTCAAGGAATGCAGGGCTAATACTGACCAGAGAGATAGCCACCTGTGAAAACTGGTGCCCAGAATTCTTGCAAACCCCCCACAAAATCAGTATACAGAGAGCCTCAAACTCTTCCTCAGCGCTGATGAACATTCCTATCCTTTCCGCTGCTCCCTTCAGCAATGTATCCAATCAGCTGCCTTTTCTGCCCTCCAGTCTTTCTGGTGAATCCCTTTACCCCCACACCCCCAGCAGCCATCTCAGTCCCCTGTGACAGGAACCCTGAAACCCCACCTCTGGAAGGAGGGCTCCATGTTAGTTCACATCCACGCTCACTCCAGTCAGTTCCATATTTTTTGCTCAGGTGCACCTCAGGCTTACGTACTGTCTCCTGTGGGACTTCGGGTGGGGCAGAGGAATGGGGTTCTCACGGAGCTGCTGTCTAATGCTTAGCCCTAGCTCCAGGGAGACCTGCCACACCAAGAACTGAGCACTTAATCTACCTGCTCTACACCTGGAATAGGCAGACAACACTCCCGCAAGGTGAGGTGGGCAGGGGCCTGAGGCTGAGGAGACTCCATGGCGCCCAGCACATTGTCCCTTACGACTGGTGACTTTCCTTGTGAGCACAGGATGCTCCCTGTCCTGGGTCTGTCCCTCCTGTTTTTCCACATCTCACTGCAATCCTGGGGTGTGCGCTGGGGCGGTCAAGTTTTCCTGACAACAGCCAGCAGCAACCAGCCCAGGAAAGTGAAAACTGAATCAATCACAATCTCCTCTGTGGATTCTGACCTTGGGTTTAAAGGAAGAGCCAGTCTCCCCAGAGGTGTCCCAGAAATAGCAGTTTTCCTCCTGGCATCTGGCTCAGCCTCCACCCTCCTCCCCGGCTCTTTCCACGCCACACCAGCCTCCTGGCTAGCTGTTGAATACCGAGTATACTCTGTGCCGCAGGGCCTAGCTCTTGCTTGATGTGTCCACTGCCTGGCCACTTGCCTTCCCTTGCATCTCTTTCCCTCACCTTCAGGTCTCTGCCCAAATGTCAAGGAGGCCTTCCTTGACATTTTATAAGAAATTGAAGGTTCACCCCAAGAGTGAGGCCATCGCACCCCAGTCACCCTCCAACACATCCTGTACTTGTTTATTTTCTATATCCCCATGGAAAGAAGGGGCTGTGTTCACTATTGTATCTCTAAGTCTCTGGAAGAATGATCCCGCACATAGAAGAGTCAAATATCTGTTGAATGAGTAAGTGAATGCAACTCATGCGACAGGTATTTGCTGGAAGCATCTGCAGGCCAACCTGTTCAAGGCACTGGATGCCTCTGCCCATGCCTGCCCACTTTAGGGGAGAGCACCCTCCCGCACCTCCCCCCACCCCCAACACACACACACTGACTTGCGGGGTGATGCTTGCTGGAAGGCCACGCCTCTCTGGTCCTCAGTTCATGCACTTGGGGTTGGGCTGGATGAGATGGGCCCTCAGTCACCTAATGGGCCGAGAGCCCTGGGATATCCCCACCAACTGGGGTGTGCTAGGCTGCTGTTATTGTGGGCTAAGAGCAAGAGTGAGTAGCTGAATATCAGAAACTAGAGATCCCCAAAATGGAGTGGGCACCGGGCTCAGGTCTTGGGCAGGGACCCTGCTACCCCCACCATGCTGTATTTCTGGGGGCTTGGGGTGCTGTGATGGGGAACCTGCTTAACACTAGGCTGTAGAGTGTGCAGTCAGTTGCCGGGGAAGCTCTGGCTTGTATGAAGAGAGCATGCTGGGAGGGGAGGGGAGGAGGGAAGGAGGAACGAGGAGGGAGAGAGGGAGGGAGGGAGAGAGAGAGGTGTGTGTGTATGTGTGTGGGCATGCCCGTGGAATCACCACCACGGCCTGGCTGGCTGTCAATCTACTGCTTTCTGCCCTATGATCACTTTGACCTTGAAAATGCCTCTTGCTCCTCCCTTCTGTAGCTCAATACCTTTAAAAGGAAGGTGCCTCCTGGGAAGCTGAGGGGCCCAGGGAACAAGGCAGGAGGGGAGGAGGGAGCTGCCATGCCCAAGCTCTGCTGGCTCCCTCCCACTGCAAGGCTTGGAGCCCCTCTCCCGGGTAACCTGGCGGCTGGCAGCCAGTGAATAGCCACCCGCTGGCTGCCCCCCGACTATACCATTCCAACAGCCAAGGGGGGAAGGTGAGAGCCCTGGGTTCACAGAGGCAGTTAACTCTCCCCCTGCATCCCCACAGCACCCCCTGCACCTCCAGAGGGCTCCAAGGAGACAGGCTGGAGTGAGGCCACTGGAAGCTTCAGAGCTGCAGGCTCCTCTACTGTGGCTCCCCTCGCCCTCTTCCCAGCCCAGCTGGCCATCCCTACCCTCTAGCTGTCCCCTCCTCCAAGGCAGGGCCCACGCTCTTCCAGACAAGGCCAGGTCCAGCTGGAGAGTGAGAGGAGGTGGCCCTCTCTGTCTGTCTTGGTTAAGGGGCACGGGCACCGCAGAGCTCAGAGTGGGCTGAGGTCACGGGCCTCCCTTGGACAGCTGAGAAGACCTCCCCACCCAGCTCGGACTGCTGAGGCCTGATTCTGAGGTCACCACTTGCAGCACTGAAGGAGAAAGCTTGGTGAGGAAAGCAGGGGCCAGACCCTTGCTGGGGCCCCCTGGGGAGGATGTGTGTGTGTATATGCTTAGGCCTGGGAAGTCCCTTTGCTTTTGTAGAGAGTGGAAACAAGACCCAGTGAGGGGCAGTGGCTAGCCCAAGGCCACACTGGAAGAAGCTCAAGGCCTCGGCTCATGTCTGCCCACTGATTTTAAGGGGTAGCATCAGATTGCCCAGCACTAACTGGCTGGGTGACCCTACGTGTTCTGAGGTCAGCCTCCTCTGCTCGTAGGCTCTGTCCGTTGGAGCAGAGAGGAAAGAAGGCTCTAGACTGATCTTGCAGAGACATATCTAGAGCAAGGCATTGGGCTCCTGTGAGCAGGGGCAGCTGATAGCCAGCTTTTGCTTTGCTGGCTGGTCAGAGGTGGGGGTCAAGAAGCCTGGCAGCTGGAATTGCTATGTGTGCCTGAGGGTGGCTTGAGGTTTTCAAAGCTTCAGAATCACTGCTTCTAGGGAACTATTCTGATGCCAATTACAGTCACTTACCTTTGTATTATGAAGTGTGCCCCTAAGGACTGAAGCCTGGACCTGCTATCCCAACAGGGTCTCCAGGTCCACGCGAAAGTACTGAAGTAAGGAACATGGGGGCTAGCAGGATTGAGACGTCTCCCATTTCAATCTGTCCTTTCCTTACACCCAGCCAGGCCCTGCCCCGGGGAGGACAGTTAGTTCTCGCCCTCTGGGAACCCCCAGTCTCCCTGAGGCTCAGATTCAAGGAAGGGCTAACTCATGTATGGCTGCCCGGGCAGAGCACTCTCCAGGCCTGATGCCTGGAAGGCAGAGGCCCTGGGCAGCAAGACGGGCATCAAAGTTTCCAGTGGGAACTGGGAGGGGTGGCGCTCTGTCTGGAAATGCGGGAAGGAGTGGCAGGGAGCGGTGGGAGGTGGCACAGGCAAGCACATACCCTCAGCTGGCTGACACAGGGAGCTGGGAGTTAAACCCTGCAGCTGTTGGTGAGTACCTGGGGTGGGCACAGGAGCTGGGGGTTGGGTGGCCACTCTCCAGCCCCCCACTACCTGCTGTCACGGGCTCTGTGCAGCCCACAGACAGCGCCTGGCATGACTTAACGCGCCCCCTCCTGCCGGGTGTCAGCCCCAGAAACTCAACCGCGAGTGAGACTAGGCCACTGGCTGGGACTAATGGAGGGGAAATCTGCTACCCCTGTCTCCTGAGGTCTCCAACGTCAAAGCAAAGTGATTGTTTGTTTGTTTTTTATCAGACCCGCTGATAAATACCCTAGCCTGTGTTTCCCGACACTAAAGGATTAAACATCACCCATGCCGTCCGGCAAACTGAATGCAGCCTGCCCACTGTATGTTTTGTTTGGCCCGTTGTAGCACGTTAAATATTGGAAAATTCATCTCGAAATTTTTTGAAATCCAGTTTGGACTTTGGAATTTTTCTTTTCTTTCTTTTTTTTCCCCTCTCTCATCTTCCCCAAATTTTAACTGGTTGTCAACATTTAAATTGCAGCAGAATTTGCTTACAAATCCAGATTTCTGGCTTCTCTGGAAACTGGAAGAGAGACCACAGGGGCCTACAACTCGGGTCTTCTGTGGGTCTGGCTGGGACAGCACCGCACCCTTCAGAGGGCGCAGCCAGCTCTCTCCAGGTGGACCTGCCCACCTGCCCTCTGGGGCCACATGTTATGGACCTGCCAGGCTGTGCAAGCACATTAGTCTGCAGCCCCGAAGCATCCAACCAAAACTCAACCTGGCTATCTCTGAGGGCCATCGGTGGGGGGATGGCAAGTGCTACAGGGGACCAGAGTCTGGGAGCTGGTGCTCCCCGGGAGAGCTCCTGTACTCTGTGGGTTATGTCCCATGTTTTCTCAGAGCAACTCAGCGAGCCTAGAGGGCAGGCTGGGGCCGGGAGCCAAGACACCTACTTTGGGGCTTCCCTAGGCCACCGGCCCTTGCCTGGCCTCAGCGTCCTTGCTGGCCACGGGAGCAGGCAGTGGGCTTGTGGGGGAGCACAGAGCGAGCGCCAGCGATGCTCGGTGGCAGCAGATGGGCGCCTGGCAACACGTGCCCCTGTGTGGCCGGTGCTGACCTTGTGGAGTCTCTTGAGAAGCCAGACAATCAGCACTGACATGCAGTCTCTTGTTTTGTGTTTATATTCAGTAAAATTTACGATTAATCAAAAAATTGATCAGGATACCACAAAGACTCAACAAAACATACGGCAGGGCGGGTGGGGGGGGGAGGGTGTCCCCAAAGTGCTGACCTAGGCATCAGGTGATCATGAGAGTTCTCACCAGCTGCAACACCCTGTCATCCTGTAACCAAGGACTCGGTTCTGATCACAAACAGTTGGAGTTTGTCTTAGATTCTAAGTTTTCAGGTCAGAGACTGTTATAATTGTTATAACTGTTATAATTCATGGACTTGATTTTAAAATTCTGGTAGTTTCTACGGGGGCGTGAGGGGCAGGTGAGCAGGAGGGTTTGCAGCAAGAGCATCTGGTGTCAGGCCCAACTCCATCACTGACCTGTTGTTCTGCAACCTTAGTCTTTCACCTTGCCGAGCCTCTCTCCTAGCCTGTGAAATGGCCACCATGCCACCTGCAGCTCGTGCCACAGCACACGCCCAGCAAAGTCTTTCCTCCCCACCTGAGCCCAGCTGATCTGCCTCTAAGCTTCTGTCCCATTCCTATTGCAGGAACCATGAGCACAGAGGGCCCCAGCCCCCTTGCTTTCCTCACAGCTCCAGCGAGTCCAGGGAGCCCCTCCGAGATGACGGGCCACCTGCCCATGCTCGTCGCCCTGGCCTGCATCTTCCTACTGCTGGCCACCTGCCTGCTGTTCATGACGCTCTGCAAGCCGGCAGCACTGGACCCGAGCCGCCAGCAGGCTCGTGAGTGCATGCCCCACCACCCCGGGAGCCCCAGCGAGCCCCAGCTCCGGCTCTGGAAGCGTCTGGGCTCCCTGCGCCGCTCCCTGCACAGCTTCCGCAGGGGCTGGTCAGCCCCTCGACGCCCCCTGCCAAGCCGCAAAGACAGCCAGGACTGTGAGTGCACAGAATCCACCAAAATGTGATGGGGGGGCCGGGGGGCCCTCCTCCAGGGTCGATTTGCAGACTCTCCTGCCAAACTGGTCTGGCGCTGCAGGGGTTCACTGCCTATGCAGCCTGGGTCACGTGCACACCCTCAAAGTCCCCGTGTGCCCAGGCCCCTTCCCAGAGGGGGTCCCCAGAAGGACATGCTCCTCGCAGACCCTGTAGCTAACCTGCTAGAAGATTCCCGGAATAGGTGCTGTGTATTGGCAGCCACCTGGACATGTGGCCACAGCTCTAGGGACACAACATGGGGCGCCCAGGTCCCATCTCATCCACCTCCAGAAAGCAGTGTCCTGCTTCCCAACAGAAACCTCGTCGGCCCTCCAGATGCCAAAGTCCAAAGGCTCCTTCCTGCTAAGTGAAATATTTAGTCCATACTGGGAGCAAGTGCTGTCTGTTCTCTGTGTCAACTCAGTGCCCAAAGAAACCTGGGACTCCTCTCCTTGAGTCTCCTGCCAGCATCTGCCTAGTGATCTGTGGGAGCAGCCAGTACCCTGGTGGACGCCAGACCTGGGTGCATTTGGGGAGGAGGGGCAGCGGGGGGCTCTCCCTATCACCTCGCTTCTCCTGGCCCCCCTTCAATGGAGGTTTCTGGGTGGGTCACGAAAGGGCTGAGGATGGGCTAAGAAGCTCCTGAGAGAGGCCAGGACTGATGCTGTGGTGGAGTGGCAGCGGGCTGGGTGCTTCCCCCGGCCTCTGAGGATACACTGTAGTGGCCCCAAGTCTCACCTAGGTGGCAGCTGTGGCCTCAGGCCTGAGACCTCGCGGGCTGTGCTGTGTTTCTGACATCTGCTTCATTGGGGCAAATGTCAAAGCCATCCCACCCCAAGGAGTACTTCTTGGAGTGCTTCTCTTCCTAAAGCCCAGCTAAACATTGATTGGAAAGTGGGCAGAAAGGGTCCGAGCTACCGAGCTCCTGCACAGTGCCAGCTCCCCAGGGCCACCTGCGCTCTGCTACACAGCTGCCCCACCTCACCCTGGCATGGTTCACAGTGCAGCCAGCTACGGACTCTCAAAGAATGAGCTCCAGTTTCACTACTTCCCAGCTCTAAAACCTTCACTGGCTCCCTCCTGCTGGATCCACAAAGCCACGGATTCCTACTCTGACGTTCAGCACCCTCTGGGAGCTGGCTCTGAACTCAGTCTAGCCTCTTGATCCAAGACGCCAGGCAAACCAAACTACCTGTCCTGCCCTGGCTGAGGCTTGATACCTTCCAGGAAGCCTCCGTACTCTCCAGCTGAAAGCCGCCTCTGACCTGGAACGGCCCCTACCCTTGGTACCGCTCAGGGGAAGACAGGGGTCTCGTCCTCCCAGCAATGGGGCCCATCCTTGGCTGGGCCTGCACCTTCCTACAGTCTGGATGTTCACGGGAAGACACTCACAGTCTAACGCCTCATGGCTCTGGACCTGGAAGTCTGAGACCTGTCTCCTGAGTGAAGGCTGGCTCCAAATGGGTGCATACATCCCTAACCCCCCAAAGCCAAAGCAGTCTTGGGGGTGCCCGCTTCTTCCCTGGAAGCCACAAGGAGAAGGTTTCTGTTCAAGTAGGCCCTGCTAGAGAGACCACTGTGCCTGCCTTCTAGACCCCTCTGTCATCAGAGAGAATCTCTGGCTTGGCCAGAGACTTCCTTCCAGGGTCTTGGAGAAGTTGCCAGAATGTGTTCTGAGAAATGGGGAGAATCAGAGCTGCCCTAGTTTACTCCGGGATTTCAGTCTGAGTTTGTTGGGTAAATACAAACTAATTCCTAGGGCTAGAAAGTGGGACAAACCTCCTCACACAGTGCTTTGCTGTTCCTTCCTTTGCATCTTCTCCCCACCCCCTGCTTTACTTCCTCCAAGTGACATTCCAGGCTAAATCCTGCCTGCAGTCAAGCCCACATGTTGTCCTCTGGCCAGCAAACCCCGACTGGCACTGGGTGTTCCTGGGCATTAGGGATGGATGGGAAAGGTAGGGGAAGAAGAAAAAGCTGGGGATGGGAGAGGACCCTCAAAGGCCTAGCTATCCCCTCAGGCATGCCCTGAGGTTGGTCCTGGGCGACCCAGGTTATTAGACCAGGGAGATCGCCTTCAGGACCCCGCAACTTTGTGAGGGGGTACTGCTCTTCATGCCCTTAGAGTGGAGGTCCAAGGGGGAAAACCTCTTTCCTCCTTCTGGAACCAGTCACTAGCCCCTTGCATATCTTCATGGCTTTCTGGACCCTCCATGCTCTGGAATCAGCACCCAGTTCCCAGCTCCCAGCCCTAAGCAGGGAAGTGGGCACTTCCCCAGCCTCCCACGCTCCTCCCCTGCCATGCCCTGGAGCCCGCCCCAGCGGACAGGCCCAGATCTGCTGTGTTTGGCTCAGTCTCCAAGCTGGAAACCACTCTCCCCTCTCCCCAGCTGCTGAAGAGGGGTAATTTATTCCTGGCCCTCTTCCCTGGGCAGCAACTGAGGCCCCTGGGCAGGAGGGGGAGGGCACCAGAGCCTCATTTTTAGGTCCTCTGACACTCAACGGCTGTTGCTCTAGCTGCCTGGCAAAGGAGCACTTTCCTCTTGAGCCTGTTTACCTCCAAGGAGGTGCTCCGGCCAAGCACCCTATGAAAGCTGCTCTGTTCTGGGCCTCCTGGGGCCCTGACTCTCTTGCCTCAAGTTTCTTCTGGGAAAATGTGGCATCTCTGCCTCCTCCTGACTCTGAAAGACCCTTCTGGGTGGGATGGAGGATGAGGACAGAGTTGTGGGGTGGGGGAGGGGGAAGGAGCTGAGGCCTTCCTTCTGTTTGCATGGAGCCAGAGCCCTGTCCTCCAGTAAGCTGGGGGCCGAGTCTCTGGGGGAGGCAAGGAGGGGCCTGGACCCTCCTGTCCCCAGAGCGCTGGCAGTTCCGAGCAGCAGCAGGACCCTCCTGGCCTCTCCCTGCCGCGGTGCCTCCCAGCACAGGCCGTGGCTCAGCTGCAAGCTCTTCCCCAGGCTGCCACCGGCCCCGGGCCTGTGGCCACTTGCCTGCACGATGCTGTGGCCTTCGGGGATGTCCTCCGGCACGCTAGCCTCATAGCTGCTCTGCAGAAAGATGGGCCGGTTGTCGTTCACGTCCAGGACGGTGACAA
Source organism: Condylura cristata (assembly GCF_000260355.1). Taxonomy (NCBI): domain Eukaryota; kingdom Metazoa; phylum Chordata; class Mammalia; order Eulipotyphla; family Talpidae; genus Condylura; species Condylura cristata. The sequence continues at coordinate 37,728,659 of NW_004567112.1, forward strand.
ACACGGTGGCGGTTCCCGTGTGCCGCTTGCCGACGGGGCCGTTGTCTGTGGAGGGGAAGGCGGGATGGGCGTGGGCTGTCAGCACTGGGGCACCCTCCTGGGCACCCTCCTGGGCACATGCACATTCCTGGGCCCTGGCCAGACACGTGCCCTGGTCGCCTGCCCACGGCAGCCTGTGCAAGGGCAGCTTGCTGCCTTCTGGGAGTAGAAGTCACACTCCCAGCAGCTCTCGGTTCCAGGCCTTATCCTAACTCATCCAGCCCTCACGAGCCTGTGAGGGAGGTGCATCTGTTTACAGACGAGGTTACTGAGGCACGCGGTGGGCTGAAGGGTGGCTCTCCAAAAGATATATCCTTGTCAAGTCTCTGCAAAGATGCAAGTGGCCATTTACTGGGAATGGGGTCTCTGAGGATGTGATTAAGTTAAGGATCCCGCGATGAGGTGATCCTGGATTTCCCAGGCGGACCATACAGATGGAAGGAGAGGAAGATTGGAGCCAGAGAGAACCAGGCCACGTGAAGTTGGGGCAGAGGCTAGAGTACTGTAGCTACCGTTTGGGCCTACCCAGGGCCACCCAGGGCCACTCAGGGCCACCCAGA
>NW_004567112.1:37729447-37763924 GCF_000260355.1 Condylura cristata
CCCAGGGCCACCCAGAGCCACCCAGGGCCACCCAGAGCCACCCAGAGCCACCCAGGGACACCCAGAGCCACCAAAAGCTGGATGAATCAAGACGCCTTCTCCCCTAGCAGAGGGCATGTGCCCCTTCTAACACCTTCACTTTGAGCCTCTGGTCTCCACAGCCTTAAGAGAATAAAGTTCTATTCTTTTAAGCCACTGAGTTGGTGGTGATTTGTTAGCACAACCCTAGGAAACAGACAGGCCTGAGGTCACAGAGCAACTGCCATGGGACCAGGTGGGAGAGGCCTGGAGGGGCACATCTGCGCATGCCCATCTCAAAGGGCAGCTGCCCTCACCTCAGGCCATGTAGGGCCAGTGATCCTAGATGTGCTGCTTTCTCAAGAGAAATAAACATTGAACATTTAAATAAAATCTGATTTCCAAATGCTGACAACTCATGCTCATGAAATGCGGGACATGCAAGCAAACACACATGCCTGTGGGTGGATTTGGCCTGCAGACCCCCAGCACTCAGGGATACAGCCCTGCTTGACTTCCAAGCCTAAAGCATCCAGACAATCTGCCCCTTCCATTCCCTGCAGGCCCTCCTGGAGCCGGGAAGCCGCTCAGCCCCAGAGACAGGGCCGTCTTCCCTGGGGGAAGGCAGTGTGTCCAGCACTGCACGTCCCGGCAGGGGCGGTCACCACGGGGAGGAGTAGGAGCAGCTGGAGCTGGCTGAGGCCCAGGGGTGACGCCATCCTTTCCGCCTGGCCAGTGAGCAGACCCTGGGATGCAGAAACCAACCCTATCTCGCCCTCTCCAGCTCCTCTCTCTAGACTAGCCTCCTGCCCACCCCGAGGATCCTGCTTACGTGTCCTGGCTGAGGATACATGGACCGCTGGGTCCCCCTCGAAGGTTGGAGCTCGAGCCCTGTGCAGCTAGCCAGTGCTTGAAGCAAAGGCTGAACTCACTGGGGTTGACAGGTCTCCAGAAGGTGATGGGGCGGCACCAGGATAGGAGGAGAGCAGGAGGTTGCCCCTGGGTGCAGGCGTGCTGCCAGGAGACCGGGCTAGAGGGAGGCACAGAGGGTACCCCCCCTTGCCTAAAGCTTGCTGCAAACACTGCCCTGGGCACTTCTGGGAGGACTGGGTTCCTGCAGGATATGGGCCTGTCACACCCCTTCTCTCCCTCAAGACTCCCTGCTGCTATGAGTTCAAAGATCAAATATGCAGCCAAAAGTTGGCCCCGCCTGCAGTCAGGTCCCTTTCCAAGGTAGGCCAGCTGCTCTCCACCTCCAGGCCCTCACATGGGCTGGCTCCTCTGCCGGAAATGCCCTCCCCACCTCCCCCACTTGCTGAAATCTCCCTTGGGCAGCAAAGTGAGGTGGGCATGCCTTGTTTCTGCCAGCAGCACCACCCTGCTCTTCTGGGCAAGGCCATGGCCCCTGTGTGCACGCGCCCTACCTGAATCTGAGGCCTGGTGTGCCTAGTAACTCCTGAGATGGGCATGTGATTTTGGACTAGCCAATTACCCCTTGAAGATGAGGGGCTCAGACAGGCACTGGACAGAAGGAAACGAATCAGAGCTTGTCTGAGGGCTGAGACTAAGAAAGAGGGCAGTGCTGTCTCCCTGCTGCTGCTGCACGTGAACCCCAGAGGGCTAAGGCCGGGGCTACAGCCATGATTTGTCACTATGTAAGGCAGGGGAGAAGCTAGCACACAGGAGGCAGAGGCGACCAGTGCAGAGTGGCCGAGGTCTGGCTACACCATCTGAGCCCCAAATGCAGTTATATCTGAAGATTCACCTCCTGGTAGAGTGATTTGCGGAGTCTATATGGATAAAGGTATTTTTTTTTTAAAGATTTATTTATTTATTCGTATAGAACTGGGGTACAGGCCAGAGATGTGGAGGGTGAGCGGATTCACCAGAGACAGAGCAGGGAGCAGAACAGGCAGATCAATGAAGTACACTGCTGAGGGGAGCAGCAGGTGGGCGAGGAGAGGTCTGCCGCGCCATGTGGGTCACCTCCAGGCAGGTGGGATCAAACTCATGCGGAAGTGGCTTAAGCTTCTCAGTGCTGTGCTTTAACCCACTGCACCACCAGGGAGGGCCTGAAGGTATTTTGTTTCAAAAGTTGCAACCAAGGGCCCTCCTTGGTGGCGCAGCAGGTTAAAGCACAGCACACTACGAAGCTAAAGCCACTTCCACATGAGTTCGATCCCCAGCCCCGGAGGTGACCCACATGGCGTGGCAGACCTCTCCTGGCTCGCCCGCTGCTCCCCTCAGCAGTGTACTTCATCACTCAGCCTGTTCTGCTCCCCATTCTGTCTCTGGTGAATCTTCTCACCACCCTTGCACCTCTGGCCTGTACCCGACTTCTGTATGCATAAATAAATAAACCTTGAAAAAAAAAAAGTTGCAAGCAGGTCTCCTATCTGATCCAAAGGCACTCCCAGTTGCCACTTCCTCCGAGAAGTCTTCCTTGGTCATCCTTGTGCTCTGCACTCCCTCTGTTTCCACTGCTCTTTTTACCATTACTCTCAGGTCTCCCCTCTCTGCTTTGTTTTGCCTGGACTTGTGACTTGACTTGTCCACACTGACACTATCTTAGTATCTCGCCTGTGGCCTCAAGCAGCGAGCCTAAAGTATGCAAATATTCTGTATCATTTGTTTAATGTCTTCTCATTCTTCCTCCACTGGTGTCAGGGCCGAGCCTCTGGCTCAAGGCTTGGCCTCTGTCGTTGGGCTTTGGCCCCTGGGTCAGGGGGGACACCTGTGTGAACTCCCCAGAACAACTGGATGGGTGGCATGCGGGGTGGGCTGGCGCTTACCGATGGCCTCCAGGACGAGCGTGTATCCAGCGGTGGTCTCCCGGTCCAGGTTCACGACTGTTCTTACCACGGCGTCACGGTAGCCAACACTGAACTTCCCATCCACATTGCCACCTGTGGGTAGGAGGAAACAGGGATCCTGATCAGTGAAAAGGTGGTGGCACCTCAGCTCTGCTTCTAAGTTGGAACTCTCCAGGGGTGGACCCCAAGTGAAACACTGTACTGTCCACGCAAGGCTGTCTGAGAACAGTGTTCTGAGGGCTCTGATGAGGGTGTGGGCCAAGTTAGGGGGTGGTGTTGAATGCCTGAAATTATAAAGGTCCATGTTCACTGGCACCCCCGGGTACCCGGAATTTCATGTGGATCATTTCCTTTGTACTACCTCTGCCCCGCTTCACAGGGAAATAAATGGTCCTGGAGAGAGGTCAGGTGAGTCGTCCTGGGATACAGTCCCTATTTTGGTATAGGATTGCAACATGGCAGGAGTCTGGGTTGTTTTATGCCACCTGCTGCCCTGGAGAAGCGGCTCAGGAGTCAGCTGCGGTTGCTGGGGTGCTCTGAAGCCAGCTGAGTGCTCTCCAGGCCCTCACCTCAAATGCCAGGTGGGGTGGGGCTGAGGACTGCAGTTGTCCTCACAGCTCCACAGTGGACAGCAGGGACAGGTGGACAGGAGACAGGGGCTACTGAGTCTTCCTGACCTCTTCCCAGGGTGAGGGTCTCTTCCCAGTGTGAACCGAAGACAGGAAAGGCTCACACACAGAACAATACAAGACCCCCTTCTCTGGCCAGCTGGCAAGCAGTGTGCTGCTCCGGACAGCAGAGGGCGCCACTGCACCAGGTTGGGGGCTAGCTTGGCTCAGAATCCCTGGCACAGCACCCAGGGAAAAAAAAACAGGATTAAAATCTGAGACTCCTAGGGCAGGAGGGCTCTCAGCAGGGCAGCAGGAAATCCTCTCTGGGCTTGCAGGTGCTCCCCTGTCCTTGTAGAGGTTGCCCCTGGGGAAACAGTCCTGAACCCCAGCTTCCAGTACCTGCTCCCCAGGGCCTGAAGCACCACTTGCAAAAGAAGACAGACTGGGGGGGGGGGAGGGAGGGGTAAGATGCAAGTAGTGTGGTAGGTGAGGCAGGCTGGTGTACGTGGAGGGCTTGAAACAGTCTTTCCTGGGCAGACTTGAGGCTCAGTCCATGGGGAGCTGGCCCGAGTGCTGGGACCCTCCAGGGAGGAGAGGGGGAAAGAGCTCTGGAAAGGCGAGGCTGAGGGTTGGGAGGTCACCGTGGCAGCAGTAAGCCGTGAGCACAGGAGTCCTTGCTCGAGGGGGAGACGCTGCGGGCTCAAGTGCACGTGGGCATGTGTCAACTTCTGCAGGCAGGCCACAGGCAGAGCTGAGCCTCTGAACAGCCAAGCTGGGGGGCTGAAGAGCGTGAAGGAACTGCCTGCCCCCTCCCCGCAAGTATCCCAGCACCTCAGGTGTGTCGGGGCCGCAAGAAGGCCAGGAAGTGTTCTACCAAGGAAGGACAAATTCATGATGCACCTGCCAACCTCAGCGTCCGGGCAGACATCGCTAACCGATCACAGCTCTTCACCCTTTTGAGCCAGGAGGATGTGGCTGCATCACCTCTTTCTCCACAGCTTGCCAAGTGGGAGCTACTTGACAATTCTGAGCAAAAGTCATTTTCTTTGGAGCAACCTAAGCCACTGCAGCTACTTAGATGGGCATTCTCCTTGTGAGTGAAGGGTCCCTGGGGTGGGATCAGTTTCCCCCGCCTTGCTGTTCCCCTGCAGTGGGGCAGAATGGGGCGGTGCTCCTGTCCAGAACTCACTGTCTCCACCCCCCTCCAGACTCCCTAAATTGCCTTCACCACCCCCCCAGATTCCCCCCCACCCAGTTTCAGGAGGCTCTCTGAGAGCCAGACAGAGAGGCTCGGCCACACAGTCCTGGGACAGTGAGAACAAATTCTACAGAGGTTCTGGGAGAGGCTAAAGCTCGCTGGCCAGCTGCACCTCCGGAAGGCGCGGGCCGGGGCTCACCTGTGATGAAGTAGCTGAGCTCGGCGTTGAGGCCCACGTCACTGTCCGTGCAGTTCAGCCAGACCACCCGGAACTCCCGCGGCACATCCTCGGACACGGAGACGTTGTACACGGAGGGGAAGAAGGTGGGTGTCTCGTCGTTCACATCCAGCACTGTGGGGACAGCTGGCGCTCAGGGCTAGCCCTGGCTTCTGCTCCAGGCAACCCAGATCCAGAGGCAGTGGCTGAGGCCACAGTCCAGTACGAAACCGATTTCCTGGGAATCCACACCTGTTGGCTGTGAGCCGAGGGCCCACGCCTGCTGAGTGAGGACCCGGCTGGCCAGCCCACAGTCACCATTTCTCAGCGGGTGGGCTGCTATGCAGGCTGCCCCAGGGAGGGCAGCAAACACAGGGCCTGTCTCCAGGAAGGGTCTGACAGCGACAACACCCAGGACTGTGAAGATGATGACGGTAACCTTTCTCAGCTCTTCCCATGTGGCAAGCCTGTGCAAACTAAGTGCGTCCCGGTACAGGGCCACTGTGCACCCCAGAACATCCTTAGGACGCAGCTGTGTGACTAGACGCTGCAGAGGTGGGAAACGGAGACTCAGAGCAGCAGCTGAGCTGCTCCTCCAAAGTCACCCAGTGACAGATGTGGGGCTGGGTTCCCAGGAAGGCCTGTCATACGTGATGGGGTACTGGGGGATGGGCTGTTCCCCTCCTCCGGTTTAATTTCCCTTCGAGCTTTGTTTTTTCAACTATGCACACAGACCAGGAGCCTGATTTCAGGAGAGTGGGGTTGACGACGCGTCCCCAATCCACTTCACTCCTCTGAGATCACCAGGAGGGACACTGGCCACTCTGAGGCTATGGCTTCTGGTGAGCCTCGGAGAAAAATCCTGTAGGGGTTCTTTCTGGCAGGGCTGGGGACGCCCCTCTTGCCAACCACTGTCAACCACAGAAGGGCATCCTCAAACAGGAACCCCAAATCTGTAAGGGGCAAACCCGGGACCAACAGGGTGGGGCACGACCAGCTCTCTAGACGTCTCAGTGACAGAGGGTGGCTGTTTGCGTCTGTGCTGAGCCCCGGGATGGGCCCAGGCCTGCCCTGGAGAGCGGGGACATCTTGCCCATTGTGCTCTGTGCCTACGTCCCTGGGGTTATTCCTGGTCCTTTGGCAATGGCGCATGCCAGCATCCCAGCGTTGCCCTGAGAGTTAAAGACTCAGCCAGAGTGGATGGGAAATAATCATCCCCTTGGCCCTGGCCCCGGAGGGCGGAGACAGTGGGAGTTAGAGAGAGGGACTCAAAGGGGAGGAGGACTCGGGGTGTGGAAGGCCTGCTGTCTTCTTCCCGGGTGCCGCCCTTCCCTTGTGAGTCCAGAGGTTTCACGCACACGGGAGGGCAAGAGGCCTTTACCTCCCCACATTAAACTCTGACCTCCCAAAGACGACAGGGGGCTCTGCAGCTGCTGACCCCACCCCTCACCCCCCCACCCCTGCCTCTGCTTGCTCAAACTCTCTGCTGTTGCTAAGGGGCAGGGGGCCTTGGTGGCAGGTCTGGGGTTCTGGGGGCCCTGAGGGCAGTGGCATGTGTGACTTGGAGATGGGGAAGGCCCTGCGTGCTGCACCGGCTCCAGCGAGGCAGCCTGCGCCCACCGGGAGGGTGTGGGGTCCCCTGCCCACACTGCACCGCCCCAGAGCCCGTGCCCACAGGCTCCGCACCCAGCAGGGGCCCCCGCCCCGCTCACCTCGGATGGTGAGGGTGCTGGTGGAGCTCTTGGTGGGTGTGCCCGCATCGCTCGCCACCACCCGCAGCTGGTACTCAGCGATGCGCTCGCGGTCCAGCTCGGCGGTGGTCACCACCACGCCGCTGCTGCTGTTGATGAGGAAGTCCATGCGCGGCATGCCCACCTGCATGCGGTAGGACACCAGCCCGTTCAGGCCCTCGTCCAGGTCGATGGCCACCACCTGAGGGAGAGGAGGGTACGAGAGGGGAGCATCAGGACTGAGCGCACCGTGCAGCCAGACACACCTGCTCCCCCATCCCTTCCAAATGCTCCCTAAGAGGAGGCGGCAGGCAGCCGTGGGGGCGAGGTGGGGAAGGCAAGTTTAGAATAAGAGTCCTGGTGCCCAAGCCTTCCCCCTTCCAGTAGGAAACCCTCCTGGTCGACCCCCACTGGCTCTGAGCCCGCTTGGCTTTGCAGCATCCTGGACTGGGCTGCTCAGGGCCACTGGCCCCACCCCCTGGATCACGCGGTGGTGCTCAATCAGGGAGAACGCTCACTTCATACGACCCCCCCACCCCGCTATGTTTTGATCTGAAACACAACAAAACAAGATGGTTCAAGATCAGTTTTAAAAGCCACTTGAAGATTTGACTATTGGCTTTTAATAGCTATCTGAGGTCGCGTGTAGGGATGCTTCCTTAAGATCCTGGCTCAAGACCCTGCTGTTGAGTGTCACAGAAGCGAACTCAAGATGTTTGAGAAACGTGAAATGAGAGTTAAAACAGCCACACTCTCAAGACTGAGCTGTCAAGGTCATCGGATCTGAGTCACACCCAACAAGCTGGAAGAGAGGGTGTCCAGACTCAACCTGGGCGACTGCCATGGTGGGGCCCACTTCAGCCTATCTGCACACGGCCCTGGGCCTCAGAGAGAGGTGTGCACAGCCAGCAGAGATGGTCCCTGGTGGGGGAAACACAGGAACTGCCAGCTCAAGTTAAACCCATTTCCTGCATCTAAAGACAGTTTCCAGGTGAAACACTCCAAGCAACCTCAACATCTTGGACCGTGAAGCCAGCTTCACTGTGAACTCGGAAGTGGTACCAGTGGGCACCGCCCCCTCCATTTTGGGGCTGCTTCAGGGACTGACTGCTATTCCATGGACAGGGGGTCCCCCTGCTGGGGGTCTAGGGAAATGTTCTGCTGGAGAGACAGCTCGCTCCCTGGAATCTGTCAACGGCTACTGATCTCCTCTCATAGATGAGGAAGGAGTGGGCCTGCAAAAGTGCCAGAGTTACCCACTCTGGCCTGCTGGCGAACCACTGGCCTTCCTCCAGTGGGCTCAGGTCAGTTCTTTGCACTGGACCTTGCTAGGTCTCTCTCATCGCTCACGTAAGACAAAATGAACATGGCAGAGACCACGGAGTTCCTCGTGCCAAGCTGCTCAACAGTATGACTGAATCCCCACAGCACAGCCAGGTGGTACAGTTATGATCTGCAGTTCACAGGTGGAAAAACTGAGGCCCAGAGGTACGTCATTGGCCCCAGTCACACAGCTTATAGTGCTACAGCTGGGGTCTACACCCACGTTGCTTGTTCTTCAAAGCCCACACTCTTAACCATCAGCGTCCCCAATGTGTAACTAAAGGGCCCCTGTTAAAGCATCAGCTTCCTGAATCGGCACTTTCAGGATCTCCCTGACTAGAAGGGAGATAAAGCAGGATGCAGAGAGACCAGGTTCAAGATCAGGCCTTATGTCTACCTGGCCACAGGAGTGTGGGTGCTTACCTGTAAGTCTCCTGGGAACAGTCCCACCCACCAGGCGGAGCTGCCTTGCAGCTTATGGGAGACTGACCACAGAATGGGAGGTTGCCCATGGGCTACATTGCTCTGACCTTCTTTGTATTCTAGAACCACCTAACAGGCATGGGGTGTTGGGCTCTTGGGCCAGACCTCTGTAATCAGGCTCTGAGAACCCCACTTGCCTTCCAGACTCCGTCTGCCTCCCTCTTCCCGGCCCCTGCTTCCGCCTCTATCCATCTCCTGTGGTGCATTCCTTCCGCCTCTCCAGGTCCATCTATCCTCAGCTTGAGCCCCTCTCCTTCAGGAGGCCTTCTGGGAGCACTGGTTCTCCAAACGAGGCCACTGCCCAAGGGATGGGATGGGGAGAGGAAACAGGCCGTCAGGTCAGGAAAGGGAAACTCACCTGGAAGACGGAGACCCCTGCAGAGGTGCCTTCCAGGACCTCAGCCACGAAAGGCAGGTTCTGAAAAGTGGGGTCATTGTCGTTGAGGTCCAAGAGGTTCACAAACACCGTGGCACTGCTGGTGGCTCTCAGAGGTGGCCTGCCACCTGGGGGATCAGGCAGAGGGAAACGCAGGGTGGGGGGACAGAAAAAAAGGGACAGGGAGAAGGCTGAGTGGGGAGAGGGAGGCAGGCTCAGGAACCCTCCCTCCCGGTGACCCCCCAGAGCAGCATGGGTCATGCCCCTCCAGCTGCCCCTGCCCCGGGTGGGCACAGTAACAACTGGGAAATGGGTGCTATTCTGCTCTTAGTGGCCATGACCCGGCCCTGCTGCACAACTGCAGGACGCCTGGAGGACATGTCACAGGGGTGGGGGGGACATTCCCAACAGGGATGGGGGGATGTTCCCAGTCGGAGAGCCAGCAGCCCAGACATGTGGGACCATGAGGGCACATACAGTCAGTGACGGAGACAACGATCTTGCGCATCAGCTCTGCCTCATGGGGGTCGGGGTTCTCCCGGTCCAGCATGATGTGGGTGGTGCGGATCTTGCCCGTGCTGCTGTTGAGGCTGTAGAACTGGTTGGGGGGCTCGATGCTGTACACCAGCGTGCCATTCTCCCCCAGGTCTGGGTCCACGGCCACCACCTGCCCGGGAGGAAGTGGACGCATCCCCTGATCCCAGCTTGATCCCAGGAGGAGCGTCTCTGTGCCCCAAGCCACCTGTATAGTGGCCTGAGTTCACATACTGGTTCTGGGCCCCAACAGCCGGGAACAGGAAGCATCCTGTGTCAGCCCCAGGAAGTGGGCCTTCCCCTGGATCCAGGTTAGGAGACTAGAGGTTCAGCAGAAAACCAGCAGTGAAGTCTTGGGGCTCCTTGGCTTCTTCACCCAATCAATTTTGACTTTAGGTAAGTGCCTTTCCCTATTTAGCCTTGGCCTTCTGAGCTATAAAAGTGGGGATACTCAAATGCCCAAAAGTAGATGACTGGATTAAAAAGATGTGGTACATATGCACAATGGAATATTACTCAGCAACCAAAAAAAGAAATAAACACATGCCTTTTGCAGCAACATGGTTGGAGCTGGAGAAGATCGTGCTTAGTGAGATAAAGCAGAAAGAGAAAGAAAAATACTGGATGGGTTCACTCATAGCAGGACCATGAAGGACCAGGCAAGAAAATAGTAATAATGAACAGCTATATACCAGAGACATTTTACGGGGGTGGAGTGGGCAATGGGATCAAAAACGGTGCGGGGAGGGAAGTGCACTGGACTATGGTGATGACACAGGGTGATTTGGGGATGGGAAGCCCAAGGGGATTGCAACTGAGATGGAAAAATGCACAAAATGATGTAAAAATAAACTATTATTAAACAAAAATGTGGGGCTACTGACTGGGTGCGAGGACCCTACCAACAGGTGCACCTGACAGCAGTGGGCACGGGCTGGCAGGCAGCGGGGCCCACCATGTCATAAACACTGGCCTCTCCATATGCCGAGCCCACGGCTTTAGGAGGAGGACACCAGAACTGTGTTCACAGAGGAGACCCGTGAGCTGCCAGGGTCTCCCAGTTAGGTGGTGGCTCTGGGTTCTTCTAGAACCTGCAGGCAACAAATCTTGGTGCCCTTCCTTCCCAGACGTGCAGTGTGACACATCCGTGTACTTTTGGGGGAACAGGAGGCTCCAGCAGGTCGATGACCAAGCAGTTATTCAGGGTGGGGGCTGGGCAGGGCTGGGGGGGGGGCTGCTTCTGAATCCTTGATAGAGCATTTAGAAGGGTTCAAAAGCCTAAATGTAGGGAACAGAGTTCTTCATCAGCAAATCCTTTCTTCTCCCCTTTGGAGTTTTTGGCTGTAAAGGGATTTGAAGGGGATGAGGTCTCTGTGACACCAGAGATGGCAGGGCCTGGGAAGGGGGCCACACACGGCCTCCAGTGTGGAGGGTGTGTCCCAGCAAGCTGGGGCAGCCATGGGGCTCCAGGGAGGCCAGAGGAGGGAGAGCTGGAGTCTCACTGGAGGGCTGGAATGTCATCCCAGAGAAGGAGGGCCTCAGGACGGGACCCCAGACTCTCTGGCCCCTTTACCTTTCCAGCTGCTGGTTCTTCATTTGTAAGTCCCCACCATGAAGGGGTCAGCTTCAGCGCTGTCCTAACCTAGGGGCCCGATGGCCAGTCCTCAGATCTTAGGGAAGTTCTTTAGCATCTAGCTCAGCTCTTGAGAGGTGCAGGCCAGACTCAAGGTCACACAGCACCAGCCCTGGTCGAACACAGCTCTCATAAAGGACGACTCCTTGAGCCCAAGGACAGCAGTGGAAGCTTCCCCCAGCCCACCTATGCTTCAGGGGCCCCTGTAGCACCAGAAGTGGACAAGATCAATGGAGGTGGCGACTGAAATGCCCAGCCCCCACCAGGTCAGTCTCACTTTTAACTCCTGGACACTCTGTGATGACAGTCTGGCCTCGTCAGCTCCTTCATCTTACTTGATGTGGGGCCTTTTGTGCTTTGGCAGCAAAATCTGTCCCTTCTCTGGCTTAATCCCCAGTCAGAAGTGTCTCTAGGGCCACCAGACCAGAACAGATGGACTGCCCTAGCCAAGGGCTCGCATCTGTGCCCAGCCGGGGAGGCCAGGGCAAGATGATGCTGGCATTGAACCCTGAGCCACGAGGGACCCTCACTTCCCAGCTCTGTTGCACTAAGGGGCGGGGGTGGGGGAAGGCCCCGGCCTACGGGCCAGGAGGGCTCTCAGCGTGCTGTAAGCATGCTCCCTCAGTTTCCCCAGCCTCTGGAACGAGAATCTAACCACCCCCTGCATTGGCAACAGCAGCCTGGGCACTCAGACACTGCAGGCGTAATTTCAGTCACAGACAGAGACCCAGTGTCCCCTAATTGCTGTCATGCTTCTCTCTATGGTTTAGATATTTTTGCAATCTCCATTTTTTTCTGGATGAGGAAACTGAGGTACAGAGCAGTTAAATGACCTGTTGCCAGCTAAAAGCCTGAACTTGCAGAGACCAGTTTTACATGGGGGGGGGGGGCATGCTCTTCTCTCCCCACCTAAGCGAGTGTCCAGGGCTGGTTGGAAGCAGGCACTGATTTCTGGCCTCCTGGCCCCACCCATCGCAGGGAGGGTGCGCATGAGAGAGGGCGGCTGGCCATGACCCCCACCTCCAGGCTCCCTGCTGGGTGATTCTGTAGAATCTCACCACTTTCTCCTCATTTATTTCCCATTTCACGCTCGTCATTTTTCTCCTGGCCTGACGGGGAATAATTCTCTCCCTCCCTCTCTCCTTTATTTTGCTGGGGAGCTTTGAAAGGCTCTAAATCAATGCCCATAAGCCAGGTCCTTGAAGCAGGCTGGGGAGCTAGGAGGGAATGCTGGGTCAATGTGCCAGTGGCAAACAAAACGGCCACTCCCGGCCGGGGACACCCAAGGTGCAGAGCACACAGCGGACACACACGCCCGGCAGCTCTGCATGTGCCCGGATGCAGATACACGGGACTTCCCTGGCCCCACCTGGCCTCAGACTCCAGGGGCTGTGGCCCATGCCCTGTCGAGGGGCCCTCACAATAGGAAGACCTGGCCAGGCCTGGCAGGGCTGGGGGCCAGGGTGGGTGGGGAAGAAAGGTGAGCTAGTCTGTGACAACTTCCACTCGTGAATATCTGGGACAGTTGCAATACTGTTGGTGTTGTGCTAGGCACTGGGGCTCGACAGTGAACAGGACAGATGAGATTCCAGCAACGGAGACAGATGACAACAGCTGTCATATATTTGGCAACGACGGCACTCTGGAGTGCTAGTACTTCATGGCTTCGGCTCACTAAATACCAACCACAACTCTATCAGGTGGGGACTCTATCTCCATTTTCTAGGTGAGAAGACTGGAGCAGAGGTCAAGAAACTTGCCCCAGGTTACCCAGCTGGTATATGGTATGCTTGGGGTTAGAGCCTGTCATTTTGGCAACAGGGGCTGCCTCACTGCCTCTTAGCAAGCAATGAGCAGACTAACAAACACGGGTTGTGGGCCAGCTCTGAAAGAAACAGTATGGAGAGGGGGTAGAGCCAATTTGGCCGAGTAATCAGGGAGGACCTCCCTGAGGAGGCGGCATTTCAAGCTGGGACAGATGGAGGAGAAGGAGTCAGCCATGGGAAGAGCAGAGGAGGGGAGCAGAGGAAGACAATACTCTGGGGGGAGGGAAGAGCCTCGACAGAGGCTCTGTGGTGGGAGTTAGTAGGTTCAGCAGACTAGGAGGCCAGTGTATCTGTTGGGTTGTGCATGGAAGTGCTGGTGGATGAGGAATCAGGAGATAGAGAATCTCCCATTTAAACATTACCTCCTCCTGGATGTCACCTCCAGGCTAGCAGTTCCCTCCTCTGTAGTCCCCTTTTTTCAGGTCTCAGCCTTAGCCCTTAACTAGGGCCACTGTCAGGGTTTGAAGGATTTAGGGTCCTCTCAAAGGTATTAAAATGTACCCATATATATATACACACACACACACACACACGTATACGTACATTTCATTGCTATAAAATTTAAAACAGTTTTTGACTATCCTTTTGAAATTATTTTGCTAGGACAAAATTCTATCATTGCTTGGGCTTTTGATTTCGTTTCCTGGCAATCATCACACACACCTGGTCTCCCAAGAGGGAGCGTGGTGAAGGGAAGGTGCTGGGGGCAGAGCTGAAGCCTGTGGAACTTGAGGGAGAGGCCTGAGCCTTGTCAGCAGAAAGGGGGTCGCCAGAGGGGGCCAGAGTTCTGGGGTCTCACGGCAAGTGTGAAGGGCCCTATAGGGTGGTAAATGTGGCACTGACTGTTGCTTTTGCATAGGATGAGATGAGAACTGGTGGTTTGAGCAAGAATGAAGAAAACTCCCTGAAGGCAGAGGGGAGGCTTGGCGCTTCCTGTATCCCTGAGCACACAAGCAGGTGCTCCCTGAGGCTGTGCTGCTTCTGGGGAGTGTGGAGGTGCTGGGAAGCAGGCCCCTGGTTCACTGTCTCAACCTGCTCACAACTCAGAAGGACGTGAGAAAGACTGGGGACCTGGAGAAGGCCACTGGGGACCCGATCTGGGAAAGACCCAAGGCCAAGCACATCCTTTCTTCCAGGGACACCTCCCTCACATGCTCTTCAATTCAAAATAACAGAAACATAAAGCAAAGGTAAAAGTGGACCGGACAGGAGTCAGAGGTGGGCATCTGCCCAGATCTTGGGACCTGACAGGGGTTGTCCAGTGCTAGAAACCAAGTGCCCACGAGGTGGCAGCAGAGAGGCCCATCAGCTTTAAGCCTTAGTGAAGGCCCTGGAATGGGATAGGGTAGAAGTTTCCAGATCTGACCCTTGGCTGGAAGGAATTCCTTCCCCTTATGCCTGGAAAAATCACAAGTTCCAGGAGAAATTAAGAAAATAATCCCATTTACAATCACAGCAAAAAGGATGAAATACTTGGGTTTTAACAAAGGCAGTGAACATTATAAGACATTGTCAAGAGAAAAAAGGCACAAAGAAATGGGAAAAATCTCCTGCTTATGGATAAGAATGACATTGTTAAAAATGGCTATGTTTCAAAAGCAATTTAAAGAATCAAAGATATACCTATTAATACCCCAATGACACTTTTCAAAGAACTAAACAAGCAATTTTACACAATTTGGATGGAACCACAAAAGGTTCCAAATTGCCAAAACAATCCTGAGAGGCTGTAAACTCTCCTACACAGTGACAGTAATCAAAACTGTATGGTACTGGAACAAAACCAAACAGAGCAATGTAACAGAATAGAGCCCTGAAATAAATGCACACGAGTATGGAATGTTAATCTTTGATGAAAGAGCCATGGCCATGCAATAGAGAAAGGGAAGTCTCTTCAACAAATGCTGCTGGGAAACTTGCGAAAGGACGAAAACACACAAAAGAATGAAACCAGATCCTTATGTAACGCCATATATAAAAATTAATTCAAAATGTATTAAATGCTTGGATTTAAGACCTGAAAGCACAAAACACATAAACATGGGGAATACACTCCTGAACAGCAACCACACAGATGTATTTGGGGGACACAGACTCCAGCAGCAAGAGAAACAAAAACAAAAATAAGCAAATGAAACTATATTGAGAAGCTTTTGTGCTATCAAAGAGACCACAGCAGAAAGAAAAGGCAATGTATAGAGTAGCACATCACTCATTTGACAAGGAGTTACTTCTCCAAATATATATTTAAAAAACACATATAACTCAAACAACAAAAAAGACAACCCAATCAAAAATTGGGCCAAAGACCTAAATTGATACTTATCCCAAGACAATATTCAGATGACCTATAGGCACATAAAAATATGCTCAACATCACTTATTATAAGGGAAAAGTAAATTGAAACTAAGGTGAGATATTACTTTACTCTTGTCACAATGGCCCACCTCAAAATGGCCTCTATTAAAAAGACCGGAAATAACAAATGTTGGCAAAGATGTGGAGTAAAAGGAACCCTTACCCACTGTTGGGGGGAATGTCATTTTCCACATTCTCTGTGGAAATGTTATGGGAAATCCTAAAGAAAAAAATTCCATGTGATCCAGCAATAGCACTTGATAGAACAGGAAAACACGGATGTGGAAATATTTATGCACTCCTATGTTCCTAGAAGCATTATTCATAATCACCAAGTCACTGGGCCAACCTACATGCCCATGGTTGTTTAGGTAAACAAACCAGAATATAGACTCAATGGAATACTATGCAGCTGTTAAAAGGGATGAAGTCGATCCAAAATGGTTGGATCTTGAGGTGGTTAAGTCCAATAAGCCAGAAAATGAAAGGCAGTTACCAGGATGGGTTCACTCATTTGTGGAATATAAATAACTAAAGAGAACAAACTGGTAAATCTTAACAACAAATTCTTAGACTCCGAGAAATAAAATGGTTATCAGAATGGATTGGGAGAGGGAGGGAAGGATGGGGAGAGAAAGTGATTGGATATTAGCACTGGGGTTCTGGTGGAGGGGAGTGAAGCACATCCACATATGAAGGGGTGAAGTTGTACTCCCCAAATCACATGGTGATATAACTGATTGACAAAAACACTGGAGGAGTCCTACTTACTAGCCATTTGGATACTGAACACATGGAAAGGAGGACGGACCACCTTCCCTGGTCCTGGCTTGGCAGCCTCTCCCTCTCCAACCCTGGTAGAGGTCACTGCTGGGTGAGGCAGGGGCCAGTGGGGAGGCAGCATCAGCCCCAGGGATGCTTGGGCTGGGGTGGGGGGCAGCCTTCCAGGGAAGCCTGATGTGGAAGTGACATTCCTTCTCCCAACCACCCAGTTGGGAGTACCTGGGCCACCTGCCAGGATCCCGAGTCAGCAGAGTAATAAGGGTTTGGCAAAGTGCTTTCAAGTCCGAGCACTACCTCTTACAAGCTCTGAGGCCTTAGACCCCAAGACTCAGTTTCTTCCACGTACAATGGGAGCATCTGCCCCCTCCACGTGAGATGACAATGAAAAGGAAAGAGAATCCACGAGGACAGAACAGCGCGGGGTTTGTCCCAGACCCCACATGTCAGGTTCATGTTCAACCATTTTGGATCGACTTCATCCCTTTTAACAGCTGCGTAGTATTCCATTGAGTCGGTTGGGGGCCGTGGGGCTGGGCATTTGGGGAAATGCCTCTAAATGAGGCCAAATGGGGCCAACGAGGAGGGGAGGGGGATGTCTCATGAACACGAATCCTGGAGTATATCCAGGCAGGTGCTCAGTCCTGGTTTTCCAGCTCCCTCAAGATGCTGGTTCCACTCTGGACACTCCAAGGCTTTTAGTCACAGCCCTACAAGCAACACCTCCTCGTGGATGCTGGCAGCGGCCACAGGGGCTTGTGCAAACCAGACGCATTCCATGCCAGGACTTCAAGCCCTGGGGGTGCTGACCTAGGCCATGACTGCAGTGACAGAAGTGATAAGGGAAGGAGCTCGGGGTCCAGCTGGAGCTTGTGGAATTTGAGGGTGGGATCTGGGCCCTGTCAGGAGAGGAAGTTCCCTTGACAGGGAAGTCAGAACCTGGGATCTCAAGGCAAGTGTAACTACCAGCTGAACCAGTTCCACTCCCTTGGCACTGGCCCTGGGCTGCTTGTGCCCACTGACAAAGCCTGAAGCCTAGGGTCCCTGAGAAATGGGGGGAGGGCTTCCCTGCCCTCTGCCTGCCTTTTGGTCCTAGGAGAGCTCCTGAACTCTGCTCCAGCACTGGCTCACGTGAGAATGGCAGACAGTGGTTTGGCTGCTTTGCCACCACCTACCGTGGTCACATCAGAGTCTGGAGGGGTCATCTCCACCAGGTTGATGTAGTAGGGTGCATCTTTCCAGGTGGGGTGGTTGTCATTGATGTCCAGGAGTGTGATGTTCACCTGTGAAGCCACAAGGGCAGGAGGTTAGTTGAGCTGTGCAGACAGGGCCCCAAAGAGGATACACAGCTGCCTGGGGGCATCTTGGCACGAATTCTCCAACTCCCGCCAGTTTGGGGGCTTCAAGGCACGGTCTGGCTTTCAAGGACAGGGAGAAGCCAGTTGAAAGGGCCAAATGAAATGACCCCTGAAATCCCTGCTGTGACCTGAGACTTCTCCCACCCCACTCCTAGAATGGCTGAAGATAGTTGGCAGGATTGGGGGGGGGGCAGGGGACATGGGGACTTGGAGTCTGAAAACATCCCTTGAGCTTCCTAGTCATCTTCAACTATAAGCCAAGCAATTTCCCTGCTCATCTGCCACCAATGTAAATTATTTATGGGGCTCTAAATCCTATTAGCAGGAGCCTCCCATGACTGAATAGGGCACTGGGCATTTTTCTGTCAAGTCCCTGGCCAAGCAATACCAACTCCAGCCCCTGTGGCCCAGCAAGCATGGAGCAGCAGCTCAGGTGAGGGCTCCAGCAGCTCAGATGAGGGCTCCTGAGAGGGGTCAGGAGAGGGAGCGTGAGGGACAGAATGCCAAAGAAAACAAGTGAGAATCAAGGAGAGGAGGTAGCTGGGTGACGGTCAGCCCCCCCTCCTGCTTGCTCTCTGAGGGAGGTCTCACCTCCCAGTCTCTTCTATATTCCAGGGCTCAGCCAACACTCTCAAGTGTCTTTCCTCTCGCTTCCTACTCTCTGGGCACCTCATGGGGGTGACAAGATGGAGATCTGAGCCTTCCCGGGACTTACTTGCTCTTGGTAGGGAAATCTAGGCCTTATTTTTCAACACTATGAGGGCTGGGGTGGAGGGGTGGGAAGTCTCCAGGGACCCTCCAGGGCCCTGCTTCCCGGCCACAGGCAGGAATACCTGTCCCTGTTTCTTGACAGGTGCCTGGCAGGGAGGAGCTATGAGGTCCATGCTATCTGCTCATTACCCAGCTGGTCTTTGGGGGACAAGAGAGAAAACGATTGCTCCTTCTGGGCAACCCCTGATGTCCCAGGTGGGAATAGCTTTCTGCCCACAGCTACAGAGTCACTAAGGCTGACGGTGGCTCTTGGTAGCTACCACCCTCACCCCATTCCCATAATGCCTCACACTGACTCAGGGCACAAGTGTCCAGGGCCATAAGAGGTACAGCCAGAGCTGATCTGGGGAACGGCAGCCCAGTCAGCAAGTGGGGAGCAGGGGGCGCCAAGCAGACACTCACAGTGGCAATGCCAGTCTTCTGGTTGTGGCCCACACCGCCATCCACGGCCCGGACGATGAGGATGTATTCGGATTTGGTTTCCCGATCAAGAAGGGAGGTGGTGGTAAGTTCACCTGCAGGAGGAAGGGTTTGGGTGGGCCAGGTGAGGGGGAGAGAGGGAGAGGAGGGGGTGGGAGAGGAAAGGAGAGAGCAACAATGTGAAAGAGACTGGCAAGACGAAACCGTGTGTGGGGGCAGGTGTGGAGGTGATGGTGGGGAGAGGGTACTCATGGAGGGAGAAGGGATGGCATCCACGCCTTGAGGACCAGAACCCCAGGGCTGGGCAATGTAGCCACACTGTGAGGCGGTATCTCGGGTGGGGACAGCTGGACTGTTACTGGAGTTAGAAGGGTGAGCTGACCAGAGGCTCTGTCGTCTAGGCCTGGGACATCATTCTACTGACTTCACCACTGGGATGCAGTTACTGAACAGCTCTGTGCCTTAGTTTCCTCATTTGGTGTTGTTGAGGGGTTTAGCTAGCATCATAGAAAATACAGAATAGTGCGTAGTACTTTTATTCATGTGGCCACAGAAAGACCCAATCACATGTCCTAACTTGGGACTCATTACTGGACTCATCAAAACAATTTATTTAATTATCTTGTGACTAGCAATTGCACGGCCTTATTATTTTTTTAATGGCGGCAACACTGGCCTACACTGCTGTCTGTATTAGAAGTGTAGATGCTCCCTTCTCCCCGGCTTCAGGTGCTGTTACCACCTGCAGCCAGCTCCAACCCCCACAACCCTCCACCACACTCCTGTGGGCTCCTGTTCCACTCTGTTCTCTCCCCTCCCCCCACCTCCCCCCTAGTCACCTAGACCTTACAGTCAGGTCTCAAAGGTTCGTTTTAGTTTTAGCCTTGACTTTTTTTTTTTTTAGAATATAAACAAGTTATTCTATTAAAGATAAACATTTACATTAGGCCACAACTGCTGTCATTTCTGTTTTGGCTTTTCTTTGCGTTTGTTGTCATGAGTTATGGAAGCCACCTAGGGAGGGATGTGGGGAAACGGATCACTGGGGGACAGAGGCATTTGGCAATTGTCACAGTGTCAGTATTTCTCCAGGGCCTGTCTCATGCCATCACTGGACTTGGGAAGAGATACAGTCCCCTGGCTGCTGTGAGCAGGCGTGCGCCTGGGCCTCCCTCTGTCACAGCAGCAGGCCCAGAGCAGAGCTCTGGCTGGAGCCATGGGCAAGACCCGCCTGCCAGAACTGTGATGATGGCCCTTTCCAGATGCTTGGCCTTGGGAGAGTTCATTTCTTTGAACTTTGATTTTTCTCGTCTGTAGAAAAGACACTAGTAAGCCTTCTTATCAGTGTGCTTTTGTCAGGATTAAATCATAGGTGAAGCTCCCAAGACTCAGAAAATGCTCATTTCCTTCCAATGTACTATTACAGTTATATGTACTTGTTTATATGCATGGGGTATTTAAATATATGCACAATATACACAGTGTGTATTTTGAAGGGCAGGGACTGTGTACTTGAATCACTGTCAGCCTGAGCTGTGTGGCCTGGGCAAGTTGCTTAACCTCTCTGCGCTTGATGTACACTACCATAAAATAAGGGAGCTGGGCCAGGTGGTGCCCAGGGCCCCTTCCACCCTGACACCTCCCTCCCTGGCGCCTGGCTTATCCTCTGGTCTGTGTAGGGCTGAGAAGGGACTTGGGGTGGGGTGGAGGGCAGCAGAGGGGCGAAGGCCGGGATGAAAGTCTGGCAGAGCTCTGCCCACTCCTCGCTGGGGTGGTGTCAATTAATTGGCAGGGCGAGGAAGAAATTAATCTCTAAAAAGTTTTAAACATGAACTTGTCGGTGTGATAGATGGCTCCTCCTGTCTGGGAAATTAGATCCAATTAAGGCTACCTTTCTGGAGCAGCCCTGGCTAATTTGACCGCGGCGCTCGGAGGAAAACGCTCCCACCTTTGGAGCGGAAGGAGCCATGCCAAGGCAGCAAGCAAATGTCTGGGTCGTTATTAAAGGCCCCAGGGTGGAGATGGGGTTCCTGATGGGGAATAGAAAGGTCAGTGAGCCCGCCACGGTATCTGGGTGGCGGCACGTGGCTGCCACGTGGCTTTATATGAAAGCTTCGGCTCTGGAGGCACAAGTTCAGGCTTTGCAAACCCTTTGTCTGGTGATTGAGCCTCTCCTGTGCCTTGGTTTCCTTATCTGCAAGATGGGGAGTGCCTGGGGGGGGGGAGGGGAGCGGGAATAGAAGCACTCAGCGGAGTGTGGAGCATTTGACTAATGAGTTAATGATATGACTGAACTCCCTGGAAATGGGGGTTCACGGAGGGCAGACACTCCAGAGTACAGGGAGGAAGCCCCCCCCAACTTTGTCAGAGGAGGAACAAGCAGCTCGGGGAGGCCTTGGTACCCCGGGCACGTCAGAACCAGCAGCTAACTGCCCCTCCAGCTTCCGGGAAGGAGGATGGGAGACTGGAGGCAGACTTCGGCTGGGTGGCATGGGTAGGGTGGCATGGATAACTGGGAGATTAATGCCTCACTGGGTCACTGACCCCACTGGCAGGGAGATTCCTCTCCCTTCCAGATTGCCGGAAAGTGGCTGCCAGGCCAAGCACTATGTCCCCAACCTTCCTGGCATCTAGGCTGATTGTGGCCTGGCTCTGTCCAATAATCTGTGGGCAGAAGTGACAGATGGCACCCCTAGGCCTGGCCCATAAACAGCCTGCATGAATATTCTCCATGCTCTCTCCTACCTGCAGTGACCACGGAACTACAAAAGGGAGGCGCCTGGTCCAGACCACCCCCCGGGAAAGGCCATTACTGAACATGGCACTGCACTGCTGCCTGCATGAGGATTTCTACTGTGTCAACCCACCATGACTTGAGTTTCCTTCTTTAGTGTCTACTCACCGCTCCCTTATCTAATATAGAAACGGTACTGGGAGACGAGGTGGGGAGTGTATGTGCCCACTAAGCTGACTTTGAACCCTGTGAGCATGGGCCACATGCTCTAGTCCCCAGCTCAGTAGCTGGCAGAAAGTAGGAACCTAGGAACAGCTGAAAAACATCACAAATGTCTGTCCAGGGGCCTCATATTCCTTCCCAGGGATTCTTGTTGCTTTTTTGAATCCTGCCCTCCCTGCTCTCCCCAGGAGAGAGGAGAGGAGAGAAAGCTGGAGGGAGACATATGGAGAAATAAACAAAGGGCTGTTTGGGCTGAGCAGGGGGTCAGGGCTAGGGGCTCTGGGTGAAACCGGCTGGAGAGTGATGATGACCTCTTGGTAGCATCTGTGGGTGCCAGGGACGCTCTAAGGGTGGGTTCTCTTGGAATCCACTCAACAGCCCTGATGGGATCCCCCTCATTTTGCAGGTGGAGAAACCAAGGCACATACTGTGTTAAGAAGTGGAGCTGGGGTTCGAGAATGAGGTGTGCAGCTGAGGGGCCCCAGTTGGCTCCGCAGAGCAGCGTGCTTCTCAGCTGCTTGTAAAATGGACACACTGGAGTGTAGCAGGGCTCTTCACCACAGACATCCCTCAGCAGATACATTTATATTGCGATGAGGGGTGGAGGGGGGTAAAATCACTTAATCTTTCAGGAATAAAACCAGGTGCTCAAACTGGTTAAAAAAAAAAAAAAAGCAAGGGTTTTCTGTGAAAGGGAGAGAGCGCCCCGGGCCCTCCGGCAGGTCCAGGGCTGGGGATGGGGCCAGAGGACAAGGTGGGGGCAGGGAGCTTACCAGAGCGGGCGTTGATCCGAAACTGGGAGGAGCCCTCCAGGGAGTAGATGATGGACTCCTGGCCGTACTCCCGGGAGCGGTCCAGGTCCGTGGCGTTCAGGAACAGCACTGTGGCTCCTGGGGAGACAAGGGCAGGGGTGGGGTGTACTCTGGGCTCACACCAGGGACTGCAGCAGGACCAGCCCAGGCCCCAGAGGCGGCGGGGGTCCCGACTCAAGTGGGACGCCTGCCCGACCGCCCTCCCGCCCCGGGGACTCCCAGGCTGTGCCAGGAAAAGGCCGCAGAAGGGTCAGTCCCCAGAGCCCCACTGCTTCTCCCAAGCCCTGGCAGGCCACCGCCTTAAATACGGTCCGACTAATCAGCTTTTACTTTAGAGTCAAAAAGAAATGAGGTTCCACATTAAATTAGTCTACATTTATTGTATTCAATTTCCATCTTGCTTTATCTTGCTCACAAGGGGAATTTGGAAGGGTTTTTATTTTCTCTTTACTGTCTAGCTACAGCCCTCACCTTCATTTCCATTTCTGTGAAATCCTGAGCTGGGGGGTTAGCCTTCCCAGCTCCTGAGAGCTGTGTGTTTTGTGGCTACGCTCCCCACCCTCTCCACTCGCTCCCCACCCCTCACACTGCGGCTTTGGACTCTGGTGCCCTCTTGACACCCTAATAATTCTGGCAGGGTGTTAAGGAGGGCCACTTTGTGAACTTCTAGTCTCTACATCCAGGATGGAATCCCGCAGGTGCTCTGCCAACTGCCCGATCTTATTTGAGCCTCAGCTTCTTCCTCTGTAAAGTGGGTCTAACTATAGAGCCTAATTCGTGGGGTGGCTGGCGAGGCTCCTTCAGGGGTGTGCAGAGTGCAGGCCAGGTCCAATCACTCTTTGCTGCAGATATGGCTGCTGCTGTGCTGATCTGGCTCGGTCCTGTATAGGGGACTGACACCCTTGCATCCAACACACCCAGAATGGCAGCGATGAAGTGCCACAATTTAAGTGCCAGGATGTGGCCCCTTTGTGGCAGAGTTGCTGGTGATGCTGGGGGTACAGACAACCACGTCAGCAGGGACATTCTCCTGGGAGTGACTCAACGGAAGGCATCGGACCCCAGGGGAGCAACCTAGAGCCTCTCGTAGCAGATGCACAGTGCCAGGGAAGAGCTGCCTGACGCAGGCCACCCCCTGCCTTGCCCAGCTGCCCCGACTCCTGCAGTTGTCCTCTTCCTCCAGTTGCCCTTGACTCAGCTGTTCCTGGCTCCAGATGGCCCCAGACTCTAGCTGTCTCTGACTACTCTGGCTGCTGCAGTCGTTTTCCTCACTAGAACATTCCTTTCCGGCTACAAGTGTGAAGCTGCTGGCTTGCCTCGAGGACAGACGAGTTCCCTGGAATTAGGAAGGAGATGGTAGTTCTTAGCCCTGCCATCTGAGAAATCACCTGAGGCTGACCCTGCTGTTCTGGCCTCTTAAGAACATACATCATCCTTCAAGGTCACTCCTGGGGTCATCGTGGTCCCTGGAAACTGCTCACAGCACTGTAGCCTCACGTCTCTGCACGTTCTTCTTTAATCAAGGCTACTGAATAAATCAGCAGTCATCACTCCCTTCCTGTTAGGCTCTAGCTGCAAGAGAGCAGGGCCGGGGGCCCAGGGGAATGTTTGCACGCAGCGGGGACATGCAGATAGCTGTCGGCTGGCAGGTAACTGCCCAACTCTGCAGGCACCTCTCGCGTGTCCACTGGGCTGCCCGGCTTGGGGAGGGCCGTGGACATCCCTGGATTTGTGTGCCCTCCCCTGCTAGGCCCATACCTGCCATGATATTCTCCACCACGGAGACAAAGTAGGCAGGCTTGCTGAAGGTGGGAGGGTTGTCATTCTCATCCTGGAAGAAAAACAGACAGGTTGCAGGAGCAGCGACACAGTTGGGGCTAGTCAGGCAGTTAGAGGAGGCAGGGCCAGGCTGGCACTGGGGAGCGTGGGCCTCTTTATAACCTGAGTCAGCTGGGGTGACACGGCCTATACCCATTTGGTAGGGGCCAGATGCCCACTGGCTGAGCTACGGTCCCAGAAGCTAGGACAGGTCTTGGGAGAACTTGTGGGAGATAAGGAAGGGACAATGAGGGGTGGGAGGTGGGATTGAGGCAGTGCTCAAAACACTGCCTGTAACCCCAACTGTCCTGGCTCCCCCTGCCAGCTTGGGGCTGAGCTCCAGCCCTCACTCCACACTCCCATCCTTAGTTCATCAGCACCCACACCTGGGATACCCACACGGGCCTTCAAGGTGATGGTGGAAGATTCCAGACACCTCCCAGAAAGGGAGGTATGAAGGAACACCCCAGCCTGGAAGATGCTGAAGCACGTGTGGCAGGTGGGGTCAGTGGATCCCCAAGCTGAGTTCTACTCTCTCCCCAGACACAAGAACGATTCCTTGGCACCCCACCCTCGCCTGTCCCTGCTCAATCCCAGCCCAGAGCCCACCACCTCCACTTCTAGAGCAATTCCTCTGCAGTCCAGCCTGCACCAGCAGCCGGGAGGCCAGGAAGTGGCTAGAGGATGGTGCTGGGCCGAGGGGCTGAACTAGCAGGAGGGGCTGGACGTAGTCTGCCATGGCGTCTGCCTCCTCTCGCTCTCCCTCTTCCGTGAGCCATCTCCTTCCTCTCAATCAAGGGCAGCTTTCCTCCCCTTAAGGCTCTTAACCTCACCAGATGCTTTCTGCAATCACTTCACCAGAATGCTCTGTGCACTCCCTCCAGGAGCCTGGCCAGCCCACCTGACGCAGCTTTCTCCCCTTGCCCCAGGAGCCCTGCTCTGAGCTGAAGTGTCAGCAGGGTCTTGGCCCGGGGCAGTTTATAGTGCTGCACTTCTGTGCTGGTGCCAGGCCCGGCCTCCCCACAGGGTCAGGAGCTCTCTGAATAGAAGGCTTCTGGAGCCAGATCCTTTGCTGGAGTCACTACTTCTGTGAGCAGAGGAGTCACTACTTCTGTGAGCAGTGTGAGAGCTGGATGGCCACCCCGGGACTCCAGAGGACCCCATCCTGCCAGAATTGTAGTGCCCAGAAAAGGATGCTCTGCTCCCCCGAAATCCCCTGGCTCTGGGCTGCGTAACAGCCCCTGCTGCTCTGACCCTCTCCCCAGCCTTGGAGAACTGGCAGCCTGCTGACACCCAGGGGCCCGCAGCACACCTGGGCAGCGCTGGCCCTCAGCGCAGGCACGAGTGCCCCATGCATGCACCTCTCTAAACCTTGTGCACAGCTGCACGGAGCAGCGCCGAGAATGTCAGTGACAGAGCACGAGGCAGAAACTTATTAGCAGTGATATTTCCCTGGATCCTGGTGCTGCATTCACTATTAGTTCTAATTCAGCGGCTCCCTCTACAAAAGCTTATTGTCCCCTAATGGGAAATCTACAAACCGAGTTTGACTTCTTTATTAAAAACCAACAAGCAGTGAATGAAAAGGAATCACCTGGCCCTGCGCCTCCTCCTCCTGCAGACCTGGCGCTTTGATCTGTCTCTCTCCACCCCCAAGCCTGGCTGTAAGTGCAGCCATCAACTACTTCGGCTCTGCTGGTTGTTGGTGTGTGTGTGTGTTTCAATTGAGAGAAAATCCCTTTAGTGGAGGGAGGGAAGCGGCAGCTTAGCCAAGTGACAGATACTTAAAAATTACCCACGTGCAAAATCAACCTGAAGGCGGTGACCTTTTCAAGCGTGCTCCTTAGACACAAGTGACTGCTTGGTACAAAGCCCTGCTTGAGACATGAAGCTCACTCACAGTGGAGGAAGCATCTGTGTGAAGGGACCCCGCTGCTCAGGGACCTTGCCGCTGAGGGGTGGGGGGCGGTATAGGTGGGCCCAGAAGGAAAGCAGGGTCCCAGGTGACAGCTTTGAGGACTTTGAGGACAGTGTCCCTTCTGCTGGGCCGGGGTGGCTCTGAGCCAGGCTTCCCCTGGAGAGGGCCAGGTGGATTCCTGCCCCACCCACCCTGGCACACAGTGACCCTGATTCCCAGGAGAGGCTGAGGCCGCTGGCCACTCTTACATTCCTAGTGGGGAAAGGATAGCTGGTCCTTGAGCCGTCTTCTTGCTCACTCTGGCTCTGTTTGAGGGACTGAGGCCTCTTTGCAGACCTTCCCTAACTGAGCCACAGGGTGGGAAGAGGGCTGGGGTTTGGGGCAGTCCCTGGGTTTGAGAGTCCCTCAAGGGTAGATCTTACAGGGCCCTGTACTATTCAAACTGTGGCCCCAGAGCCACAGTTAAGGTTTAAGGTGGCCTGAGAGCTTGTTCGAAGAGCGGTTTCAGCCCTCCTCAGACACACAAAGTTCCACACCTAGGGGTGTGGAGGAAAGAATGTGAACCCAGGAACCAGAAACAAGTTCAAAGCCTAGGAGGACTGGAAGCAAATTCAAATGCCACTGACTTCTAGCTGGTAGGTAAGGAAGGCACTGGCTTCCTCCCTGGATCTTCACTGCCTCAGAGGTGAAATGGGATTGACAGAGATTGTGCCATGTGGCACAGAACAGAGCTCAAGAAATGCTAATATCCTGATGGCCAACTCCACCTGCCCATCTGTGAGCTGGCACAGGACACCTCAATTTCTTTCCCTCAACCTCCTCTCCTCTCCCTCACCTGCTTCCCCAGAGCCTCAGCCTGCCCGCCTTCTCTAGGCCACCCACTGGCCCTGGAGACAGCAAGTAAAAGGATGCTGTGTGACCGTCTTAGCAGCTGCAATGGCAGCCACCGAGAGGTCACGAGGCAGTGACTCTGTCGCAGATGAAGAAACAGACTCAGAGAGCACAAGAATAGCAAGCCACACAGGTAGGTGTGGCAGAACGGGTTTCTGAGCCACACACCTCCACGGTCACGCCTCCCCCTCCTGGCTTCAATCCCCTTCACGTCCCTCACGCACCGGCTGCTGCACCTCAGCACAGGGGCTCACCATGTGCCGGAGAGAGCAGGACGCCGGCCAGTGGAAAGCGGTAAGTGACTAGTAGGCTGTGTGGTCAAGACTGGGAAACCAAGGTCAGGCTGGGGAGATGAGGGCAGGGCTGGGGCTGGGTGGCACGGGGTACCAGGAAGGGGTTGTGATGGGCAGGGAAGGCATGCCAGTTCATGGGCATCACCCGCCGAGTTTCACAGGGGAGGCTGCAGGTTAAAGGCAGGCCCGTGCAGGGTTTCCACGGAACTCCTCGCCACCTGCTGAAGCCTCAAGTGCCAGTTAAGCAGCTCCACGCTCTCTGCCCTTCCCTTGCTGCAGCCTCAATCTCCTATGTGACCTGTTCTTGCTGCTCCCCCATTATATAAGCCTCCACATCAGGCATCACCCTTAATGTTCCACCACTCCAGCTGCATCCTGTTCAGCCAGCAAGTTGGGCTCCTGGCCTAGCAAAGACCTTGCTACCCAGAAGCTGGTCCCAGATCCTTGGCCTCGGATTGAAAGGACAAAGCTTGCTAAAGCCAGGTGTTGGGGTTTCCAAGCCACCTGTGACAGGAAGGTGCCCAGCAAGCCAGCCCTGGGTGAGATCTTTCTGAGCGTATGTCAAATCACAGTGTATCTCCTAACCTGACAATCTGATCTAATCCTCTCGGCGTCGGTAATGGACTAACTCTTCCATCAATGCGCTCTCTCCCTCTCCTGCACGCAGCAGCTTTATGAGCTGGGTCGGGGTGGACGGGCATGCTTGCACATGCACTGTGGGGCCATCTTAGGGGGGAAGGCCTGCTGGCCTGCTATCAGGCCACGGTCGGCATCCCTGGGATCCCTGGGGGAACAGCAAATGATGGACTCGACAGCTGATAATTTTGGACGTGGAAGGCAGGAGGGTGAGCTTGAGACTCATGTTTGGTTTCAGGCCCCTTTAGGTCTTCAGAGGAGCAGGTAAAAGTGAAAAAGAGAGAAGGGGAGAGAGAAAAGAAGAGACGGCCTCCCAACAATTCCCTTGAACTTCATGGAGCAGTGCTATAAATGAAGGAACCCCAGGGTGTTTTCCTCCCCGCGTGAGCCTGCCTGTTACTCTTCACAGAGGGTGCCCCATGGTCGTCAGTGAAGCTAAGGCAGGAAAAGCTGGCTCTCCCAGGGCTTTGGGCCTTCCTGGCAAAGCTGGGAGGTAGCCTGGCTGCTGTCTCAAGGGCAGGACTTGGCCAGAGGCCAAGGGACAGTCTGCAGCCCCCAAGCGTGGAGGCCGACAAGGATGTAGGGACACAGTCCCACACCACTGACCCTCAGGCAGGATCCCTGACATCCTGGGACTCACTCACCACCCCTCACCCTGGAAGGGCCAGGCCAGTGCCCTCGATTACTTACAAACACCTCGATGGTGACGGGGACAGTGCTGTTCAGAGGGGGGTTGCCAGCATCCTTGGCCATGACCGTCAGATAAATCAATCCGTTGGGGATCTGTTCATAATCCAGGGGACGGCTCACGCTGATCACTGAAACGACAGGGGTAGGGCCCCAGGGCCCCTGTGAGTAGACTTTACGCGCCCGTCCACTCAGACCTTCTCTTTGGACAGAGGTGGCATGGCTGCACACCTGGTTTCCCTCTCCTGCCTCTGAACTCCTGGGGGCGCATGGCCTTGACTTACAGTCTCTAAATCAGCGGCTGTGTGCCGGGCCTAGTGCTGAGACCAGCAGCTGGTAGCTATTTTGGTGGTACCGTAAGCCCCACTCCACAGATGAGCAGCTCAGCCCAGATGTTTAGTAACTGGCCCAAGTTCATCCAGGCAGTAAGTGGACAGAGCGAGCATTTGAGGCCGGGGTCATCTGAACCCAGAGCCCGACTTCCCCTGTCTGCCCGCCTGTCTGTCTGTCTGATCTCATGGAGCATTCCCTCTCGATCTGGAAGCTGCCTGGAGCACAGGGTTATGCCCCAGGCTCTCTGGCCCTTGCTACCACGCCTTCCCCTCGATAAGCACAGGCCAGTGCTGCCAGTCAGGTCTCCGCTGGACTGTCTCTTTTCTTGTCGTTCTCCCTTACTTTTCTCTGGCCCGTGAGCTCTCCATGTCCGTCCAGTGGCCTGCTCTGGGTGCTGTTGGACCCCTTGGGTGCACACCAAGTACAGCGGAGCAGGTTCTACCCTTGGCACAACTGTTTGATCCTTAATGACCAAGGCAGACTAGTGGAGTCTGACTTTGTGGGGGAGCCAAGATGGAGATCTAGGCCCTCAAATATCTTCTCCGCCAGCACTGCACATATCTGAGCTCTCACCATTAGCACCCTTTCGTGCTTAATCCACGGATTCTCAATTTGGGGAGGGAAGGCATGTTAGTTTGGGAGTGGGGCGTAGGTGGGCTGCAAAGGCATTACAGCAATATTAAATTCCAACTTTCTATTTGGAAAATGGGAACACAAGTATTGCTTTAGTAATATAAAACCTAGGGGGGGTTCTTCCAGCTGAGAAGAGGCAGAGGTGCGAGGGTGGGCAGAGGCATGAAACTGTTCAGAGTTTTTTACAGGGGAACATAGATTTTATAGGGAATATTGGGCTGTATCATCTGGGGCCAGGGCAGCAATTTCTGTGATTGCATTTCTTGACACTGGAAGGGGAGGCGGAGGTGGGGCAGGGGAGTGCGCAGACAGACACACAGTCATTCCATGCCCGTCTACTCTGCCTTGGGGGCGCCTAACCCAGCATCAGGGAAGCGTCTCAGAGGTGGGGTGCCCAACTGAGCCCTTAGAGTTAGAGGTTAAAGGGAGACAGGACAAAAATACAGGGAGGAAGGGCTTTCCCAGCAGAAGGAACAGAGTCTGCAAAAACATGGGCGCAAACACTGTAAGGGGAGAGCACAGTAGAGAGTTCACAGAGGCCAGATTCTGGAGTGGCAGAGAGTACTGCGAGACAAGACTGCAGAGGCGGTCGTACAGGTTGCAAGTGCCAGGCCTGACAGCTCTGTGTGACCTCAAGCAAGTGGTTCCCTGTGTCTGGGCCTTAGTTGCCTCATCTTGGCATGGTGGAGCTTGAAGTTGCTGCTGGGGTCCCCTGCTGGGGCTCTAGGAGCCAGGACTTGCAGCAGGGCAGGCAGGGCAAGGTTCAGAGAGCAGAACTGGGCCTGCATCCAGTGGGGAAAGGTACCGGCCTGGGAAGGTAGCAAGCCTAAAGGAAATTTGGCAGATAAGTCTCCACACTGTGTGTGCCCAGACAGCCACAGCAGGAAATAGGGGTCCCCCGGATTGTGGTAGCATCATCTGTGGGGCTGCTGTGGGCTGAAAACCCAGAGGAAGACCTGGCTGATGGGACAGTTCTGAACCCATGGGAGGGTAGCCCCAGGTGGAGTGTTGCTCCAGCCAATGTGGGTTGTGGGGCGGCTTCCCTGAGTGGTCTAGGGTGTCTGGCAGACAGAAGCCCTCAGCCCCAAGAGTATCATGAGCGTGCAGCCCTGCCCTGCGCGTACCTCCATAGCCCTCATACACGCTGATGTCAAAGTAGCTGCCGAAGGCTGAGGCGTTGACGATGCTGTAGGTGATCTGGTTGTTGGGAGGGGAGTCTTCATCCGTTGCCTGCAAGGAACGGCCAATGAGGACCTGTGAGCCTTTGGAGGGTTGGGACTGGATGAGGGTGGGTGGGAGGGGAGGGCTGGTCCCTCTCGAAGACCCCTTCTTTGGGTGCTCCAGTCCTGGCTCACGGCCCAAAATTTAAGCTCAGACAGACTCTAACCCCACTCGGTGACCAGGGAGATGAGGTGTGCTCAGAGGAGGCCCAGTCCCCAAATCTGGGCTGAACTCTTTCTCGGTGGGAGGTCGGCAGCTCCCACAGGAGCTTCCCAAGGGGGCAGTCAAGACAGAGGCACCAGGGAAGGACAAGATGGATGGCCGATGGCAGGGCAGCCTGGCATCTTACCCGGAGCCGCACCAGCTGCGTGACAGAAGGCTCGTTCTCTCTCAGGGCCCCCACATAGGCATCCTTCTGGAAGGTGGGCACATTGTCATTGACATCCAGCACGTTGATCCTCACCCGGCCAGTGGTCTCCTCGCCGCCCCCGTCCCGGGCGATGACAGTCAAGGTGAAGCGCTGGGTGAGCTCATAGTCCAGTCTGGCGATCAGCATAACGAGCCCCGTGTCTCTGTCCAGGGAGAACCTGCGCCGGGCAGGAAGGAGGCAGAGAACGCACACCCCAGTTTAAAACAGACTTGTAGATAAGGGACCGTGTTTACCAGCCTGCCCTTGCCCACGGGGAGAAGCAGAAAGAAGCAAAGTCTGCAATCTACCTTCTTTTTGTCTTAGCCTACATGAACATGAGTAGAATGGGATTTGCAACGGGTGTGGGTGGGCTGGGAGGTGGACGGCTGGGTCAGCACCACACGAGGGGTGGAGTGGGCAGGTCCTGAAAGGGCAGGCAGGGGCAGATGTGACCAAGGAACAAACATAGGCAGAACAGCTGGCCTCAGTGAGCTGTGAGCCGACGCTGCCTACTGGGGTGTTGAGGTGCTGGTGAAGTGCAACGGCCAGAAATTCTCTACCCCATATGGCTCTGTACCCAAATGCTTTCACAGGCAGCAAAGCATCCAGAAGAGAGGGGTGGCTGCTTCTCTTTTGGGACCTGCCCCCCACCCCAGCCCCCAGACGTCCCCCAGGAACCTCCTCTGACTTGTCAGGTGATATCTGCCAGCCTTCAAGCCTGGGAGGCCCCAGCTCTGACCAGGAAAGCCTGAGGCCCAGAAGATGGCAGGAGGTGGCCAAACCCAAGATGATGAGGACAAGGCCCCACGATGCGGCTGCCCGGACAGGGGTGCCCTCGGCATTCTTCCCATGGCCGGGTGCTTCCTCTCACCAGAGAGTGGTGAAGAATGGGCAGGCACACCTACCAATTTCCGCCTCTCCCGGCCTTCCACACTGGCAGGCTGCTAATCCAAGCTGACAGCCACTGCCTTACTCATCCTGTGGGCTTCCAGATGCATCCAACGCTTCATTTTTAGAAGCAGACGTGCCCTCTGCATTCAACTTGACTTCTGATGATGTTACAACGTGAGGGTTTCCCCTAGGCTCAGCTAAACTGAACATAAGGCAGAGCAATGGCACAGGTCCTTGGTGGGGGCAGGGCAAGGCTGGCACAGGTCAGGCCCTGAGTCCAGCCACCCCCCATCATGGCTAGGTCATGCTGTGAGGCCCCGCCTGCCGAAGGCTGTGTGTCCTGCTGGTGAAGGCTACACACAGAGGCCTGGCTTTGCAAGCTACTTGGGGCAAATGACCGGGGCTGCAGTTTCCACATCTGTGAAGTGGGCATGAGAACAGTGCCTGGTGCTGACATCCCTCACCCTGCATCCAGTTGTGAGGGTTACGTCAGATAGTGTGTGTGTAAAGCGCTCAGCGTGAGCCCGGCACAGTAGTTCTGTAAATGCTAACCACTGCTGCGGGCGTGTCATTGGGACTTCCAGGTTCTTCATTCCCAAAGCTAAAGGCTATGCTTTGAAGGTCAGAGAAACTGCCCCAGGTAGTACAGGGAATCCGGCAAGACCCTACCACCATCAGGACCAAACCAGCATTGGTGCTCTCGGTTGGGTTCCACCTCCAGCCCCAAGTGCTGGCTCCGGGGCACAGCACCTGTCCTGGGCCCCAAAGGAGAGGTTTCCCCACCTGTGAGGGGCAGAGAGCCACTGTGGTGGGCTGGGGTGTCTCACCGGTCAGGGTCATCACTGAAGAAGTAGTTCACTTCCCCAAAGGTGCCCACGTCATTGTCTGTTGCCTGCAAAGTTCAGAACAAAAAGTCATTACTGGTACAGGAGGTGAAGCCCTCATCTCACCAGGAAATGTGCACAGCAAACCTGTGATTCTCCCGTAAAAATTATCTGTCCTGGGCTGAATTTTCTAGAGCTGTGATGTATACAATGGTTGCCAGCAGTCACAGTTTATATGCGAGAGGGCATTTAAGAGGATCTTTAGTTCTTCCCCTTAGGTCCCTAACTCTGCACGACTTCCCCTCCTGGATTCAGCTCAGGTCAGGCAGGCTTGTTCTCTACAGATGCCCAGGAGGGCCTACGGGAGAGGCCTCGACCTCTGGCTGTGGTCACAACCTAGGGGTTTGCAAAATATGCCATGCAAAGGCAGGGGTGGGCCTAACCATATGGAGGCTTCCTCCAGTGGTTCCCCGGCCTCCAAACCCTCCAAGACAGATGAGCTACCTCATGGGAGAGGTCCTACTCCTTTAACCCTGGAAATAACCCACTGCATGCAGAGGGCAGAATGCCCTCCTGCTGGAAACCCCTGTGGTGGAGCAGCTCAAGCCCAAGGAAACTAGGGGACAAGTTTCGGGGGGCAACATGATACTGTCTTCTCCCTCTGGGAAGACACTGGCTCCCACCCTTGCCCCAGGCTACTGGGCATAGCCATGGCTCCCACAGTGACCCTTCTCCCTAGGGGCCTCTCACTGCCCGCCCAGACTGCCAGTGCTGACCAGGGAAGATTTGTGAGTCCTTTAGTGTCACCATCTAATGACCCTATGAAATATGTATGCCTGGTGAAGAGGAGAGGGAGAATTTTCATTTTTCAGATGCATGAAGCAGAATAATAAAAAGATGAAAAGCGGCTTCTGTGCCCCTGCCAGGGTGAGAACAGCTGGCACTGACTGAGGGCCTTGCCGCGGTGCTCCGGCCAGCGCCAGGCTGCAGCAGGGCAGACTAGGGGCCCTGCGCCCCCGAGAAGGAGGCAGCAAATCTGGCCGTTCTGCAGTCCTGCTGAAGGCCTTCCAGGGCTCCCTGGAGGGGGACAGCCCCCCCCACCCCCACATGCTTTCCCTGGCCCATCCTCCAGCCCATGCTGTTGGCTCTGGCCATCTCTGACCTGGGCCAGACTGGCTATTCCCATGTTCCCCTCTGCCCAGATGGCATCCTCCCTCTCCAAGCTGGCACACCTGTCACCCCCAGCTCCCCAAGGCTGGATTAGGGCTCTGCCCTGGCTCAAATGTCCCCAGCCCTGAATGTCCCGCTGGGCTGAGCCTGTCCATGGATTGGCTTCTCACTCCACTGGGCTGGGGAGGGTCCCCGGGGCCTGTTGTCCCCAGGACTTAGCACAGGGCCTGGATACAAAGGCGGGTTGGAAAGATGGTGGCAACTCTGTCATCTGTAGCTACATCTCCACTCCCACCTCCATCACACCTTACAGACACTTTACCGCGCTCCGTGAGGTCGGTGCCGCTCTAACTCCCTTTGAGAAACGAGGAAGCAGACAAGGTACTGCCAAGTAACTCGCCGGACCTCACGGCTGCTAGTGGCAGCGCTGGCCTTCAAGTTTTCCTCTAAATCCACATAGCACCTTGTAGGATACGAGCCCCCGAGGGCGCTCCCATGACAGCTGGCCTGGTAGCAGGAGGCTGGTGACAGCTCC
>NW_004567112.1:37765008-37804128 GCF_000260355.1 Condylura cristata
AAAAAAAAAAAAAAAAAAAAGGCCCAGGGGCAAGAGACATAGCTAATGGCTAAAGCGATCTTCCTCGGCTCAAGAACCTTCACTGGCTCCCTACGGCTGCTGAATGCCAGACCTGCACCTCTAGCAAGACTCTGCAGAGTCTGGCTGGCCCACGCGGTCCTCTATCCATTCCTCTGCCTGATGCACCCAGCCTGTTCTCTCGTAGCATTTGTTCAAAATCCCGCCCGCCTTGGGAGGCCCCTAGTTGCCCCCTCCCTTAGGGAGCTCCCTGACCATTTACTGTTCTTGACCTGAAATCCCCAAGTTATACCTCTCTGGGAACTCAACAGCACATTCTGCTATTCCTGAAAAATGCCTGGGGATGTCCCCTTTCCTCCTCTTGAGGGAAAAGTCCACATCTGACTTATTTTGGTGTCTTCTGTTATGCCCAGTACCAGGCTCAAAATCTTTGCCAAATTTAGTAAAATCTGGCAAGAATCGTCTCGGCTTTCATTCTGGTGTGTGTAGGTGGTGGTAGTGGGGGGCAGGGTAGCTAATGTCCCTCCACCAGCAGACAACATGGTGGCGGCCATGAGCCACTCTGCTGCCCAGGAGACATGACTGGGGTTGACCAAGCATCTCCAAGATTCAGCTCTGCTCTCCTGGTGGGAGTGGGGCTTGGGGGGCAGGGAGCTTGCTGAACGATCCATGCTGTCAGCCTGCCAGCGCATGAACACAGTGGACAGAGAGCGGAGTGGGTGGAGTGGGGAGAGACCGAGGACACCTGGCACCCACAGAAATAACCTTCATGAAGACTTTGACTCAGTCACATATTCGCTAAATTTTCTCTTAGCTTTTCCAATGTGCCAGGCACTGGAGTCACGGCTACAAGGGTGACAATGTCCTTGTACGAATGTGGTTGACAATCAGAAAGGGGAGACAGACAATAACAGGGGTGAGAAAGAACTAAATAACATGAATTTCAGACAGAACTGTGAGAAAAATCAAGCAGAAAATGGGCTCCGGGTGATTGCGGTTGCTATTCGAGATTGACCAGTCCGAGGGCAGGTGTTTGGCGAGAGGTGCTTGGGTCTACAGGCCAGTCACTGATGGACACTTGAGAAGCTGGTTAGCTCTGGGGGAGACCTGCCTTCCTGAAGGCCGAGTCCTGGAAAACTCAGACCGTCTGTGTCCCCGGCCGGCAGAGGCATCTGTCCCTGCAGTCAAGGCTGAGCAGGACTGGCTGCTGCTGTGCCTGATTTATAAGGCCTCTCCTCCGATTCTCCCCAACCCTGGCATTACCAGCAAAACTAATTCCCTCATTTGGGCCTTTATAATTGCATCCGTGAGTGCTTATTTCCGTGATGGACAATGCCAGCAGAAGTGTAATTTTCTTCTGCTGACAAAAAGGAAAAAAATAAATACACACGGGGGCATATTTTAAAGGTTAAGGCAAGGTGAGCCTGTGGTAGGAAGAACCACGTCTTCAGACTGGCCAGGCCCAAGTCAGAAATGCCCATCTCCCTCTGTCTCTTGGGGGGCAGGGCTTAAGGTGGTGCCCTCTGCCTTCCCTCTGGGCATTACTATGTCCAAATACTGTGCCCAGTATTTCCCAACCAGTATTTCCCAATTTCTCTTCAGCTCCCTGAGAACAGCAAAGATATTATCCCTATATATAGCTGAACCAAGACACTGAGGCTCAGAGAGGTCGATCAACTTGCCTGAGCTCAAACAGCCACAGGGCTGGAACCTGAATGCAACAACATTACTCCCAGGTATGTTCTCTTCACCATCTACCCTTGGTGGGGTCTAGGGAGAGGAGTCTTCCTTCAGTTTCAGAGCTTAGTGGTGGGCTCTAAAATGCTCCTACCAGGATTCTGTTACCCTGTAGAAATCAGGCGGATCCTCACTGGGAAGATTCCCCTTGTTACACTCTTTCTGCATGAATAGGTTGGGTCACCACCAACTGCCCATCACCAGAGGCGGCAGGGATCTCTGGCTATGGCTCCTCAGGTTGTAGACCCTTAGCCAAGGCCCTTCACCACTCCCGCTGGTGTCTTCTACAGACCCCCAAAGAGCACCTTCACCCCTGCTCCAAGCCTCTTGGTCTGTGCAGGTAAGTCAGGGTCTAGACCTGGGAGGCTACAAGGCCACCGTGAGGTCCCCTGCTAAAGGCAGCCTGGCAGGTGTGTGCCATAGCCCCCCTACTCCCCAGGGCTCTTCACCCAGCACCCTCTAGATGTAGCTCTCCCTGACTCATGTGCCAGCTCCATGCCCAGTCCAGCTCCCACCCTCTGATACTGACCACATCGTTGCAGGGCCCGCTCCCAGGGAACACAGCGGTCATGTGTGCCTGCCTTTCAGTTGCCTCCCAAGAGCCTCCTTCTGACCTAGTCCGTTCCTTGAACAGTTAATCCATCTCCCCCTCTTCTGTTCACTCGCCTGTTCACTGGGTGCTGGCCTGGCTGGCACTCTGCGCCCGGGTATCCCTGCATGTCGCTGTTGTCCCTCACCTTGGCCTTGTAGATGCCTACTTGCTGGCACAGGCCCTAGGCCTGACCTGAACTTCGCCTGCTTTGGCCTTCTCACTAGTTTCCTTAAAAACCTGGGCCATTTGCATGCTGTCCTCTTGATACCACGGCCCCCTCCTTGGGGGCAGACACCCTCCTACCTCATGATGTGAAGCCCTTTACCCCTCTTAATAGCTTGGCAAGTCCTGTTGTATCTTTTCTCTCCCATGTCCTCACACTTCCTTTCCTCTTCATGCATGCACACGCACACACACGCCTCTTTCTCTTCCCTTCTCCACCTCAGACAGCCCCCATACCTCTTTGTCCCATCCCCCACATACTCACACACAGAAACCCCCCTTTCTGTTTGGTGCACACCCGCATGGAGTGTGTACACTCACACATGCGGATGGACTCATACCGTCTGTCTCAAGCCATCCCCACCCCCATCCTATCTCAGGCCCTGTGGCCCTGCCACTCCCCCTCCCCAGCCACCTGTGTGCCTCTCCCAACAGGCAGGGAGCTGATGGACACATACTCAATCATTCCCTGCCAGCGCCAGCACCCCCTGGTCACGCATGCTCGATCGGACGCCCCGCACAGGGCTTCTGCTCTGAAGCAAGGCAGGCCCAGCTGCCT
Organism: Condylura cristata; assembly: GCF_000260355.1. NCBI lineage: Eukaryota > Metazoa > Chordata > Mammalia > Eulipotyphla > Talpidae > Condylura > Condylura cristata. The sequence goes on from NW_004567112.1 coordinate 37,768,137, forward strand.
GCCCAGCAGCCCTGGGTCCCAGCAATGACGGCAGGCGGTGGGTGCCAGCGAGCAGTTCTGCTCCCATGCACAAATCTGCAGAGAAGGGCACGCGGTGCAATTTGTTCAGGAAACAATAGCAATGTTTGACATGTCATAAGGATTGATGGAGCAGAAATTTACATGGGAGAATGCATTTTTAAACAGCTCCACCGAGCCCCCGTGCTTTGCTGGTAATGCTTTCCACATTCATCACTCGCTGAGCCCTTCTGAATAACTCCTTAAACTATGTGAGATTAACTGCACTCTGGCAAGCTCTGGGGGCCTGGTGATGGTTGGTCAGGCAAGGACCCAGAAGCCCAGAGGCTGGGGTGACCTCCATTAGGCCTGACTGGTCTCACAAGGCCCCGCCCTCTCCCCTACTCCTGCATGCCTACCATGATCTTGTGGCTGAGGACCTGTCTATGGGACAGGGCTCAAAGGTCAGAAACATCATTCTGGGAAAATGTGGGGCATGTCAGTTTCCTCTGTCATCTCAGATGGAAGCTGTCTACTGAGAAAGAAGCCAGGGCTGATGAGGAGAAGGAAGGGTGTGAATAGGGTCAAGCTAAGATATGCCTGGAAGCTGTGGCTCTCTGCTCTTCACAGGGGTCTCTGGATCAGAGACAGTGGGCATATTTCTGGGAGGAGAGAAGTGATGTGGTTTGGAAGGAAAATGCCTTTTACTGGACTCTATATAGGGGATAAGAAGGTGAGTACTCCAGGTGGGCAGAGGTATTAGGGAGAGACATGACAGGAGCAGAAGAGGTTGCTGGGAGGCTGTGGGTCATAGGAAGAAAGACACATTCAAGAAAGCCCCCAGGTCCTGCTTGGGCCTGGTGGCCTTAGACAAGAGTGTGCTCCTGTGAAGACTGGGGCTGGCAGCTGGGAACAGAGACTCACAGCACATGGTAGGGTGGAGGAGAAAGTGGGAGGGCAGTTAGGGAAGAGTGGAGGTCTGACTGGTGGTAGCAAGAGGGTACAAAGAAAGGGAAGGTTACATTTGGACCACTACTCCCTCCTGTGCCCAAGGCAGACATTATTAATCGATCACGGTACTGAGAGCAGCAAAGGTCCCAAGGTCTCACTCAATTCAATGTTCTCTACAGATATCTTTGAGATTTCAAACTATGCCTCCCACTGGGGCACAGAGTGTAAGGCCAGGCATAAAGGGCCTCAGAAAGGATTTGTGGCTAAATGGACAGGCACGAATACCACCCAAATGGGAGACAGGTTCCAGTCTGGCTTGTGCCCCAATCATCAATCACAGACTATACAAGATGGGCCTGGGAGCTACAGGGCTTCCTGACATTGGAGTTAGCAGTCGGTTCTCCACAAAGCCCTGGGGAGTGTGCATAACACAAGCACAGAGTCCCCTGCCTGGAAAGCTCCACAGACATTTAAAACCAATCCAAGGTGCTGGCCACGGATCGGCTGGACATGAGCCAGTCTCCACTGCCTCTGACCTCCTTCCCCCGGTCCTGCCATCATCCCACTTTCATCACCCAGTTGATGGGCCCAAGCTGGCTAAGCTCAGTCCAGCTTCTTAACCTCTGTACTAGCAGCTTTCTGCTAATCAAGGTCTCCTTCTCCTCCCAGAAGCAAGCTCTTTCACACCCCTGGGGTCTCCATTGACAGGACATTTGCATTTGTAAAGGTATTTGCATTTCCAAGAGTTCTCCCTGACTGTCTCTGGGAGGGAAAACTCCTGGGGGAGGCACCTGTGCCCAGAGCTGAAGTGGTGGCTGCAGTCACCTGTGCAGTGGTGAGAGGGGGCGAGGGGCCTGGACCAGGGTGGCCAGACTCCCCTGGCGTGAACAGGTCTTGCTAGTGGGCATGGTGGGTAAGGACCTGGTTTCGACAGGAACATCGGGGCAAGCATGACTGGCTGTCAGTTACTAGAACCAAAGTCTCGCGAGGCAGGCACCTTGTGGGTCTTGTTTCCCATGGGGCCCTATATCAGCCAACCCTCACACACGGGGAGCCAACCCTCACACACGGGGAGCTCTCAACAAACAGAGTAAATGAAATAAGGAATGAAGACAGTATATGCGATGATTTCTGAGGTTCTTCCTGCCAGTGACAAGCCAGCAGCTGTCCCAAGTAGACAGCCTTCTAGGGAAGGGAGGACACCAGAAGGGTGCTAACTGGGAGAGGAGGAAGGGAGACCTCACAGGAAAGGAGGAGGAGGAGAAGGAAAGAGGAATGATGAAGAGATAAGATTTCTCTTTTGGGTCTCTGTCTCAGCCTCAGTTTCCCCATCTGTAAAACAGGGCTAATTAAAAACACCTGCCTCGTGGGGTTACTGTGGTGGTTAAAGGTGGCACACCTGTTAGGTGCTTTAGACCAGTAACTGGCACACACCATTTTCTAGTAGTACTCTTATTAGTAGTCTTCCTCGCCCCAATTCAACCCACCATTTTTCCTAGCCCTCTCTCAGCCTCTCTCTGCTGCCTGGGCTATTTCTGAAAGTGGGCCAGGCCAGGTGGACAGGAAAGTGGCAGGGGCCCTGCAGGAGGCCCCTGTATTCACATGTCAGTCCTACCATAGAGGAGGAGGGCTGAGAATCGGGCAGAGAGCCTGACAGGTGCTCTCAAGGTGTGGAGTCCCCCTGGCTGGCTTGTTATTTCAGACACAGTGTTGTTCTGGGCCCTCCCTACCCCGTCTTGATTTCCTTTTATTTTATTTTAAAACCTGGAAATAGAAATTGATGGGGAGCAAATTGCTCCGGCCAGCAGTTCTGTGCTTAAAGGAGTCTTTGTGGGAAAGCAATTACAGGGTGTCAAGGGCTGTCAGGGTGGCCAGGGACGGGCAGCTGCCCATGCCTGGCCCTGCCTGGTAGTCCGAGGCCTACTGGGGAGACACCTGAGCCAGCCGGGAGGGAAGCGGGACTCCTTGAAGCAATGGGGATACAGAGATCCCCATCCTTCTTCCATGTTAGGTGTGGACCTGTCACTGAGCGAGAACAGAATTGTCCCTAATCCTTAAAATGACCAGCAAGATGGGGTCACCCAGGCCACTGTAGAGATGAAGCAACTCCAGCTGATAATAATAGCTGCAAACACAGTAGTTAACGGTTTACTCTTGTGTAGCCCGTATGGGGTCCAGGCGTTCGTCAAAGGCTCTCTGTGGTTAAACCGTTTCATGTCCACGCCCACTCTGAGATGAGTACTAGGACGGCCCTGGTTATGGGTATGCAAAGGGTCCCACACTCCTTGGGGTGCTCCTTGTGCCTCTCTGCCTGTGGGATTTTTTTCCTCAGGTAGTAGAGTCACTCCACCTCTCCAGGGGCTGAGTCACTATATCAACGCCCCAGTCTCCTGGCCCTGAGCCCTGATAACTGGGGCACAGTCTCCCTGCCAGATCTCCCAGGAGCCCACAGTGGTCACTGCTTCTCAGCCCCAACTTAAGTAACCTGTGTCACATCTCACTCCCCAGCTGAGTTTCCTGTAGTCATTTCCCAAGTAAACAGCTACCCTGTCGAGAAAATAACAATAGTAAGGAACAACTATATACCAGAGACATTTTAAGGGGGTGGAGTGGGGAATGGGGTCAGAATGGGGAGGGGGAGTGCACTGGGCAATGGTGAGGGCACATGGGTGATTTGGTGCTGGGAAGCCCATGGGGATTGCAACTGAGATGGGAAAAGGCAGAAAATGATGTAGAAATAAACTGTTATATTATTTTTAAAAAGAAAACTAAACAAAACAACAGCTCCCCTGGCATCTTGGTCTCAGGGCCTGCTTCTGGGGGAACCAGATTTTAACACAGGTCTCAGCCCAGACAGGGCACACAGCAGGGGCAGGAGTGTGCTCCTTGCTCACAGATGCAGGCAGTTCAGGGGCAGCAGGTGCCTGGATCCCAGCCCCAGTCCGCCACTGGGGCTGCAACCCTGTAAGGCAGTCACGCAAACACAGAGCACAGAGAACGCCTGTCCCAAACCTTCTACCAAACCATCCAGTCTCTCGGGCCCTTGGGTTTGACTCAACTGAATGGCTTAAAAAAAAAAAAAAAAAAGCACGTCTGACCATCAAACAAAGCAAGCTGGACTGTTGCAAGCCAGGTGCAGGAGGAGGGCGGGCCCAAACCTTCTACCAAACCATCCAGTCTCTCGGGCCCTTGGGTTTGACTCAACTGAATGGCTTAAGAAAAAAAAAAAAAAAGCACGTCTGACCATCAAACAAAGCAAGCTGGACTGTTGCAAGCCAGGTGCAGGAGGAGGGCGGGCTAGCGGCTGGTTGGCAGTGAAGGAGACATTCACAACCAGCAAGGGCGCGGGGCCTCTCTGGGGCCAGTTATCATGCTGGGATTATGTGGTAGAGAACACAAAGGAGACAGTGGCAGAAAGATGCGGGGGCCAGAATGTGGCTGGGCTCCTTTAAGTGGGATCTTGTGTAAAGGGGAGATGGAGGGAAGAAGGAGAGACAGTCCAATCAACCTCCTGGGGATGCAGCCAAACCATGGCTGGGAGCATGCCCCTCAACCACCCACACTGGACCCCACCACCGTCCTGCAGCCCCCAATTCTGGCCCCTGTGAGATGCAACAGGCAGCTCCAGTTCTGGTGGGAAGAGGAACCCGGACGAGGTGGGTCCCCACCCTTGCGCCAGGGACATGTTCTCCCTCCAAGGTGACTGGGGTGGCACAGCCCCCATGCTGCTACCACTGGCAGGCACTGATTGGACCTGCATGTGCTGCCCGCTAATGAACCGTATTGATTCCACATTCTCTTGTTGTCTCCCTAAATGGCAAGACACACATCTGATAGATTAAATACCCACACGATTGCCTGGCTGACATCTCCATCTCTCCGCCTGCGGGTCCCTAATGAATTTTACAGCCCTACAACGACAGAAGAAATTAAGGTCAAAGTCCGACACAGGGACTATAAATCACTGGAGATCTGAGCCCAGCAGAGGACTGCAACCCAGCCCCTCACTCACCTGGGCTGGCCCAGCCCTGGGCTCCAGTGGGGAGACAGCCTCTGTGCAGGGGTGCAGGGTAGGGAGGGCATGCTGGGAGCGCCCATGGCCCCACCAGCCCGCTGAGTCCCCTCGCTCCTCTGTTCTCCCCGTTCTCAGTAGTCAGAATGTTTTCTTTTTTTAAACGATTTATTTATGCTTACAGAACTGCGGTACAGGCCAGAGGTGTGTGGGGGTGAGAAGATTCGCCAGAGACAGAGTGGGGAGCAGACAGGCAGATGGACTGAAACACACTGCTGAGGGGAGTGGCGGGCTGGTCAGGAGAGGTCGGCTGTGCCATGTGGGTCACCTCCCTGGCCGGGGATCGAACTCATGCTCAGTGGCTGCAGACAGCTTCATAGTGCTGTGCTTTGACCTCTTGCGCCACCAGTGTGGGCCCAGAATTTTTAACACCGATCAAGCAACCCACTTGGAAGAGAGCAGCATTATCGCGCTTATAAAGACTTGCTTTTTAAGGAGTTCAAAACAGTTTCATCACACTGTTCTTTCTCTCCCCAAAGAACAGAGAGCTGAGTGGCATTTTACAGATAGAAAAACTGAGGCTCCTGGAGAGAAGGGGCCTGTTCTGGTCATTCAGCCTACTGGGAACCTCAGTTTTTCAGCTCTCAAGTTTGGAAATCCTGTTGCAAGAGACCCCTAAAGGGATCTTTTGTTCTGGCCTTGTTTCTCCCCTGGGCAGGGGGTACCCCCTGCAGAAGCCTGGGCCACCTGAGGGAGTTCTGGCCTTGAGTTGAGTTTTCACCTGTGGTCCCACATGCTCTAGGAAGGGGTTCGGTCTCATGGGGAGGCTGTGCTGCCTCATGGTTGAGAGGAAGAGAGACTTTGGCAGCCTTGAGACTTGAGTTCATGCCTCAGCCCTGCCCCGTGTGTGAATGTGACCTTGGACACACACCTGACTTCTCTACACCAGTGTTCTCACCTATAAAACGGTGAGACTTAGTTTTATATTGCCGGGTTATTGTGGGAGCCGATGAAATAATATATGTAGCTTGCTATCAGGTACTTAATATTAATACCTGTGCTGAGGCACTGGGGAACACCCACAACACATCAGTAAGGGACTATCCTCATCACCATTTTCAGAAGAGAAAACTACGACACACAGAGGTTCTTTAGCAGAAACTAAACATCCAAGTGAACAGCATAAACATCTCAAATTAACCCCTCCACCTTTTTTTTTTTTTTAGGTAGCACAATACTTTCTGGTTAAAATACTTTATTTCCCAGCTTCTTTTACAGATAAGGAGTCACAAAACTAAGTTCTGGCCAATGAGATGAAGCAGAGTTTGCAGGGCATTTTCAGGACATCTCCTTGAAGGGAGACACAGTGGCCTTCACTTCCTCCGATCTGGAGGTTGGAATCCAGATGTGCAGGGGGAGCGCTAGCCACCACCTTGGCCAGTGAAGATGAGGCCACACTCTAAGAGTGGCAAAGAGCATTTGAAGGAGCCACCCAAGGCTGTTCACCTTTCAACTGCTTTTACAGGAGAGAGATGTACACTTCGGTCTTGTTTAAGCAAATTTTTAGGGGGTGGTTTCTAATATTGGTAGTTGTGTCGGGTGATACAAGTGACCTATTCAAAGTCCCATAGCTCAGAAATGGTGAAACCAGGGTAAGCCTGGGTGGTTTCAGTCTGAAGCCTAGAGTCTTTTGCGCTCTGCCTTGTCTATACTGGCACTTGAGAAACAGGAATTGATATCATCATCATCACATAGTAGAGCAGCAAAGGCATGTTCTAGCGATGTTCAAATTTAGGCTTCCAAGCATTAGTGGTCATGAAACCAATTTAGTGAGTCATGTCTAGCATTAAAAAAATATAAGCTAGGGCCCTCCCTGGTGGTGCAAGAGGTTAAAGCACAGCACTATGAAACTATACACAGTCACTGCAGCACAAGTTTGATCCCCAGCCAGGGAGGTGACCCACATGGCACGGCAGACCTCTCCTGACCCACCCACTGCTCCCCTTTGCAGTGTATTTCAGTCAGTTCTGCTCCCACTCTGTCTCTGATGAATCCTCTCACCACCCCACACCTCTGTCCTGTACCCCAGTTCTTGTATGCATAAATAAATTAATATTTAAAAACAAAAGCTTCTGCAAGGGAAACCATCAACAAAACGAAAAGTCAATCTGCTTAATGGGAGAAAGTATTTGAAGTATTTTTTTCTGATGAATTAATATCCAAGTTATACACAGGATTCGGGCAACTCAACAGCAAAGCAGCATGATTAGAAAATGGACAGAAGGTCTGAAAACATTTTTTTCCCCCAAACATGTACAAATGGTCAATAGGTACATGAAATAGTGCTCAACATCATTAATCATGAGGCAGTGCAGGCCAAAACCCCAGTGCTCTCCACTCAACTGATTAGAATGGGCGGTCTCAAAAATAACAAGTGTGGGTGAGGGGTGGAGAAAAAAGAAAACTTGTGCACTGTTGGTAGGAGTGTAAATTTGTACAGCCACTATGAAAACCAGTATGGAGGCTCCTCCAGAAGAAATAGAACCATCTGATCCAGCAATAACACTCACTGCAGAAAATGAAAACCTAACTCAAAAAGATATAGGAACCCCCCAGCATTATACTGTTGTTACTAACCAGCAGCATTATTCATTACAGTTATTATTCATAACAGTCAATATATGGAAACAACCATCTAGGAATGAATGGATAAAGAAAATGAACACACACACACAACCCAGCCGTAAAAAACGATGGAAAACCTGACATTTGCAACCATGTCGATAAACCTTGAGGGCATTACGCTAAGTGATGGAAGACGGACAGAGCATGTGACCTCATGTCTACATATATGGAAGCTACAAACAAAACCAACTGAGCTCACAGATAGAGAACAGGGTGGGGGTTGCTAGAGGGGAGTGGGTGAAATGGGTGAAGGGGTCCCCAAGCCCAAAATCTTTGTCACAAGTCACTTAAGTGCACAGCATGGTGACGATAGCTCATAATACTGTACTGTTTACTTGAAACTTGCTAAGAAAGTAGATCTCAAATGTTCTCATTAAACTAAAAAGAAACCTAGTAGGATGAAATACTGGGGTGTATTTGTTATTGCACAAAGCAAGAGAGGACTTTTTTATTTATTTTAGTTATGTGTATATAATGTGGAACCATCCCCTGGGGCATGAGGTTAAATATAGTCTTTATTATGGACTACATTATAAAGAAGTTAATGGGCATACGGAACATTGCGTCACTCGAGAAACAAAATCACAGCCACCGTGGTCATCCTCTCCCAAAGGGACTGAGCAGCAAGATTAAGCCACACCAAATCCACAGGCACAGCTCAACCTCTGTTCAAACCTTGCTTTCTTCCCTGCCCCTTGTCAGCAAATTGCTTCCAGGGCAAATGCTCTGGCCAGGGCTTGGTGGATGTTCTGGGACCACCCTTACCCTGCCACCTGTCCCAGGGCACACCACCTCATCGGCAAATGGCATGAGTGACCTCTGAACAGTCAGTGGGTTTGCACCACTTAGGAACCCATTCTGGGTATGGTCACGCTCCAGGTACCCGCTGTCCCTTGTCCAGGAGGTCTATTCTGTTCGCTCTGGTGTCCTCTGAGCAAGTGCAGGAACAATGGGCGCTAACTACTGAAGGGTGACTGACAGGTGCGAAGTGCAGAGCACAGTCTTTTGCACAGGAAGGGACTGTCGGGGGCAGGCCGTCACACGTTGCTTGCTTAGAAAGGCCTTAGAGGTCATCTAGCAAACCCCTTCATTTTACAAAGGAGGACACTGAGGCCTAGAGCCAGGAACTTGCTCAAGGTCACCCAGTGAATGTGTGGCAACCACCTCCCTACTCCTGTGTTCTGGCCCTTCTCCTCCCAAGGTGAACACTGATCCTAACAGCAGGTGGGCGCCCAGGAAGTGGAAAGTGAGTGGGGTGGGGACTGGCAAAAGAGTGGGGGCTCTGTCTGAGGGGACTATGGCGTCAGACAGCCCCAGGCTTGAATCCTGGCTCTGCCACTGGCAAGCTGGCTAACTCTGGGTAGGCCCCTTCCTCTCTAGGCTTGTTTCCTTCTTCTGTGCAAGGGAACAGAACAGACTGTAAAGTACATTTACTAAGCTCACAACAGCCACTCGCCAGGCCTGTGATGATGAACAGCGGTGTCTCAGATCTCTGGCAAAGGTCCGTGGCAGCAGGAGAGCTGCTCCTGCCAGGGACGGGGGATTCTGGAGGCACCAGGTAAAGAGCCCTCAAAGGCGTGACAGGTACTGGGGCTTCAGATCAATTTGCCAACAGTCAATAAGCTAAATGACTAATTTGCTGAGAACTGTCAGATCTTACCCAAGGTTGGGACAATCTACTTCGGGGTGGGGGCTCCCCCATTCTCCAGCCTGCCCCTGGCCACAGCCTTGGGAGTCTGCCCTGTGCATTCTCCCAGCCCACAGGCCCCACCATGGCTACATCCAAAAGCCGGGGCAGCAGCCAGCTGAGTTCCCAAGTTCATTCTCTCACGCACGCTCTCTCCTAGTGCCTGTCCTACCGCTCATTCCATTCCATTCCATTTTGGTGTACGGATTGATATTTAGATTAAAGAGATAAACACAGCAGAGGAGCACTGAGGCCTGACAGCCAGAGGAACTCGGACCCGTCAATCACCGTCAGCATGCTCAGCTTCCTCTCAGGTCCTGGCCAGCACAGCGCTGGTCCCTTTCACTGGAGACGAACCACGGAGCAAATTAAAAGGAGCCAGAAATACAACCTATACACCCCCAGATGGGGGAGGGGGCGTCTGCGTCGGCCTCCGAGGCCAGGTGGGGAGCAGGACTGGGTGTCGTATTTACGTGTGCGTGTGCGCGTGTGTATGTGTGTGTATGCGTCTCTCTCCCCCTCTCCAGGCTGCAGATAAAGAATTCAATTTTCTTTTAAACGGTGGGGAAATTGGAAGAGATTTTGTTCTGTTTAAGCACAGCTGGAGTCTCAGGTCTCAAGGGACTGGAGAACAATGAGATCAATTAAGATGCCCATGGTGAGGTGTGTCAGGGTGGGGGACGTGAAGACAGCACGTGTGTACACACATGTTCATGTGTACACACACACATGGGGTCACATGCACGGTGGGGGAGGGTGTCCCTAGGACAGGGAAGATGGGCTGCAGGTCCTCTTCTCCTCCTCCCTGCATCGATCTGTCCTCTCTGTTGGGCTTTGCTAAAGTATCTGGACAGGACCTACACGGTGTGTCCTGTTATCTCCCCAGCTTCTAACAATTCACGCTGGCAGTTTCTCCTACTGACTTCATACAATGACGGAACCAAGTCAAGTGGTATCACAAGTAGGGAGAGGCCTCTGCAGAACCCCGCAGGCAGCACTGTGGTGTGCAGACCCTGATGACTCCCCATCGATTACCCTACAGCACTGCCGAGATAGGAGTTATTCCCCCCATTTCCCAGAGGAGAAAACAGAAGTCCAGGCACAGGAAATAACTTGTGTGAGTGCAAGCTGCCCAGGAGAAGCTGCAGTGGGTCTCGGACCCAGGGCAGCTGTCTGTGAAGGTGTCGGACCCTCGGGCAGGTTGGGCAGAGAGGAAGATGGGCAGACTGGTGCTTGGGGAGTTAGGACATATTAAAAAGGCAGGTCTGTGATTCAGACTCGGCAGGTACTACTTACTGCTTGGGAAGAAAACCAAATCCAGCGCACACCCCAGGATTCATGGCCCTGTCTGCAACAGCACCAGCCTCCCCGGGACAGACAGGGCAGGGGAGTCAGGAACCTTTCCCCTTGCCCCACAAGGCCACTGCCTGGCTGGAGCTGAAGGCACACTCTATCACTGGGCTGAGCAAACTGTGGGCTGGTCCTGGGGTCCCACACCTGTCCAGTCAGGGCTCTCATGTACCTCCCCTTCTTGCGCTGACTTCTCTGCCTCGGGGAGAGTCCTGTCTTAAGACACTCCACTTTCTTCCCATGCCCAAGGCAGAGAAGGCTGTGGAATGCTGGAGACTTGCTAGAGGACTCTTGTTCCTCCCAGATGCTCATCCTCCTCAACATCCCCTTCTCACTGTCTGGGGCCACACCGTGAATAAATCCAGAGACTTAAGCTCAGCACTGCAGAAGACCAGGCTGGCTCTTTGCACGTCTCGGATGCAACCTTCAGTGGCTACTTCTGAAATGCCCACCGTGGCTCACAATGGTGGAAGAGGGAAGAATGTGTGTCTGTGCTCTGTCTTCTCCACTATCAAAGCAACAGTCCAGTGGCTGATCGTTTTTGGGGTGGACAGCAATTTCACGGGGAAGAGAGGCCACGCACCCCACAGGAGCAAGCCTCCATCTCCCTCACACCACATCCCACTCAGTGCACCCTGTCACAGGACCTTTGCACATGCTCTTCCCCCTTTATCCACTCTACTTCATTCCCCTCCTTTACCAATTCTTCTATTCAAATGCCATCTCTCTGGGAAGCTTTCCCTGACCCCAGCCAAGTCAGATGCCCTGTTATAGGTTCTCACAGCTCCCGATCAATCCATCATAGCAAGTAATACGGCAAGGATTCAGTTCTTAGTGTTACTGTAAGCCTTTTTTAAGAGACTATAAATTTTTTCGAGCATCACTATGTCCTCAGGAACACATACCTGGCACACAGTAAGCATTCAAAAAACACTTGTTGAATGAATGGCTGGATTTCCCTCCTACTGTCCAGCGATACACACAAACCCCGCAGCCAAGGTACCAACTGACCAGGTGATAGGGCTGCTCCAAGCCCAGCAGAACCCAGCACGATGCCCCATGGCCTCCCCACCTTACTCCTGTGGTCAGGTCAGGAAACAGTACTGGAAAGTGAGACTCACAGAGCAGCCTAGGATCACGGGGGTAACAAACATCACTGCGTAAAGAACGGGGAGCCACAGGCATCTGCTGTGCATGCACACACCTATGTGTGTACTTTACACAGATGCTACACACAAACACACCTCACATGCTTACACGTGCATGTGGGTGTGAGCACCCCGCGCACTCCCTTTCTGTGGGGTCACCCTTCAGAGGCCCAGCTTCTGCTGACATTTGTCTCGCATCCTCTTGCTTTCAAGAAGCCTTTCCTAGTAAAGCAGGTCTAGGCTGCCTCAGGATCCTGCTTCCACCCACAAAGTCTCCCTGATCAGATTTTTCCCATCTAACCCCTGAGCTACCTGGGACCAAGCGGGCTGGAAATTCACCTGGTGGTGCCAGAAGCACCCAGAAGCACAATGCCTGGAGTGCCCCTGTGGCCAGCGCTCCTGGATCCTGCAGAGACCAACTCCTCCCTCTGCCCTCGGCTCTGAACATCACTGAATGGACAAGCTCAGTGGCCTAACACAGCCTCTGGCCAGGCAGCCTGGTGGTTAAGGTCCTGGAACCTGGGCTCAGGCAGCTTTTTGATGGATGCCAGTTCAATTACTTACTAGTCTAGGGATCCTAAGCAAGTTACTTAACCTCTTGACCCCCAGCTTCCTCATCTGCAGAAGGAGATTGATAGCATCTACTTATGTTAGAAATAACGTACACAAAGTGAATGGTTTACAGTCAGTTCTCAATGTGACGGCTACTGAAGTGACCGCTGCAGTGGTAGCATGATAGCAGCAGTCCCAGAGGTCATCTTAGCCAGCCCCCTGCCTCTGGGCACGACTGCCCAGACAGGGACACTTTAACTCAGCTGTTATCTTATGGGTGAGGTGCTGAGACAGGAAGCCGCATCTGTCCAAGTCACCGAAGGGGCTGACAAGGAGTCGAGCTGGGGCTCAAGGTTAAGCCTTAGAACTTGAGGTACCCACTCTTCTCCCCTCTACCTATGGAAACTTGTTTTGCTGTAACTGGAGGCTGTAAGAACCTCGAAACCTAGGCTGGGGCGTGTGTCCCCAAAAAGTGAGACTCAACTGAGATGCCCAGCCCAGCCCTCTCCTCTAGCATTTTCTCTACTGGTCAGCTGCTTCTTCCCCCCAAAAGCAGGGCCATTAGTGAGTATTGGGGGGGGGCATCAGTAGGCTCTGCCCTGGCCTTCAGTACAAGTTCAAACATTTCTCTTTTCTTCATCATTTTTTTCCGACACAACTGCCCATGAAACATTTTAATAACATCACAGAAAAGGTCAGGAGAAGGAATTTCACAGTGCCTAAATAGGCAGCTATAAGTTCAGCTCCTCCTCTAGCAAAAGAGGTGGAGAAATGCGGCTGACCAGAGGTCTGTGTGGAAGATGACAGGATGGGGGTGAGTGTGACCAGGGAAGGCCAGGGTGTGGGGGAGGCTACAAACCTGCTTTCTGCTAAGGCTCGAGGACCCTGGGGACCTGGGGGTGACATGGCTGTGATCAGGGGGTGCTTTCACATGCTCGTGACAGCAGCCGTGGGCGGGCTCATGCCCATTTCACAGACGAGGAAATGAAGGCTCCTCGAGGTGCTCCTAGACACAGCAATGGCAGGGACACCAGTGCCCACATGGCCTCACTTTTGTTCTGGGCCCCTTTAGGCAGCTAGAGCTTGTCATTAGGTGAAACAGCCCCCTCACTTCTGCACAACCCCACAAACCCTGGGCTGGGTAGGTTGAGGAGCAGAGGGGTGAGGCTTGGACAGAAGACCTGGGATGGAGCTGGCAGGATAAGTCAACTCTGGGCAGCGTTGCTTATGTGGCCACAGAGGCGGCTGAACAATTCTGCTAACCCTCTGGTAGGCCTGACAGGGACTAGAGAGGGGGTGTAGAGTGGCCAGGGATTGATCCCACACTTGATGAAACCCGACTGAGCACTCACTATACTGCCAACCCTAGCCTGGACTGGAGCTGACACATGGTCCTTGGCACCAGCAGCTGGCCACCAGCCAAGAGGTGTTCCTTCTCACACCTCACACCCCACCGCGCTTTTGAGTGTTCCCCCAACCCTTCCACAGAGCCACCAGAAAGTGGGCCTGCAAAGTGAGCTCACCATTCCCAGCAAGAACGCCAGGGAGGAGCCTCCTCATGCCCACCAAATCTGGCCTTGACACCAAGGTCTTTGCCACGAGGTCCCAAGCCTGTGGGCACAGGGCCTTCTCTACCATGTGGCCCCTATAGCATAAGCTACTTAGGTTTCCTTCACCGTGACATTCTAAGGCAGTTCGGAAATGAAGACAGTCTCTGGGTTCAGGAGGCCGGAACCTCTGGAACTTGTTCTCTGGCCAGGCTCCTATAGGCTGGAGAAAGCCCGGGGTGGGGGTGGGGCTGTGCAGCACAAGGTGCCTGATGGCCGGGGCACCGTGGTGAGAGGCACAGGCTGGGGAGGTGGCGGGCAGGAGAGAGCCACAGCAGACTTAGTGTTTATGTCTGACGGCCTGCCTAGCTAAACATCTGTTTGAAATATTAATAACTGTCAGATGGGAAAGGCCTGGGGCTCAATACGTTTCATACCATCTGTCTGTAGAGTAAACACACTTTGGAGCAGGAGCCTGGGATCAGCGGGCGATGTCTCTGCTTGGCATCCAATCCTTTTTTGTACAACAGAAGCCCCTTTGGAATAGCCCCTTCTGCACTTTTTAGCTCCTATCATTTGGATAAGGCTGAACCCAACTCTGGCTCCACCGAGGGGCGCCTAAGTCACCTCGGCAGTTCCTATGATTTATCTGTTTCAAGGAGACCCAAGATGACCCAGGGAATTAGCTCTGGAACTTTGGCTACTGAACTATTGAAAATGAATATTTTCCCCACTAGGGTTGACAAGCTGGAGAGAGGTAAGTGTAGGGGTGCTGGTGTCCCCCTCTGCCAATACAAAATACCCGAGCTCAGAGCTCTGCCTCAGGTCAGAGTCTTACCTGAGTACCTGGATACAGCCACGCCTGAAGCCACTTACGCTTTGGAGAAACATGCACCAATCCCTTTGATCCCTGCATCCCCTAAGGATTTCTGTCCCTCGGACCCAGGAGCACTGACTCATACAAATGGACACTGGGAGCACTCCTCATCAAAGTCCCAATCAAGGGCAGCTTGGGATGCCCAGGGGCCTCCAGGCACTCCTCCCTGGACAGGTGCTCAGACAGGAAGCATCACTTTCCTTAGAAAGGCTGGCAGCTGTCCTCATCACAGAACACTTCCAGGGCTCCTGGCCCAGTCCCTCTTAGAAAAGCCAGAAAGCCACAGTGTCCCTAGTCCAGCCTCGTCCTCCTCCAGACCTCTGTCCACATTGCTACCCCATCATGAAAAGTTCAGATGCTTTCACACAGCAACACTAAAGCTTTTGGGTGGCCTGGGATCACCCCCTCTCCCAAGATGCTTCAGAAAAAACCCTCCAGCTGCCTCCCCAAGGTCTGCCCCAGAGCTCAGTGGCCCTGCATAAGGGTGGGCACTCACCAGGACTGTCAGCACAGAGGTCCCCACGGTGACATTTTCGTACAGGCTGACGTTGTATAGTGGCTGGCTGAAGATGGGCCGGTTGTCGTTCTCGTTGATGAGGGTGATCTTCACCTTAGCATAACCCACGTGGTCGGGCACGCTCTCATTGGCAAAGAGCTGTATGTGCAAAGCAGGAGCCTGGGTGAGCTCCCCCATGCTCTGGGATCCCGTGCCCCATCAGTCCTGGCACCTTTGCTGGTACCAACCCAGAGCAGCTGTCAAGTCACTGCTTAGCTCGGGAGTGTGCTATTGTCTGCTCAGGGGGCTAGGAGGAGGGGCCAAGAAGGGCTGGGCTGGTGGGGGTTGGCCAGGTAGCAGAAGCTCCAGGTGGGCTTCTGAGGCTGTGATGGCACCTGATAAAATTCCACTCCATTCCTGGGTATTTCCTAAAAGGGGGCTCAGTGGGACTCTCTGAGTCAGATCCATAAGGGAAGGGTGGGGAGAGGTGAAGGGGGAATTTCAGAGGATGGTGCGACCCCCGGCCTGCTCAGCATCCCCCCCACACACGAGGGGACAGTGAGAAAAGCCTTACATCGAAATCGTAGCGGTCCACAGTCTCGTAGTCCAGGGGGATGGCCACCCGGATGCGAATGTCTGCTTTCCCTTGGACGGAGGTCGGGGAGATGATGAAGTGGTGGGAGTTGTTCCCCACCAGGTAGACCTCGAACATGCTGTTCAGACCCTGGGGTAAGGACAGAGAAGAAACTAGTCAGGAAGGGCATCAAAGGCCTGGTGCACGGCTGGCTGGAGAAGCAGCACTGCTTGGTGGGGAGACCCAGGGCCTGTGGCAGAGTTGATCTGCCTCCCCCTGTGGTGATCCAGCGCCCCTGAGGGATCCCGGCCCAGCTCCCTGACATGCCCCCCGGCATACCTAGGCCCTCTGGGATGTGCCCTCCAGTTCTTTTCACCTCCATCCTCTTGTTGCCTGCCTACAATGTCCACTCCAGGGGATGTGGAGGCTCACTTTCTATCTCACGTTCCCTTCCTCTGCCCTAGTAACCCTGAGCAGGGAGACCCACAGGGAGATGAAGGGATAAAGAGAAAAGAGGGCCAGAAGGATGTGGAAGGAAGAGAAGTGGCCACAGAGGGGCGGACAGAAGGCACAAGAGATTAAAAAAAAAAAAACAAAACATCACTCTTCCCTCTTCCTCCTTCTGGAACATGCCAGCTGGGAGAATACTGGTTTGCTCACACAGGGAATGGGGATAACCCAGATGGTTGAGTGGCAAAGTGAACCTGGGGACTCACTCTGTAGCCACTTCACGGTGGCCTGGAGGACACTGGAGGTAGCCCAGAGCTACCACGCCAGGCCAGCAGCCCAAGGTCATGGGGGTGGGGGGCTCACTCTTGGTCAGGTGTGTCTGAGCATTTTATCCAGAGCCAGAGCTCAGGCGCCCTCAGATGCTGTCCTCCAGTCCTCACAGAAAGTGTGTGATGGCTCCATGTCACCCAAGTCCTCAGATCTGGGGGAGGACACCCTAAGATGGGGGGTGTGGTTTACTGACTCCCCAGAGCAGAACCTGCTCAGAAAGTGATTCAGTCTCCTTTTTCCTCACCCACCGCACACACACCAGGATGGGTGGCCTACAGGTTGTAACTGGCAAACCAGTCAAGAGCCTCTCTTGACCTTTGCTGCAAATGTCCAGGTTACTGGTAGAGCTCTCGGAGCCAGGAGACATCCTCCTGCTCGTCCTGCTTCACCTGCCCTGGACCCAGGGCGCAGCATGGTGCGTATTTCTATGGACCTGAAACTGGCAAGGGAAGTTCACCCTTTCTCCTCGATTCCCCGGGGGATGTGGAGAGGGCCCCTTCTGGAACCTGGTTCTGCAGCCAGGCAGCCTGAGGGCTTTCTTTAGTGGTCAGAGGCGGCTGTTGCCAGCGAGGCTAGAAATGGCACCGGGCATTCAGGCAGGAAACGACCCCTGGGGAAGCCTGTGAGTGCCCACAGATCTTGTGTCCTGCGGCTGTCCTGTGGGCGTGCCAATGCATACGTGCAGTGGATACATGCTAATGTTTACCCATCGGTCTCGAGATTTTTTCCATTTACACTACAAATTGGTAGAGCAAGGGTACTTCCTGCATTGAGCCTCTTCTCAGAACCGGCGCCAGCCAGTGTTCTGTCATTAGTGTAAGGGCTTGAATGAGAGGTGGAGCTGAGCTCCTTTCGTCTTCTCCTGTCAATCCTGGGGTACAGACAAGCTGGGGGCCTCCAGAGTCCCCAGTCCGGAGCAGCTCCTGCAGATTGTGCAGGCAACGCTTCTCTAGTCCTGTCGGACTGTGGAGTTTCCACTTCTCCCTGGTGTAGAATCCATCCGTCAGATGGAGGGGACCAATTAAATGCCCGAAGGGGCACTAATAGCCAAAGCTGGTGGAGTGTGACAGCTCTGAGCAGGTGACGCCTCCTCCTCCCCAGACTCCTGCAGCATAGGACCTGGAGGCCTAAGAGGAGGGGAGTGAACTGAGCTGTGCCCAGGCTGGGGCCCTGGGGCCCCTGTGAAGCCCCCGCTCCATGGTGCCCACCACACCTCCCCAGCCAGAGTCGTCCCAGGTTCACTTACCAAGTTCTAGCAGTGAGAGTCGGCCAAAGGACATGGAGACAGAGGAGGAGCCGAGAGGTGTGGCGAAGAAGCAGGAACAAAAGAGAAAAGATGGTGAGAGCCTAAGGCGGGACAAGGAAGGAGTAGAGGCAGGCCCTGGGGGAGCACCCTGCTCCAAAACAACAGCTCACTCTACAGAGGGTGGTGCCCATCCTCTGGGGGTCTTTAAAAGGGGGGTCGGGAGGTCTGCGCAGTCCCACGCCTAGAGTGGGAGGGGACAAAAAAAGAGGAGCACAGGGCACCAAGTGTGAAGAGGGGCTCTGTCTTCACTCAGAGGGAGGCTGGAAGGGGTTAGGAGGCGGCTGGCAGGGCCCCTGACCCTATGCCCAGGAACCTGGACAAAACCCCTACAAGAAACAACCCCAAGCACTGTCATGTTTAAATTTTCCTCATACAGAAAAAGCGAAAGACATAGCACAGACATGCAAAATTTGCACAGCTCCACAGCATAAAGGGTGTGTAACATGTCACCTCGCGTTGCCCCAGCCATTCCAGGGCCTTTCCCAGGGGTAACCACCATACCCCACTTATGGCTTTTTTACCTCGGAAACCCAGTTGTGCAATCATCCCAGGCCCCGTAAGTTCACTGTTGATTTTCGCAGACAAAAAGAGAATTCTGAAGCCCTTGGCATCACCTTACAGGCTTTAATGCTGAGTCTGGGGACAGACCAGCAACAGGGAGACAGCAAGTGACAGGCGGGCCCAACACCCCCAGTGCTGTCCCTGCTTTAACCCTCTCAGCCAGGTGCTGGCATTTACATGTGTGAATGCCCGTATGGTCTGCTTCTGGGCCCAGATGTTCCTAATCAAAGGCTCGCAAGCCCCACGCCCTAGAGGGGGGTTGTTGAGGAATGCAAGAGGCAGGTGCAGGCCATAGAGGTGATCCTGAAAGCCCGAGCCTCCCATTTTCCCTACACCACCCTTGAGCACCAGGTATGGCTCCCCTCATTGACACAAACAGCTCTGGGTCAAATTTTTTCATTTAACAACATGTCACGGAGCTTGTCCCTATACACATACATGATAATGTTCACAGCGATAACACAGCACATATTGTTGAGCACATTTGAGAAGGACCCACACACTGTTGAGAAGGACCCTGTTAGGCACCCACTGGGCTCACAGTCAACTGAACACACTGGAGGTGCTCTGGAGTGGGTGGGCTTCCGCAACTTTCCCTCACCCGTCATCCCGCGCTATCCTCTTTCCCAGGGCCAGCAGGTGGAGATGAAGGAACTCCAGAGCTTAGAAACCAGCCAGAGGAACTGGAGTTCAGAGGGGCTGCAGAAGCCTGAGGCCTCCCAGGTTGCCAGCAGCCGCATAAGAACAAGAGGCCGGGCTGGTTCCAGGCCAGGATACCACCCTCCACCCCTCACTGCGCTCCAGGCCAGCGGAAGCAGGGCCAGGGCCTACTGTGGCTAAGCAAGCCCTAACTGCAGCGCCACTGTGCAGAGTGGATGGCACTGGACTTGAGCCAGTAATATTACCAGAGCAAACTGAGATGGAGATGCAGAACACTGTAAGCTAAGAGTAAAGCAGGAGGCGAGGCTTCTGAGAGGGGAGTTTGAGCTGGTTTCAGGCACGGAAGGGAGATGGCCCTGGTAGAGGAAAGTGGCTTTAACATGAAGTGTTCCGTCCTTTGCATGTATTGCAATCACCTGGAGGATTTGCTAAACATCGCTTGCCACCCTCCCATTCCAGAGGTCTGGGTTGGGTCTGCAAATTTGTTTTTCTAAGTTCCAGGTGATGAGAACCACAGTTTGACAATAATTGGTCTAAGCAAAGGCATGGAGCAGGGGTGAATAATTAATGAGGCAGACAGGAGAGGTGCTGGGCCAATGTCCATCCATGTAGGAAAGCAAGATGGTGGGGACAGCAGGAGGCTTTTTCTGGGAACCCCACTGCACAGCCATGGAAGCCAGAGTCCTGGCGCTGGGAACACTAGGGACAGAGAGCGAGGGCAAATTTGGCCACCAGGCCTGTGTGGAACCACAACACCTCATGCTGGCTATGCACCCCAAATGCCAATGAGCTCTAAAAGTAACAGAGCCCAGGGCCCCGTGTCCAGTCTCTTGGGGGGAGGGGAAGGTGCCAGGTAGCTGCAGCTTTTCTTAGCTTCTTCGGGAGCCATGTTGCAGGGCCACGGTTGAAAGACTTCAGCCGAGGCAGGGAGGACAGCTTGGCGGCTCCCACAGAAATGCAGAGGGGCAAGCAGGGAAGACACAGTGGTGGTTTTCCACTGGGCGGCATATCAAAATCACCTGGAGTGCTTTCAAATATTTAGGTTGTCCCCCGACAAAAAGAAAACCAAGCAAGATTTTGTAATGCTCTGCAGATACATCATTCCAATGTGCACCCCAGGATTAGAACCCAGCCGGGGCGGTGGTCCTCTAAGGAGGCTGCAGAGACCAACCGCATCAACATCACCAAAGAAATACTGTAAGTAGAAAATGTGGGGCCATGCCCGCCTCTACTGAATCCAAACTCGGCGGTGCTCAGGTTTAACAAGGCGGCCAGGTGTTCTGACGCTTGCTAATGTTTGGGGGTCTGGGGCTGTAATGGCAGGGAGGTAGAAACAGTGAAGAAAAGCAACCTGCTAGATTCAGCAGAGGAGCCCCTGAGAAGAGAAAGCTGAGCAAAGCCCACATCGGGGGCTGGAGCTGTGACCAGTATAGTGGCAGAGGATAACCGCGAAGGACTGTGGAGATGCCTGGGAAGGTGGCACCAAGCCTGGGGGAGGCTCAGGTTGCCTACCTGGCCAGGCAGGAGCATTCAGGGCTCACAGGGTTTCTAGTCCCCTTGGGGGCAGTTCTCTCTTTTTGATGTGCCTGAGGGTCATATGGATTTCCTGAGGTCCTGGCACGCCTCTCAAGTGCCTAGCCCACCCCTTCCAGAACCAGCCCAGGTGGCCAATTCCTGCTGCGACTAGGCTTGTGACTGACAACTTGGGGGGTAGGGAGGAGGTAGGCTCTGTGTGTGTGTGTGTGTGTGTGTGTGTGTGGGAGCAGGGGTGTGTCACTCACATAGTGCGCTAAACAGGTGCTAAAACTCCGTTCACCGCAGCATTGGGCTGGGGAATTCTACTATGACAACAGCTTCCATTTTGATCAAGCCCAACTATGTTCTTCACATACCTCAAGCAGAATCTTCACAACAGCACCATGACTTCAGTGTCAGTCCAGTCCTTTTAAGGAGAAGGACGCTGAGGCCAGAGAGGGTAACTCGTCTGGGCTGCAACATTGCCAGGGAAGGATTGGAACAGGGCTTGCACCTGACTTTTGCTGCATCTAAGCGCGTTCTGCTCCTGGGCGCAGAGAGCTCTGGGAACACCCCACTCGAGACTCCTCCTCCCGGCTCCCAGTGGGAGGAGCGAGGCCCGAGGGTGAAGCGCCCCGCCCCTCCTCCGGGTCAGGGAGCTAGGCTGGGAGAGGAGACCCGAAGCCACGGTCCTTGGAGGGGGAGAGCCCTGCTCCTTCCGTCCCGGCTGGGCATCCTGGCTGGGCATCCTGGCGGGCATCCCCTCACCCTGGCTCCGTGTCCATGTCCCAGGGGAGCTGCTTCGTGGGTGGGGAGGGAAGGAGGGAGCAAGGGAGGCGGGGAGACGCAGGGGCCCTCTTAGAGCTGTCGAGAGCAATTTTGTTGGGAAGGGAGATAAAGGGGGAACATCAAAAGGAGCCCCAGTGAATGTGAGAGGAGCCGGTGGATTAAATTCCCTTCCAGCTGGGAGAGGCGATGAGGAGGCTGATAGCTGGCAGCCGCAGGTCCCAGAGCCGAGGCCCAGCGCCAGTCCTCACAGCCAGGGCTGGGGAGCCCGCGGCTGCCCGCGGGCAGCGACTGCTCGGCTTTATTTATTTTTCGGAGGGGTAAGGACACTGAGATCGCTGATAGCTCCCCGCTGCTGGCCCCCACCCCGTGTGGCTAGCTGTGACTGAAGACTTAGCCCCGCCGCCCTGTGTTACAGCCCTGGCCAGAGGGGACTGCCTCCCCAGCGCACCATTTCCCCAAGCACCATTTCCCCAGATCGAGCCTGGCCTCAGGCTCCTGGAAGCTAAGCCGGAGGCCTTGACAGCGGTCAGAGCCGGCACTGTGGGGAGAGAAGGCTCTCGCCCCTGGTCTCTGCAGCACCCACAGCAGCTGGCCCCTCCATCCCAGTGGTCACTTAGTTCCTGAATTGACTCTGCTGGTCCACCACAAAGAGCTCATTGAGTGCCCCCAATCCTAGACAGTCGAGGGGCGGTCCTAACTTCAGGTGCACTTGAAGTTATAGCTTGTGCGTGTGGGCGCGCGCACACACGCACACACACATGGCTCTTCCCCCTCAGAGATGCAGCCTGGCTGGCCCCTTCTGAGGTGTCCTTGGGCTCCCTGGGAGCTGGGCCTGACTTCCCTTGGCCACCACCTGCTGCTCTGGACACTAGTGCTTTCTCCCTCTGTAGATGTGGGTTCTCCCAAAGGGAGAAAGTCTGGCCACCTCCAGATCCCCCCTAACATGAGGCTCTGCCCCTAGCCTGGTTCTCCCCCAACTCCCCACCCAGGTCCCTCTGCTCACTGCTGGGAGATACTCAGCCCTCTCTGCTCTCTGTCGGGGTAGTAGCTGAGTGGTGACCCGGTGGTGGGAGAGGTGGGAGATCAGGGCTCAGGATTGCGGGGGGCATAAAGCATACCCCAGGATTCAAAAGCCGGGTCCTGTCTTTGCCCATTGTGGTTTGGTGGTTTGGCTGGTGACACAGGAATTTTTTTTTTTTTTTTTTTTTTTTTTTTTTTTTTTTTTTTTTTTTTTTTTTTTTTTTTTTTTTTTTTTTTTTTTTTTTTTTTTTTTTGCCTAAGAGGGAGGCTCCCTCATGGCAGGAAACTTGTATTTTTCCTTTATAGCCTACATGCCCAGGCCTACCCATGAGCTATGAGGTACCCTGAAGGAGACCGAAATTCCTTCTAACGGAAGAGGGTGGACCAAGGTCATGCAAATGCAGGGAGGACCAGGGAGGAGGTGGTCTTTACACCGACTGGGGCACTGTTATCAGGGGCCAGGGGACTCAGTGGGCCGCTGGGACACCCTTAGCCCGAGCGGGGCACAGGCTGCCCCCAGAGCCAGTGCTACCCTTGCAGAAGTCCTGTCCAAGTGAGCCGAGCAAGTCTGGGATGTGAGTGAGGCTTAAGCTCCAGCGTGGCTCCTAGAGCAGGAGTTAGACCTGACTCAGCACTGCCCGGCTCACCTGCGTGATTGTGCACCACTGAGTTTACTTTCTTGGGTCTCTATTTCCTTAACTGCAAAATGGGAAGAATGAAGCCTACTTGATAGGTCTCTTGTGGGTGAACTGCAAAATCTTGGCAAACTGCCTGGGGTGGTCTGAGTGCTCAGTAAAGGAGGGCCCAGGAGCAGAAGCAGTCCCAGGAAGGAGCAGATGATTTCCAGTCTGGGGCACCAGGAAGGAAAACAGCGTGGAGGTGCAGGCGTGAGGGGAGTGTCCCTCCACACACCGCCTCCTCCACTAATCCATGGTATTGAGCATCGGGAAATAAAAGTCCACAAAGATGTATTCTTTATCATTCCTTTGTCTATCCTTTCACTTACTTAACCCCAGTGAGACATACCAAAATGAACCTTGGCAGAATGCAAGCCTCCCCTCCTGCCTCAAAGCTTGCTGCCTCCACTCCAGTGCCCTGTGTCTACGGCAGGCACCACCGCAGTGTCTCTGCTCCTCTCTGCTTCCTTGGGGCAACTGTCCCGTGCCCACCCCAAGTCTGGAGGTCAGCAGCAGGTATCTGGATCTGCCATTCACTGCTGTGTGACTGAGGCAGCCCCTCTTTTAACTCTCTGGGGCTCAGTCTCCCGACTTGCAAAACGGGAAGCTTGGAAGCTTGGATTGGGTGATCCTCTAAGGATCCATTAACAGTGGCTGCGGACCTGCAAATTGCTCAGCTCCTCCAGCTCAAGGTCTCTCCCACCCTCCTGCTACTCCTATCTCTTCCATCTTTTCCTCTTTTCTGATCTTGGCTTGCCTCTCTCCCTCTTTCCTGTTTCTGTTCCTCTTCTCTTTGGTTTTTCTTCTCCCTTTCATCTTCCTCTTTTCTGTTCCTCCCTCCCTCCTTTGCCTCCTACCTTCATCTTCCATGGTCCACCCCCTCCTCCTCCACCCCTCTCTGCCAGGCTCCCTCCCCCACTCTCCCCAGGTTATCTGTTGAATTCCACACACGCCTGCACAGACGGGATCAATCCGAGGCTGCCTTGCCTTCAGCTTATCTCTGCTCCAAATGATTGATTTTCCCTCTTTAAGAGTAATTTGCTGGTGAATTCCATGTATTGCAAAAACCCCTGTGAAATCTAATTCAATCCGATTGGCAGCTGGCACTTTGGAGGAAGAATACAGAGAGCTGTCAATTTCATCGCTGGGACACGTACATTATAGAAGAGGGCGCCAGGTGGGCAGGGCTCCTCACCTGCGTGGATACACCTCCCCTTCCTCCTAAGGGATCCTGTCTTTGGCCCGCAGCTAGCCTCGGCTCTTCTGGAGAATGAATTATAATGCACATTGAGTATCTGCATTAAGGCGAATAAAGGACTTTTGAATTCAGTTTTTTAAATCTGTAGCTCCCCATCCTAGTGCCCGGTAGGGATCTCAAACTTCCAAAGTCCAGCTACACCTGGCCATCTGTTTCTCTCCTTGCACCCACCCTCCTTCTCCAACCGATCTCCTCCTGGAACTGGCCAGAGTCCAAACTCCAGGGACCCTGCAAAGCCCACGTTACATGGTGGCAGCTCAGTCCTGCCATCTCTTTCTCTGCTGTTTGACAGGTGCATTTGGCTCAGAGCCCCAGTTCCTCCCCAGGCCATGTGAATTAGAAATGGTGGGACACTGCTCACCAGTGACCAGCTGTCCCAGTTTGCTTGGGATTGGAAGATTGTAGGAATCTGGGACTTAAGTGCTAAAACCTGGGAGGCCACAGGCAAGGCAGGGTAGTAGACTTTCAACTCTACAAGGCGTATCTTTGAGAACCCAGCAGGATTAGAGGTCACACGACTAGTGTAGAAAACACAGAGTTCTAAGCATGTAGCTCCAGTTATAGCACCCAGTGTCCTACGCTCCTCAAAGGTAGTGCTAACTTCATGGGCTCAAGACCCCTGCAGCCTAGACTGTTTCTCCACTAGTGCAGACGACTGGTTTTGCTCAGTCCTAGTGATCTAGGTGGGTGAGTGTAGGGTCAATGAATTCATCAGGCCTTTTATGCCACGGCCTCTGTGGCTATCGCCTGCAGGCCAGATTGTGTCAGTGCAGGAGGCACTTGGGAGCACGTGACACGCATGCCTGATTGGCCACCTGGATCATGGGTGCGTGTGCACAGGTAAGTGTGTGCACCTGAGCCTAGAGGCTGGGCTGCACGCGGTGTGACGAGAGAAGAGGCGGGACCACGAGACAGGAGACAGAATGAGGCCACAAGGTGCTTCAAAGATTCCCTGGGGGCTGGGAGGCGCCTCTGCTCAATTTCTGCCTTTTTGATGCTCCTGCCTGTACTTCTAGGGACATTTACACCCCACTTCTGCCTCCTGCCCCAGTCCCAATTAAAACTCCAGTGCAGAGTGCCACTAGAGTAAGGGCAGGGGGCTGAAGCCAGGGATGGGCATAAGACAAGTCTAAAGACACTGACAGAGTAGCAGACTTCAACGTTAGAAACGTGTCCACCTGTGCTGAGACGCATGTGCAAGACAAGGCCGCAGGGAAAGGACTGCTCAGCCTTGGACTTGGGCCTGTGCCTTTCAAACATGGTCCCATGCAGGCAGACGGGAGGGAAGAGCGGGCACCACCTGGCTCCTTGGGGTCTTGGGAGGTGGGGACAGAACACGTTGTCCTGAACGAGGAGCTTGCATCTCGTGATTCCTAGGTGGCCCTCTCCATCCTCTGCCCGAATTACTTGTCCAGATGGCCTATGCCAGCACTCCTCTATCTGACTGCTTCCTTGGCCTGCTCGTTTCAGTGTCTGTGACTCCTAGCACTAGGATCCCCACAATTAACCTCTCCCACAAATCTTGGATTCAGTCCCTGTCCGCCCATGCTGTCTGCCATTATGTTTAGTCATATTCCTCATTCTGAGAGTATCATTTATGCTCAAGAACAATCGATGGCTCCCAACTGCCTGATGAATTAGGTTTAAACTCACTGTGGCGGGCCAGGCCCTCCAGCTTACCTTTCTGACTTTTTAGGAGGGTATACACTACATCTTTGCAGAACTCAGCTAACAGCAAAGAAGAGGTGGTTCCCTGAGCCTAAAAGACCACCAGTGGAGATATTTATACTGCTACTTTTCATTCATCTTTTTTGGGGGGTGGGGTGGGGAGAAGTCTCCAATAATTTATAATTTTTATAATTTACATGCCATGAAATGGGTATTTTGGGACATACAGTTCTATGAATTTTAACATTTAAAGAGATTTTTTACTCTTGTGCAACCAAGATTCAGAACAGTTCCACCACCCCCAAAACTCCCATGTGTTATCCCTATACAGTCACCCCTTTACAACCCCTAATCCCTGGTAACCACAAGGGGTTCCCTGTCACGACAGATTTATCTTTCTATGAATGTCATGGAGTCATGCAGGATGTTCCTTTTGAGACTGGCTGTTTTCACTCAGCACAGCGCCTTCCAGAACCATCCAATTCTCACTCACCTTAGTGGTCTTATTTAAGCATAGTCCTGTCACTGTAGAACTAGCTGCCATATCTGCTGGGGTCTGTAGGTTTGGGGGCTAAGTCCTGCATCCCTCAGAGGGGAGAGCCATCAGGCGTGTTAGGGGAGGACTAGAAGGTTGGGGGGGGGGGGTGGGGTGGGGAGGAGAGAAAGGGAAGAGGATTAGGCAGGTTAATAAAAATAAATCTTGATAAGCCTGCTCTGGAAATGTTAGTCAGTTTGGACATTTCCTAATGAGATCAATTAAGAGTCGTTATGCTGAAAACAGAAAAGTAAACACAGATACATATGCTAATGGCTAGCTGCTGATGGATGTTAAGGCAGCAGCCACAAGCTCCTGCCAAGAATCATCTCGCCCACTGCCTCAGTCTCCTGTCCTCCAGTTCTGGGGCGGAGGTGGGAATGGGGGTCCTTCTCAGTGTCTTTGCTAGTGCAGCCTCATGCGCCCTAATGGGAGCTCTGGGGTGCCTGGGGGTTGCTCAACCCCCCAGCCCTCCTCTCTGCTCCATCCAAGCCCCTTTCCTGGTTGAGTCCAGCTAGACCTGTGGCTTTACAATCCAGATGATGTTGACACATCTCCATCTGCAACCAGATCCACAGTGAGTGAAGGCTGCCGTCTCCTTAGCCCTTGGAGGCTCCTGGGGAGTCCCCCCCCCCATTAGATGCCCAGGATCTAGGAGCCAGCTGAGCTTACACTGGGAGAATGAGATCTGCCATAGCTAGAATATTCATAACGGAGAGTTTACCAAATGCCAGCCATGAACAACTCCCACCCCACACTGCTTGTTGGACATTTATAGCACTCCCCAGCTGCCTCCTTGGCATTCCCATTGGGAAGTCTAACAAGCTCGTCAAATGTCATGTGCTGAAGGCTAACCTGCAGATACCCCTCCCCTCCCCAAAGCTGCTGCCTTGCCGTCTCAGGAAGTAAGAACTCCATTTTTCTAACAGCTCAGGTCAAATATCTAGTGCAGTCATTCTCATCCGCCTTCCATTGCCTCCACTCACACACCCACTGGCAAATCTATCGACTCTCTCTTCAAATGAGCTCAGGAGCTGACCGAGTCCACCCCTCCACACCACCGCCTCGACCCAATTACTGTGCTCACCTCCTAGAAACAGCCCCTTCCTGTATTGTTCATTCACCCCGGGCATTCGGAGTGGCCTTTAACAAGATTTCTTTTTAGATAAAATACACCATTTTAGCCACCTTTACAGTATGCAATTCCGCGGGCTTTGGTATATTTACGATGTTGTACAAACACCACCACTGGTCCCCAAACATTTCATTATTCCCAAGGAAGCCCTGCCCCCACCAGCTGTCACTCCGCCTTTTCCTCCAGCCCCTGTGGTCTTGCTATAGATTTGCCTCGAAATTTCTAAAATTGGAAAATTCTAATTTCATCGTGTGGAAGTGCCTGCTCATTTTCCACACAGAGAATCACAAACCGTGTGTGCTTTTGTGTCTGGCTTCTTTCACCCAGTGTAACATATTCTAGGTCAGTCCATGGAGAGGCATGGGTCAGCTCTTTATTACTGCAACAGCTGGGACATATCCCACCATTTGGAGAGAGCACATATTATTTATTCACTCATCAGTTGATGGGCATTTGGGTGGTTTCCACTGACATCTTTTGGAAACTTCAATCAGAGGAAGTCATTGGTTCTTTGCTCAGAAGCTCCTCAGGTAGCTTCCAGCCTCACTCCCCCTGAAAGCCAAGCCCTGCAAGCATCTGGCCTCTCAGATCTTCTCTCCTGCCCATGGGCCTTCTGATATGCAGCACATGCCCACCTCGGAGCCACCGTGCTTGCTGTTCCTTCTGCCTCCAACATTTCAAACAGCCCCACTTCCTTGATCCCTCTGCTCCCAGCACTCCCGTACCACACTTTATTTTTCTCCATAGCTCTCATCATTTCTCTATTGTTTGTTTCTTTAGTCTTCCACCTCTGGGATAAAAGCTGCCCATGTTGAACTTGGCTGTGGTGCTCACGGGGTCTGGAACAACCTTGGCACACAGCAGGTGCTCAATAAATGCTTGTTGACTAAATGAGCTAATGAGTGCATTCCCATGTCCTGTTCTGCTCAATGCAAGAGGCCATCAAGGGCCTCTCTGGCCTGCGGCACCAGGATCTTCGGGTCTTGTGTGCTTCGGATCTTTTGCCCAGCTCTGTGACCTCACATAGGCAGTCGCTCTTTGAGCCCAGTATTTGCTCAGGTGGCAAGAGCAGAGACATCATCTGGTCACTGACACTAGACAGAGGGCACTTGTCAGAACCAAGGAGAAAAGACGTGCTCTGTACCTCACTCACCTGGGATATAAAAGATGACAACCTCAATTCTGCAAATCCCTTCTTACTCTATTCCTTTTTTAAAGGAAGTGGGCTACAGGCGGTGAAATCAGGCCTGGGCAGGGAACAGGGGGATCGACCTGAGGCCTCCATGGACAGAACAACAGCTTTGCCTTGTGATGAAATGCCCCTGCCCTCCACCTGCGTATCCCTGCTCCCTTTCAGCAAGAGCCCAGGAAGGCAGATGAGGTGCTACCTCTGGGGAGGAGGTGCCTGGTGCCCCATCCTCAGCACTGCCCGGTGGGGCTCTGCAGTCACCTTACATGCTAATTAGGCCACAGCACTGGGGTGAGAAACCAGGCACAACTGGAAGTTGAGCTGTAAGTCCCCCTACCCTCCAATAAACAACTGATTGGCGTGGAGGGGTTGGGTGTGTGAGACAGGAGCAAGCAAATGGGGCAGGCAGGCAGAGTAGGAAGAAAAAACTACATTCTAGCGTGAGACTGGGCTCCAGGGTGAAGGGGCACCATGGTGGGTGTGGAGCAGCCACGTGGAGGTGGCCAGGGAAGGGGTCGAAGCAAGTTTGTTAGTCCCACTTCTGATGCTGGTGGGGGTCTTCAGGCCAACCAGCCGCAGCCTTCAGGCGTTATCAGGAAACGATTCCGCTACATCCCATCAGTGCCAGTCAGTCTGGTTCACCAGCCTGGGTAGTGGTGTGGGGAAGCAGGGAGGGAAGAAGACCAGTTGGGAAGTGGGCAGAGGGGTATAATCCTTCAACTCCAATAGGAAGGGTGACTGCCTGCTTCTGGAGGGGGTTCAGGACTGGGAAGGGAAGGGATTTAGGCACCAGCACATAGCTGCTAACAGGTCCCGCCTGCCTCGCACCCCCTGCCAGGGCCACCGAGCCTGGTGTAAATGGCATGCTAATTAGATTTATGGATGAGACTAAATTAGGAGGTGTCTGAATCGTGCAGAGGACACCCTCTGGTCCTCGGGGAGGTGGGAGCTTAGCATGCTGGGAGGAATCACACGACGGGATGCAGCCACACACAGAAAAATCCTAATAATCATCATCGTCCTAAGAGCCTCAGTGAAGGCAACTGGGGAGAACTTAATGGGAAAAAGCAGAGATGGGGCCGCCCTGCTCCCCCTGGCTTCCCTTCCAGTGCGGTTTTGCTTTGAAGTCAATAGATATTTTCCTGGAGAGCCTAAATCTTGGGGGAGGAACCCTAGGAATGTGAGCTGAAGCTGTGATGCAACACAGGTCTTGCAAACAGACCCCTGCTCACTGTCAAGGAGAGGGCAGAGGAGGAACAAAAATGCAGAGTGATGCCCACCCAGGCCCCTTCCAGTAGCAGCTGTGTTGACGTCCGCTGGGTGCTTAACCCCTGCTACACAGTGGCACCATGGAAAGCCTTTTAGAAACAGGCATCAGGATGGATGCAGTGGCCTGGGTAGTGGGGGTAAGGCAATTCTGGCCTGTTTGCCAGTGCTTGGCCTTGGTTGCTCCCTCGACTAGAGTCCTCACCCCCCACCTCCTTTCCGCTTACATTCACTGGTGAAAAATCATGGGCTGGCTGTGTATGTGTGTGTTTGTTTTTTTTTTTTTTAAAGATTTTAAAATTTGTATATACAGAACTGGAGTACGGGGGCAAGAGGAGGATTCACCAGAGACAGAGTGGGGAGCACAACAGGCAGATTGACTGAAATGCACTGCTGAGGGGAGCAGCGGGCAAAACAGAGAGGTCTGCTGCACCATACGGGTCACCTCCCCTGGCCAGGGATTGAACTTTGTGTTGCAGTGGCTACGATAGCTTCATAGTGCTGCGCTTTAACCCACTGCATTGCCAGGGAGGGCCCATCATCCATTTCCTTTAGACCCCTCCAGGGGGAGTCCGTGGGAGCTGAGTGAGTTTTAGCTGGGTCCCAATTATCTCCCTATTGGAGGGGAAAGAAGAATCTGGGTGCTTGGATAATCAGACATCCAACTCCACAGGGTCCTG
Source organism: Condylura cristata (assembly GCF_000260355.1). NCBI lineage: Eukaryota > Metazoa > Chordata > Mammalia > Eulipotyphla > Talpidae > Condylura > Condylura cristata. The sequence continues at coordinate 37,799,052 of NW_004567112.1, forward strand.
GCAGACCGCCCTTCCCTCTGTCCCCCACCTCTCTTCACGGCTTCCACAGCTGGATTTTTAGTGCTAATGGCTTTGGGAATTAGGAAAACTGAGGCCTGTGCCCTAGTTGTCACCAGCAGGTAGGGTGAGCCTAGGGCAGCTGGAATCACTCTTTAAGGTGGCAGGGACATATGTTTCCTGTCTCCCTACTGCAAAGCAGATGCTGGTGCCATGAGGTCCTCTGACAGTTGGGTGGAACCTAGGGGACCCCATCTCAGAGTAATTTCTATTTCAAGGACATAAAATAAAACACGTAAGATTACAAAGTCAACTCGTGATTTTGAAGTAGATTTATCAGATTCCTTTATAAGGGTATTTTGATAGAATTATGTGCCTCTTAATGCATTAAACAATCAGATTTGGCAGGATGTCTGATGTATGCAATACTTTCAAAATAGTGATGCATGTAAACGATATTTAGAGATCTCTGTGACATCTGTAATGTGAAATAAAATATCTAAGTTTTCTCTCGGGGTCAAAGTCACAGGTATTGCGGACACGTGTTCACAGTGGTTTGTTTCTATTTTTATAACCAAAGGCAGTGCCAGTGCTCAGTTACTGGTTATTAAAACCAAGATGCAGATTCCCCCCATTCGGGCTCCCCGACTCCCCACTCTCAAGGTAAGAACCCCTGCAAAGCAGCTGGATGCGGTCTCAGTACCGCTAGCCAGATCCTTGCAGGACTCCATGGGGAGAGGGGCCAGAGAAATTACGAGCTGGACAGATTGACTAACAGGAACAAATGCAAAAATACATTCAAATAAATACGAGGTTGTGGGCTGTGGCTCCCTGACAGGCCTGGAACACATGTGGAATGGAAAATGAGAGTGATGGATAAAAATAAAGGCCAAGATAAGCAGGAGAACAAGAACAATCTCCCCTTCTCTACCATCTCCTCCCTTTCCCCCATCTTTACAAATAAACCAAGTATCCTGGAATATTTTCTCTCTGTCATTTGATTTCTTTTATTTATTTGGTGATGTTTTCTCCTTGGGGAGGTGGGTCATTCTCTGTTTTCTCTATGCCCCTCAAGCAAATGAATCGTATCATCTCCTGCCTGAAATAGGAATTAGCTCCTGCCAGATGTGTCCTCATTCACCTCTATAATGCAACAGCCCCTCCCCGTCCCTGCCTACTGCCCACTCCTCACACTCCCGCCAGCCACGCTGCCCGCTTGACAATGGGGACCCCGACCGCATGCAAGCTGCACGGGACTGAGAGCTTAAGGCCTGCCGCTGGGACCCACTTGCAGTGTGACCTTGCAGGCATCCCTGAACCTCTCTGAGTCTTGCTTCTTCCTCTTGACCTCCTCTCTCAGTAAAGGACACAACAATACACATCTCACAGGACTGGAGACAATAATAAAAGATTTAAAGGGTGCTTTTCCCGGACCAGTACTGTTCTAGGTACACATATTAACTCATTCAGCGCTCAGAGGAGCTCTGTGAGGTAATACTATTATTGTATCCACTTTACAGTTAAGAACGCTGAGTCAGAGAGATCAGTATGTACAGATCAGAAATGGCAGAGCCAGGCTTTGAACTCAGCTCCAGACTCCTGATTTTTCAACACACCAGCTGCCTCTGTCTTCCTATCTCATGCAGGGGTGGTCCAGGAGGTACCAAATAAACAAATACAAGAATGAGCTGGGAGAGGTGTGCTTGGTGTGTGTGTGGGTGCCCACAGATCCACCCGGCCCCTTTGCCTGGAGCAAAGGGAAGGGAGTTGCCTGATGTGGGGGGCAGGAGCAGAGTTAGGAGTATCAGCAGTGACAAGCTCCTCACCCCAAGGACAAAAAGACTTAGAGTCTTAAGACTGACCTGGCCCATGCAAGGACTGCCAGAGGTGGCCCTGAGGCACAGATTGGGGACACGGCTGTCTGGAAGCACTGTGAAGCTGGAAGCAGGGTGAGGCAGGACCTGGCTGCATCTGCCTCCTTCTCTGGCCAGTGGTGTTTATTCCGGGAGCCAAGGTAGTGGGGTTAGAGTCCAAATCCTGCACTGATTTTTAACTCAGGGGTCTGTCACTAAGACAGAGCCCACAGAATCCCCTTCTTTTCTTTTCTTATAAAGATTTATTTATGTATACAGAAGTGGGGTACAGGCCAGAGGTGCAGGGGCAGTGAGAGGCCTCACCAGAGACAGAGTGGGGAGCAGAACAGGCAGATCGACGAAGTACACTGCTGAGGGGAGCAGCGGGTGGGTCAGGAGAGGTCTGCCACGCCATGTGGGTCACCTCCCTGGCCAGGGATCAAACTTGGGCTGAAGCGGCTGCAGGGAGCTTCACAGTGCTGTGCTTTAAAGCGTTGCACTACCAGGGAGGGCCCCAGAACCCCCTTCTTAGAATAACATGTTTAATCACATAAAACACACGCTCAGTGTCTTTCTGGGAAGAGTTGGAAGGTGATTGCTATGGGACTTTCAGGTTTCATTATAAAGGACTGGGGTTCTGACTCCTTGCAGACCAACTAAGAGGAAAACGGCTAAACTGCAAGAGAGCGTCAAGGTAGACTCAAGGAAGCACCTGCTGGCCGAACAGGTAGCCAAGGAGGGGGTGAGGCTGCCCTGCAGGAGGCTTTGCTGGTTTCCCTGCACCCACCCACTGTCCATTGCAACACAGCAATGGGCCCTGACTGTCCATTGCAACACAGCAATCAGAGGGCTCCTTAGGAAAGGTGACTCCGAACACGTCCACTCCCTGGCTCCCCACTGGGCTCACAGAAACAGAAAAACAAAACACCTTCCCGTGGTCCCTGCTGATGGCTGCAGCCTGGCTCTATGCTCCCCCAGTTCCCCGACAAGTCACAGGGGCCTCTTCTGCTCCTTGAAAATGCCAGACCATTTCCCGATGGGGACCTCAGCCCTGGCAGGGGAGAAGTAGCTGCTCCCAGTGTCCCCATTGGCAGTTCTGCGCGACTGCTTCCCCCACGCCACTAACCTCGAAAGGCCTTGTGGGGCCATCAACTCCAAAACAGCCCCGACACCACTCACCCAGCTTACAGTCTTCTTGATGCTCATTACTGCCTGCCATCGTGTCAGGCTGTGGCTTCCCTACTGGAATGTGATAGAAGCCCTTGGAGGGCAAGGGACACATGTTCACTGCTATTTGCCAGTACTAGGCACAGAACTGGTGCGCAATTATGTCTGGTCAGTGAGTCAGTGCATGCCCCCCACCCCGGTACACTTCAATAGAGTCCCTCAGAAAGGCCAGGAGGGCTGGCATGTCAGGTCTGAAGGCCTTTCTGAAATGCTCCCAATTCCAAGAAGCAGCCAGAGATGGGCAACAGAAGCCTTTCTGCCCAAATACAGGCACCCAGTCCCCTACGCCCATCCTTCTCCTCTGCAAAAATATTCTCAAGGGCCGTAGCAAAGATGCCCTGAAAAAATTGTGATTAAGAAATGAGATGAAATAAAGTGAATGAAATGCTCCCAGCTTCTGGGAGGAAGGGTACAATACACAAATGGTGTTTCTCCAGGTGGGCAGGCGAGTGGAACGGCCAGTGTCCAGCTCTCTGAGTCAACAGGAGGGGCCATGTCTGGTGCGTGGGGGCATTCAGGAGCAAACCCCTTTGCTGGGCTTGTAAAGCAGCCGGAGGCAAGGATGGTCCCGCACACCCCCAGCCCTTTAGAGGCGGGATGCCGGATACAGAAAATCCGCTGGCATCTAAGTGGAAGAGGTGGTTTTCAGGACAGCTGAGCAGAAAATTCCACCCAACCTAACCCTGTGTCAACAGGAAAACATAACAACCTGCGGCTGCTTCAGCTGCAGGGTCTACTAAGGGGGTACTGAGGAGCCCGCCCCCCGCAGCACCAGGAGAGGAGAAACTGGCCAAACTGGAGAACACCAGAGAAAGACGATGCAGCAAGGGAGTGGGTAGATGAGGGGGGCAAGGAGGGGGTGTCGGGGGCTTATTGGGTGCGTGCTGCTCATTCTTGGTGGCTTCCCAGAACACAGAGGAAACGCCCAGCAGCCCTGGGCACAGGAAGGAGGCTGCCACAGCCTTTAATTTGAAACTCAGAGATGAGCTTCCACACTAAGGCTGACTTCTGTCCTTTGCCTTCAGATTTTTTTTTTTCTTTTTCTTTTTTTTTTTTATTGCTATTTGCATTACAACCATCTATTTGCATCTCAACTGTCACCCTGTGCAAATGGGTTGCTGCTGGTTTCAGCCACCCCATTCCTTCCTTCCCTGGCTTCTGTGTGTTTTCTATAGCTGGGCAAAGGAGGAGAAATTACTCAGTGAGGCCTGACAAAGAGGATGAAGTCCCTGGGAGACAGAAGAAGCCTCTTGCAAACACCTTTGTTGTCTTGAATGGTCTGGCAGGACCTGATATTCAGCAAGAGACTGAGCAGAATCTTAGATCTGGAGGGACTGCAGGCATTATGGAGCCTGTGAATGAGATTAACATCCTTTTTAGGAACTGTGGCCACAGAGTACTTGAGGAGAGCTTGCACTGCTTCCTCCTTCCCTTCCTGGTTTCCATCGGTGCCCTCTACTGCCCCACAGTGGACTTTTGAGGTCAGCACAACGGCATGACCCATCCATTTGGATAAAGCCTTGGGCCTCCCCTTGCGACATTTATCATTCAATGTCCTTCAACTCCACCAATGTCTATTTCTGGAGTGACTTCCAAGTGCCAGACAGAGCAGGAGGCACTGAGTCACACTGGTGACTAGAGGCAACGCTCCTGCCCTACTTGGGGATCATCACTCTAATCGAGGAGACAGACATCATTGAGGGCACCTCAGTAATAATTGCCAGACCACAATGGTGGTGAGTGCAAGATAGAATCACATGCTGAATCTATGACCTCTCTTCATGCTCCTTCCTTCTCCAAATTTGCTCAGTGAACACATTTTTCTGCCACATCTAGCAAATCCAGATCATCTTCAACCCAGACACAAATCCCAACAGACATATTCTGTCCTTAGAAAGAAAACCAAAGATATGATGATTTTTTAAAAATCTCTTTACAACAACTTCCTGATTTCTCTTCAAGGTTCCCCTTTTCCCAGACCCTGGGAGCTTGGTTAGTGC
>NW_004567112.1:37804629-37807623 GCF_000260355.1 Condylura cristata
CATTGATGGATACTGGATATTTTATTTTTTTTTTTTTTTTTTTGCAGAGTTAAGCAAATAAGGCTTTGGAGAGGGTCAGTGACTCACCCAAGGTCACAGAGCGAGCAGAGGGCAAGGCTGGACTTGAACACAAGTCCTGTCTGATTCCAGAACTCGTGTCAAGAACTACTACACCAGAGCTTGCAAGATGGAACCCAAATTCTTTGTCTGGGTCTGGGTCCCAGCCCACCTTCCCACCAGCTGATGATGGAAACCTGCATCTGTGAGCTGCGTGGGCAGGGCCTGTCCCTCTACCTAACTGCAGCTTTCTTTCTCTGGTCTCCTCTGGGCCACTACTCATCCTCACTAGCCCTGCTGCATGCCCTCTCATAACCTGACCCATTCCTCTAAGGTTCAGCCCCAGTACCCTCACGCCAAAGAGCTTTTTCTTGCCAGCCTGGCCTACTTCCCCTTCCTTGGCTGAACTCCAGAGCCCTCACCACCCACAGTCACTGGACCCTGGACCCACACCCAAGTCCCAGTGCCTCTCCTCCCTTCTACACTATTATTAGCTTAAAACCAAGGATGGGGTTTTCTTCTGAGGTTCTCATTCACATAGCAGTGTCTAAAGAGGGGGGCTGCACGCCTAGGGGTTACACAGTGATACATGGAAGCTCGATAAAGTGCTAGACCTTATTTTTATACCTTTTTACCACCACCTTTAAAAACATCTACATGTTTGTATTTGTTCTTAAATGTACATACTACATATGCATAAATATAGACTGGCCCCTTGGGACAGGGACCTGAGTACCTCAAGGGCCCAAAAGTAGCTCCTTGTAAACAGTAGGGACTCAGTACAAACTTTGGTCATCTTAGATCGGCATGGAATGACTTAGCAGGAGACGGAGGCTCGTCTGTGCATCCATGAACATGCGCATGCACACACAAATACACAAATGAGCTGGACGGATTTGCCTTGTGACCCTAGTCCTTGTGACCTGGGAGACACCATGTCCAGTTGAGAAAAGCTGCCAGGAGATGAGGGCAGGAAATTGGAGGCAGTGCCCCAGGCTAGGCATGCTGGGTGGTTTGCTGAGCAGCCAGTGTGGAGGGGCAGGAGGACGGAGGAGGAAGCAGCCCAGGCCAAGGCCGAGCAGGCCCCGCGTGAGCCGTGATTGTAGAGAAGCACCATGGGCTGGAGAACCTAGTGGGATTCCCAAGCAGAATGGGCCAGAAGAAGAGCGGTGATAAACAGAAGTCCTATTACCGACTGGCTGATGATGGGCCCAAGGGAGAGCAAGAGGAGGAGTCTGAGGAGGAGGGGGCTGAGGGCTCAGAAGGGGAGGCAGCCCCCCAAACAAACCCAGTTTGTGGACTATGAAATAAAGTGAATGAAATGCTCCCAGCTTCTGGGAGGAAGGGTACAATACACAAATGGTGTTTCTCCAGGTGGGCAGGCGAGTGGAACGGCCAGTGTCCAGCTCTCTGAGTCAACAGGAGGGGCCATGTCTGGTGCGTGGGGGCATTCAGGAGCAAACCCCTTTGCTGGGCTTGTAAAGCAGCCGGAGGCAAGGATGGTCCCGCACACCCCCAGCCCTTTAGAGGCGGGATGCCGGATACAGAAAATCCGCTGGCATCTAAGTGGAAGAGGTGGTTTTCAGGACAGCTGAGCAGAAAATTCCACCCAACCTAACCCTGTGTCAACAGGAAAACATAACAACCTGCGGCTGCTTCAGCTGCAGGGTCTACTAAGGGGGTACTGAGGAGCCCGCCCCCCGCAGCACCAGGAGAGGAGAAACTGGCCAAACTGGAGAACACCAGAGAAAGACGATGCAGCAAGGGAGTGGGTAGATGAGGGGGGCAAGGAGGGGGTGTCGGGGGCTTATTGGGTGCGTGCTGCTCATTCTTGGTGGCTTCCCAGAACACAGAGGAAACGCCCAGCAGCCCTGGGCACAGGAAGGAGGCTGCCACAGCCTTTAATTTGAAACTCAGAGATGAGCTTCCACACTAAGGCTGACTTCTGTCCTTTGCCTTCAGATTTTTTTTTTTCTTTTTCTTTTTTTTTTTTATTGCTATTTGCATTACAACCATCTATTTGCATCTCAACTGTCACCCTGTGCAAATGGGTTGCTGCTGGTTTCAGCCACCCCATTCCTTCCTTCCCTGGCTTCTGTGTGTTTTCTATAGCTGGGCAAAGGAGGAGAAATTACTCAGTGAGGCCTGACAAAGAGGATGAAGTCCCTGGGAGACAGAAGAAGCCTCTTGCAAACACCTTTGTTGTCTTGAATGGTCTGGCAGGACCTGATATTCAGCAAGAGACTGAGCAGAATCTTAGATCTGGAGGGACTGCAGGCATTATGGAGCCTGTGAATGAGATTAACATCCTTTTTAGGAACTGTGGCCACAGAGTACTTGAGGAGAGCTTGCACTGCTTCCTCCTTCCCTTCCTGGTTTCCATCGGTGCCCTCTACTGCCCCACAGTGGACTTTTGAGGTCAGCACAACGGCATGACCCATCCATTTGGATAAAGCCTTGGGCCTCCCCTTGCGACATTTATCATTCAATGTCCTTCAACTCCACCAATGTCTATTTCTGGAGTGACTTCCAAGTGCCAGACAGAGCAGGAGGCACTGAGTCACACTGGTGACTAGAGGCAACGCTCCTGCCCTACTTGGGGATCATCACTCTAATCGAGGAGACAGACATCATTGAGGGCACCTCAGTAATAATTGCCAGACCACAATGGTGGTGAGTGCAAGATAGAATCACATGCTGAATCTATGACCTCTCTTCATGCTCCTTCCTTCTCCAAATTTGCTCAGTGAACACATTTTTCTGCCACATCTAGCAAATCCAGATCATCTTCAACCCAGACACAAATCCCAACAGACATATTCTGTCCTTAGAAAGAAAACCAAAGATATGATGATTTTTTAAAAATCTCTTTACAACAACTTCCTGATTTCTCTTCAAGGTTCCCCTTTTCCCAGACCCTGGGAGCTTGGTTAGTGC
>NW_004567112.1:37807723-37882659 GCF_000260355.1 Condylura cristata
AGGAAGGAAGCAGAGACTGGAGGGAAGGCTAAGAGGGGCCCATACTGAGGCACTGGAGGGAGGTGGTGTTAGCATGGTCTCCTGCTCTCAGCAGGCCCATGCCTGCACGCCAGGTGGAGATGAAGGAGCAAGCAGGTGAGTGAGGCTAATAACCCATGGCTGCTGCAGTCAAGGTCAAGGGCCAGGGAGGGCCTGACAGTGCTCCTCGCACTGATGGCAGGTCTGCCCAGAGTTCCCTTTCCTCAGGCTTTGAGGCACTGCCTCACTCAATCAGTGGCTGGGGCTGGGAAGGACCCTTGTGGCCCAGGTAGATCCGTACCCTCTGAATGGGGTTCCCAGGAATGGCACAGCAAGTCACTGCTTTTAATTAAAGTCAGCCATGAGTAGCCTATCCCGGCAGCAGTTGGGAGCTGTGATTCGACCATATCTTCTGGGGTGAGGGACCCCAGCAACTCTGTTCTCTTACTCTGCATTGCTGTTTCCTAACCAGACAGAAGCTTCAGGGAAGCCATGAGAATTAGAAATGGGGGAAGCCCCCAGAAACTGGGTATAAACTTAGTAATCTGAAGTGAAACAACAGAGAACTTGGAATCGTAGGATAAGAGTATGGGCCTTGGTCCAACCGCCATGGAGAGCTGTGTGGAGTTGCCTCAAACTACTAAAAATGGATCTTCCATATGATTCAGCAATTCCACTCCTAAGAATCTACCCAAAAGACAAAAACCATTAATTCAAAAGGATACCTGCACCCCTATGTTTATTGCAGCACAATTTACAATAGGTAAGCTACAGAAACAACCCAGATGCCTCCAAAATAGATGACTGGATCAAGAAGTTGTGGTATATTTACACAAAGGAATATTATTCAGTAATCAAAAAGGATAAACCCCTGCCCTTCACAGCAACATGGATGGCGCTGAAGGGATTATGCTCAGCGAAATAAGCCAGAAAGAAAAAGAAACATATCAAATGGTCGCACTTATAGGAGGAATATAAGGGAACCAAATAAGGAATCGGGGGTGGGGTGGGGTGGAACCAGCGCTGGTGATGTGGGGCTGGAGCTACGGATCCTTGTCGGGCATTAGAGCCTAATAAGTAAAAATCAAAATTATCAGGTAACTATAGATCAGAGACATTCTGTAGGGGGGGAGGAGGGGGAAAGCCCAGGACAGGGTGGGAAGCGCACAAGGGACTATGGTGATGGTGCACAGATGAATCGGTGGTGGAATTTCACAGGGAAACCATGAAATTCTGTACAAAAAAAAACACTGTACAAAAATAAAGGATGAAATAGTGAATATATTTTTTTTAATTAAAAAAAAAAAAGAGTATGGACCATGGGATGAACACCCATGATGTACCATCTCATCCCTGAAATGGGTATAAAAGTCCCCAGGCTGTGTGGCCATTAATAATAGGAAGGTCCAGCAAGGTCCCTGTCTCTACCTGATGGGGTCCCAAGTAGGAGTCCCAGGAATCAGCTCAGGAGGAGACAGAAGTAATGTGCCTCAGGGAGCCACCCACTGGACACTGCTGGAGGCCAACACTGGCCCGGCACCCCTCCCCACCCCCAGCTGGGATGGTGGTGTCTACCACGGGCTCTCACCTTCACGGTCAGGATGAAGCCATGGCTGTACAGGGGGTTCTCCCGATCCAGAAGGCCATTCAGGGTCAGTGCCCCGCTGATGTAGTCCAGGGCAAAGATGCTGTTGGTATTCCCTGCAAGAGAGAGAGACTCCAGGGGTGGCCGTAACCAGTGCGGGTGATGTGGGGCTGGAGTCACAGTTCCTTGTCGGGCATTAGAGCCTAATCAGGAACTTAGAAATGGATGTTGGTCCAAGGGATAATGGACTGAGAGTCCACGACCCAGCCATGGACAGCACTGCCACACAGGAGAGATGACCTTTCAGTCTTCTGGCCTCTCTGATGAAGGTAACACGTGCTCGTGGCTTGTGCTAACGCGTCTGTGACTCCATCAGCACTTGTCTTTTGTTTTAGCACAGCATGGGCTCGGGACTCGGAGCCTTAAACGTTACAGTCTGAATGTCTGTGTCCCCCAGAACCCCAGTGTTCAAACACTAACTCCCAATACTGTGGCGGTAGAGGTGTGGGCCTTTGGGAGGTGCCCAGGTCTTGAGAGTGGAATTAGCTCCTTCTCAAAGAGACCCAACAGAGTGTCCTTGCCCCTTCCATCACATGCGGGCACAGCCAGAAGGTGCCCTCTGGGAGCAGGGAAGGGGGTCCCCATCCTGGCATGGCATGCTGGTCTTGGACCTCTAAACCTCCAGAACAATCGATTTGTGTGAGCAGTAAATTTCTGTCATTTATATGCCAAACAGTCTCTGGTACTGTGTTACCATCCCAAGGGACTAAGGCACCTTTGTTTTATTGTCCTTGTGCTCATTTTTCTTTTCTATTCTGTTCTACTCTACTCTATTGCTTTCCACCCCACCCCATCCCATCCCATCCCAATTTTCTACACAACAGTGTTACAAATACAAAGTTTCCTTTTATGGTAAATGAAATAAAAAAAAAAATTCAATTTTAAGAAAAGTACTTATTAAAATGAAAATGACATGTTAACATACTAGCAATAATCCTGCACAAATGACATATCTCAAATGGAGGCCTCTCTGTCCTCACCCTGTCTCCCCAACAACTTCATTCTAAGTGAGTTCCTACAGGTGCCCTGTGCCCCCACTTTGGCCTCCTCAGGTCTCCCAGAGCACACTGTTTATTCCTGCTCCCTCATCTTTCAGTGTCCACTTCCTTCTCTTGGGCGCCCCTCTTCCTCCCAGTGCTAGTCCTCCTCTCCTCCTCCTCCAGGAAAGCAGCCGGCTCACCCCTGCAGTCCTCACTGGTTAAAGTCACTGTTCTCTGGTTGCTTCCTGTGTTTCATGTCACCTTCCCACCCAGCCTAAGCAGCCCTGAAGATGGGGCCCTTTCATGACTATCCCCCAAAGAACCTGACCAGTCCTGGACACTGGGCAAGCATGTTTCTGAAGATAACTTCTCCCAGCCCACCTGGGCCAGGCTTGCCTGGACCCCTGCTCTTTCCAGCAGGCTGTGAATTCACCTGAAAAAAAATCTCAATTCCCTTCTGCTCTCTTCCTCAGTGAGCAATGTCTTGGTTTATGCACACACGCACTCCCTGACATGTTCACTCATATGTCAGCAGCCCCCTGGCCAGGCCACTTGGTGGCCAGGAGGCACTGTGCTTGGCATGGGGGCGGGAGTGGAGAGCAGGCCTTAGTTTGCCAGTAACTGTGATTCTGAAGCGCTGGCAGCTTTAAGACCTACAAGAATCAGCATCTCAGTTAACAGTAGGGCAAGGCTGTTCATACGTGTGGAATAGTTAGTTCAAAAGAAGAAAGCCTCATGGAGGAAGTGTCATCAGCTTCCTATACCATTTGCCAGTTGTGTGGCCTGGGCAACTTACCTAACACCCTTGGTCTTGGTTTCCCCAGCTGTAAAGTGTAGATAATAATGGACCTACCTCATAGGGTTATGAAAATTAAGCAAGTGCTCTCTTCTTCTCCCCTCTCTCTCTCTCTTCACACACACACACACACACACACACACACACACACACACACACACCACTTAACATTATTGATAGGTTCTCAGAAACTTTGACTTTAATCAAAACAACATATAATGAAACCAATTTAAATGTAGGGTAGTTGGTATAAACAAGAGTTATGTTCCTACAGCATATTTCTGGCCACACAATCATCACTAACATTTAAATAAAGACCTGAAACACTTGTAATATTAATCAATCACTTGTATGCAAGCATTTATTTTCCTGCCTGCTTATTCCAGCACAGGACCAGGATGGCTGGAGCCTGTCCCAGCAGCTCAGGCAATAAGTGGGGAGTGGCCCTTGACAGGATGCCCTTCCATGACAAGGCTCACCCCCCTGTGCCCCACACGCATCCAGATGGGGACATTTGACACGCCATGAACCTCAACTCTGCGAACGACATCTTTGGGATGTGGGAGGAGACCAGAGTACTAGGGGCAAACTCACTCAGACCCAATCAGGATGACAAAATCTATACAGACAGTCCTGATTGGGAATTGATTTTTTCCCTCATCAATATTAAACCTAAGTGACACTGAACAAGACATTGTTTGAGGACCTGCTGGATATATACAGACTTGGAACAGCTCCAGGTACTGGGCATGTATTCACTAGGTGCTGTTTTGAGTGAGGGGGGATGGGGAAGGGGATGGAGAGACATGGACTCCACAGGTGGGTGCAAATGCCCAGGCTATCAACACCCATGGGTGGACACCAGGATCACCCATGGAAACCCCTGCATCACCTGTTCTGCCCCTCCCCCCAATCCAAAGGAATCTGTGTCCAGGGAGGGACTCATAGCACCTCTCGGATTAACTTGGGAGAAAGTAGAGGGGAGACGATTTTCTAACATTAGACTTTGGGACAGATGTCTGTTGTCAGCCACCCTGTGCTGGCCAACAACCGGCCACTTCTGCCTGGCTGGTGACTCGAGGTCTGCTGTGCGTCCTGTCCATTGCAGGGCTGGCCTAGGCTAGGGAGGAGCTCGTGATAGCTGCAAAGCCTGGTAAAGTCTCATGCCACTCTCAGACTGTGGGCTTGGGGACTCTGACATAGGATCAGGCGAGGGAGGGGACATCCCTCCAGCCTTCCCTTTGTCTAAAGCTTCCCCCTCTGGCCATAGAGAGACCCAGGGAACCTTCCTGCTGTGTGTGTAGTGGAGAGTCAGGGAGCCATGTAGATGCATGAATGGGAGTTTCCTTAACTAGATATTTGCTGCGGAGAAGTAAGACATGCCGGCTTTCATCTGTTCACCATTAGCTAAGCTACTCAACAATTACGGAGCTCTACAGTGTGCCAGGGATACATTCTAGATGGGTAAGCAGCCCCTAATGGGGTATCCATAAGACAGGGTGATCAGGGCTGAGGTGGAGTGGAGCATGGGGCATCCCATGTCCCCTTAGGGGATCCTCCAAGCTCCCCTGAGCTGGGCTTCCTGAGGCAAGACCTGTCCCCCACTAAACACACACTGGAATGGGCCCCACATCTCCAGGCTCCACAACCAGCATCCCATTGTTCTAGATTTTCATAGAAACCGAACCTTCTCCATACAGGAAACTATCAAATGTTTAGCTAATCGTGAGTCTGTTTTGTCTTAGTAAGATTTTTTCTATAAATCATTCACAAATTAGAAGTCCCTTGCTGAACGAGGTGCTTTGGATTTGGTTTGGAAGTAGGGTTCTCAACCCTGGCACCCCAATTGGGTTTCCCCACATAGCATCTTCATCACACTCAGGGCCATGCTGCCCACCCCCAACCCAGAGTCTGTCTCCCACATAAAGCACCCCTCACCCCCCACTAGGCACCTTCTCCAACGAACCTGCAGGAAAGTGCACACCAAACAGTGCACATCCCAACTCCCCAACACACCCCAACACACACACGCACGCACACACACACATTCTTTTTCACATATCTGTGTGAGGTTCAACTTCTAGCCTCCTGCCAATTATAACTCGCTAACTCCCAGGCCCAATAGCCAGAAAGACTTACATCCAGGGAGCTGACAAGGCCACCCAAGTAAGGGCTCTAATAGTCCTCTCGTCACCATGGCAACCTCAGCACTCATGGGTTGCAGGCTCCCCAGGGCAGGGGCAGGGGTGGGAGGCAGCCTAAGCAGCCAGGGCCAAGGGCAGGTCTTGTTGAGTGACTGATTCATTCACTCACTCACTCAGGTTCAGACTGACCACCTACTGCATCTGACGTGCTGAAGAAAAGCAGACAGGTCATCGTGCCTTTAGTCTCACACCAGAGACAGATGCTTGTGACATAATCGCAGGCTTTACCATCTCAGGACCTGCACAGCACAGGCCCTGAAGAAAAGCCACACGGAATAGAGTGGTTAAGATGATGCCCCGCGGAGACACTTCATGGGTCCAGATCCTGACTTTCTTAAGTTACTAGCTGGTCAAACTACTTAACTTCGGTGGGCCTCAGTTTCCTAGTCTGCGAAATGGGGGTAGCAGTAGGACCCACCCCATAATGCTGCTGTGAGGCTTCAGTGAGTTACTACACAGTCTGGCACACAGGAAGCTCTCGACACAGGTTGGCTGTCGGAACTTTGCCAAGGTGATACCACTTGGGTCCCGCCTCCTTCACCCCTGCCCACCCCAACCCGAGGAAACAGCTTCAGCTGTTTGCCCAAGTGGGAGCCTCATCCCTGAAAGCCTCACAACCAAAGGCCCATGTTTACAAGTTACAGCTCTGGGGCTAGAAATGAGAACCAAATCTTCAGGCCCTGGGGCCACAGAGCTCTGCCTCTGTGCCACTGACCCCTTGGGTGGGTCACAGCTTCCTTGCTCCTCTCCCTACTTCCTCTACCACCCTCTGCCTAGGGGTGTTGGGGAGGGCTGGGGGCTTGGTAACCCCAAGTCAAGTTCCTCCACTAACCTGGAAACTGACACCACCCTGTCAGCCCTCTGGTCTCCCATTCTTTACCCAAGTCCCATGGGAATGGGGGGGGCTGGGGAAGGCCCCCTGAGGACGCTTTTCACCTGTTCCGCTCCTGCCACTAAGCAGAAGGACAGCTGCTCCCCCAGCTCGACAGATGCTACCCTAGATGTATATGAATATACCTGGCAGGCGAGGGGTTCTTGGAGTGAAGGGGGGGCTGCACCTTTAGTGCACTAACTTCTGGGTACTGTGACAACATGTCTGTATGAGAAGCAGCAGGTCATTACTGGCCATGCTAGTTCTCTGTGACACGGGGCTGGGCAACCGCTTCCTTCAAGAGCTCCAGGCTTGGTGGCCTCTTCGGGTTTGCAAGCCAGGATAGGAACCAAGTCTGCAAACCATGGGATGCCATCAAGTGAGAGAAGAGGCTTCACAGCCTTCTTTCCCTGCTTATTAAAAAATAGTAGCTGCTATTAACGGCACACTTACAGGTGCCAGGACTGAGTTATCTGCACAATTGCAATCACTTAAAGTCTTCACAATTATTTGATAAGAAGATATCCCATTTTATGTGAGTATGCAGGCTCAGGAGCCTTGACATTACATCACAAGGTCACAGGGCTGCTAAGTGGCTACTGTGGACTTCAGCTTTAAGCCTGTCTTGCTCTCTGCAGGCTTTATGCTACATGCAAGTTTGTTCCCACTCTCTACCTGCCATGCTTTGGAGCCAGAAAACATAGTAAGTCAAATTGGAGCTCATCTGCCTTCACAGAGAGTGCTGGAAGTTAAAAACAAACAAACAAGCAGTATACATTTTGGAAAGTTCTAGATAAAATTCTTCCACGATTGCTTTAAGTAGTATCAGAATACTCGTGTCGCAATGTCCCAGATGCTGGAGAGGGGGGCTATTGTGAGGACCAGGAGAGGGCTCTAGGCAGGAATGGTCACCACAAAGGGGAACATGCACGGTGCCTTTGGGGGCAGATCTGGGGCTGGGGGGAGGGGGAGGGTGGGCAGGAACAAGCAGCCAGCCAGGCAGTGGTCCGAGGCAGGTAGTGACCTGCACAGCAGCAGGTGCCTGCAGGCGGCAAAGGAGGGCATTCTCAAAGAGAGAGCGGGGGTCACACAGCGGGAGGAGAAAGATGAAACAAAGGCTTAGCGTTGCTCTTGCATGTCGCCAGAGGTCAGGCTGCTAGACTCCAAGGCAGGGACTGAAGTGCCTCAGCCGCTGCCAGGTTGATGTAAATAAAACCCAGGAGAGACGCCGAGCAGCAGCTAGAGGGCGCAGTAGAGCCAAGCAGAGGCTCCCTGGCACAGCCAGAGAAGGCAGAGGGGAGAGCAGTCTAGACGGGAGGAGAGGAGGGGGCTGGCGATCAGACTTGGGGAGCAGGACAAGAGGCGCTCCCCTTGGGCTGCGGGGGCAAGGAGGAGCACAGGCCCCCACCTCCTCGTTGACCACGGCCCTTCAGCAGGTACCCCTCCCGCCGGGCCCTGCCAAATCTCATCACTCCCACATCTTGTTCCCTTGTTATCTAGCAGGCAGCATCTTGACCCGCAACGAGCTGGGTCTGGGTGAAAAGCAGTTTAGCGAGTGGCTGATGGTGCGTGTGGGAACACAGGCTGATGACTTTCAATTGCTTTTGTCTGCTCTGCTAGAGCTCACTGTCCTCTGAGTTAAAGGAAAACCAACTGCTTCCACCTTGATCCTTCCCGTTCCTAAAGCCCACCTCCATGTCCAGGCCCCAGGAAGTCCCTCCTAGGGGTTGTGCTATGTCCCACTCCTTCGACCCCTACTACCAGGGGTAAAGGGGTCAGAGTTGCCCTGTACTGTGGGCTTCTCACCCCCAGAGACCCAGCACAACCTTGAAGATGAGGACTGGGACTCAGGTCTCTGCCCCCCTTGAAATCCAGAAAGACGTTCATTACATGTCTGTTGGGTGGCTTGAGTTTTGCAACTGCCCCCCCCGGCTTTGCATTGATTAGGCCGTGTCAGTGAGCACACACATTCAGTGGGGGTGTACTCTGGGCCCCGTGGTGGGTCTCAGAGGTAAAGGAAAGACATAAGGGCCATGTGTGTGGGGTGCGCATAATCTCCTGGGCCCAAACATCCATGCAGGCTGGTCCCTGCATGGAGGCAGGAGGCTGGAGGAGATGACAGCACCCCCCATACCCCCGAAATCCTCCCTAGGTCTGGGGTCAGGGGCTCCCCAGGGAAGGGAACACAACTGGGATCTGCACTCCTTCCCGGTTGTCTCTCTTCTAGTCCCGGTCCCGACCTGCAGCCTATAACAGCAGCACCCAACTGAGGACCGCTTGCTGTGATAAACGGGCCGGAGGACGCAAAGACCGAGGAGCTTTGCACTTACCAGCTGTGGGATCTGCAAACTGTTAACTCCTTTGAACCAAGCTCCTCAGCGTAAAGTGTGTGGGTAACAGCTCCCACCTCATTGGGCAGTGTGAGGATCTGGTGAGATCACATATGTCAAGAACCTACTGAGGCGTGCAGCACATAGTAGGTGCAGTTTTTTACCCCCACCCCTCCTTTCCCTGCTATGCCTCCTTCTGAGCGGAAGGATCGGATCATGTTAGCCCCAACTGTCACCCACTTCATAATGTTAGGCAGCCCGGGCAGTGCAGGGGGGCCAGAAGGGCCCCTTGACCTTACAGCGTACTGACAGTGTCCAGGAAGAGGCAGATGTCGTGGCGACAGGACTCCGCTCACATTCCTGGTTGTGCAGATCGAGGGTCCTGGGCCTTGGGTCTGTGCATCCTGCCTTGGCTGTTCCAAGTTCTGACCCTCCTCCCCCTACAGCCCTTGGGTATAAATTCAATCCCTGCACTCCTCTGGGGCGGCCCCTCCTCCCTCGGAGTCCGGTCCCAACTGGCCCAATAAACCTCTCTTCCCTAAGACTGCTTGTGTGAGCTCCTTTTGGCAACACCTTACACATCCGAACCAGTGAGGGGCTCCCTGCAACAACCAAGATGCAAGCGCCTGGCACTGTGCAAAGTGTTTTGCGTGCACTTCGTTTTCAATTTTCACGACACCCTCCCCCCACAATGAGATAGGCGCTATTATCCCCATTTTACAGACATCGAAACTAAGGCACCCTTAGAGGCTTTAATAAATAAGTGGTACTGTCACCCGGGCAGGGGTTGTTGGACCAACGAGTTACACTCGCTTCTCATTAAGCTAAAGAGTTCACGTCCTACCCAGAGGCGCCCTGGTTCTCCTTTCTCCCCCCAAGGGGCAGCTTACTGAACAACCACTGTGCACAGCCCGTGTGGCCTGGGCCGGTGAGGCAGGCTGGCCTGCGGGCCCCATCATTGTCTAGTGCAGCATTATCATTCTGCTCGGTGTAGAATGGATCGCTGCATGATGAAAATTGAGAATTAGTTTGAGATATGGGCTTTAGGCAAGATATCTTATGAATTAAAAATTGTTACTTAGCTGCCTGCTGACAAAGGGGCTGAGGTCCTGGGTGTCACCTGCATTCACCAGCTCCATGATCACCATATGGCAGCAGGGGTGTGAGTTACCTTGGCTTTCAACCAGGGCAGGAGATGCAGGCTGAGGGCTTGCTGACATGCCTAAGGCCCCTCCTCCCCAAATTTCTTCCTGACGCCACCTAGAAGCTTCCCCCTGCAGGTCTTTGCTGAGAGCCTCATCGATATTCAGGTCTCGGCTCAAATGTCACCTCCACTGAGAAGCCCTCCCTAATCACCCCGCTTGCCGGCTCTCACTTCTACTCTATTAGCCTTTTTCATTTTTTCCTTTCAAAGCAGTTCCACTCTCTGAGCCTCTCTTTCAACAGTTTGCTTATTATCCATCCCCTTTCACTGGAATATAAGTGAGCCTGAGGGCGGGGCCTGGTTTCCCCAAGTACCCAGGAAAAGGTTCAACAGATACTTTTTGAATGAGGGAATGGACTGAAACAGAGATGTCTGGGAGCCATCCTGAGGCCACTGTAAACAGCAACCTGGACGATGGCACAGGGGTGACTTACAATGTCACACGTCAGAAAGCAGAGCTGCCCCAAGGCTGGGCAGAGGGGTGACCGTGCCCTGCTGGCGCACCCTCGTGAAATGTTTGTCTGAACTGCGCGTGTCTCAGGTAATTACAGTTATTACAGTCCAGTTGGGGACCTCCGAGTCCCTGAAGTAGGTGCGAAGTGTAGTCTGCTTGTCTTGCCGGCATTTCACAGAACGACGGTTTTCATCAAGCTCACTTAAACCAACAAATGATTACCTCTCCTAATAAGACTGCAAACTGGACTCTGATTAATTTGCTAATAACTGGCTCCAATTTGTGAAACATTAACCCGAGTAGCCAAGGATAGTAAAACCTATTATGTTAGGGTTGCTGAGGGTCGAGTCATGCCCCTGTTACCCACAGCAATGCCGGGCTCCCTGGGGAAGAGGGAGCCCAGACAGGTGTCCCCCTGGACCTCAGAGGGCACTTACGTGCAAAACAGCAGGACATCACCTATGCCGAGGATCGAGGATTGGTATATGCCACTGTGCCTGATCCCGTTCCCCAAGCAACCTTTACTCTACAACCAAAGGCATTTCTCCAAAGAGAATTATCAAGGGATGTCTCCACAAATAACAGCCGCCAGGATGTTCCCCATGGCGCTGCTGGATAAAGAAAACTGGGAGCTACCAACAGGACCAATAAAAGGGAATCAGTCTACACTACGATTCATGGAAAGTCATGTTGCACAAGTTTGTGGGCTGAAAAGATAAACGTTTGAGACAAGGATTTTTTAAAAGTAGTCACACAAGAGCACAATTCCATAACACATAGCTATTTTAAAATGTGTACAGCAAAAAAGGAATGAAATGATAATAAAATGTTGAAGATTGGGGCCTTCCCTGGTGGCGCAGTGGGTTGGGGTGCAGCACTGTGAAGCGAGACACAGCTGCTTCAGTGTGAGTTGTGGCGAGCTCGGTCCCCGGCCTGGGAGGTGACCCCCATGTACTTTGGCAATCTGCCTGTTCTGCTCCCCACTCTGTCTCTGGTGAATCCTCTCACTGCCCCTGCACCTCTGGCCTTACCCCAGTTCTGTTTGCATAAATAAATAAATTTTTTAAAAAGTTGAAGACGATCACTAAGTGGTGATGTAAAAGTTTCTCAGCCTCAGCAAAACCGATAGTTTGGGCAGGAAAATTCTTTGTGGTGGGACATGCTGTAGGGTTAGAAGAACCCTCGCCCCTCGCCACAGGGAACACTGCCTTTGGGTTGTGACAACCAAAACTCTCAGATGTTGCCCAATGCAAAACAGCAGGACATCACCAGCCACCATGCTTAACCCCGTTCCCCAAGAAACCTTTCTTCTACAACCAAAAGAATTTCTCCAAAGGGAATTTGCAAGATGGCTTGAGGTGGAGAACTGTGCCTCCTTGCCTCAAACGTCTGTCTTTTTCAAGTTACACATCACTTTATGAATTATTTGAATTCCTTTCTTTTAAAGGTTAATATAAGTTCTCTGCAATAATCCCCAAAATTCTAGAACTAGATAGTGAAGGTGACTGCACATTATAAATGTACTTGATGTCCCTTTAAATGTTATGCATATTAAAAAAAAACCCCCCCCCCCGAAGTTTGATGATATGTGTCTCTGTGTGCTAGGTGTGGGCTATCTGGAAACAGACTGGTCACAATGAGTAATCTACCCCTTTCTGGATGATCACTATCACTGACGATGGTTTGCTGAATTTAAACCCTCTGAGCACGGGAACATTTCTACGTTGTTCATGGTCCATCAGCGTCTGCAGGGTTTTGGAGAGGCTGAGGGTAAGGTGGTGGCAGGGGTGGGTATTGGTTCCTTAATGGCATTGGTCGGAAGAAGTAGCACGACGTGCACCCAAAAAGTGGCCAGCTCTGTTGAGGGCCACCCATGGGGGGCTGGTCAGGAGGGGTCCCTTCATCTGGGAGGGGGGGCCATTTTGTTGGGGAGACCAGCCTGTGCAAAGGGCGGTGTGGGGACACACTTCAGAGGTGGGAGCCAGGAACAGCATAATTCTCATGAAGAGGTGTCAGCAGTAGCTGATGCCAGGTGGGAGCCAGGAATGCCAGGTAAGCACTGTGGACTCTGTCTGGCAGCTGTGGGGAGTCCCTGGAGGCAGGGAGACCTGTCAGCGGTGAGCACACGGGCTGAGTGATGGCCAAGAAGCAGTAATGAGGCCATTTATTACAGGCTGTCCGTGTGGCTGGCCAGGTCTAAGCCCTTCACCTGTACCAGCCGATTGCTCTTCATGGCAACTCTCCACTCAGGGAATTGTTATCATTATTCCCAAATTATTGTTATCCCCATCTTACAGGTGAGATAACCAAGGCACAGCGATTAAGCGACTTGCCCGCTGCAAGGTGGAGCCAGACTCAAGGCCAGGCTGCCAGACTCAGGTCTGCAAGGCTTTGCCCTATGCCAGGCTGTCCTCAAGAAGGGGAAGATGGGTGCTTGTGCCCACTAGCAGAGGGGCTCTTATCACATGTGTGAGCTCACTGGAGTCTCAAAATTCCCTGAAAGGTCAGTACTGCTGCCCTATTTATTGGATGAAGAAAACAAAGCTCAGCCAGGGAAGTGACAGGTCCAGGGACTCACGGCTACTGAGGGGCCATGCTGGATGAGCACCCGGCTCTTCTAGGTCTTGAATGGCCCCAGTGGCAGCTCTGGTCCACCTGTGTGGGGCCAGGGAACCCTGGGGACTGGCTAGGGGGTACACAAGGTGAGAAGCCAAGCAGCAGGCCACAGGTTCTTCGGAGTCTCACTTGCTCGACTGGCGCCTGGTTACCTCCAGGGCCTGGGGTAGGTGGGCCCAGACTCTCACACCCCTCTCAACTGTAGCCCTCCTGGAGCTAACCACGGGAGCCGAGGTGTACCGGTCCACTGTGTTCCCCAGGGGGCCGCTGCTCTGTCTGGTGCTGGGCCTGGCTCTGGCCCACATAACTCACCCGAGTTTGGCACTCAGGAGAACGTCAGGGCTCAGGGAGATTTACAAGCTCCGATAAAGCCATCTCAGACCTCGCATAAGAAGCGCTTGATATTTGATGATCTGAAAGGCCTTGTCCCAGAGAGTGGGCGAGGGGGAGGGGGCGGGGGAAGGGAGACACTTAAGAAAACAAAGAGGACAGTGACCAGATGCCCAAGGAGAAGGAGGCAGGGTGTGGGGGTGGGGAGGGGGGGTGCTCTCTGTCATCCTGGCCAGATCACCCTCTCCTCCAGCACCTCAGCATGGATCCTGCAATAGAACATGGGAAAAACAGGTCCAGGGGGGCCTCCCAGGAGAGTGGGGCACCAGAGACCACCTACCATACTACTAAGCCTTTCTGTTCCAGGCACAGGTCGGGGGCGTGGGCAAGGAGGGAGCATGTCTAATGGGAGCCAGCACATGCATAGAGAAGCTGAACTCACAGAGCCATGAAGTCAGGAGGCCGGATTCACACTGTGGGCTGGGGAGTCTTTCTGAGGCTCTGTGTCCTCATTGTCCTGCTCACAAGCTACTTATGGTTCTAGGAGATACGGGATCTGAAACCGCTTTACAGAGACGAACATCAAGTCTACGTGGAGGGTGGCTCAGGTGGTGGCATCTGCAGTGGGCCGTGTCAGACAGGGGAGCCTGGAGAGGTGGGTCAAGATGGGGTGCAGCGCCGGGGCAGGTACACACTGTGGGATGAGGTGTCCTGGTGCTATCCTATCTCCACACTCTTCTCCTCCATGCCAACTGTTCAATTCCTTGTCATGTAGTGATCACATGGAGAAACGTGATCAGACAGCCCTGAGGTCAAATCCTAGCTCCACTTCTTCTACCCACATGACTTCAGGCAAGTGCCCTCACTCTGAGCCTCAGTTTCCTCAACTGCCAAATACAGGTAACAGACTTTGTCTCCTGGGGCTGCTGGGAGGAGATGAGGAGATGAGGTACTTGGGGCTGGCACGGGGCCGTGCTCACTGAGTCTGCCCCATCTTCCCTACCACTTTTTCTGCATGCTTTGAGATCCACAGTGCCCAGCTGCCTCCACTCTGGCCTCAAGTGCTGCAAGTTCCAGGAGTGAATGACTTTCAGATCTGGGAAGGAGAGCCCATCACACACACCTTGAGCTGGGTAATTTATGAATCAAATTGTGCTCCGTCAGGCCTCTGCAGCCCAGAATAGATGTGGTCAGACGAGGTTCAGGGAGCCAGCCTCAGACATAGTTATCTTCATAGAAACTGGCGACCAGCTGGCAGAACCAGCCTGGATGACTGACCTTGAGGGGCTCCTGGGGGCTGCAACCCCTCCCTCAGCCTGGCCCCTGCTCTGAAATCTGGGGAGAGGTCATAGCTCTGCCTAGGGCTCCCGAGGACAGCTGGTGACCCTGGGCAAGTTGCTTAACCTCTCTGGGCCCAATGCCTCCCTTACTTAAAAAGGAGAGTAGTTTTTAAATGTCTTCATCTTAGTAGCAAATCCTTTCATCAAACAAAATCTTGCCTAGAAACAAAGTATATATACCAGCCCACGTCAGAGCCAGCTGCCCTGGCTGAGGCAGTGAGGGGGGCATAGCTGGAGTCCCACATACTCAGTGTCCCCAACTCCTGCTTGAGGGATGGGGCTAGGGGCCTGGTGCTTCAGAGAACCCTGAAGTCCCTGAGGACTCTTCCAGCTTTCCCAGCCCAAGGTTGTCCAGGAGCGCTCAGCCAAGGCTGCCCAGAGACTCACACCACATTATGTATGCACCAAGGAACGCTGACCGGGCAGGCGAGGTTCCCGAAGTTCAGAGGATCAACTCGTTTTCACATGTCTGCTCTTTCTGGAAGGGGCAGGTGTTGTAGCAGCCAAGGCCAGGCTGAAATCTCAGCATCACACTTCACAAGCTGTGTGACCATGGGCAAGTTATCTACCCTCTCTGGGCTTTAGTTTCCTCGGCTATAAAGATGGAGGGGGGAACAATACTTACCTCAGGCATAATGTCCAGATGAAGACCCGTAATGTAAACTATTTAGTTCAGAGTCCAACACACAGTAAGTGCTCAATAAGTATTAGCTGTTTTAGAAATACTTCCAGAGAAGGACAGACAGTTGGCACGTGACATATTTGAATATGTGGCTTACTTCTCAGAAGAGTTGAATGGTAAACTAAGGTGAGAGCGAAAGGATGTGTACACAGGTATATGGCAGGTGTTTGAGTTGAGATTGGGCCCTTTGATGTCAACGCCTCTGTCCTTTTTTCTATTCCTAGTTACACTGCTTCTAGCAGGCCGCACCAGGAATGTTCCAAACTGTGTCATGCCCAGTTTTGTGATGTAGGAGGGCTTTCTGGCCTCTGGTCAGTGACTCAGAGTATAACATCAAAGCAGATGTTTCTGGTCAGGGAATGACTGGGGGAAAAAACTACAGATTTAGTTAAGTACAAAAACCACATACAATGTGGAAAACATAAAACTCTAGTGTTCCACTGAAAATGAGTCAAAAGAAAAGAGGGCAGAGTTATCCTGTCGGGCAGATAGCCTCAATCTAGAAACAGGAAGGTTGGGTGTTTCCCAGAGGGTGGTCCTGGGACTTGGATGCATCAATAAACAGAAGAGACCAACTTTAAAAAGTTCTGTGGGTAAATACATTTGCAAAGTGCTGAACAGGTATCTTCACTGCAGGACTTGCCAGAGCCCGTTAACGTGCTAATGTGCGTTGTGACCTGGAGGCCGTGAGGATGCGTGTGTGTGTGTGTGGCACAGTGTGTGATGTGCACTTGCGGTACAGTGTGTGTGCTGTGTGCGGTGTGAGTGGGGGGTGGGGACTCACTTCACCTTGGCGATCACACCTCCAGAATGCCTCCTCCTCAGGAGCAGCAGTCCCAGATGTCACATTATGTCCTGAGGCCCTGCCCAGCACCCCACACCAAGTGAGTGTTCAGAATGCTTGATGAGTGAGCCTGGCCAGACAGGGAGGGGTGTCCTGAGGTGTTCCTGTCCCCTTGGCTCACATAGCCAGGAACTTCTGCTGAGCAAGCGAGAAGCTGGAGAAAGAGAAACGTCCTTGCCTTTTTGGCCGGGAGGAGGGTCTGTCACTAAAATCTCTGCAAGGCCTCTGACCACGTTTTTGAAAAAGAGAAGCCACAGTCAGAGTTCAGGGACCTTCCCTCCAGTGCCTGTGGAGGTCCTTCTCAATCACATGGCCTGGCCTGCTACAGACCCCTACTCCCTTTGCAGGAGGGCCGTTTCTCTGGGAAGTTCCCCAGAACAGCTGAAGGAATGTTCTGAACAGGAGCACCCCCCTGAACAGGAGCAGAAAACTCACTCTGGCCTCAGGGCCTTTGCACATGCTGTTTACTTCACTAGTAGAGAGGGAGGGACAGTAAAGGAAACTGCTGGAACAGGAGGCAACTTTGAGAGTATATTTGCAAACCTGAGATTTTCAGTGCCCATAGAAAAGAGGAACAAGCCCTTCGTGGGGGGAAGGCCTGGCTCCACCCTGGCAGCAGCCTCAAACACAAACTCAACCTCAGCTAAAGCCAGAATAGAGGGAAATCTCTCATCTGCAGCCTGCCACCCCCTGCACAGATGTGCCCACTCTCCCTCTCAGCTCTATGCCCCAGGGGTGCCAGATGTGGCAGTCCCAGCCTGCAGCAGCCTCGCAGGATGCAGATGACTTGTGGCTTTAATTACTGATGGCTGGGTGTGGGCCTCGGGCAGCTGCCAGCCCAGCCCAGCAGGCACTGTTCCTGCAGACCAGGGGCTGCCAAGTTGGCGAGAGCAGTGCGCTGCCACGTCGTCCCCTGCTCTCCTAGTGCCCTCCTGATCTGCTGCCCGCTGCTCTTGCCAGGAGGGAGCAGGAATGGTGTGTGATGGGGCTTGGTGAAGGGCAGCTCTAAGGTCAGCCCATGACTTTGGCCATGAAAGTTGTAGAGAGACAAACCGGGGCAGGGAAGAGCAGCTGAGGCCCAGGGGAGCTGAGAACAAGCAGGCCTGCCTGAAGGAGAGGCGTGGGCACCAAGCTGGGGTGGTCAGGATAAGTGGTGGGCGGCTGGATAGACAAATGGACACAAGCTGGGTGGTCCGGATGTGAGCACACCATGTTATCTCCCCTGGTCGCCTCAGCGGCCTTCAGGCGTGCTCCCCTGCTTCTCTTGACCTCTTTCTGGTCCTTTCTCCACCCACAACATTTTCTGTGAGCTCTTAAGTGCCTGAAGCACATCAAGTTACTCCATCGTAAAGTTTTCCCAGCGCAAATGGAACAAAATCTCAATTTCTCATCTTAGTCCTCAAAATCCTAAATTATCTGCTCCT
Source organism: Condylura cristata (assembly GCF_000260355.1). Lineage (NCBI taxonomy): Eukaryota > Metazoa > Chordata > Mammalia > Eulipotyphla > Talpidae > Condylura > Condylura cristata. Next base: position 37,825,462 of record NW_004567112.1, read on the forward strand.
GTTCAGCATTTTGATCACTTTCTGATCCCATCTCTCTACCCTCCATCACACTCTATTAAGCCTCTTTTTCCAATTTTCTGTTTCTTAAATATGCCCCACTCATTCTGGCCTCAGGGCCTTTGCACATGCTCTTTTCTTCACCTGGCCCCACAGCTGCCTCTTCCAGACCTAATCAGGCCCCTCTCACATCAAAGAGGCCTTCTCCTATACTACTTCCCTCCCCACCACTGTGTACCTGCAGCTTAGTCATCTTGCCTTATTTTCTTACAGATAGTTATAACTCTAAAATGATTTTATTCAGTCATCTGTTGAATTATTTTTTGTTTCTTCCGAAACTCTAAGTTCCATGAGAGCAACGGTTTTATCAGTCTTATTCATGGCTGTGTCTCAGAAGGTGGCACACGAGAGGTACCCAATCAATATTTATGGATAATCAAATTCACCCAAACTCTTTGTGTTACAAAGACAGACAAGATCAGTCCCCCAAGCTGCCTGGCATCCTAGAGGCAGAGGTGATAGATCAGAAGTGAAGATGCTGACTTCCAGGACCCAGCCCCGGCCTGCTAGCTTGCCTTACCCACTCTTCATGCTGGGCGAGCTGCCAGGCCCTGCCACCCCCTACTACCTTCCCCCACCATGAAAGCCCCCTTGGGAATCAAACCCAAGGACTACTCTGGGGCTTTGAGGCATTCTGCCACTGATGACCATGACACTTCTTGTGCTTCAGGACTGGGGTGGGGGGGTGATGGGGAGAGGGAGTGACACTGCTCTGGACTTCAAAGGTTGGACTAGATGATGCCTGTATCCCTAAGCCCCATGAAGCCGGGCCCCCAGTTTTAGAAGATGGAGGTGGAACAGGGGGAGGCACAATAGTGGCTGTTCTGCTCCCCTCCCTCCCTGACCCAGGCACCACCACGGGTTCTTGACTAGGCCTGGGTTATCAATCTCCCTCTACCTGGAGAACTCCCCTAAATGAAATTCCTATTGGCGTAGGGCCTGTGATATAACAAGTCACTCGCTTTGCCTGGGAAATGAAAGATGATAAGGCAGAGTTCCTGGGACAGAGGCGCTCTCCATAAATCTGCCAGAGTGTGCTGGGGATTACTTTGTGGGATTAATTATCTGTCCTTCAAACAAAGACCCGACCTCAGCAGCTGGGGTGAATGTCCCCAACCTGCAAGGGAGGGGTCTCCGGGAGTGAGAGGCAGGTCCTGGGGCGTTCATACAGCTGGCGCTCCTCTCCGTTCCTCCTGAAAGGCCCTGCATGGCACCTCCTGCCCAACACACCAGGCCCACCTGGCTTCCGACCTTCCAGGGACTTGGGCCTTTTGACTCCTGTTCCAATCAGGCACCCTCCATATGTGCCTCATGCCAATGCAGGGCAACCCTACTTCATTTCTTCTCCTACCTACCCTTCTCCCTGCCAGTCTTGGGAGCTTCCTTGTATGGATTAGAAAGTTCTATGTACAGTGGTTAAATAAAACTGGACCAGAAGCCACTTGCATATCTGCCATGGGATAAGTTCTCTCAGCCTCAATTTGCCCACCTAGGAAATGGGAACAGCACACGCAGGGCCTATATATGCTAGGGTTGGCATGATAATACAAAGAGGCAAGGTAGCCTCGGTGGAGACCACACAGATTTTAGACTCCCCCAAGGTCTGCTGCCTCTTGGCCTAGCACGACCCTACCTGTCACATAACCTTTCTAGCCTGCTTTGCCATTTGTGAAACGGAGGCACCAATAGTGCTGGTAGTAAGCATAAGACGCAACCTCTTGGAGGGTCTTACATGACATCCCTGAGTGGGATTTTTCTTAATGCAGGCTGCAAGGCAAGTGGGGGTCTTGTTGGCGTCCTCACCCTAGGCCAGGCCTTTCTCTGTACCCAGCCCAAACTGTATGTAACTCTCCCTCCACCCATGAACAGAGCTGACCCCAAGGCACCAGTCTTGAAGCCAGGAAAAATCAATGCTATCACAGGCACTATGCCCAGCGCCAGGCCCGATATCAGCCAAGTCCCAATTAACTGTTCTGAGTGACAGGGGCCATGGAAGAAAGCCCACTGCCTTTGATTCTATGAAGAAATAAGGGGGTGCTGGTGTCATGGTCGAAACAAGGAATGTTTCTACCTCTGTTCTTGGAGAAGAAGGAAGGTCCTGGATGTGGGAGGCAGTGGCTGGGAGCCAAGTGCTGGCCATGCCACAGGAAAATCCCAGGCAGGTTACTCCAGGTTGGACCTCCAAGTTCACGTGGGTAAGTAGAAAGGTGGACAAGTGGGGAAGAGGCAGATCCATCCACTAGGTGACTAGGAAGGTGTAGCGTGTCCCAGCTCAATCCAAGCGCCCTTTCTACAAGGCACAATGAAAAACAGTCACCTCCTCACACTGCAGCTGAGGTCAAGGAGCTGGGAAGAAAGTAAGTTACTGAGCACTTCTTATATGTCAGGCATTGTGCTAAGCACACCCCCTCTTCGAGGTAGGTATTTTTACTGTTCTTTATAAGGCAATATATCAAGGCCCCCCCAGTAGTTGAACTCAGAACTAATATTTGACCTTGGACCTTTCTGATGCAAAGTTCTAAGATGCTATCTCAGTATACCGCAACCAGAGCGATTGCTAAGGAAGCATCTGCTGGTCACTCTGTCCCGTGGGTAGAGACAGGTCAAAGTAGAGACAAGGATCACATCTCTTAACACTTTGGTCATGGGGACTGTAAGATGGCAGAGACTGAAATCAGACCTCTGAATTCTCAGAAAATGAGATCAGAAAGAAACAGCAGAGATGGGTTTGGACTGGGTGGGAGTTGGGGGTAGGATTTAGGTAAACGGAGATTTTGCTGTTTCAAGTCTCTTTGGTCCACCTATACTCCGTTGAACTATACCTACCTTACTAGTCTTCAAAGCTGTTTTGGAGCCAAAACTACTATCTGTGTCCAAATTCTGGCTCTGAGCTGAGTGGCCTCAGGCAAGTTGCTTAACCTCTCTGAGCTCAACTTTCTCATCTGTAAAGTGGGAGCAGTGATAGTAGCTATGAGGACAAATGAGTTACATGTAAAGAATACAATGCCAGGAAATAAATGTTAGTGTTATTACAACAGGTTTTCTCTACCATTCCACCCCTTCACTTCTTGAAAAGAAGTACCAGTTTACCAGATGTTCCTGTATGTGCAAGTGTTGTTAAATAGCTATGATACTGATTTTTTAAAAAACTACAGCCATGATGTTACACTATCCCATCCTACTTTTTATCACTCAAATCTAGGTTCTAAAGATTTATCTGTTTTGCTGGATGTACATCTATTAAGTTGAACTACATGAAACTACTGACATTTGACCATTTTGACCTACAAAAATGGTGGTTCCATGTGATTTAACCTAATATTCTTCAGCTCTAACTGATACAGAGTATTCTTTAGCAAAGGGGTCAGCAAGTCTTTTCTGTAAAAGGCATAGTAACTATTTGAGATTTTGCAGGTCAAGAGGAAATTATACGGGGACATTATATTTAGCAAAAGGGAAACAAATTTTCACAATGCTTTTTTTTTATTTTTTTAAGATTTATTTATTTATTCATACAGAACTGGGGTACAGGCAGAGATGAGGATGGTGAGAGGATTCACCAGAGACAGAGTGGGGAGCAGAACAGGCAGATAGACGAAGTACACTGCTGAGGGGAGCAGCCGGCGAGACAGGAGAGGTCTGCCACGCCATGTGGATCTCCTCCGGGGCAGGCGGGGATCAAACTCATGCAGAAGTGGCTCAAGCTTCTTAGTGCAGTGCTTTAACCCGCTGTGCCACCAGGGAGGGCCCTCACAATGCTTTTTAATAAAATTCATAATTGTACTTCATGATGGAGAATAACTGTTTGTAATACAGGTCTACTAGTGATAAGAATGGAATTTTGGGGATAGAGGAATAGTTCACTAAGTGGAGCTTAAAAATAGGGCCCAGGCCCTACTGAACTACTGAACATCTCCTAACACTTTGGCCACTGTGACTGTAGGATGGCCAGAGACTGAAATCAGGCCTCTGAATTCTAAGAAAATTAGATCGGAAAGAAATAGCAGAGATGGGTTTGGAGTGGGAAGGGGTTGGGGGTAGGATTTAGGTAAATGGAGAATTTGCTATTTGGTGGTGTAACAGGTGAAAGCGCAGCACTATGAAGCTATCTGCAACCACTGCAGCACAAGTTTGATCCCTGGCCAGGGGGGTGACCAACATGGCACAGCAGACCTCTCCTGACACTCCCGCTGCTCCCCTCAGCAGTGTATTTCAGTTAATCTGCCTATTCTGCTCCCCACTCTGTCTCTGGTGAATCCTCTACCCCCCCCACACCTCTGGCCTGCCCCAATTCTTGTATGCAAAAAATTAAAAAATCTATAGAAAAAAAAAAAGGCCTACTATCACCAAATTAACTGCAAAACTACTCATCCTTGAAATCCAGCCCTAGTTTCAGACCATACCAAGCTAGGGAGTGGGAGGCTTGGGCTGTGTGCCTATGGGAGTGTTGAGAAACTGGCCTTTGGATTGCCGTTTGCACTTCCCTCTTTTCGAGTCAGTTTCAGTCCTGAAAGATGCTTTCTCGTAACTGGGGTTTCCCATTCCGTGAATCTCTTTTGCCTATTTTTCATTGAATTTCTCAACTTTTTCTTCTATACTCTAAGTAGTCACTTTTGTTGGTTTTCTTGTCCATGATGGTTATAATTGTTGCAAAAATCTCCTCCCACAAGTCACCTGTTATCAACTTGGCGTATATTCCTAGTGAATTGAAAATCCTTTGACGTTGATCAATTTTTCATCTATGGCATGTGCTCTTTGGGGGTAGAGTTCTTTCCTACTACAAGGTCACAAAGATATACCCCACATTTCCTTTTATGAGTTTTATATTTCACCTTTCACATTTAGGTCTTTAATCCATCTGGAGTCTCCCTTGGTATATGGTATATGGTAGAGACTTTGCTTGATTTTTCTCCACCTAGTGAGCTGGTTTTCCCTACACCAGCTACTAAACAAGTCATCTTTTCCCCCATCGATTTGTGGGGCCACCTTTATCATATATCAAGTTTCCATATTTACGCACAGGCCTGGTTCTAAGAGCTTTTGTTCTGTCTATCTCTGAAAATGTACTAGATAGATTGGGGGCCACTGAGCCATTATCCAGGTGTGTGCTTCTGTGCCAGCTGCCTGGGGTGGCAACATTTCAGACTTCCAGCTCCATATGGCTTGTGGACATCGCTTGTATTGATGAGCTGGCCAACCTGACCCTGTCGTGGAAATTTGGGATTGGAAAACTAGTATGGGGACAATTGACAGCTTTGACAGAGGAGGAAAGGACATTTCAAAGGCAGCTAGGATGGAAAGGAGACTGTACATGCATCCCAGATAGAGGTAGCTGGTGGGGTAGAGGTAGGCAAATGGGACATATGACCAAGAGGGCGAAGATGCAGCGGTAGGCTGAATCGTGGCCACCAAAGACCTCCATGCGCTGATCCCCAGAACCTCGGAATGTTACCCCATTTGGCAAAATGGGCTTTGCAGATGATGATTCAGTTAAGCATCTTGAAATGGGGAGATTATCGCCTGGGCCTACATGAAATCATAAAGGAAATAGGAGGCAGGTGGAGATTTGATTAAAGAAGAAGAAAAGGCAACATGACCAAGGGAAAGATCAGAGTGATACAGGTATGCGCAAAGGAATGCTGGCAGCCACCGGCAGCTGGAGGGGACAGGTAGGGACCCTCCTCTGGAGCCTCCAGGTTGAACTAGCTCTGCTGAACCTTGATTTTAGCCTCACGAGACTCATTTTGGCCTCAGACCAAGGAGACTCTATCTCTGGTGTGTTAAGTCACTGAGCTGTGGTCGTTTGTTACGCAGCCCTATGAAGCAAGCATGCATGTTCTAAGAAAGGAGAAGGTACTTGAGCTGGTTATCTCAGATTCTTATCCCAGCAGCCCCGCCTTGGAGAGGGTCTTCTCCAGGACTCCGAAACCTCATAGAATGCCCCTTTCTCTGAGTTTCCAAAGTGCTCTTGGACCCCAGGAGCCACAAATGCCCTGAAGAGTCAGCTCTATGCCTTAGCTTGACCCTCAAGCGCCTTCTAGTCATCTTCCATTTTTCTCTTCTGCTGGATTATCACAGCTGCTTAGGCGCCTTATGAAGAGTCCTCCTTCTAAGCCTTTGCTCCCATCTCCCTTCCTGGTTGGGATGCCTTCCTCCCACCTAGCCCACCCACTCTGCAATCCTGATACAGGACAATACCTGCCGTGGGTGCTGGCACCCTGCACTGTCAAGGGTGTTACATTTCTGCCACCTCATCACAGAGCACTGAGAATTCCTGCTTCCGCTCAGGTTCAGGTGCTAATCTGAGCACTTTACATGTACTGATGCAAATCTTGGACCCTTCCCCCCTCAAGCTCCATCCTCCATCTTGTTTGCCAGACCACGGAAGGCCCAGATCAGGTTACCCCTGTGCCAGGTCTGCCCTCTCAACCTTCAGGCATTTGTAAGCCACCCTCCCAAATTTTACCATATCTGCATGCAATTCACGTTATTAGTGTTTATATTTTCCCCTCATTTGATTCAATTTTTCCTCTTAAAATCACTGTAAAGAATTTACTTAAGAGTATCACAGATGGAGAATCAGTTCATTGGTCATAAAAAGAGGGTGATTGTAAAATGGATAAAATGAGCCTCCGTGGTAAGATTTTAACTGCATTGGCTTGCTATCAGGAGGCACCATCCAGCCTGCTCCTTTTTTTTAAGAGAGGAGATGACATGGGAGATTTGGTGATGGGAAGCCCACGGGGATTACAACTGAGATGGAAAAATACACAAAATGATGTAAAAATAAACTATTATTAAAAAAAATAGGGGAAATGAGCCAAGTTGTAGAAAAGTGTTAAAGACAGGAGCACCCAACTGGACTTTCTCCTGAACAAAAGTGAGAGATTCTGAAAGATAATTCAGACAGGAATAGATGTCTCACTGTGTGATTCAATGTTATTCCCGCCCCACCCTTGTGGCATGTGAAGTCATCTCTCTGGGGAATCAGCACTGGGGGGAAGCCTCTGCATTCGCCCAGTCCCAGCCCTCAGTCCTCTCCGCCTCCTTTGGGCTCCAGTGAATGCTGTGTGGATGGATGAGCAGCGTTTCACATGCTTAGCTCCCCAGCGAGCTCTCAAGCTTCCCCATGGAATGGTTTTCTTTGTCCAGTTTCCATTCTAGAGCTGTCTCCCCAAGACCACCAGGGATGCAGACTGGCTCATGGGACCTCACTAAGCATCTCCTACGTCATGACCAGGCAGGCTTCTGTCTTGTCCTGACAGACTGGAGGACACCAGTTCCCCATGACCTCACTTCTTTTGCAAAGTACTCGCTTAAATTTCAACTGAATAGCTTTTAAGACTGGCTACTATTATGAAGACAAGCCAGTCACAAGCTCCTTTAAAATAACCCTTGCTATGCCAGACATTATTATGAAGTGTCTGTCCTCTGTTTTCACTGATTCTAAAGCACTTCACTGATGAGGTCCTTCAGAGTGGGGCATCTTCGTGCATGGACAGCAGGAGGGGGCATGGACAGTGGGAGGGGGCCAAAGAGCAGTGAGCTGGAAAACAAAGGCTGTCTGATTCCACCCCACCTCCCTCCCACAAAAGGAATGGCTTTAGGGGGAGGTGGGGCTGGGATGGAGCACAGCCAGGCAGAATGAGAACTGTGAGCAATAAATTCATTCTGTGCTGGTATGTTTGTTCACTTCAATCAATGTCTGCAAAATATCTGATCTGAAATCTCTGTTTCCAGGATATTGGTCAAATATTTGAATGGGGGCAGCCAGTTAATTGACTCAGGCAAAGCTCTTGACAGTAAGGCAGAGGGAGGGGCTGCGGGGGCCCAGGAGATAGCAGAGACTAGAGGCAGATCTGGTGATTCCCAAGCCCAGGCTGTTCCAGCAGGTGCAGAGCCCAGGGCCACTGGAAATGTGGGTTCTCTTCCCCCACTAGCCATGTCACCTTGGAAGCTGGGCCTCAGTTTCCACAGCTGTAAGATGGGATAGTGATAATATTACCTCCCTCAAGGGGGTCAGTGTGAGGATGTCGGCCCTCCCTGCTGGTGCAAAGGGTTAGATGCAGCACTGTGAAGCTACTGCAGCTGCTGCAGTTCGGTTCCCGGGCAGGGACCTCTCTTGTCCTGTCTGTGCCCCCCTCAACACCGTATTTTGGTCAATCTGCCTGTTCTGTTCCCCATTCTGTCTCCTGTGAATCCTCTCACCCCCTGCACCTCTGGCCTGTACCCCATTTCCATATGCATACATAAATAAATCTTTAAAAAAAGGCCCTCCCTGGTGGCGCAGCGGGTTAAAGCACAGCACTGAGAAGCTAAAGCCACTTCCGCATGAGTTCGATCCCTGCCTGCCCCGGAGGAGACCACATGGCGCGGCAGACCTCTCCTGACCCGCCAGCTGCTCCCCTCAGCAGTGTACTTTGTCGATCTGCCTGTTCTGTTCTGCTCCCCACTCTGTCTCTGGTGAATCCTCTCACCCTCCGCATCTCTGGCTTGGACCCCAGTTCTGTATGAATAAAAAAAATAAATCTTTAAAAAAAAAAGTGTTGATTCAGGGGAGCATTTAGCTCTGTTCCTGAGTCCCAGGGGTGTTAACTACCATGACTGTGATGGTATTTCTCCTTGGTCCAGTGCTCAGAGCTCTCTGAGTGTGAGTTCCACGCTCTATGGAGGGGTGGAGGGGAGGTGGAAAAGAGGTCCCCTAACCGTGTCTGCATTCCTGCCCTTTGACTGGGGACCCCCACCTTCCTTGCAGTCTCTCCAAAACGTTCCTCCAGGACAGCCTTTCCTTCCTGACTTCTGAAGCATGCGTTTCTATTTGCCATGCTCCAGTCTTTCATGACGAATTACTTGTGCGGTGGGCTCTCCCTGGGGCCTATACTGGACACGTCTGGTGAACTGGTGAGGGGACTTTCGATGGCTGACATTGTGGTTAAAATAAAAGTCCCCGCTTTCCCTTTGTCACTTTGAATTTCTTTAAAACATGGGTTCTGTAGGTCAGATGGGGCTCGGGGAGGGTGGCATGGTGTCTTTGTAACTCTGTGGGTGCCCCAGAGAGAAGGATTGCAGGCTGAAGCTGGAGATACCTGTGACACTTGCAATTTGAGACCATTCAAGTCTCTAAAGGAGGAGACTCCAGCCTCTAGCATCTTGTTTTGTATTTGTTTTTGTAGGTGCTCATCAACCAAATACATTTTTAAATAAAGCTCATTAATATTTCCATTTTACAGATGAAGAGACTGAGCCACCGACAGGAGGAAGAACATGCTCAAGGTCGCCTGAGACTTGAGTGAGGCTGGCTGGGAGAAGGGCTATGACTAAGTCCTCTGCCTCCTTCTTGCTCTCCCCAGGGTGCCTTACCCAGAGCGGCGCACAATAAATACTGATGACATGGATATGCTGACAGGAAAGGAGGTGCAGATGTCAACATTTTTGTTCCTCAGGGAAGCCATGAATCAGAGCTACGTGGGGGTGGGGGGTGGCTGACGGGCTGAGCTACTAGGACGCCATTTGCTCTGCTTGTCCTCTCTGCAGGGCACCTCGGGGTACCCCCCACCCCGGGCCCCACGCCATCCTCTCCTCCTCTCTGTTCCACTGGAGCCCTAGAGAGTCCAGGGAACAGCAATGAGGGGGTGTGGGTAACTTCAGGCTTAATATCTTTGTAACCACATTGCAAAAGGGCATGCCTAAGACGGCGCCTTACGCTTAATCTTTCTCTTTTATTGCTTTTTCTCTTGTATGATTTAACCTTGCACCAGGTATCAAGCTAGATAAATAAAAACTTTTATTTCAAATTAGCCCCAGCTGGGGGCTGCTTGAAAGCTGAACAGTCATCCAGGGTGTCAGATGAAAAAGGGAGCTGGGAATCTGAGCTGCTTAGGGGGGCTCACCTCAGGTTCATGGCCCCCCAAAGATATTTGAGAACTTTTCTGAGATGGGGGGACAAGGTCTCCCCCGACGCCCACCGGCTGGGCAGGCTGAGGCAGGTGGAGGGGATTTCCTAGCCCAGACTTCCCTCACTCCTGTTAACTTCTCTTCACCCTGCATTTCCTATCTGATGCTTAACACGGACAGGAAACTATGCCCTGGCTGACTTATTCAACTCACTCTTCTCCTCCACCAGTGTGAGTGCCGCAGAGGCAGTGGTGATGGTTTTTCCCTTCACAGCCCCCAAGGATTGGCATGGAGCCTGGCGCACAGTAGGCACTCAATTAATGTTGATTGGTTGACAGAATGAAAGGTGGAGTGATAAATAAATTCTAGGATTTCAGCTCAGCACACAGCACAGTAGATTGACAAGAGTCACTTGGTTTCCTGAGCAGAATTATAAGAGATGGCAGGAAGGTCTTGGCTTGTATCCTGGGTCCACCATAACTCTATCATGAACTCTGAGACACATTTCATGTGTGCGTGAGCTTTAGCTTCCTCATCTGTAAAATGTCCCTGCTAGCCACATTCTGGGATTGTGGTGGGGGCAAGAGGTAATGTATGTCAGCCACATGTTCAGAGAGACAGGTGTTCTCAGCAGCGAGGTAGGAACAGTCAGCCCATATGAACATCGAAAGGAAAATGGATTATCTATGGTATTTTCACAGGACAGAATAATACGCAGTAATAAAAATGAACACATGATACCTCCCCCAAAAGATATGGCCAGATCTTAGATGTATCATTATAAGTAGAAAAAACAAGTCCCCAGAGACCATATAACATGACACTTTCTTTCTTGTAAAGTTTAAAGACAATTAAATCCAAGCAGCCTGTGTCCCAGATACATGTGACCAAATATATTTTAAAAGCAAGGGAGTGGAAAAATGCAAGACTCAAAGATCTGGTCATGGGCGGGTGAGGCCCAGGGGGGGATGGAGGAGGGAGAGTGCAGGCGAATGAGAAGAAGGGGGGGCTGTTTAGCTCTTGGATTGGTTAGTGGGTTCACAGGTGTCCACCATATTATTAAAATTAACACAGAAATTAAAGAGGGCCACACATGGACCAACATTGACTAGGCGCCAAAAATTATGTTTAAATCAATTCTGTGTGCCTGAGGCACGCCAAATTAGGAGAGAAACAGAACGCAAAATAAATGGTGGCTAATTTCACAATCCTCCAAAGGTTTCAAAGCCCCTAGAAATCCAAGACAAGGCAGTCATTACAGAGATGAGGAACAAGTGGAAGAGAGCCAAATTTACAAAAAGATAAATGTCTGTTGACATATGAAAACCAGACAAGAACTCCCCCAGAACCAACTTGTGGTCATGAACTAGCACTGTGCCCAGACTCAGAAAACTGCTCCCACCATGGCTGGCATGTAGACCCCAGTTAGCCTGGAGAGCTGTGGACCCTGAGCTGAGCTGAGCTGAGCTGATGAACCAAAGGACCCCAAAGGGTCCATTCTCTGCCCTGCTAGGGAGGTGAACTCAAGGTCAGCAGAAGAGGTTCTGGTTAAGCCTAACAGTGAGGGGTGTCTTAGCATGCATTCCTGGGGCCCACAAGAATAAAGCATCCTGAGCGAGAGACAGAGACTCCTGCCCATGCAGAGAATGTGGGGAACAGGAGATGCAGAAGAAAGGGTGTTCTGTGTCAGGGAAACCTCTTGCAAGTCCGCTGAGCTATGTTATTTCCAGAAAGAAGCAAGGGACAAGCTGACAAAGAGCTTATGGGGCTTGGTTAAAGGAGAGGGGAAGAACAAAGATTTTCTGTTTTATTGCGAGCAGGAACACAGAAAGAGCATTAGGAGCAGAAGCAACACTAGCTGGTGGAAAGTGCGCCCCGGAGAGAGGAGGGAGACACACCAAGGGATGCTTCCCTGCAGTTCATCAGGAAGAATTAGCGTTGGACGTGATACACTGTTGTTGTTTTGGTATGGTGATGGGAGAGAACTGTGAATAATATGCCTGTGTGTTTGTATAATTAAATTAAAAAAAACCCCAGAGGTGCAATTTCCAGATCTTTTCAAAAGAAGAGAGACATGAGAAGCAAATGGGAAATGTCTTGAATGGCACATTTGTTCCCGTTCTAGAAAGGCACCTACTGACTGCTAGTATTGCAGGAGGGCTGGGTAATAAAGACTTGGAGGTCTAGTAGGAAGTGTGCTGGAATCAATTAGTGATGTCTGCCTTGGCATGGGATTGGAGAGACCCAGGACCAGTGCTGATGTGGGTGTAGGGTGCCAGTGATAGGTATAAACAGATCAGCTTCCTTACAAATAAGCCCTTTCTGCTTAGGCTGTCATGAGAACCCCAGAAACCTAGATTCAGAGGTTAGAAGCATCTTTGTTTTCTTTTTTCACACCATCTATTTTCAGTACATCACCAGAGTCTGCTGACATTTGTCCTGCACATCTCTGCAGTGACCGCCCCCCACCCCCGTCCCTTCTAGATTGGTGTGATACCCTATTAGACGATCGCCCTTGTTCCATCGCTTCCTGTTGCAATCCATTCAGCATTCTTGTGAGATGAATCTACTAGTGACTCTTTTCACCCCCAGCCTTGCTAAAATCCACTGTTACTGCCCTCTATGCCTGTCACCCACTGGTCCCATGACCCATTTCCGATCTGTCCTCAACCTCTCCCTGGCTTACTCTTGGCTCCTGTCAGGTGGTCTTCCCCCCCAGCCCCCTGTGCCCACAGAGATGCCCTGGGGTTTGGGGGCTTCCAAGCTCTGATTGTGTTACTCCAGGCCAGGGACTGTGGTGTGTGATTTAGATTTCCAAAGCAGTCTGCTTCTCCTGAGTTTCTACTTCTCAGGGGAGAAAAATGCCAAGCAGCTTAATCATAGGGCTTTGATGTGTTTCAAACGATTGTCCCCTGAGATAGCACCCCCAACCAGGACATGGCCAACGGCCCCATTCAGTTATTGGCATATGGGGGTGTGTGCATATGAGTTTGTGCAATTCTGACGGTATCTGATTATTCTCTCTCTCTCTCTCTCTCTCTCTCACACACACACACACACACACACACACACACTCACAAACAACCTTCAATTCAAACATATTTTCAAGAAACTGCCCTACTTAGTAGGATTAAAAATAAAATATAGCAACTGGTAAATGAAATCTCAGTACCATAGATACAACACACACACATATGTGTTTTACACATAAAAACAGTAAGACATTTTTTACAGAACAAACTTTGCCCCCTTGGGGTTGATGGCGCCCTCCCAGGACACCTACTCTTCTGGGTCAGGGCTTCTCCCGGGAGGTCCCCTCATGCAGCCTCAGCATCACTGGGCCCCACCCCTTGACTTGCTGACTCAGCAGGTCTGGGGCAAGGTGCAAAACTGCATTTCTCATAATTTTAGGTGGCACAATGCTGCTGGCCCAAAACCTATACTTTGAGAATCACTGATTTCCTGGAAGCCTGGTATATTCTGGCTTGAGCGATCTGAGTCCACGTCTCTGCTCTTCTGCTTGGCAGCTGGACCAATCTGTGTACACCCTCCGAGCCTACAAAAGATGTAGTGATAAACCTGCCCACCAGTGCCTGGTATACAGCAGGTACCCAATAAATGCGCTCTCCTCCCTTCATCCTGGAGGATGTTAGAGAGTGGCAGGAGGCTCAGAGACCCAGGCTCAGATAGGGAAAGAGATGTGGGTTGCAAGCCTAAGAGGGAGGGAGAGATTAGGGCTCCCTCGCTTGAGGGGAGGACCATGGCCTGGTACTGGGGTGAAGGACGCAGGATGCAATGTAAATTTACCAATTCTCATACTCTGGGGTGGGTAGGACCCTCTGGCACTGGAGAGGAGGCTCCTAGCATCTGTACCTGAAAGGAGAGAATCACCGGACAGAAACCACCAGTCCAGTCAGTATATGCAGAAAATGAAGTCTTCCAGTGCAGGAGAAAGGATTCAGTCAGGACCACTAGGAGGGCTTGATAAAACACTTTTCTGCACTCCTCCTCCCCCACCTGACTCTTGTTCTGGGGTGAGTCCTGGTCACTGTGTCGCTGCTGGCCCTAGGCCGCCACTTGGAGAACTACTGCTCCAGTCTCTAGCAGACAAGCTCCCTACAACAGTGCGCAGAGATGCCAGAGCATGAAGGGAGGGCAGCATCCTGGCCTTAGAGCCCCTGGGACTGACTTAAAGGGACCCCTGATTTGGGCTCCTGGCCACCTGGCCAGCCAGGTTGGTCAGCGGTAAAGAGTGGTCATGGCGGGCAATAGCTTGCCCCCACCGCAGCGGGCCAGGCAGAAGGCAGGAGAGAGAGTGACAGGCATCTGTTGCGAACCTACTGTGTGCTGGCCTAGGGGAGACACTCACCAAATGCCATTTGTTTGATGTAACTCTCAGTTGTTTTTATTTTGGCAACTCTGTACGAAAGACACTATTGGTCCAGTTAAAACATGGGGAAACTGAAACTGATGCTTTGGGGAAGTCAGTGGACCACTGTCACTTAGCTGGGAAGAGGGGGTGCCTACCAGCTACAAATAGTAGTTGGGAGTTAAATTAAGCAGTTTTTCTGTCCAAAGAGCCTAAAGGCATCTCAGGCCCTGTCCTGGGAGACTCCCTGGCCTGCTCCACCTGCTCCACCAGTTACAGCGGGTGGACTCAGCCTCCAGGCCCTCCTTTGATTTCTGTGAATCTCTAGCCAGTGGGGGACACTGCAGCAGCCTTCTGCTGGCCAGCCTGCTCCTGCTGCCCTTCCGGAGCCTCTGTCTCCAGTGTGATCATTGGGCTTCCCACAGCCTAACCCCACCCCTCCGCCCTCCCTTCCCTCCAGAACTGGCTCCTCCCTGCTCTGAGCACCGGGGGGTCTCCAGGCCCCCACCACACCCTGCAGGGTCCTGCCCTAAGTTTCTGCAGCTCATCTTTCCTCCCTCCTCACTGCACTCGCCCGCCCTGCTCTGTCCTGCCAGTAAATGCAGCTTCACCAAGGCACCTGCCCCTCTCTCCCACTCCTGGGCATTTGTACGCCTGCTCCCTGTGCCTGGACAGCACCCACCGCCCTCCACAGTTCCAGGCTGGCTCCCATGCAGTCGGTGGTGGCTCAGATGATGTCTCCTCAGTGAAGCTCCCCATCCTAGTGATCCTCATTGCTTATGGCAGGTATTGTCCAGCACACACAAAGGGCTAACACCCCTCCCCCAGGAGCCAAGGCTCTAAGTCAACAGTTTTCAGTGCAGCTTCTCTTCACAGCATGTAGCCACACCTATGACCACCTCCCCACAAACCCCCCCCCCCCATTCCTGGCTCTCTTCCCCAAGCCGTAGGTTCCTGGGGGGCTGAAATGGTGCCTCCAGCCCCACCCTCTCACAGGACATCAGCACAGCGCTTGGCCCAGATCTGCTGCATGGATCGCTACAGTCCACACCTGTTGAGCACCGACCACACATCCAGGTGCTTTTCTAAGAGCTTACAGGTGTCTGACTGCCGACTCCTCACAGCAGCCCAGGAGGCACGGGGCTGTTTCCACCTCCACTTTACAGATGCTCGGAAGGTTGCCAACAGTCACGGCAGAAGGCAGGCCCCACACTGTAACCCTGGGACACGCGTGCTATTTTAAATTTGCAAGAGGCCACCGCCAAGGGGGTGTGTGTGGGGGAAGCAAATTAATTTTAATGTTGTATTTAACCCACTATAGCTAAAATATCATGTTACCATGTCATCAATATGAGGCGTTATTCCAGAGCTATTTTACAACCTGTTTTGCATATTAAGTCTGCAAAATCCTGTGTGTTGTATTTACGGCACATCTCAGTGAAGGACAGCTGTACCTCCAATGCTCCTTAGCCCCATGGGGCTAAGCACAGCTAGTGGTCACCAGTCTGGACACTTGAAGCCTGTACTCGCAGCCACTTGAATGAATGAAGGAGGAAATTGGTGGCTAGAGGAATAAAGGACTCCTGGTCCTGGTCTTTCCTTGACAATTCATAATGTCATATTTCATGACCCTTCAGGGTCTCTCAGATGCCAGGAAGGTTATGATCCCCCTTCTGTGTGTGAGCAACAGGTATCAAATGTCTTGCTAGGAGACACTGCAGGCTGGGTTTCAAACTCACAACTCTAAACTCCAAGGCCAAAGTTCTGTGAGGGGGGCAAGGGTGCAGCTGCCCCTTTAAGCAGGACTGGGTCTGTCTGGCAGGGCACAGAGTTGCTCAGCCCACAAGCTGGAGGGCTGCTGGAGATGGGTGCCTGCAGAGCCTGGTTTGGCCAGGCCCTGTAGAAGGTGATGCCCTTGGTGAGGGGCAGGATGGGGGTGGAGGTGTGTGGGAGCAATAGGGCCTGTGTCAGGTCCTCTAAGGGAAAGAGCCTTGTCATTCCTCAGTCTCAGTTTGGCCACGAGGGACTGAGAACAAATTGATGGCAATGGAGCCATAACTTACCGCTGAAGGCCTCTTTGTTCTTGGCAAAACAGAGGGGTCATTAGTAATGGGGAGAGCACTGGTGTGTAGACATAAATCCCCCGAGCTGCAGAGCTGATAAACAGCCTGGGGGATACGGGGCCTCGGGGCACTGGGCAGGTTAACCCCGTGCCATCAGCCATTCAAGACCCGGCGTCTACCCACCTGCAGACAGAGCTTCCCCCTGCCCAGGCTGGGGTTGCCCAGACTTAGCTATCACAGTGGCCCCCAGAACTTGAATTTGTCTCCAGAGGCACTAAAGGCCACAAAGGCCCCCGTTCTTTCTTTCAAGGGAGAATGGTTCCAGAGCCACAGGACTAGACCTGTGTTCCCAAACCAGCGTTCCCAGGGGCAGCTAAGCTGCTTGGGGGCACTGTGAGAAGAACCCTTCCTATGCCCCACCCCGTGAGAACCTTCTTGGATGCCAAGGATTTGCACGTTCAGTAGGAGACCTAGGTAATTCTTAGGCCCACAGCAGAATGAACCCCCTATCCTAAAGTGAGAGTCGGCCCTTCCTCCCCTCCCGCCTTGAACTACCCTGAGGACAGACTCTTCCAGCTCCCGTTCATGGATGAGAAGCCGAGGTGCAGAGAGCAGTGCTTCCAAGAGACTCAGCCCTCTGTGCTCCTGACCACAGCACCTCACTGCCTTTTGCGCTGGAGGGAGAAAATGCCCCAGTGCTGCCGCTTCTGAGGATGATGGAGGGCGGGGTGGGGGGTGGACCCGCCGGGTGGCCTGCCATCAGCATGGCCTGCCTGGCCACCAGGCGAGCCTTCACGACTAGTGGGCTGAGAACAGAGGCCACATGTGTGGGTCTGGGGCATGTGTATGTGTATCTGGGGGGAAGGGAACAGAGCCAGAGTCTATATGTGGGTGACCAGCTTCTCATTTCTGAGAAGAAATATGAAATGTGAAAAGAATATGAAATAAGCTAAAGCTGCAGCTCTAGTAGTTGTAAAATGGTCTAAAAACTGCCACCTTTTCATTAAGCAAGGGAAAGAAAAAGCCAGGCCCCTGAAGGTGGTTAGATGGGGTCACGATGTCCAGGCTGAGACCTAGAGTGTCCAGCTCAGACCTCTCATAGGGTGCATGCTCCTGGCCCCGCCCTGTCAACCTAGCAGCCTTCAGACCCCCTAGGCACCAGCTCCCCTCTCCTTCCCCTCCTTTGTCCAGCCCTTCCCTTCCCAGGGCCTTTGGCCAGCATCGTCCAGAGAGTGCAGTTGCTCTTAAGCACTGCCCCACACCCCCATAGACCTCTCCTCAGCCGCAGAATGGGGGCTCTCACAGCGTCTCTTCTTGGGAAGGGTGAGCAGCTGAGGCCTTACCTGAGACGATGGTGTAGCCAATCCCCCGGGGTCGTCCCTTATCCTGGTCGATGGCTGTGATGATGCGCACTGTGGTGCCCTGGTGGGAGAGAGGAGGGGCCTGAGTTCAGCTGCCTGGGCCCCAGGCTGCTCTTCTGCTGTGCAGGCAGCTGGGGTTTCCCTCCCCACGTGAACCCCTAGCTGCAAGGGCAAGGTCAGTCCTCACTGCCCCCATACCCCTGGGACAATCACGTCTCTTGCTCTCGCTCCCCTTCCCCTTCCCATCTCCTCTTATTGGATGAGCCACCCAGAAAAAAAGCGGACACGGGCCTCCAACAGGGAGAGAAGGATCTGGTCTCTGTAGACGTCCATCAAGTGCCAGGTGGCCTCAGGAAGGTGGCAATACCTCCCTGATCAGTTTGCTTCACCTTAACAGGAATAGCTGCAAAAACTCTGGGTCTTGTTTTCACTGGAGTTTGAGTAAAGGAGAATGCCGTGGGTCAACTACTCTACAGAAGAAAGCATCACAAATCTGAAGAGCGAGCATCTCTGGTGATGGCTGGGGCATCTCTGGGTCACCAAGGCCCTCTGCACCGTCCCTCACCTTGCAGCTGGAAGTTCCTGCTCAGATGGCTCCATCCCACACCCTATCTGTTCTCCCTGCAGCACTGGGGGAGAATGGGCTGGAGCTGGGGCTATCAGGATGGCAAGTCAGGGTCCCCAATCTTGGGGAACACAGTGTATGGTGGAAGGTCAAGGGTACAGGCACTGACACTGATATAGACATATGGGGGTGTCCAGTATACATATGGGGGTGTTCGGACGCAAATACAGATACCAAAGTGCAAAAGTACACTGGAAGGCCCACCAAGGTGGCCTACAGACGGTGGCATTTGGAATGGGTCTTGAAGAATGGGTGGGAGTTTGCCAGGGACAGTGAAAAGGAAGGTGTTCCAGGCCAAAGACAGCACAGTGGGGGTCCGAGGCACAAGACTCTCTAGGAAGAGATCCTGGTAGAAAATGGGCATATCACGGGCACATTCACATATCTATCGATGGGTTGACTGAATAAATAAATGTTCAAATGTGACCCTCATGTCACACAGTCACCATCCCTTCACGGGGCTCTCCAGGCCCTATCACAGCAGCATTCGGTACCTGCCTGAGATTCTGGCCTGGGTGAGGGGTTGGAGGGGCAGTTTTCCCTGGTGGAGGGAGAGCAGGCTCGGTCTCGCCTCCATTCCTCAGGGAAAAATCAACCCTGACTTGTGACCTTGGCTACCTCTCGCCACTTGCCCATTCTCCATTCATCAGGCCGGCAGGCCGCACCCCCACCTGAGCACCCTCTCCAGTGGAGAGCAGCCTGTTCCCTGCCTCATAGGCCCTCTGACCTGGAGTGTGGGGCCTTGGGGGCCTCCAGTACCACCTGGTCTCACCACCAGGACCCAGGAGAGATGCCCCTCGCCCTCCCGCCACTCCTGCATATCTGTCACTGCACCCACTCTGGTCAGGTCTGCAGCAATCCAGAACCCCTCTAGGCCTGGCTGAGAGAAGGAGAGAATGTTCCAGGAGAAACATCTCCCGCGGAGAGAAGCACACAGGCCAGCGGCCAAGGACGCAGAAAGCAGGTCTGGCTCCCTCCCCTGTCCCTGTCCAGCACAGGATCTCTGAGAGAGATCCCCTGAGGGAAACAGGAAGTCAAAGAAAGATGCCACTGAACCACCATCTGGGTAAAGGGCTCGGCTGACCTGAGTTTGGGGAGAGACGGATGTGCCGGGGCGGCAGGAGCTGTCCTTTCTGGGGCTGCCTAGCACCACTGTGAATGCTTTGAACTGAGACCTGAACTCAGAACACCCCACAGACAGACCCACTTTACAGGTGAGCAAACTGAGGAACGGGAGCTGGTGGCCTTTCCAAGGTCTCACTGTCAGTTTCCGTCGTGATATTACTGTCCCCACCAAAGTGCTTGCTGGGTGGCAGTTCTTGTCTAAGCACTTTCCAAGCATCAACTCATGTCAGCTTTGGGAAAACTCAGATGCCACGCCTTCCTTGGAGATGCACAAAAGGTTCTGATGTATTAAAGGCTCCGAGAAGCAGTAAAGTGGTCAAGGAAACTATTCACATTCTCCCAGGGCTTCTGCTCTGAAGACACTGTCTTCATGTAACACGTGTCAACAGTTCCAGACTAGAGGTCCGTGGGAGGTCATCTGGGAAGCACTGCATTAGACTTGAGGGGTCGACACTAACAGTTCCTGCCCACCATCACCCCAACAGAGGCTATTTTTAGAAACTTGTCTTTCGGGAATTCATTCATGCAATAAAAGAAGCCTACGGTGTTCCCAGGAAGAGGATCTGAGGCTGTGGGACTCTGGTCAAGGCTCCAGCTGGCAGAGTGGGCTTTTTTGGACAAAAGGACTTCGGCCTCTGTTACAGAGGGGGCCATCCCTCATCTGCTGCCGGCAGGGACTGACTGCCTGCCAGGCCTTCCAGGGTGCAGCGTGCTGGGCCTAGAAGAGCAAGCTCAGAAGGACAGGACAGGGGACGGGACAGAGCTGGCCTGAGCGAAGAGGGGACCCAGTAGCCAAAGGAGCCTGTGAACATCCCCCCATGGGCATGCCTGCCCTAAGCTGAGGCCTTTTCCTAGGCACGGGGCTCAAAGGGGGCCCGAGGGCAATCCCTGACCAGAAAACAAGGAGGCGGCTTTCTCCGGGAAAAGCCACACCTGAGCTTCGGAGAAGCAAGCTCTGAAAAGCTACTGACAAAGTTTGGGGATTCATCTCTTTTTGGATAAATAAATCCATTTTTTAATAAAACTCTGAGCTTTTAATACAAGTGCAGCCACAAAGACTGGAAATGTTATGAGAAGGAATTAACAGGGAGGAATGGGGGCTCTTGGGAGCCCACAGTTCTTGTTTCAGAATCTCAGTGATTATATTTTCAATATACTGAAACTTATTTCCAAAGATGAAGGGATGGAGAGGCGCCGTCCCTGCCTGACCCGGAGCTGGGCCCCTCTACCTGGCTGGCTCCCCAGCGAGGGTCCCAGTTGGCATCCGGATGTGGCTGGGAGAAGCTGGGCAGGCTCAGGAGGGCTGGTGACTGCCAGGGGTATTTGCCCTTAACAGGAACCCTTGTCTGGGGCTTTCCTGGTAGATGAGGCCCTCTCCAGAGAAGCTATAGACACAGTGTGGGGACTCCCTGCTCCTGTGGGGGGAAGATCAGTTGGGAGGGGGTGTTAAGGGCTTAACTCTGTTGCCAGACTGCTTGGGTTTGAGTTCTTTGTGTCACTTAACCTCTAGCTGCCATGCTTTCTCCACCCGCCCCCTCAGCAAGCAGTGCAGGTGAAGCACTCGGAATAGCACCTGGTCCACAGCAAACTCTACGAGCACCTCACTATTCACGGGGGCCTGGACCCCTGTGAGTGTCTGTGAGGCTAAGGTACTGCTCCCAGACAAAGCATGAATGTGGTGGCCCAGTTTCAGCAAATTCAGACTCCCCAAGAGCCCAGATTTCTAATCCCCATCCTAGAGAAGGTATTTCCTGGGCATTCCAGAGTGAGAGCTGCTGATCACCCACACTGAGAATTAGCATTTGCTGGGCACCTATTAGCGACTGTGCCGGGCACCCACTTGTTCTCCCACTTGTTCCTCACAACCCTTTCCCCTGCCCCGTTAGGTGAGGGTATTTGTGAGCAAACAGTTCCCAGGCTTCAGGGATTTGCTCTAAGTCACAGGCATGGTGAGTGAGTCCTATAAGGGGACCATGGAACGGGGTGGGGTGGGGTGTGGGGGTGGGGTTCTGTTGGGGTGGGTCTGGGTGGGTAAGGGAGTCCCAACAACACCAGTGTGAGGCCTGGGCACCGGAGGGGACGTCAGGGCAGAGCTGAGAGGAGCTGGGACTTCTCTCTCTCCCCTTCCACGTTCTGACCTCTTCTCAGGAAGAAGCTGGTCTGGAGGGACACAGAACCTGCAGCCAGCAGGCGCTGCCTGGCCTGGGGTCCTGGCCCAGCTCCTTGCAGCCAGCCCAGCCAGGGTTCCCCTCCCCCACACCATTTCCCTGACAGGATTAAGGACTTGAAAGGTAGACAGTCCTCTGGGAGTGGGGGTGCCTCTGGGGGAGGAGGCCGGTGAGGGCTGAAGGGGACTTCCGACAAGAGCTGCCACAGCAGATTCTGAGGCAGAAAATCCTATTTCTCAGTCTTTAATTCCAGTCAATTCCAGTCAAAGGGCTGATAGGCATCGGCTGGCAGTAATTTGTGCAGTTTATCCGCTCTTTTCACCTTCTATCGGTCCTTCACTGACGGGCAGGCCGACATGCTGTTGCTCGAGTGAGGAAATTAAAATTTGATGCAATAATCCCAAATAAGAAGGATTTTATTAGGTAATATATACACTTTAGATGAGGCATGCTGCCCTGATACACTGATAGAGAGAAGCATACATGCTGGGCGCCTCAGATAAAGTTGGGGATCGAGGAGAGTGGGCAAGGGTCCCAGTGGCGGCCTGGGGGCTGGCAGAGGCAAGGGTGGGAATGGAGGGTGCCTGGGTCCTCTGGTCCTGGAGGTTGAACAGGCTGGGGGCTCCTCTCTCCTGGCATGGCCTGGGAAGTGCGTGCTGAATCTGGGTTCTACGTGGTAAACCAAAGTAGAGGCCTCAGATCAAGACACGGAAACCAATCAGAAGCCTAATTCTGATCTGGAAAACTCACACTAGGGCAAGGGAGAGGATGGGAATCAACCTGCAGGAGAAAAGCTGTGCAAGAAATGGGGAATCAGGGGTGCTCCTTCTCCATACAGAGACAGGGAGGAGGGGGCAGGGTGGGAGACACAGGAGTGATTCTCCAGGCACTGGGGGGAGCAGGCCAGTAGCCAGGAGAGTCTGAACCCCCTGTCTTGCTTCCTTGTCTGGCTTTCCCTTCTGGTCATGACACCAGTGACAGGGTTCACACGTGTTCCTGGGGAGCTCCCCAAGCATTGGCTTTGGTGCCAAAGTGACAATCCTGGCAAAGCAAACAGACATCAAGGACCCTGAGCCCAAGAGGGCCCACGGCTAAGCTTAAGGAGAGCAGGGCCAAGTGGGGAGCATGCCTGGCCTGAGCACTCACCCTACAGGAGCCCCTGGAATTATCTGGTGAGAGGAGGGCATGGCTTAGCCCAGGACCCTGCACGCAGGAGGGGCTGCATAAATGCTTAGTGGATGAAGAAGATTGAAATCCGCAGATCAGAAACAGGTATCTGCTGATGCCTGATACAGGGATGCCAGGAAACACAAACTGAAGGGAGTCAGAGGACATTCACCTCAACATCCTTCATGCCAACTACTAAGACCGAGATGAAACTGAGTGGGGAACCCCCGACCCAATGGGATAATAGTTCCCATGCAGCCCGGCTCAACCCCACTGTCTGCCGTCAGCAGGGGCTGGGAACGTCACACAAGTGCTATCTCCGATCCTTAAGACCCTTATGGGAGGAGGGTGCATTGTAGGCTGTTAGTCCCAGCTTCCCAGTGAGGGGTTCTTGGAGGGGGCAGAGGCGGGAGGACTGGCCAAGGCAAGGGCACAGCCGTGTAGGAACCTGCTCTGACTTGGACTGGCTGCCTGGCCACCCCCACAGCCTCATGCCAACCTTTGCCTACCTTTTCTGGCCTGGGAGACCCAAGGGAAGCCTGAGACCTGGTCCCAGGGATGGAAGCCCCTTCATTACTGGGAGTGCCAAGTGCCAAAGTAATCCACTCACACATCGGTGAGCAGTGTAATGTGACTGTAATTAAGTGACAAACTAGGTAACACAGAGAGCCAATTCTACCTGAGTTGAGGGAAGATGGCGGCTGTGTCTTCAGGTTGGCGAAGGTGAAGCCAAGAAAAGTACTTTAAGAAACGTGATCACTGAGAAGGGGACCAGGCTCCGGATTGATGACGGAGCAGGCAAAAGGATGATGAAGATGGCAGGATGCTCAGGGGGCCAGTTGTGTCCGTTCATTCATTCATTCACTCACTCCATAAACACTTCTTGTGCCCTCCTGATGTGCCCTGTCCCCAGGAGACCCCACCCCCGACAACTATGCTTCCAGCCTAGCTGTTTCAAGCACAGTGACCAGAAAGAAGGGGACATCCAGAGCCAAGGGACAGATAATAGGCCTGCTTCATCAGAAAGATCAGGAAGGCCTCCCAGGTGAATATATGCACTTGGCAAAGACGTTTTTGGGGGGGGACACCTGTCTTCAGTTTCAAAAGCTGGAGCCTACGTTATGGGCAATTAAGAAAGAAAAGACTTGTCTCAAGGCCCCTTTCTACTATCAAAGCAATTCCAGAGACCTGGGATAGGAGGCTGAAAAGCACCTTGCTTGTTACATCATCCAATTCACACCCAGCCCCAAGAAGGAAGTCTCTAGCCACCCCCCCACCCCCACCCTCACACATCTAGAAAATGCAGGTGGCTTAGGAGTTTGTTTGGAGCCCTGATCGCCTGTCACTGACGCCCCATCACGAGCCCCTGCAGGTGTGCAGCCAGACTCTGAACATCACGAGCGTCAGGTGGAGCCCCGCTCTGTTCTGTCACGTGCCCTTCCTGTAAGCACACTGGGTGCCCTCAAACGGAGAGGCAGGTTTTCCCTTCCACAGAACTGCTTCCCAAGCTGACTATCTGGGAGTGTGTTTGCCCTGAAGACACCCCTTCTTCTAATTTATCTGCCCAGAACAAGTGTTGGATCTAGTCTGCACAAAAGCATGGCTGCCACCAGGTAAGGGATTCCCGATGTTGCTTGCCAGGTGCGTCACTCACCAAGGCTGCCCAGCCACAGCCCCTGCCGAAGGGCAGCGGCAGGTTGCCCTTGCAGACCCCAGCCACAGCTTACTGCAGTACGGGTGGACACGTGGCCCAAGGGCCACCCACCCACAAGATGATCATTGATCTACGACTTGGAACATGGCACAAAATCATGAGTACAGTCGATCGAGAATCTCTGTTGAAAATGTGGACTCGAGAAACCCAAAGACTGAGCAGGTAAGAGGCTAGGATGATGGTCTGTGTTCTCAGTGTACACGAGAGAGTCTGTGTGGCAAAGGGCAAGCTAGGCCAAGAGGGGGGCAGTATTAGCTGGCCAAGAGGGGGGCAGTATTAGCTGGCCAAGAGAGGCAGACTGACTGACTGGCTAGTCATGGCTGAGCCACACTGATATTCTGGTGAGCCTGGCTGAGTCCAAATTTGTCCTTCCACTCCAGAGTGGATTTTCCACGGGCATCTCCATCAGCCCACATAATCCTCCTGAATTAGCCCTCCCTTGCCCTGGAGTCTGTGTTCTTTGCCACCGACAGCCCTTTGGGATGAAGTGAGAGGATGAAGGACTGGGCTTTGGTATGAAGAGGAGGTTGGGTTTTCTCTATACGGGACACCTGCCGATGCTGTGCAAGGAGCTGGAGTGAGCTGAACACAAGGAGAGCCCAGCTCACCGGACAGGTGCTGCCCCTTAACATGGCCAGCGAGGGTCTTACCGGAGGTGAATGTTCATAGATGTTGGTGCTGTAAGGCAGGTTGATGAAGATGGGGTCCATGTCCTGGACATCTGTGATGATGATGGCCAAGTTGGCCAGGGTGGAGAGAGGCCTGGTCTTGTCTTGATCCTTAGGACAAAGAGTACACAGCCTTAGGTTAAGTGACGCAGACGAGCTCACACATGTTCCCACATGGCTCTGGACATGCATGACACCCATGTGTACCACATGACTGTACACATACGTGTGGGCACATGTATACAGAGGTCACACACGCTCACAGGGAAGGGTACTGGTATGCAGAAGCCCTCTAAGAATGCACTGTGATCTGCATGTCGGTAGGAAAATGCAAATAGGGGTCCCAAGGCCCAGAGGAAGGTGTCGTATCCAACATCACAAAGCGGGGCTGGGCTGCAGTCAGATCTCCTGACCACCCTGGACAGCTGGTGGGTAGGTCAATGGCGGTGCAGTCTTAGCTCCTTCTCCTGATTCAGGCACGGAGCCACCGCCCCCCTCGGCCTACATCCTGGCCCGTCTCAGCCCCGTGCAATCTGAAAATGAGTAGAATGGGGAATCCTCAGAACAAAGATCCTTTTGCTACAAAGGGGCTACTCTGGGATCTCAGTCCCCACTCTATACTCTGGGTTCACTGGTCAAGGAACATTTTTTTTTTTTTTTGTAGAACCAGCAGGGGGAGCTTCAGGGGACTCCAGGAAGAAATGGTGAGAGGACACACAGGCCATCCCCCCTGTGGCCAAGGAGGCAATGTTTAAACCTTCCTACCTAGTTGGAAATTTTAGCCTGATGGACTCTCACCAAGAAAGGAAACCTTCCAGTACCCTAAAATACACAGTTGACTGTGGCAAACCCTTTAAATAGGCTACTGCTGTTGAATAACATTAGCCAATAACAACAGAAGCGGCCTGCTGAGAAAGGTGATCCGGGCACTATGTCAGTGACTTCTTTTGCTTTTGTAGGTATTATTTCTACATTATTTAAAGGAGTTCACAGAGACTCCGAGAGGCTGAGTAACTGCCCAGAGTCACACAGTTGGTAAGTATGGAGCCAGGACTCCAGCTCAGGTCCTCTTGACATGAAAACCTGCCCTTAGCAGCAGTGACTCAGAGCTCCAACATCAGTTCAGTCTCTGACCAGCTGTCCCCTTCAAGTCTCCATCTCCTCCTCTGTGGGGTGAAGGGGTTCAGTGGAATGACCTGGGGACCCCCAGGCTATAACTTCTCTGGTCTGGGATTTGAGAAATGACCACCCGCAAGTTAGACCTCACTCAGTTAGTTTGGGGTGACACGAATCATGCACGGCATTCCTCATGTTACAAGCCTGGTGTCTGTGTCTGTCCTCCAGAGGGAGCTGCCGAGAATTCGAGCAGGGCTGGTTTTCCTGAGTCTTTAGGGTCAGCCAAGGAGAAGCAGAGGGGCCTCAGGGAGGGGAGTGGGTACAGCAAGGAGGGGAATGTCTGAAGTCTGGGGGAGCTGAGCAGAGCAACCACAGGAGACAGCTCCACCATCATTCCCAGAGCCCAGGCTTGGGAACTCTGCCCAAGCGAGAGCTCTCAGCCAGGGACCTGAGAGAGTCCACCAGGCAAACAGGGTCTGTGGGGAAGGCCTAGCAGCAAGTCCTCTGGCCTTTTCACTAGGGGATGCCAGTGGCTTTGGATTGTCGATACCAGGCTGTTGTAGGCAGCTGGCTTTGTCCAGCCCGTCACCTGCTTTCCCACCCCACACCTATGACTGTGGCCCCAGACCATCCTGGACAGCATGCTGTGGTGGGGGTGGGGGTGGGCACATCTGGCAGGCAGGTACCCTGCCCTCCAGGGCCCGCAGCTTTCAGCAGCTTTTTTCTAGAGGATTCTTCACCTCTCTCCACCTGGTACCCACCTGGTAGTGTCAGGGAGCCCATGTGGCTCCCTGTGATTCAACACAGAAAAGTCTCCGTGGGGACATGTCCAGCAGCGAAGGGCACAATACCAAGCTGAGAGGGGCCAGAGGCCCAGGTAGAGCAGCCATCAACACTGGAGGAAGTTCTGGGCTTCCTGTGTCACTGCCTCAAGGCTTGATGGCTGGGAGATTAAAGGCAATTTAACTGTATTCACCATCCCAGCTTGATCCCAGGCCTCTTGACAGGCCCAGTCATGGTCACGGCCTGTGCTGATCTTTCCCTCACTAGCCCAAAGTCATTTTTATGGTGAATGGAAATGATCCCATAAGGACAGGCTCATCGTGAGAAAGAGGACAAGCGTGAGTGTTTGTGGGCCCAAGTGTGTGTAAAGGGGGAATGGTGAGGAGGGATCATCGGCACGTGTGGGGGAGGGGAAACAGAAGGGGCACGGGGGTGGGGGTAGGGGGCAAAAAGCAACTCCAGCTTGACCCCAGAAATCAGCCTTACAACAGCAGCACGCACTGCCTCCCAGCAGCGGCCACTTAACCACAGAGAAGGAAAGAACGTGGTTTCCCGTGCCGTGACCTCGCCAGGGGACACTGACCAGGCACCAGGTTTGCAGTTCTTGGGGCCTCTCTGCATCTTGACCAAGCTTGGGGGAACCAAACCAGGCCTCCAGCCCATCCACTGTATGACCTGCCAAATGGAGCCTCTGGAGCAGCTGGGAACCCCCAATGCAGGACATGGGGCCAGGGCGCCGGGTTCTGAAGGTCACGAGAGAAGCCAGTAATTTGTTGCATGCCAGTAATTTGTTCTGCTCTTGGCCCAAGCTTTGTAAACAAAAATCTGAGGGACAACAGGCCACGTCTCACCTTGCTGCCAGCTGAAGACCCCACCTATGCCTGGAGAGGGCAGCCAGGGGCAGGAAAGAGTACAGAGCAGGGGCAGGCCCCTACTGAGGGTCTGGTTTGTATTCGGGGCACTCAGCACAGCCACAGAGCACTGGGTTGGGTGTGAGACAAACTGGGTTTGGGTTCTTGCTCCCCCACTACTCATCAGCCTGTGAGTCTCCAAGGTTGTCAGCTATAAAATGGGGTCATTATTCCTCTCTATCACCCTTCTTTCTATTAACCCATCCTGGAATCCCCAGGGCCCAGCATGGTGCTTGGCACAGATGGGTGTTCCCTGTGGTGCAAGATATCACCATTCTAGAGCAGCAGCCGGGACCCCTTTGGCTCCTGCAGGTTGGGTGGGGTCGGAACACAGCTGGGTTGACGCCGCTGCCCTGTGCCCCGAGTGTGAGGACTCCTGTACTACGACAGCATGAATGACCCCAGGTCCTTGGGCAAGCCACTGAATTGCCCATGCTCTCATGGGTAAAGTGGGTAGCCTAACAGTACTTATGGCCGGGGCTAGCATGAGGTTTCAGGGAGGCACTCCACTGAGGACTTAGCTGGCGTCGCAGGCACAGCGTGGACCCTCGGGAATGTCAGTGTCATTATCATTGCTACTACGGCAGCGTCATTACAGAGCCTTGATGAGCCAGACAAGGCTGGCGCTCCATCCTGAAGGTCCGTCTCCCTCTTGGGGTGGCAGACGTCTGGCCGCCGGGGGCAACTCACCGTAGCATTGACGGTGAGCTGGTAGGCTTGGGTGGTCTCATAGTCCAGCTCCCTGGTCACTGTCACAATGCCACGGGCGCTGTCGATGGTGAAGAACTGGGAGGGGGGCTGGAAGGAGTAGAGGACGCTGCCGCCCGCACCCAGGTCAGGGTCCGTCGCGTTCACGATGAAGATGGGTGTCCCCACTGGTGTGTTCTGGGGATGAAGTAAAGCAAATAAAGGGTGAGCTGGAGCTTGGAACAGCTGCCTTCATCAGTGACTATTCCCCCAAAGCCCATTAACCGCGTCCGTCCAGCCAACCAGACCCATGGCTTTGTCATTTTTATTCTGAAAGGGTTCAGAGGAATTTAAAATGCGGTGTCTGGTCCCTCCCCCCCTCCCTTTTTTTGATGGCCCCTGGTGGTTGTAATAGCACAACAGTTCCAAAGATGATGTGCTCATCCTGGAGTTCTGGATGAGGGCCCTTCTGGTCCCCAAACCCATTTCTTAGCGGTTTCACTTCCTCTGCTGAATGCCCCGTGGCTGTTAGGCCTCCAGCCAGGCTTCTCTCAAAGGCACCAGAGGCTGTGAGTTGGGAAGTTTCAAGAGCAGGGAGGTAGGACACGTGTGTGGTGGCAGGCGGCTCTGTCTGCTACCATGGAGCTTACCTGGCTTGCCCGGGGGCAGGGAATCCACCTGCTATCCCTGGACTGCCCGCCACCCAAAAGGCCCACATGACTTGTTCAAATGTCTGCCTCCTGGGCACCTTCCGTGATTCCCTCTATTAAACGCTTTGTAAAGACACTGTCTCTTTCTGACTTGGGGTCTTTGACTAAATGTGACTTTCTCATGGATGCCTTAGGGAAGACCCCTAAAGGTAGGTCAGTCTCTCACCTCCATCACTGCTTATATTCAGGGTCTCACAGCACCCCAGAATTTTTCAACACCCACATTTCTTTTATCATTCTTTGGTGAGTGCCTGTCTTCACTCATAGCATACACATCCAGAGAAACCCTGGGGGCTCCCTCTACCTTGCCTGGCACAGTGCCTGGCACATGTCAGGCATTCTATAAATATCCTTTTTGGAGACATGAATGAATCTCTAAGATAGCAATTAACACATGAAATTCTAAGTATCTGTTTGCACCAACTGTCAGTTAGTATCATTGTAGCACCCGCCACAATGCCTTGTATGTAAGCCATTCCTGCAAGAGTGAGTAAATTTACTCAAAATTTAGGGAGCTTTCGAGACATCTGAGGATCTGAGCTTTGGATAATCTCTGTTCCTGTTGATCATTTGCTCTGTGCCTGGCACTGGTGGGAGCTGCATCTGTCAGCTCAGTAACAAGTAGTTTTCTGGATGGTAGCCCATAAAAAGGCAGCTGAGGGCCCCCCTGGTGGCTAAAGCACAGCACTAAGAAGCTGACGCCACTTCAGCATGAGTTTGATCCCCACCCCGCAGGTGACCACATGGCGCGGCAGACCTCTCCTGACCCGCCCGCTGCTCCCCTCAGCAGTGTACTTTATTGATCTGCCTGTTCTGCTCCCCACTCTGTCTCTGGTGAATCCTCACACTGCCCCTGCACCTCTGGCCGGTACCCCCGTTCTGTATGCACAAATAAATTAAAAAAAAAAAAAAGGCAGCTGATGTTCAGAGAGGTTACGTAACTTGTCTAAGTAACAGTACAAGGTCTTGAATTCAGGACTTAGGTCATAATCTTAGGCTCTATATCAAACACTTTTTTAAAACATTGAGAACAGTTCTTTCCCTCACTCTCTGTACAGTGCTGAGGTCAACTGCCAGTCTGGGTGGTAGCTCCCAGCCAGGAGTTTGGGACTGGCCTTGTTACCCAAGAGCAGAGATGCTGTCCCTGGTGCAGGGTTCTCTTTACCCTGAGATAAAACTGGGCCCTTTCTGACACTTGCAGACTCTTTCAAGGTGGCTGCCCCTCTCCAAGCTGCTGGCCATGACCTGCACCCTGTGTCAAGCAGCTTTTCCTTTAGGAAGTAGCTGTGGCTATGCTGGCAGTCCTTCCTCTGGACTAGCTGCTTGAGGCAGGGGTTTTATTTTTTTTTAATGATTCATTTATTTATGCATGTAAGAACTACAGGCCAGAGGTGCAGGGTGGGGGTTCACCAGAGACAGAGTGGGGAGTAGAACAGGCAGACTGACTGAAATACACTGCTGAGGGGAGCAGCGGGAAAGACAGGAGCAGTCTGCTGCATTGTGTGGTTCAGCTCCCAGCCTGGGGGTTGAACTCCTGCTGCAGTGGCTGCCGATAGCTTCATAGCACTGAGATTTAACCCCTTGTGCCACCAGGGACACCCAGGGTTGTTCTTTATAGGGCCTGGTGTGGCTAGAAGGGCCCCCAGAGAACAGTGTAGAGAGGCCCTTGTTCTTTCTGCATTTGCTGATTCTCTCCCTCCCTCCCACCAGGTCAGTGTCTGGCTGAAGGGGCAGGCTCCTAACCTGTCCTCCAACCCGCACTAGGACAGGAGGCGGAGGGACGGCCCTGCCCAGGACTCTCCAGTTCCTCTCTGCACAGAACACAGGCCCTTATGGTCTTCCCCCTTCACACTCTATTTCCTGTTTCCAACTCAGCAAGCTCCCCCATACCTCTGGGCCCATGAGCCTGCTTTTCCTGCCCTGGGTCTATCCTTCCCAGCTCAGCGACTTGGAAAACAGATGCTCTCTTTTCCTCCAAAAGAGAATCAAGTGTGCAAGGAAGCAGAGCAAGCTAGGATTTCAGGATGGACAGACCTGTCTGTTAGAACCCCGGGCCTGCTGTGTGTCTTGAGTTAGATACTTCATCTCTCTGATCCTTATTCCCCTCTCTGTACAATAAATAACACCTCATAGTTAGTGTGAAGAGTACATGAACTCATAAGTGTAAACTTCCTAGCCCCCACAGAGTGTCTAGAAGCTGACAGTTGTGATTTCAATTCCTGAATGCCTTCAAGGGCGGCGGGGAGTCAAGAGGCCCTATGCATAGGCATGGCACCATACGGGACGCCCCCTAGCTGCTAGGGCCCCAGCTCCACTCAATATCTGCTTTATCTCTCCACTCTAGGGTGACTCAGAACTGGCCTCACAGGTTCCTTTGCTGGCTGGCTTCTAGCTGGAGTTTGCCAGTGGGAGGTGCCAGTGGTAGTTTAGAGGGCTGGAGAAGAAAGTCTGGTTACTCTCCTACTCTCCTACTCCCTCCTGCTCCAGCCCAGCAGCCCCTCTCCCCTGGGTGCCTCAGTGGGTGCGTGCAATACGCACCCCCCCCCCCCATTCAGACTGAGAAGTAGCGAGAGCCTGGCACTACCCTGCTGGTTTCTGTGCTTCAACAGCGCTTCATGCCTCCCAACCACCCCGTGCCAAACTCTGGAGACCTAAGTGCCCTAGTGCTGAGCTGGGTGAAGCCAGTGTCCACCCTGAGAAGCCGCCACAGTGGGACTGGACTCCAGGACATCTTTATGAGGTTTTCAGCTAATCCTCAATTCTGTCTCCAAATCCAACACGCACATCACAGACAAGTGATAGAGTCAGTGCTACGCTCCAGAACAAACACTCCACTGGGGCCTGTGGCTCCAGCCACAAGAGGGATGGACACCATCCGGCTTCAGAGCAGCCAGCCCCTGCCAGGCAGCAGACAGCACTCAGAGCACACGGCTTCGCGCTTCAGCCCGCCCCGTACAAGCCAGCGCCCGGAGGAGTGGGACAGCTCAGACAGAACCCCTGCCTCAGGGAAGAGAGGACATTTGACCCATCGCCACCAGTGGTCCGGGTGATGGCTCTCTGGATGGCCGATCGAAAGATTTAAGAGCAAGATCCGAGAAGACAGACAGGGGAAAAGGAGAAAAAGAAGGGATGGTCCAGTGTCTGACCTTCTTGGATTATGTTTCATGCCCTGCAGTGAAAACCCATTTAATTTCTGCATAACTTAGAAAAGATTTTAAATGGGCCTGGCAGAGAGCCATTCATATACTTGGAGGGAACAAGCCACTGGAGAGAAAAGAATGCTGACTTCCTGTACTTCAGGCCCTGGACACCATGCTCCATCAGGAAAAAGCGTGTTGGGGGGGCCCGGGGGGAAGTGTGGTTCTCCGAACTCCCAGCTGCTACTCCATGGAAATGTGCAGAGTGTTCACAGGTCTGTACCCTCAACGCAAGCAGATTTCCTCTGTGAGCAGGTGCATTTGGGTTCCCAGGTACACTGCAGGCAATAAAATCTGGGGAAGGGAGGTCAGAGCCTGAATTCTGAGTCAGGTCCCCCAGGTTAGAGCCCTGGCCTTTCCACTTACTCGCTGGAGACTGCAGAAGTGCCCAGTTAAACTTAGTCACTTGGCCTCAGTTTCCTCACCTAAAGGAAAATGTCCAGAAGGAGTTGTTAACCCTCTGGGCGCGTGAGAAAGGACTCCATGAGGTGAGGTTTAAAAAGAAATAAAAAGCTCCGCAGTGACCCAGGTACAGGGAAGGAATGTGCAATAATCAATAGATGATCACTGCCATTATTATTATGGCACCAAGGCACCATCACAGGCTGGCTGAGCCCTACTAAAGGGGCGTTAGTGACAGAACAGCTGAGTCTCTTCATCACACACTTCCACAGGTGGAAGCTCACCTTTTGGGAACAGGGCGTCTCTGTGGACTGCTTCATGGCTGCTGCAGGTGGCGTCAGATGGGATGCCCCAAAGTGGGTTGGGAGAGCCTGTGAGGGGGGCTTTGGGAGAATGGGATACATGGCAAGAGAGGCAAGGGCCTCTGCAGGCCAAGAAACTCCTGAGATGGAGGGCAGGTCTGACCACGTACGGCCCTGAGTGCAGGGTCAGGGAGCCCCGACGCTGTGCAGTGCAGACAGAAAGGGGAAAGGGAGAAGGCAGGCTCTGTGTCATCTCCTGGGTGGTTAGTGGTAGAGTCGTGACTGTGGAGTGGGGGTCTTGACTCTCGTCAAGTGCTTTATTTACCCCACCCAAAGATGCCAGCCCTGCTCCCTGTCTACCCTCTTTCCAAGAAAAGCTCTGTTCCCGGGGCTGGGTCTGGGGGCCATGTTTCTACCAAGTGACTGCAGGCCCTGGGCCATATCTGACTAGCCCAGGTGAAAGCATCTGACTCAAGTAAACCAATCAGGTTGGTCCTTGGAAGTTGAAAGAATTTTCTGTGGGGACCCGAAAGGGACGATTCTTGCCATCCAAGAATGGAGCGGGCAATAAGACGGGTTGAATGTCACACAGAGATCACAGTTAGGGGGTGGAAGAGACACCCCAAGCGGGCAGAGGGTGCCCACCTGCAGTGAGAACAGAGCACAGTGAGGGAGAAAAGCAGAGACAGGGTCTCAGAGCCTCCCCTGCCCTGGTCTTCACAGGCCCCTCTGGACTGTATTCCTGTCCCTGGCTGCGGGGCTAAGACACGATCTGTGTGTCCTTCCTGTGGGCACACCCTTCGCTCACATTAGCTTCTGAGGGCCTAAATTCCTCTCTTCCCGCCATTCCCAGAGCACAACCAGCCACCAGCAAAGTTCCGTCACACCCACAGCTCTGCTCTTAGCCTGCTGGGATTTACCCTCTTTAACGACCATCACTGAGCCATAGAAAGCAAAGCTCCTGGCCAGGGCTCCTGGAGTGTGGTGCCTGGACACCACCAACAGGCTGGGAGATAACAGTGGGGGGTAAATAACATGGCTCTGATGAATGAATACCAGCGTTCTCTTCTTTTTCAGGGTCCCTATTTACCCTTTTAAACAGGCAAATCCACTCAGGTACCGCAATGGTCAACAATCATGTGGGAGTGGCAGGGGTGAGTAGGGGACAGTCTGATTGTGCCTGAGTAGGGTCTGGCACATCGGGCAGGACGACAGATGCTGGATGCCCAGCAGAGCCAGGCTCTGCCTGCTTAAAGACAAAGATAGTAGGAGAAGGTGTCGCTCTGGTGTCTGGTGCAGGGGTCTATAGAACAATCATGGGGTGGGGGTGGGGAGGCTGAGTCATGGGGAGGGGCAAAGCCCATTTCAGCTGAGGTTGGGGTTGCCCTGGATTAGGGTCACCTCTCAGACATGCATTGTGGAAACTGACCCTGGGTCCACCTTCTCACCAGAAAGCAGCTGCTGTGGTGTTTGGAGGAAAGACCCCACAGGGTTTGATTCCTCTTGCTTCTGAAGCAGGCCTCTTGTTCTACTTCTCTGCCCCAACCGACTCCAGTCACCAGGTTCTGCCCCTTCCTCCATGTCACGCCCTGCCCAGTCCTGCCCACTTCCTCACTCTTCTGGGTCATTTCAAGGGAAGTTGCCCCACATGCTCCCTGGTGGCCTGGTTAGCCCAGGGAGTACGTGGAGATACAACCTGCCGGGCCCTGCCAGGCTGTCCTTCTCAGCAAGGGGCCTACTCCGTGCAGGTCGTAGACAGGGCAGGCCCATTTCAGCTCCATATCACTTCTGATGGACCTGCTGTAAATGGGCCACCCTGTGCAATTCAGAGACAAATAAATCTTTTTGCTACTCCTGGGGTGACAAGGGAATAGACTCTGGGAAAGTTCTGCCATGCAAGGGATCTGTTCGTTAATAATAATGATAAATAGCTCACTTCTCACATGCAGTGTGAGTTACATTACACTCCGGGCTTCTACGAGGTGGCTGGGGGTGCTCACTGGAACGGGCAGGGGGCAGGCAGCAATACAGCGAGGGAGAAAGTCAGACAGGGCGGAGGCAGGCAGACGGAAGAGAGACGGAGAAAGTGTAGAAGCCATGCAGAAGATGGGGAAGAGAGGAGGATGCCCAGGGAAATGATGACGATGGGCACACAAGAAAATAAGATGGGGTGGCAGAAGTGGGGGGGTCGACCGGGGGTCGGGAGGGAGTTTGTAAGACAGGAAGGGCAGGGCAGCTGGAAAGGACTAACTGAAAGGGGGAAAAGAGACATTACAGAGGCAAAGTTGTGAGCAAAGAAAAAGAAGTATAAAAATTTCAAGCAGCAGCTAGATAAGGGGAGACAGAAGAAAGAAAACAGCATACTATATACACTCTCATCTTCAAGGTGTACCCCTCATTAGATTTATTCTGTGCCCTCAACCAAACCTCAGCTACCAGCCCTGCCATTTCCACCCTAGGTGCCATCTCTAAAGGCATTATTAATATTTATGGAATGCTTGCCAGATGCTGCTACAGTCCTTAATATCTTATTATAAAGCCTGTTATAAAATGCATTAGTAATAAATTCCTGACGGATGGAGTTCTGACAAGGTGCGGGTGCCTTGTGCATCCGAGCTGGGAACAGACGTCCTGGAACATGTATGAGCTGCTCAGAGGTCCGCAAGGCTCGTGGGGAGGGGTGATTCCACCCTCCCTCCTTAGGCCCAGTCACCAGCACTTTTACCAGTCTTCTCTCCCAGGTGGGGAAAATGGAAGTTCAGAGGAATAAAGCAGCTGGTCCCAAGTCACACAGTTTCTAAGGGATGGGATCAGGATTCAAATTTAGGCCTTGGAGAGCCCAGAGACGAGTGTGGAGAGTAGGCCTGGAACCCTGCTCTAACAGGGTTGATTATTCATGTCTTCTCCGGAGGGGTCTGAGGTGAATGGGAACCCAAGATGGAAGCCTTAGGTTGGACTGGAGAGCAAGGGTTGGTGGGAGATGCAGTCACATGAAAATTTCAGAAGGAAGACAGTGCCTAATTTTTTGTATGCTTTCCCAGGAGATAAGAACATAGACACCTATGAATAAAGCTCAAAAAAAAAAAAAGAAAAAAAAAGGAAAATAAAAAATAAAAGAAAATGTACTGCCATGGTGACAAGAATTTATTTCAGATGTAAAGAACTTTCAGGACAAGACAGCGCCTGGGTCACAGGGGCGGCATCTGTGCTTTGGCTCCTGTTGCAGCCGTAAGCAGTTGCCCCCTCACCGCTGGCCCTGGAGACAGGTGCCTACCGGGGCTTTGAGTGGGTGCCCGTGCCAGGCGTGAAGTGCTGGAGGTTTGTGGGGAAGGACAGCTGGGGTCTGACGAAGATATGGGCTGTATTTCTTTGTTGACTAGACAGGAAACATGTGTGGGCACTAGCTGGGTACAGGATCCAAAACAAGAAGCAGTGGCGTGGGGTCAGGCAGCGAGCAGGGCGTGGCGGCAGCCCGTCCAGCCCACGCGGGTGTCCCGGGAAGCCCTGTCCAGTCAGGGAGAGGGCACACTCGCATGTGAGCAGACCCACATGTGTACACACAGCTTCAGTGTCTGTCTCTTCAGAGGACTCAGGAAGAGGTCATGTCTCATAACCTGTTCACATGGTCATTCATGTTCCTTCCCCATCAATGTTCTCTCTCTGATGTGTGTCAGGGTCAAAAAGGTGCTGGGTCTGCGCTGAGAGCCAGGCAAACCATCACGGGGAGGTGGAAAGCTCTATGTGCAGAAGGAGCCCCCAGGGGCTGGGATCTACATTCCACACATCTTGCCACTATCCATCCAGGCCTTTTCCCGGGGCTGGCCTGGCCTCCTCAGCTGTCTCAGACCTCCTCTGGAGCCAGCTAAGCACTCTCCCCTATCTGAGCTCTCTTCCTCCTCCTCCTCAGTCCCCCAGCTGAGTATTGCTCTTCAGAATCCCAGGAAGACCTTCTTCAAGGTGCTTATTTAATGCCCCCCGATTTCTGAGTTCTGCCAGGTCTTGATCTGCTGGAGTGATGGTAGACTTACCCCTCTCCCCGCCTTCCACTCTTCATCCAGCACTAGGGCCTGTCATTGCTTCCCTTAACACTTCTCAACTCCTCCTTTTCTCTTTATTTACCTTGGTCACCTTTGTAGCCCTAGCACGGTCGCTTGCTCACAGAAGGCATTCAATAAATGTTTAAATAGAATCGGGACTTCCCGTTAAGTATGGAAGATTGAATGCAGCCATTTGTTTCTGGTTTTGTCCCAACCCCTCACCCAAATGATAGTATGGGAATTAAATATGCATACATCCACAAGGGCAAAAGGAGAAGAGATGAAAGCAGATGAGCGGTGTCAACAAGATCCTGGAAACTGGAAATAGAAACAACAAGAAACTGCTTTGGAGACAGGGAAAAGCTGGAGCCTTAGACTGGTATCTCAGAACTAGGGAAGAGCTTCAGAGCTAGAGACACCAGATGACAACAGGAAGGCAGGCAGGTGAAGTGACAATCTGCATCTCCCCCCCACCTCCATCTCCATCAGTCCTCTTCAGTCATTCAGCCTCCTGCAAACTGACAGCCAGGCAGAAGATGGGAAAACCGGTCAGACAGAAAACACAATTAACAGGTTGAAGTTCCCGCAAAGAAAAGGCTAGGTTCTGACTTAATCATCCCCCCCGTGAGGCCACTGGTTAACAAGCACCTCTACCTTAACCTGCCCTGGGACACACAGAGAACTTCCAGGTTCTAACTTTTTTTAAAAAAAGGTTTATTTATGCATACAAGAACTGGGGTACAGGCCAGAGGTGTGGGGGGTACGAGGGTTCAACAGAGCAAGTGGGGAGCAGAACAGGCAGATCTACTGAAATACATTCTGAGGGGAGCATCAGGGGAGACAGGAGAGGTCTGCCATGCCATGTGGGTCACCCCCTGGCCAGGAACCAAACTCAATGCTGCAGTGGCTGCAGATTGCTGTAAAGCGCTGCACTTTAACCTGTTGGCCACTAGGGAGGGCCCCCAGGTTCTAAGTTAATGTGTCTCAAATACATGCAGATATCAAAAGGTTAATAAACCTTAGAGAAGAGCCTCTTAATGTGAATGATGGAGGGGAAAACAGTGAAAAGGGATAACAGTAAGTATCTGTAAAATCCTTACAGAGGCCAGACACAGTATCCCTAAAATACCAATATTTCAAGAGGAAGAGTAGTTACTAGAAATGAAAAATTCAAGAGAAGAGCAAATGGAGGGGAGGAAATTATCCGAAAATAACACAAGTTAAACTCCCCAATTCTGAAGGACATGTGTCCAGATTGAGACAACTGTGTGCTCAGGACAGAAAGAACCACACTAAAACATAAAAGCATCAAGCTTCAAAACACTGAGTGACTTAAAATTCCTAGAGACATTTAGAGAGAAAAGAAAAGCCTACATGCAAATAATCTGGAATTCAAATGGCACCAAAGTTCTTAACAGCAACATTGCAGACTACAATATAAAGGCGAAATGACTTCGTTTTCATCCTACAATTCTATACCCAATCATGCTATCACAAATATGAGACTAGAATAGACACACTGTTCAAAGTACAAAAATTTCCATGAGCTCTTTTCAGGAAAAACTGAAGGGTATACTCCACCAAAATGAAGGCACAAACCAAGAAAGAAGAAAACATAGGTTCCACATAAGGGAATCTAACATAGGAGGAAGAAAAAGCAATTCACACAGTGACTCCTCAGTCCTCCCACATGCTCACTCAACATCAAGCCTCTTTAGTTATTCAGCCTCCAGAACAGCAAGCGAGCCACACCATAGCTGGTCATAAGCAG
Source organism: Condylura cristata (assembly GCF_000260355.1). Classification (NCBI taxonomy): domain Eukaryota; kingdom Metazoa; phylum Chordata; class Mammalia; order Eulipotyphla; family Talpidae; genus Condylura; species Condylura cristata. Next base: position 37,864,589 of record NW_004567112.1, read on the forward strand.
AGCAGGAAGATTGGCACACCAGGGAGAATGTTGCCAAGAAAAAAAATTAATAAACAATATACTTTCAAATGTTCAATTATGTCAGAGTATTTAGGGATGAATATTTGACAGGTCCATAGAACACCAAATAAATAAACTAAGAGGTAGTTATTAATTTTAGGGGAAACAAAAGAGGAAATATAATTACAACATACTACATGACTCAGTTGTGAAGGTTATTGACATAGTCATAATGCTGCATCCACGACGTGCTGTTTTGGTTAAAAGGAAGGGCATAATTATATCGGGGAATGCGTGGTGTGTGTGTGTGTGTGTTTAGCAAAAATAAGAGGGTGGTGCAAAAATGCAATTCCTGACCTTCATTGCTGAAGTGAGTCGATAATGGCTAAACCTGAAATTTTTCTAAGTATGCTCTTTGGAAATAAGATAACTATCAGGCACTGTACAAGGTTCCCTCGGAGTGGGATACAGGAGTGGGAAAAGGTGAAGCAGGATGCTACTGTTTCATTATCAGCCTAGATCTATCATTTGACATTTAAACTCATGCATATATGCCTCTGATAATATTAATATAGATAGTTGAAGAAATGTGTCTCCCTGTGGCTGGACCACTGTAAGGGCCTCATGTCTTTAGTCCCGCTCCTGTATCTGATCCTGGAAAGTTACTTCTCTAAAGCACTGATCTCCCATCTCATTATTTCTCCTTACACACCATCATGGGTTCCTCTTTTACTTCCAGAGCAGTCTCCTGGATCTTGAACATCACCAAAGTCTGACCAAACCTTCCCTCTTCCAAACTCCTCTTTCATCATAGACCAGTAGACTGAGCGACATCCTAGCCCCCAGGCTGTGGACCCCTCCAGACCCATGCTCACCATGCTTCTGCATCCTCTACCCACATTCACTCTGATATTTAGCCTGGAGTGCAGCTGTCACCACCCTGGGTAAAGGGACAGACATGCTCTCACTTCCTGAAGAAGTGCCACCACCTTTCTGTAGCACAGACTTAGCAACTCACTACTAGAGGTCAAGTAGGACCTGTTTGGTGAGAACTGCCCCCATTCATGTTGGGCTGAAACTGTCCAGAACTCAGAGCCACATTCTAGCTCTGCAATAACGATCTGGGCGACTTCCATCTCTGTTGCTATGGGGCTTCCAAAAAAACACCTGATGCCTCCATTTTCCTATCCAGGAAATGGGTATAGCAGTCCCTGCATTGTCTTCCTCATAGAACTGCAGAGGAATCGGAGGAGTTAACAGTGGCAAAGCACTTTGAAAAAGTTAGATCAAAACAGTCATCTTTACAATCTTCTGCAGAGCCAGACATCTCTAGAGGGGTAAGTCTAGGGAAAAGTAGGAGGTGGCCTATAGAAGATTCCTCTTTATGAAGTGACCCTGGGCCCAGAACCTGGATCATCTGGCTCCAGGACAGTCCCTGACCCTGGCGTTGCAGGGCTGAGTCCAGGACAGAGAACTCTGGGTTCCTCTTAGGGTAGTCAGAAATGTGGTGGATTCTGCAAGGTGGTGACCAGTAGATGCAAGGAGTGTCCTGGGATTTTTTTTTTTTTAATAAGAAAAAGACATCTATGGGTCCAAGTAATAACTCACATCTACTCGATTTAAACTCTTCCCAAACATATTTCGCACGATGCTCCTGGCAGACTGTGAAGCACACGAACCCCATTTTCCAGACAGCCACAGCCATGGGATAACAATCAGGGTCAGCAGGATTTGCACCCAGGCAGGCTGCTTCAGGGTCCAAGCATTTAGCACCATGTGATAGCACTCTCAGTGAGCAGTGTACCAGGTCCAGGAGGCGGAGTGATGGCCAAGATGACCTTGAGAAACTGGGACTCTGTCATTTTGACCAAGTGCCAGCGCTTACTAATGACAGCTAAGTGGGTTGCTACGAAATGACTTTAGTGCATCCAGAGGTTTCAGGTCAGAAGGTGACAGGTGTCAGGAGCCTCCAGGAAAGTGCAGGAAGTGGAGTCTGTTATCAGGCCCTGTCATCTCCTCCTGTCCCAGCATCCCAAACATGTTTATGGAGCAACACCATACAAGGCTGCATGGACCACACCCACACCCCTTAACTTCCCAGTGGTAAAGTGGTTACAAGTAATTGTGTGGTTATATATGGGGAAGAAAACAGACACAATAAAGGGAGATTTTGAGGGAGCGATGACATTAGGGAATTTAGTTTGACTCCTATTACTGGCTGTGTAACTTTAGGGAAGTCCAGTAGCTTCTCTGTGCCTGGTTCCTTACAGAGATTAACATAAGAAAACCTGCTTCATGGAGTTACTGTGAGGCTTATGGAAGATAATGCACCCATGGTAAGTGCTTAGTGCATAACAGGTGCTCAATAAACCTTGGGCTCTGTAATAGTGGAGAGGGTATGAGTTCAGTGTGGAAATGCATTGACACTTGGGTTTGTAAACTGTAAAGTACTGTGCAAATGCTATTCTTGCTGAGGAGCCCGGGAAGGGGAGAGGATGGCTCTGAAGGCTGAATCCCTGCTCTGATCTCAGTGGACATAAATGGCCCAGTAATGCTGGGGGAACCCTCTGTGGTATGCACCCCCTTTTCTGGCCCCCATGGAGCCCCCTCTGGGTGTGCAGCACCTCCAAAGCTGCCCTCAGCTCTCTCTACACGGCTCCCTGACAATGGGGCTCCATCTCCCAGCCCCCAAATTCATTCCTCACACAATGATGAATCACTTTAAACAAAATGAATATGCAAATCTCCTTAGGGCGGGCCTTACATCTATGGAAGTGGAGGCTAATAAATGAATTCTGAATTAGAAGGCAGCTCAAGCAATGCAACTTCTGCTCATCTCACTTTCCCCTGGCCCCAGGGCTCCGCCCACCAGTCCCCAGGGGGTACTTTCTGGAGGGGCAGGTGGGGGCAGGCCAGTTGCCTCTCCAGTTCCGGTCCCTGTAGCTACACCCCTCCAGGCAGTGAGGTGGTGATGGTGGAGCCTGTCACTTGGCACCTGGGGGCATAGAGTAGATGGAGCTAGGGAAGGCTTTACCCCAGCTTTAGGGGTGCTGAGGACTGCTGAGGACTAGAGAGAGGAGAGACATGATGGGTTCGTGAGAGGACAGTGGCAGGAACCCCTGGAGTCTGGGGGCTTTGGGAAATGGCTTAAGTTTCAATAGTGGCGAGAGATTAAAATTGTCCCTAAGGACTGTAAAAAATCACCTAGTCCAGGGGTTCTCTCTTTACTAGCATATTAAAAATCCTGGGGAACCTTTTAAAAATATTAATGCCAGGGCCCACTCTATCCCAAAGAAATTCTCACGTTCAAGTACCGCTCAGCCCTGTCACCCTGCTGTATAGGGAGAAAGCTGACACCCAGACAGTGGACTTGACCGAAGCCACCACAGATGGTCAGTGGTGCAGACATCCGCCTCAGGTCTTGCTCCTTGACCTCCCCCCTGGCCTAACAAGGACAGAAGAGCCCCTGACAGTCATTCTGACCCTCCTGGGAAACCACATGGGGTGGTGACTGGGCTAGAAGAGAAGACCCAGAGCAATGAGTGTGGCCCAAATCCCTTGGGTCTCCAGGTCCTTATCTGTCAAACGAGGGAGCAACCATCTTAGCTCCACTTCCCTTCCTGAGGGTGAATCCTCCCTGAAGTCTAGCCCAAGGCACTCTTGTTAGGACTCAGCCCCTTTGCTCAGGGCTGTTAGGGAGCATCCTAGAAGCAGCCAACTCTGATAAAGGCATTCCTCCCCTTGGTCCTGCAGCGCCCCACTAGTCATGGAGGCACATAACAACCTCACATGGCCAGAACACAGGTTAAAACGCTCCCTACCGGGTGGGGCAGTAGGTGTCAGCCCTGCAGACTCACGGCCCCTGAGGCAGGTTGCTGAGCTGAGGATGGACACCCTGGCAACAGTGGCAGCCCCATGGAAGCCGGCTCACCTGCTCTCTAGCGCTCCCTAAAGGACAGGAGGGCCCTGAGATGACAATGCAATGTCACCAGACCCTGACCTGCCCCTCTTCGCTGGCAAGTACTGAGCGGTGGGAGCCTCAGTAATCTAACTTGTAAAGTGGGGGCAGACACCTGCCTCATGGATTTGGAGGTCCTGATTGAAGCGCAGATCATGCATGCCAGGCCCACCAGAGAGGGGCAGCCATTGCCACCATGGAGATAAACTTCATTATCACCATGTAACCGAGGCCTCACATTCCTCTGCTTGGCGTGGGGGTAGGGTGGGCCAGAGAGACCCACAAACCCAAGGAACATTCCTGGGGAGGGGGAGGTGTCCTGCTCTGCTGTCTTGGGGAACTGTCCCACAACAGGGCTGGAAAGGTTGGGGTAAGGTGGAATACCTGTTTCTGCTGCTCTGTGGGGCAGGCGCTGAAGGGGATGCAGTGGGAACAGTTGAGGGGGTTCAATTCTCCAGCTATTGCCTACTTGACCAAGGATCCCCCCTGGCTCAGGGACAGTCACAAATCCCTGAACACAGAGACTTTGAGACCACCAGACTAATCCCAAGACAAGAGCAAGGCCCAGAATCCCAGATGTACCTTGCTCACAGGTGGCCTTAGGACGATCATGGCCTCATTTGTTAAGACCCGACTTGACCAAGAAGTCAACCAGCTTCCTCTTCCCTAATGGAACCAGAAAAGAGGACTCCACACACCTCCTGGGCAGTTCAAGCTAACTGGTCAGGAAGTCCCAGAGGCCTCCCAAAGGCCCTCCTAGAATGAAGAGTGCAGAGGGTCACCCCGTCCCTCTTCCTTCCGCCCTGTGAAGGGCTCTGCAGCTCAGGGGGTGTCCTGGCCTTCCCCGAGGAAGTAGGGGAGACCACGGGTAGGAATTGCAAATGACTTTCATTAAGCAGGGTGCTAATACCATGAATTACAAATGAAACCCAAATGAAGAGGACCCTGGCAGCCTTACCTCCATTTGATATTAATTGGGCGACACTTTGTTTTAATGGTACATTAATTAATGCGGAATTTCGACGGAAGTCCGCGTGACACTCACATTAATACAAATGAATTCATTACCGTCGGTGTTATTACAAGAAATGACAAATAAATCTGTAACAGTGGGACCCTTCAAATAATAATCACGAATCATTAGGTTTGCAGCTCATTTGTACTGTAGCTTGCAAATACGTGTGTATGTTTTCTGCTGCGAGACTGTCTTTGACTTTTGTCTGGGGGAGGCAGCGAGAGGGCTGGCTCCATGGTAGTGGAAGAGGATGCCTCTCCAGACTTCTCTTCATCTGCCTCCCCCCATCCACCGCCTGAACCCCTGAGAACCCCTTTTTTCCCCAGAGCCCTCCCTCATACTCAGTGACCGCAACAAACATCAGGAGTGTGATGGAGGTTGTCACCCCTACTCCGCACCCAGTGTGCACTCTAACCCTGAAGATGGGAAGGAGGTGGGGGGTGAAGGAGTAACAGTGATAGGGGCCCAGGCGCTGGGATGGAGCTCAGCCTGATGATGGGGTGAAAGGGTGTGTCTAAGGCAACCATTTGTCCTCAAGAAGTTTCTCAAGGTCAGATTGGTCTTAGTGTTTCACGCCAAACCTCAGAAGGCTCTGGGGATAGAATTCAGGTGTCTAATGGTCAGTTCTGTGCTGGGGTTTTATTTGCTTTTTCCTCGTCTGTGCTCACCAGTTTTCCAGAGGAGGTTTTAGCCGATGGTGAAAGGCAGGACACAGGTTTACAGAGGTCAAACTTACCCACAGTTCCTAAGTGAAGCTTGGAATTCAGCTCTGCCTCGCTCTGAGGCTTCTCAAACACCCGTGGTTTCCAGGGAGAATCTCCCAGGGGCCTCGGATGGGTTATGATCCTGGGAGAGGCTGCATGAACCCGGCAGGACAGCCCCCTACCACCCTCGTCTCTCTGGTTCACGCTGCAATCTCAACAGGCTGAAAAAGGAATCCCCAACGGGCCGGGCCCACAGCTTTCACCCTGGCTGTTTTCTCACACCTCTCAATGTCCTAAGTGAGGTCAAGACCATTTTTGCTTCTATGGGGAAACAGTGAGGCCCCAAGAAATCACACGAGAGGAGAGTTTACGACCAGCGTGATTCAGGCGGGTTTGAGGACTGCAAATCTCTGCACACAGGCTGCCTCTCCTCTGGCTTCTCTCAGGGCAGAAAGTGCCCATTAATCACCGTGCTGTTCCCTGACCCAGACTCTGGAGTCCCGAACCGCCCTCTCAGCGGCTCTGCCAATGGACTGGAGTTGGCACATGATTTGAAACTGTCTGTTATCCCTGCAGAGCATATTTCCCTGGAGGAATCTAAAACAAGAACCAGTCTTCTCTGGTGGGAGTGCCCAAGAACAGGTCAGCTCAGGAGCCAAGAGAAGGGTTAAATGGCCTCCCATTCAACTTGGGAAGTCCGGAATCCATGAATGAATTGCATCCTCCTCCTTTCCATAAGTCAGTCAGCCAGTCTTATCTCCACGTACAATCGTTTCCTGACCTTTCGCCAACAGGTGAGCCAACGTGGAAGTCCAGTTCTTTCTGCCCCAAGTCTCTGCAAATGTGGCTAACCTCTGTTGGCATCTGCCCTCCCCCTGCTTTCTGCCCTGGCCTCGGGACTCCTCTCAGAGGTTAATGCCAGGGGGGCTCAGATGTTCTCTGAGATGCCAGATCCTAGCTACTAGTAGGAACTGTAGCTCATGGTCGGATGTTTGTGGGGCTCCAGCCCCTTCTCCCACTCACATTCTCCCCCATTCTCACGGGTACTGAATGAACCAATTAATCAACTAAAATTGTTAACTGTATTAATTACGTTCGCTTTTGAAATTCGTGGAACATTATTTACAGTCTCTGCCTCATGCGCTATCGGTGACGGTGATTGTGGGCAGACTGTCACTTCTCTCCAGCCAAGACAGAAGAGGTCTGGCCCGGGCACAGCAGGTTTATCATGAAGTCCCCCCCTTGAGGACTTTGCCTGAGCTTAGTCTACCCCCAGCAGCTGTGGCATGGCAGTGGCTTCTTCGTGGAGCCAGGCTCTGCAATGAGGTAAGGGGAAGCTCAACACTAACCTAAGCTGAAATCTTTATCATACACAAGCTGCTTTCTTGTTCCCTTAAAAGATGAAATGGGGCCCTCCCTGGTGGCGCAGCGGGTTAAAGCACAGCACTAAGAAGTTAAAGCTACTTCAGTGTGAGTTCGATCCCCGCCTGCCCCGGAGGTGACCACATGGCGCGACAGACCTCTCCTGACCCGCCCGCTGCTCCCCTCAGCAGTGTGCTTCGTGGGTCTGCTCACTCTGCTCCCCACTCTGTCTCTGGTGAATCCTCTCACCGCCCCTGCACCTCTGGCCTGCACCCTAGCTCTGTATGCACAAATAAATAAATCTTAAAAAAAAAAAAAAGATGAAATCAAGGCGACTATGTACATCCTTCTCTATTTCCTCCTTCCTTGTGTCTCTGTGAGTATGCACCCAGTGCTGTCCTTGGCCAGGTTTGGTATTGCACCCCCAGAGATTAGTAGGGAGCATAATGAATTCCATTTCTCTCTGGTTCCCTAAGTAGAGCTCCGTATTGCCTCTTCCCAGCCCATCTCAATGCATGTCCCAGACTCTGGCCCCTCTGTTTGTCAGTATCCCCAGCCGAAGGAGAGCGGATGCCTCTGCCCAAGATTTTTGCCAAATGAAGGAAAACAAAGAAGAGGAAAAACTGTCAGGCATCAGGGCAGAAAGCAGAAACCTACGGGCCCTCACCATCCTCCCACCCCACCATGCACACATGCCTCCCCTCCCCTGCCACCGCCGCAGCTGCCAGGGTGAGAGTGTGTGATGTGAGGCACGTGTGTGGCTGTCGGGTAAACATGTATTTATCCAGGCAAGCGTCAGGCCCCAGCAGGCTGTGGCTCCGCGGCCCTTGGGCTTCCTCCCCCATTTCAGCCCTCCCACGGCCCACAGTACTCGTTTCCACACGTCAGAGCAAAAAGCACTTAGAGCCAACCGCTGAGCCCAAATCTATTACGGTGCGGAAAATGCATTCCGTCACCACACAGCTGACAGGCCTCAGGCAGGCTGGGCACTGTGAACAGCCTTCGACTGACCCCACGCCCCGGGCATGCCTGTGACCAGCAGGAGCCAACCAGGCTGAGCTAGTCCTTTACCTGGCCACAGCCAAGAGACCCCAACCTCCGTGAGGGCCCTCTGGGTGCCGAACAAGTCACTGCCACTAGATACCTCCACATGAATGTCAAACGATGAGACTCAACACGTCCAATAACAAACTAAATCTTCCCCGGACTGTGTTCCTGGCTCCGCAAACTAGAATGCAGTGCGTTCCCTCTGCCTCCATTTGTTAAGCCAGAAACCAGAGCGCCCCTGTAATTCCTTCTCCCAGACACAGTCTGTTCACCACCAGCTCACACCTGGACACTGCCTTGACCCCTTCTCAGGTCCCTGAGTGTGGGATCCCCCAGTGGCTGGTCGGAGCCCTTTGCACCTGACGGTGTTGCCACACCCCAGTCCTGTACTCCAATAACTCATTGGCTTCTGCTGACCTTAGAACAAATATCTGACCCCCTTCTGTGGGCCTGTGTGGGGTGGCCCTGACCAGTGTCCAGCTCCCCTTCCCTTCATCAGCTCCTCTTGCCCTCTCTCCAGTGAGCCCCACCTCTTTCACTTCCTCAAATGAGGAGGCCACTCCACATTCCAGATTTTGCCAACCCTGTGGACCCACTGGATTCTCTCTTCTTTACCATCAATTAATGTCTACTGAGCCTTCATGCCTCTACCAGTCTGGATCAGGTCTTTGGGTGTATTTGTTAAGAGCGCCCTGGGCTTTTCTTGGGGGCTCCAACCTCACTTTGTAATGACATGACCTTTCAATTACCATCTGACCCCTGGTTAGCCTGTAAACCATTTGAGGTAGGGGTTGCATCTGTCCTGCTCACTGTTTTGCCCCCCAGGGCTAAGTTTATGACTGGTCCTGAATAAATATTTGTTGAATGAATGACAGTCTGAGCACCTCCTCTCTGGACACACTCCTCACTTTTGTATCTATTGAGATTGTTGAGAAATCCAACTCCTAAATTTGTCATTCATTCACACATTCATTCATTCAACAAATAACCAAGCACTGCCTGCACTCTAGATGCTGCTAGCAATTGAAGCCACACTATCAGCACCCTCAAGGGGCACATCATCTAGGGAGTTTGAGGGCAGACAAACAGATGAATCTGAGTCCTGGTCCCAGCCAAATCTGGTATCTGTTGGCCTTGGCCATGTTGTTTTCTTGTTAGGAACATTTTTCCTCATTCATTCACTCATCTAACCACATAATCACCAGGCACCTAAGGTCTATCAAGTCGTGTTCTACCTGCAGGGTTACACTGGCAAACTCCTATGCATTTCAGCCTCAACTTCATTATCACCTCCTCCAGGAAGCCTTCCCTAGTTTCTGAACCTGAGTTGGGTACCCAGCTTACAGAATCCCAGAGCCCCCTCTCTGTACTTCACCCTTCACAGAATTTATCTTATTGTATTAAAATTCCATGATGGTCTTGTTGACCATAGTATGCCCAGCTCCACTTACCCACTTGCCTACCATTGTGTAGCCACTCAATGCATCTTTACCATGTTTACCAAATCCCCATTTCTTCCACTTGTGTCTTCACAAACTCTAAAGGAAGACAGAGGGAAACTCTGGACTAAGGTGGAGTTGACTGGAATGAACATGGAGAAGGGGGCATTGGTATTCGACCAATGAGGAGGAGGAAGAGGTAGCTTTGAGATGAGATGCTGAGAAGGGACAGAAATCGGAGAAGGGGATATCCTTGCCCCGAATAGCCATCAGGTCATGGGAAAGATGGAGTTGCTGGATCAGATGTCTTCTGAGATGCAAGCCTTGGACCTCCCTGCTTCTGACTTTACTCAGGCTTAGCCCTGCTGCTCCCCTCAGGTATCTCTACCACCCCTGATGCCCGTGAGCATTGTGCCATCACTCTGTGGGGCATGGGTGGCCTCTGCAATCATGCTGTCTGGCAGATGCCATCCACAAGAGTGTGTCTTCACTGTCCCAAGATCTCCCCTTGAATATCCCTGAAGACACCTGTACTGAGCAGGAATCCTGCTCTAGCCCCTGGCCTGTTTGAGATTTCTTCACTCCCCTCATCACCAGCAGACATGAATTTGTGTCAGCTTGTTTTCCACACTACTCAGAAGTTGGCAACAGCAGGGACTTTGTCACTTTGTTCGGCTTTGGCGTGAAGGTCACTGCCTGGCACATGGTAGGAAGTGAAGGAGCATTTCTTAAGGAATGAGTGAGTGGGTGAAGAAGTGGATGAACAGGAAGATGATGTGCAGTAGTCCAGGCTTAGTAAGTTAAAGGTACAAAAGCACCTGAGAGACCTAGTATCAGGTCCCTCTGTGGAGAAGAGACATGGCCCACCTGCAGGCTGCCCAGGAGACACAGGAGTGCGCACTGGGGACACAGAGGGCAGGCCAAGTAGGAGTTGCTTCGCAGACCCTCTAATGAGATGCAGGAACAGACAAGAACAGTCCAGGGGTTGCTCGCAGGCAGCCCCAACTTCTCTGTCAGATGGAGTGGCATTCCGTCCCTCCCCTCCCACTCCTCCTCCCTGCCCTGCTGGCAGCTATGATCCCCAATATAAAGACAGACTTGGGAGCACCGGCCTGTTTTGTCCCATCTCTCCCACCCTCTGCACTTTCCCCCTTTTAGACTAGGAGACTAGACAATCGACTGCGGTAAGGCTGGGGTGAGAAGGATTTTGTTTTTCAAGCTATTGTATCTGGTGCTATGGGGCTGATGACTGTTAGAGGCTGTGAGTCTGTGTTGTGACAATTAAAGGGCAGGTGTGGCTCCTTCTCTGCCACTGCCAGAGGGGGCGACCTTGACCCTGACCCCAGGCTCCACCAGGTTACACACCGCACCAACCTTGAGTGGAAATCAGATCCTGACCACAGGTTGCCCCCTAACTTCTAAATCTAGCCTTGACATGACTCCTGAGCTACAAAAAAATTACAGCATCACTTGACAGACTGACTGAGAAATCAGCATTCTATGACTCCTTTTAAAGGTGGAAAGCATTAGAAAAAGAAGTCTTGTCTTCTCCCCCAGACAGCCATGGCCATAGTTCACTGCCTCATGGGCTTGCTTGTGGCACTGATGACCTTGGCTTCTGAAATATGGGGGTGGGGGGCAGGCATCATGTCCGAGGCCTGCGGTGAGTGTGCCCATTCCTCTTCTTTGTCCTGGTCACTAACTGGTAACTGCTCTGCCAGCATTACTCACCCCTCTCCCCCCACCCCATCCCCCTGCCACACACACACACACACACACCCCAAAGAAGAAGGGATGAGACGGGGACATAGAGCCAGGCTGTGCCCTGGTGGCCCACAGCAGCCCAGCTGGTCTCCTCTCTGGCCCTCCCCACCCTGCCCCTCCCTTTGGTGGAGCCAAGGCCACTGCGCCTGTCCTGCTAAGGCTGATTAGGGCTGATTTCACCAGCCTGCTCCCACCTCTGGAACCTTCCCCTGTTATTAGAGTTGTTTTCCCATTCCCTCCTGGGCTGCTGGGTGAGGTGAGTTTATTCAATTTGATTTCTCCCCCGACCTCCCTTTTTTCCTCTACTCTCCACCACCCTGCTGGTGTTGATGGCAGCCATACAGCCCAGGGTTCAGTAGAGACCAGGAAAATTAACTTCTAACCTCAGAGTAAAAAGAGCTATAATAAAGCCAGGTGAATAATAAAAGCTTCATCTAATATAACTTTGATTAAAAGCTGAGACCTGCCTCCTCAGCCAACATCAGCCCACAAGGACAAGGCTGCCCCTTTAAAGCAGGAGGTGGCTGGAGCCACAGGAAATGCAGCCTGCTCTCACCCTCCATTAGTTTTTTTCTCCCCCTTTCCCCCACCTCAGCCCTCTGAGAGGCCCCAGGACCACACCTGCTAGTACTCACTTGTAAACAGCAGCTCCCAGCGTTCCTGGCACCCTCCCCAGCCCCAGCACAGTGGGGGCGAATAGCTGGCTGGGCACTGAAGAGGGTTGCTTGCTTGGAAGGTGATTTCCACCCTGGTCTCTAAACTCCAACAGGGCCTGAGGGTCATCTTGTTACCTCTCTGGCCTCCATTTTCCAACCCAGAAGGGAAGAAAACCTTTGCCCTTGCCAGAGTGACCAGGAGAAGGGTGAGGAGATTGGCAATAAAATTCAGGCTACTGGTTGAAAGCAGGATGGTGAGTGTCCCTGTTTGCACATAACCAGCACTAGCTATCAAACGAGGGTGTCCACAGGAAATCGCCCAGCATGTACTCATTCACCGGGCTTGGGCAGCTTCCCAATAATTGAGCAGCTGGCCAGATGACTGGATCCTGGAGGTCACTACCGACATCTGCCCTACCTGCTGTTGCTATGACAAGGAGGCTAAGGACGGGGAGTGCCCCAGCCCCTCCCCCATGTCTAGCCCAGCAACATGCCCGCCAGGGTTCTGGGGATGACAGAGTTCCTCCAGCAGGCAGCCTCGAGGATGACAAGTTCTGGATCTTGCTGGGCTGCAGATGTTAGAGCCCTGTCCCACGAAGCTGGGGCCTCGGCCCCCATCTGACTCCCTGTACACCTTGTACCCGGGGTCAGGGGCTTAGCGTGCTGGCCTGGGTGGCCTCGCCTGCTGGAAGGACATCCCGTGTGTACACGTGCAGACTGTCCCATGAGGTTCAGAGTAATCCCACCGGGACAGAGCGTACACACGCACCAAACACCCTTTTCTACTGACTCCTCCTTCCTTCCAAGCCAAGAGGCTACTAGGCCCACTCGCTTGCCCCCCCTCAACCCCCAGGGACATAACACCCCAACTTCCCAGGAAGGGGCTGCCTGCTCAGTGCTACCAGCATTCTCAAAGAAGCTAGACTGATAAGAAACTGTTCTTTCTGCACTTTTGCTTGAAGAAGGCTGAGGAGTGCTGACCTGGGGCGGCTTGGAGCCCAGCCCAGAGGAGGACGGTGCAGTTTCATTCACCATCCCAGGCGTGACTCACTCGTTGCACTGGGCTGTGGAGGCAGGAGTCTGGTGCTTTTCAATTTCACGCCAGGTGTCAGTGGCCAAGCCCTGGCTGGCCTTATCTCCTCTTGCCCAGATGGACGCCCACTGAGTTTAGCTTTCTTGCAAAAAGCCCAGAGAAAGACTGTTCCAGGGAAAAAACTCATGCCCAGCCTTGAGGGTGTCATCCATGGGAGAACTGACATTTGCTGGGCAGGCAGGGAGGCCAGGCCTGGAGGTCGCTGGAAGTAGGGCCTTATTTCAAAGAACTGCTAAGCATGTTAAACCTCTGAAGACAGGAACAAGGGGTTGAATATTGGAAACACAAAGTAATCATTATTCTTGGGGCAGGAAGAGTCTTGGGGCAAGTTCACTCTCTATCCCATATCTTCCAGACAGACGCTCTGTAAAAGTGGATGAAGTAAGTTGCCCAAGGTGACACAGAGCTGATGTAGCTGAGATCCAAGCCTAGGTGCTGACCAGAATTTTCACAGCCAACCCCTAAGCCATGCCACCTCTTGATCACCAAGTGAACTATACAGAAGTTCCCAAGCAGGGGGAGGTCCCTTGCTACACAAACCCTTCTCTTGATGCGGCTAAGATGATTTCTCTCACAGCCTTGTTCCCTCATCTGGAAAACGAGGAGCAAGCAGTAAGTAAAAAATCTGGGCCCAAGTGCCCTCTCTGGTGGCACAACGCATTAGAACACAGCACTGTGAAGCTATCTCAGCCACTGCAGCACAAGTTTGATCCCCAGCCCCGGAGGTGATCCACATGGCACAGCAGACCTCTCCTGACCCGCCCGCTGCTCCCCTCAGCAGTGTACTTCGTCAATCGGCCTGTTCTGCTCCCCACTGTCTCTGGTGAAGCCTCTCATCCCCCCCCCCCCGCATCTCTGGCCTGTACCTCAGTTCTATATGCATAAATAAATAAATCTTAAAAAAAATCCTTTTAGCCCAATTTAGAGCTAAATCAGGGGTTGGCCAACCTCTGGCATGTTGCCTATTTCTGTCCAGCCAACCAATAATAGTTCTCACATTTTTAAGTGTCTGGGGAAAAAAAAAGCAAAAGAATACCTTTCCACGGCATGTGAAAGGGACATAAGTTCCAATTTCAGTGTCCACAGGTTGTACTGGAACATGGCCGTGCTCATTCATTCCTACGTTGTCTGTGGCTGCCTCATGCTATACCAAGGCCACGTGGTGGCAACCGATCTGCAAAGCCTGAATAGTTACTATCGGGCCCTTTACAGAATATGTTTGCTGAGCATGAATGGAAAAGGCTAAATTGGGCCTGGGCCCTGAACCCCAAGCAGCCCAAGGTGGGAAAGCTCAGGGAAGGAACTGCTCCTGCTGGGAGCACTGTTCACACCCAGTGCACAGTCCCTGGGAATGCTGGGCTGCACCGGCAGGCTCAGGGCCCCCCTTGGGCCTGCGGTGCACAGGTTTCCTCCCGCAGCCAGAGCTTTGGAGGCCTGCCCCAGAGTCCAGAGCTGGCCCAGGCCTGCTTCTCCAGAGTTTTCGCTCCTGCCAACTTCGCGTGCTTCACGGGCACACAGGTTCCCTGCCCGCTGCTCAGCCTGCAGTGTGCTGTCAGTAAGCGGATGGTCATGTAGCTGGCGCGGGGGCCGGGAGGAGAGGAATCAGAGCGGGTAATTGCTGCGTGAAAATGACAACACAGCGATTTATCCACCCCAAACTGGGCCTCGGCATACCAAGAGGCTGCCAGCGGCTAGGAATCAATACCACCCCAGAGGAGGGATTATTAGGGAGAAAAGGGGGTTTGAAAGATCCATAAGAGCCTGATGACTGTCTATTTCCAAGGGGATCATCAGCTGCATGCGAATATTCTGCAGAGGAAGGAGCGGAGCTGGGGCTGCCCATGCCAGAGAAGGCTGGGCTGACCCGTATTCTGCTGGCCACCAGAGAATCATGCGAGGAACCCAAAGGTCTCATGAGTCAAGTCTCGGACTACCTGGGCCATAGGAGAGAAATGCTCCATCCCAAGCACACACCTGGCCCAGAGACGTGAGCAGGAGGCCTTGCCATCAAGCCCAGCAGCCGCCATGCTGGGCAAGCCCTTCCTGTGGGGGCCTGTGATCCTCTGTCCCAGTGAGACCCCAGGGGGTGGGGAGACACCTGGGAACGTGAGATGAGCACAGGCTGGACTGCTGGGAATTCTGAGGTGGGCTTAGTCAGCACAACTTTGTAGATGGTAAGAGGAGACAGTCCTTCCTGAAAGGGTCTCCACTAGGGTCTTCCACTCCTTTCTCTATTGAAAGGGGACAGAGAGAGCTGGGGTAATCCCCCCCAATCTCAGAATTATCAGGGACCCTCTCGGTAAGTGAAGGCTGTATTGTACCTACTCATCACTAATAGCACGTATGTGTTCGCACAAGAGGATCAGAGTAGTCACGACTCCTCTCAATCTCCAAGGGCCTGTATTCATGACCCATGATGTGGGGGGACAAGACATTCTGTGACCAGAGTCAAGTGACAGGGCTACACAGGCCCCGTCCAAAGGGCCCCCTGACCGCTGTGGGGAAGAGGGAGGAAAGGAGCTACTGTCTGGGCTGACTGAGGGGTAGCTTCTCCAGCGCAGACCCCGGGGTGGGGGGTATTGTTGCCTCTGGCCTAAAAGGGGCTGAAGGAAGAGACCCCGCCAGATCACTGAATGTCTGAAACAGTGGAGTGGGTATACCACGACCCACAGGCACAGAGGGCCCTGGGCACCCTCTCCAGAGCCCCAGAGGATTCTGTTAAAGAGAAGCCCGCATCTCCCAGGAGACAGGTGTCAAGGAAGGGACCGTGAGGCCAGCTTGCTCGCTGGCAGCCACCCCTCCAGGAAGCATGCTTACTCCTTTACCTTTTAACAGCCCCAGGAGAGACAAAAGGAAGGCGGTGGAGCAAGCAGAAGAGAGGAACAGAGAGATAGGTAGGCAGACCAGAGAGCCAGAGAAAGGGATAAATGGGGTAGAGGGGGAGAGAGAGACACAAATGGGGAGAGGAGAGCAGGAAGAGGGGGAAAGAAGGAAAGGAGACTGTGGAGGGGACTTGAATATGCGGAGAGCTTGAAGTGGGAGAGAGGCTGGGTTTGCAGATCACCCTCAGGAGACAGAGCTTCCAAACTGGGTTTTGAAATGAAAGATAAAAAGAGCTGTTATATCTCCAGCTCTGCATCATTTAGCTCATCAGGCCTGACATGTGTCTAACAAACAAAGCCACAAGCAGGGAAAGGAAGGCAGTGGAGAGAGAGGCCCCTCAGGAGGGGGCCTGGGCCTAGGGCCCTCCCTTGGCTCTGAGCACTCAGCTGAAACCCCTGCTGTTTGCTGTCTACTCTGAGGAACGGAGTTCCTGCTCTAAGAAGCCAGGAGCCACAAAGCGCCCAGCGAGAGGCAAGCTGGCCCCTGTCTGCACAGGCATGTGCAGAGGAATCCTGGCCTGTGGACCAAAGGGAACCAGGAGGACAGGCCCGACCTCTTGTCTAGAGGGTGCTGTCACCTGCCTGACAGTTGGGAAGACAGAGCTGGGAGAAGTGAGCAGGTGGGAACATGGGTTGGGGAGAGAAACCCCTCCACCCCCGCCGTGGGCCTGTCTGGGCTTGAGGTGAGGGGAACACGGGGTCTGCCTTAGGTTGTCAGGACACAGACAGAACAGTCTCCTGGGGTGGAAATCAAGTGAAGTGGGCAATTATAGAGCTCAGGTTCTTGGCTCTGACTTCCATGTGTCCCCTTCTGATCCTTGAAAACCCGAACTCAGCAATTTTCTGCCTCCAGCCTCAGTTTCCTCAATGTACTGTTCAGGTAATGCCTGTCTACAAACCTCACATAATTTTGATACGGATTTAATAACAAAAGGCATGCAAAACCCTCAGTGCATGCTCAGAAGCCAAATGTGCTCGTTTAAAGAAAAGAAAATACAAAGAGTTATGATTGATTGATAACTCCAGCGAGTTTATCTCACGCTGTATCCACCAAGAAGGCAGTTCTTGTAGCTGTCCGTCATTTGCCAGGATAAATTCACCTCAGCATCAGACAGTATTGATGCACTTGCCTTCTATTCTGTTTTGCTAAGATCAGATTAATCTGAGAAACAGAAAAAAGATACGTTGGACATGACAGGGACATGGGAAAAGAAATGGTTTGGCAGGGGAGGGCAATGGTTCTGCCAATCACGTGCTCTGGAACAAGACCTTTCGCTTTTCTGGGGCTCAGTTTCCTCAAATGTCAAGGGAGGAGGGCCCTCCAGTTCTGAGAGTTATTTCTGTCAGGGGTCAATTCTGGGAAGTGATGGGGGACTATAAACCAGGAAAACAAGGGTCAGATTAAAAGATGCCCACCTTGTCGCGGCTTGGAGGTAACCCTTAGAATATTAGAAAATTAACTCACTTATCACTTTCTCAATGGCTCATAAGCACAGGAGACCTTTGGATGGGTGGGGGTGGGAAGTACACAGATTCCCATATCTCTCCCCCAGCCCCACCTGCTACAAGATTGGCCCTGATTTAGGCCTCAGTTGCTCCATCTGTTAAATGGACCCTGTGATATGTACAATGCTGGCTGCTAGGACATTAAGGGGCAATAGGTGAAATTAACCAACACATTTACTGGACACATTTGTGGGGCGGGGAGGAAAAGGTCTGAGTCCCAATTCTGCCCTACACATGCTGACTGAATTTGAGTCACTGACTCAGGTTTTGTTTGTGGTCTCAGTTTATTTCACAGTTGTGAAATAAAATAACACTGTCACCTTCAAAGAGTGAGCAGAAAGGACAGATGTGAAACTGGTCACAGCGGCGTGGCCCATAATCGCCCTTATAGTCGGTGGGCTGTCTGTTTGCCCTGGGATGAAACTGGACCAGAGGCTGTGGCCATCCTCAGCTGGGTCTTTTTAGGGTGGGCTGGGAGATGGGAAGCCAGACTGATGGAGTGAGTAGGAAGAAACCAGGCCTGAGGCGCCGAGCACACATGGGCGTGCACATAAACACAGAAATTCGCACATTCGTGCACGCACATACAGACTCACACACAGACACTCTCACACACATACACACAGACTCACACACACAGATTCA
>NW_004567112.1:37882924-37921968 GCF_000260355.1 Condylura cristata
CACACACACACACTCTCTCACACACAGACTCACACACTCTCACACAGACACTCTCACAAACACAGACTCTCACACAGACTCTCTCTCTCACACATACACACACACACACACACATACACACACACACACACTGACTCGCACACAGTTCATTCATTAATAGACTCCTCCAGGGCATGTAAAGTTGAGAAGGGGTGGGATGTAGAAATTACCTTGATAACACTTGATTTTAAAGAAATATAAAGAGCCACTTGGAAGAGGCGAAGCTATTACTGGCTGCATTGTCCTTGGCATAGAGATACCAGCGGGGAGGCTGGGGGGAACTTTGGATTAATGTGCTTTAGTGAATCTTGACTTCTTTCAGGGGGAAGAAGGGGATGTTGGTGACATTCTGCTAGCTAACGAAAATGCAAATCTAACGACTCCCCCTCCTCACTGCACCCTCTGTCAGGCCCCTGACAGATCCTCTCTGCTGTGTTTATTACTACTAATGACTTTCTTGTTATGATTTGGCTCTGAAACATAACCAATGGTTCTGGAGAAATCCCATTATTTCCACATATTATTCAATTAGAGAACGTTGCTGCTCTTTGCTGCGGGAGTAGGAGGCTGCTGGACACCAAAGGGTGGCCACTTGCCTCTTTCTCTCACCCTCAGGTCCTTAGCTAGGGACCCAGCAGAAGTTAGACAGATGTGGGTAGAAGATGGGGAGCAGCTGAGTGTCAATGCTGACCCCTTTGAGGTTCTGGGAAATGCACGGTGCACATGAACATGGAACCTTGAACTGCATTTCCCAGTCCTCACTCTTGTCCTTACAAAACTAGAACTAGGCAGAATGAGGCCTCCTGTGACACGAGGAACATGGCTGAAATGTTCACTCTTCTGTCCCAGAGGCAGTATGGCGCCCAGGGCAGACCTCCAACATGCAGATCAAGAACTTCCACCAAGGGACTGTCCTTTCTTGGTGATTCCCCCGGCTGTCTTAGGCTAACGCCTGTTTTGGTTACGGGCACTCGCTGCTACATGCAGAGAGCTGCTTGCTCGGCTTTTCTGAGTGATAAAAGTAGAGCTTGGATGTCACTTGCTGCCATAAGCCCTCAGAAGCCCAGGATGTGGGGGTGAGGATGGGCCGGCTATGTCCTACCCTGAGTAACCAAGTCCCTGGCTGGGAAGGTCTCATCAGAGGCCCGTCCCCTCCAGCTCATCAGCCCAGGGCATTTGCCTCTGAAAGCTGTGCCACCTGCAGAATACAGTCACCCCTACCCCGCAGAGCTCCACACAGCACCAGCCCATCACAGTGGGTGAGTGCCCATCCAGGAAGCTCTCTTCCTACTTCCTGAGAGACCTCAGCGTGAGGCCATGTTCTTGGCTACCAGGATGTGGAGCAAACCTTCCATAATTTCAAATGACATGTTTGTGAGTCAGGGTCAATTTGAAAAATGAGCAGATTCTTGATGCCTGTGGCTTGAAAAATCTCCACCACCTGAAGCAAGTCCCAGGAACGCAAAAGGGGCCTGAGCCCTGTGGAAGGGACTCGGGGCTCACCCCCCTCCCAGCAGAAAGCGAGGAACTGATCAGGAATGCAAAGTGGGGACGAAGGAAGAAACAGGCCATAATTTACACAATGTCTTTGGGCCTAGCCAGAGGTTATAAGCACCATCCACCCGCCCCCAACCAGCCTGCCCTTCCTTCAGTTCTACTGCTGTCTTTCTCCTGCTCCATAAACCACCAGCTCCAAGTCATAAAAAGTGCAATGAGCAGTCTGGATAGAAGAGATTGGGCATGGAGCAGGCAGTCAGCCATGCTTCCCTGAAGAGCCTCAGAGGACACAGGCTCCAAGCAGAGCGAGCCCAGCCCCACGGGGCCTTCTCCCAGCCACCCGAGCAGGGAGGGGGTGTAGGGGCTCTTCAGGCATCGGGCCAGGAACTGCCAGATCCCCTGGCTCAAAGGACTTCTTCTGGCTGCCTGCTCAATCTGGGTGGGGCCCCCAGGACTCTGAAGTTTAGAGCAAGAGAGGATCGCATAGACCCCCAGGCTTGCCCCTTGGTCCTAGGTTAAGTAGCCGGACACTTCTGTGTCCAGCAGAGGTGCCATTACCGCCCTTAGCACAGCCGATGGGCATGGGAATGAGGGCAGGGCAGAACCTCAACATGTCCCTGGAGTCTACCATTTCAGGTGACTTGGTCTGGCCATCTGGCCAGTTCATAAGGGTTTCACCAGTACCCAATGTGAATGGTAGTATGGCAGCATTTGGGAGGCAATGGCGATAGGCTTGTTTGTCAAGCCAGCAAGGGTCTTCTGGGAATAAGAGGAAATTCCAGAAAGTACCTGCTCCAAGAGATTTAAATGAATTTCCTTCATTTTTGTATCAGCAACAAAAGACAGCTGAGCAGGGCAGCAGCCAGGCCCGGGCTGGGGATTGCACAGCGATGGAAAGTTCTGCTCAGCAGAGCAATGGCACTTTAGTGGTTGCTAGGGGCAGCCAGACCTCCCAGATGAGGAGGTAGCTGCGAAAATGCAAAAAATCAGGACAGATGTCCCTTGGTTGAGTTGAGGGGGCTGGTCCCTCGGCGAGCTGATGAGACAGCATGATCCAGATTTAGCCTGAGATGATGGACAGTCACCCCCAAATTTTATGGATCTGGGGTGGGCTACTAGGAAGGAACCAGTGGGATCCGGGCACAATCACCTATCTGGGTGGGGATGAGATTGGGCATCTGGGAGTGAAGGGACGCAGCAGTGCCTCGAGGGACAGCCTGACACACTTAGGAAATGCGCTGGGAAACATTGGGCTGTTTATCATCAAATAGTAAAGAAAATAGAATGGTTAAAATTCAGACCCTGGCCGGGAATGAGGAGGGGACAGGGGGAGCTTCGAAGACATTTTCTGAAACCTCAGGAGGAAATAATGCAGGGAAGTAGGAAGTGGGACAAGATACAAGATGACTTTTCTACAATGAGGGCATCGTAGACAGTCTGTGACAGTGGGGGGGGGGCAGGGCCTGTGGGCACACCTCCCTCTGCCATCCTCTCCGTGGCCACCCGAGACCCTCCCCAGAAGCCCAGCGATGACTGCATGCTTCTCCGGCCTCCAGTCCTCACCGCCCCACTGCCTACCAGAAGGAAGTCCAAACTCTGCATCTTTTGGGTCCTTTCTAGCATGACTCCACTCAGCCTGTTTTTTACTAATGTAAGAGAAGACCTGCCCCAGCACCCTCTTCTTACTGCTCCCCAAGCATTCGTGGCACTTTCTAGCCTCCAGGCCCTTCCACACGACGACCCCCACCCGGGTTCCCTTTCCTCTATTGCGCCCAGAGGCTGCCTCCGCCACTAAGCACCTTCTGACATTTGGGGCCGCGGGGGGCATCCACATGTGTCCTGTCCAGCCCTTCACTCACAGTTATGTGCTCCCTCATTCGACTGGAGGCTCCCTGAAGGCAGGGCTGAGCCTCATTTGTGTCTCCCATACCCCATGGGTCAGGATGTATGTGTTGAATTTACCACCCATAAAACTGAAGGGGGAAAACAGTGCAGCAGCACTAACCCTGCCCAGCACTAAGTGGGCAGTGAGGCTGCACTGTGTGACTAAGAAGCCGAAGGCCATACAGGAGAGGATACTCATAGACTGATTTCAGTCAGAGCCACAAATGTAATCAGGGCGGCTTGTGACTGGCAGCACACCAGGCTGCTCCCCCAGGGTCCTTTCAGCCACACACCCACCAAGTGCCATCCAGGTGTCAGGCTGTCCCAAAGCTCTGCAGGAAGGTAGACCCCACCCTGGAGCAGCAGGGCATCAGGGAAGAGTCCCATGAAGCGCAAAGACAGTAAGAAATCCTTGCTGGGGCTGGGGAAACCAAGGGACAGGCTGAGTCTCAGCTCACCCCACTAGGGTGTCCCAAGTGACCTCGAAAAGTGGGACCCTATTAGTGGGATGAATCTGGCTGTGGCCCAGCCTCCAGATTTGGAAGACTAAGAGTTAACTCACTTCCTCAAGTTCCACGCTGCTCCCCCCACAGCCTCCCTCCTGTCCTGACACTCATTTCTCCTAAAGAAGGGCCTGCTATTACCCTGATTGGACTCTTCAAGATAATCGGGGCCTCAGCTTCCAGCTGCTGTGTAGCCGCCTGCTCTCTCCCTCAGGCGCGGCAGCCTGAAGGCTGGCTGGAGGGCAGCCTTGGTGAGAGGCAGATGGGCTGTAATGAACCAAAGACATGTGACAGCTAGAGAGGAACAAGTTCATCAATTAGAGTCTTCTTGCTGGAGGACTTCTTGGAAGGGCTGGGGAGGACCAGGGAGGGGCTGCTGGCTTCCCTCGAATGAGCCCTGATGCCTCCAGGTCCTCAGATCCCTACGCCTCAAGACCCTATGAAGGTCTCCTCTAGGATCTTCTTCTTCTGCCTTCTGCTGTGGATATTGGGGGGTCTCTTTAAGGGACCCCCTTTCCAAGAGGGAAACTAAGAGTCATCTGAAGAAGGGTGGAGAAATAATCACTTTCAAACTCCTTAGAAAACAGAGCTTGTAAGCAGAATGGAAACTGAACACTACTGTTTCCTCCTGTGACTCCAAACTTCACTCAGAAGTCAGGGCATGAGGGAAATCTTGGAGCGAAGGGACTGGTGCTGAGATACCAGACTAGTGCTGAAGCAGGCTGAATAAGGAGCGAAAAGGGTGGGCACTGATGCCTGTGCAGGAACAGCCGGGTGTGGGTGCTGCCTGTGGGTAGAAGAGCAGAGCAGAGAGGGTCTCGGTGGCTCCGGGGCCCCAGTAGTCCCTTCTTCTGCCACTCACCCCCACCTCAGCTGGCTAGTGCATATGGAGCCCGATGGCCCAGAGGGGTTCTGAGGCAGAAGGGATTACTCTGAGGCCTGCTTGTTACAGCCCTTACAAGCCTGTCACAAGCTGGGCAGAGGCTCAGATAAATGGAGGGTCTTGTGAGCCTGAAGAGGTGGCTTTAACCTCACGGCAGCTTCCGGTGGCTGTCCTGCCACAGCCTGACCCTAATCTCAGCAAGCAAAGCTGAATCAGTAGGGTGCAAGGTGGCAGGCAAGACTATCTCAGCCCAACCTGGGGACATTGTTCTTAGAATGTAGAGATGCCAGGGCCCTCCCTGGTGGCGCAGTGGGTTGGAGCTCCACACAGCAAAGCTGGCTGTGGCCGTTTCAGTGCAAGTTCGATCCCCGGCCCTAGAGGTGACCCACATGGCGCGGCAGACCTCTCCTGTCTTGCTCGCTGCTCCCCTCAACAGTGTATTTCATCGATCTACCTGTTTTGCTGCCCACTCAGTCTCTGGTGAATTATCTCATGCCCCTACACCTCTGACCTGTACCCCAGTTTTGTATGCAAAAGTAAAAAAAATCTTTCCAAAAAAAATGTAGAGATGCCTGAACTTGTTTTGGATGATCCCAGGACTATGAGTTCCTTGTCACGTGCAAGTGTCCAAGCAGAGGCCCTGTCTTTGTTATGTGTACTTTGGTAGCTGTGATTTCTTTAGCTGTGTGACCCTGAGTAGGCACTCAATGTCTCTGGGCCTTTGAGTCTTCGCTTGCCTAATGTGAAGTGGGCCTACCTTTCTCCGAGGCCATCTGGGGATGAGTAATGCCTAAGCTGCACTGAGCACGGAGGCCAGCACATGGTCTGTGCTTAAGCCCTGGCCCTCTGGAAATCATTACTGTGTGTTGTATTCGATTCACTGGTGGGACAGAGAGCTAGAGATGAGCCTCTAGCTCCTCACTCTTCTGACGGTCTGTGGTCTGCAAATGCCAGACCCTTGTTGGAGTGTGAGATGAAAAAGGCTGTGGGGAGGGTAGGTGCCAGAAAAAGACAGCTCTGCCCACCTATAAATAAGACCACCAGAGACCCTGCCTCCCACATCTGCCCACTGATGATGAGCCCACCCTGTGAGAATGACAGCGACACCAAGGGATGCAGGGAGTGAGATCTGAAGCAGAAAGGGGGTGCTTCAGGTCAGACGGGGGGGTGGGAAACTGGCTTGGAAGTGTGCAGTGGCCTGTCCACTTTGTCCTCCACTGGGTGAGCCCCCCACCCCCATACTGCCTGGGATGCCAGTGGGGAGAAAGAAAGGCCTGTGTTCAGCCAGGAGCTGGCAGGGCAGAGCTGGTGAAGGAGTGGGCCTTTCTCCCCTCTCCAGGCCTGGCACAAGGGGCCTGGAAGCCCCCGAGGAGGGCTCGTTATATGCCAGTGGAGTCCTGTGGAAGGAAGGCCTGGCCTGGAGAGATAAGCTAAAGCGTCCCGGCACCAGCCCTGGCTCCTCGGAGCTGCTGGAGCACATATTAATGGGGCCCATTCAGCTCAGCCTGCATGGCAATTAATAACGAGCCAGGCGGAGAGACCGCGTTTGGGGGGTGTATGTGTTGTGTGTACATGCTGGGGGAGAGTGCAGTCTGAGTGAAGATGGCTCAGAGGCTCTCTCCTCAAGGACATCCCCTCCTGCTGCAGACCTGGTCCCCACCCCAGGTGGTGGGTAGCGATCTATCCCAGGCTAACCCCTCTAGCTGAGCTGTATTGGCCTGGAGGAGACAGGAGGCAGAAAAAGGTCTACTTTGAATTCTAGGATTTAGGCAGCCCTGGCCCACTGAATCCATCCAGGTGGTAGTAGAGTGACTGAAAGGAGAAACCGAGTTTTTTTCTTTTTTAAAGATGCATTTATGTATGTATACAGAGCTGGGGTACAGGCCAGAGGTACAGGGGCAGTGAAGGGCTTCACCAGAGCCAGAGCAGGGAGCAGAACAGGCAGACTGATGAAGCACACTGCTGAGGGGAGCAGCGGGTAGGTCAGGAGAGGTCTGCTGCGCCATGTGGGTCAGCTCCGGGGCGGGGATCAAACTTACACTGAAGCGGTTGCTGTTAGCTTGCTGTGCTGCGTCCTTACCTGTTGCGCCACCAGGGAGGGCCCAGAAATTGAGTTTAAATGCAAGAGTGTGATGATGCATCCTAGTCTCCCTTCTGCTGCAGAGTGATGAAGGAACGAGGGTATGCAGAAGTAGGTGCAGAGTGACCACACCTATGGTGCCTTTGTGCAAAATCTTGAAAAGCCCCCTTCAGAGTGAACCCTGCCCATGAGCAACTAGTTTGGTGACCAAACCACTCCTCTGTGCCATGCAAAACATATTTCTTTCTCCAGGCAATGCCATCCAGTGCCAAGATACACAGCATCACAAGCAGCACTTGGGCTGAATTTCGTCAGCATTCTCCTTGCCCCGTGCACTACCTGCACAACCACAGAGGGCACCTGTGGTCACCCTGGGTGTTTCCTCACAGGTGGGCCCCGCACTGAGAATCTGGGTGACCTTTGCTGGAAGGCCCATGGCCCAGAATGCTTCAAAGTGCAGTGGGAGATACCAGTGGTCTTAGCATCACATGGGAGTGCGGCCACTCGGTAGAAAGAGTCGCACCCCAGTTTAGTGAATCAGAATCTGCATTCTAACAAGAGCTTCAGGAAATTTCTATGTGTGTTAACATGGCTGAGAAACCACTGGGGTGAACCAGACACTGGCAGAGGTAAGGAGAGAGACCCCTCTGCAGAGTCAGGGTAGGAGACAAAGCAGCAAGGTGGGGCAGAGGACACAGACAACAGCCTGCTCTTGTTTCAGGCCGGTGTAGTCCCCAGACGCCCGCCCCGCGTGACCTGCCCCTCGGGGCCCTCTGCCCACCTCTGCCATGCTGAAGTCCTTGGCTAGCAGATGAGTGAAGGCCTGACCTGGCATCTCAGCACCCCAGAGGGTCAAACTGTGGGGTGCAGACAAGGGCTCTGGGGGACCGACTCCACTCTGCCCACCGACCCCCATCCCTACACAGACCTTTCATCAGGATTCCCAGGCTGGCGCTCAGGTCCCGGAGCCTCAATCACTTCTATCGCGCTGGTCGCAGGAAGAGAATAGCTTTCAGCTCAATTACCCTTCACATTCCAATATCATAACGCTCCGATGAGGCTTTTTAACCAAAAACAAAAAAGCCGTGTCTGCCGCAGGCCGGCTGCAAGGCCAGCCGTGCAGAAGGGCCGGGCCTGCCCTCCCTGCAGGGAGACTGCGAGGAGGGACCTCACAGGGCCTCTGCTCGGCAACTATTAAGACCGACTGACCCTTCACCTTGGGGTAGAGCAGTGGGACCCAAGTCTGGAGAGGCACCGTGAGCAAAAGGTGCCAGGATGGACACTACTGTCCCCGCTGGCTCTGCTTTCTCCTCCTGGGGGCAGGATGCCACCCCAACCCCTTTCAGCGCATGGTGGTTCAGACAGGCCGTGACCTGGGGGCTGGGGTCTTAGCGTGCCTGTGATTCCATCCTCGTTGGCTCATTGTTTCTTATAGGCAGGAAGCTAGCCAGAGCTGAGGGTGTGAACCCCACTGTATAGCCGGGCAAACTGAGGCTCAGGAAGATGGAAGAAGAGGCCCAGACATCTGGAAGCATCCCAAGGCAGTGTTCCTTTAAGACGCACTACGTGGAGCAGCCGGTCTCTACTCTGACGCAGCGTCCATCTGGAAACTGCTCAGGCCAGAGGCTGACCAAGAGGTCAGCCATGTAGCCTGCAGGCTGTGAATTCTCCGTGAGCACACATGTTCCATACTTGCGCTCCACTGCAAATCACATGCTGGAGGCGCTCAGGGACTGCCCAGGGGAGGGGACTGACCCATCTCTCCCCATCAGTTCTGTTCTCATCTGCCTGGCCAGCACTGTGCTAATGGCCTTGATGGTGGCGTCCCCTCCTTGTGTCCTCCTGGCCTCCTGCTGGCTGTGGCCGATTTGCTCATGATTTACCACTCTGGCGCACTGACCCGTGAGGGAGACACACAGGACAGAAGGAGGCAGAGCGGACGTCACGCCTGAGGTGTGTGCCTGCGTGCACACACTGTTGCATGGGCAGGAAGGCCGTCTCTCCAGGAACACGCAGCCCAGCCTGGCTCTCTAGGGCTGGGAGTGGCATCTGGCACGCCTACCTCGCTCGGCTCCAGGCTGGCCCTGGCACTGAGGAGGATCAGGGCTGCTCAAGGGGTGCTGCAGGAGCAGCTGTGCGGAAGTCCTGCCTGGGATCCCAGCACTCTTCTCACAGTGCTGGGTGCCTGCAGGCTCATGTGGGATGCGGGTTCCTCCCAGCCAGCCCGTCAGTCCACAGTCAGCAGAGCGAGTACCAAAGGTGTGGTGACCGGGTTCACATCCCAGTTCTGCAACTGACTTAACCTTGCTGAGGCTCAGCTTCCCCCCATCTTCGAGACAGGGGTAACCCCAGCACCTGCATTACAGACAGGCTAGAAAGCATCTACAGATGATGCATGTGCAGTCTCCATGGTTGCTATTACTGTTGTTATTTGTGCTTTCTCTTGACCCGAGCACAGCCTGTGAGTCCGGGGACTTGGGCGGTGCATGTCAGACAAATGGTATGAGAAGCTGAGACAGGCCAGAGGTCTGGATGTGGTCGCTGGGCTCGATAAGGCTTTTAAGGGCCCCGTGCCCTGTCCCTTCTGCAGAAAAGCTGGAACCCTCTAGGAAGGCCTTTTCCATCTGTGGGTTCCCCATCCCTCTCAGAAATGAAGAAGTAGATGGGAGCCCAGAGGCAGGAGGAGCTGCTGTGCTTGCCTCAGACCCAAGTCCATCTTGGCTCCTTCCCTCCGGCCCAGTTGACAAGAGGGTGAACCAGAGAGCTGCACGCAGGGCAGTGGAGGGATGGGATGGAGCAGGGAGAACCAATTCTCCAAGCTCACTTAGAGCTCATTTGTCTAATTCTGTGCCTGGAGGGAGACGTGCTTGACATCTATCCACAACCCCTGCCCAGGGGCTCAGGGCCAGGGTAAGGTGGAGCAGCATGGCTCTGGGACGGGTGAGCCGCCCAGCTCCAATGCTTAGCAACCAGAGGGCCCGGCCTTCCGTGGCGACTGCCCTGTCCTCAACCCCTGGGCCGCACCTCGTGTTCTAAAAACGCCAATAGAGAGGAGCAGGCAGCAGGCAGCGTCTCCTGGAGGCGGGGGCCATATCTCATTCCCCTCATGTGCCAGCACCTGGCATGGGTTTGGCATTCAACAGCCACCCAGGTGATGCCCTACGAATGCCTGGATGAGTAAAGGTAGGGCCAGCACATTCCTGTATCAAAACAAGCAGGTCCACCTTGCTCTCTGGTGTCTAGGCCGGTGGGTGCCAAATGCCAAGCTTTCCGGGGGGGGGGGGGGGAGCAGCCTGGCTCTTCAGCCCGCGCTGAGCCCTCCTGCACACTGGAAGGGCTTGCTCAGGTCCCAGTGGTGCAGCAACCAGTTCTTGGAGACAGCTCCCCTCAGTCCCACTTCCCATATCCTCATCCTCCCTCGGTGCCCACTGCATGGTCTCTCAGGCTCTCCCGCCATGCCTCCCCTAGTTTCTGCAAAGCCCCCTCCAAATTAGCTGTTCTCCCCAGGTCTGGGGGTACTGGCCGTGGCTAGTCCTGCAGATCACCAACAACCCTGAGCCCATGTCTAGATAATACACATGGGTGCCTGAAGGACCCCGTGAGAGTAAGTGAGCTGATCTGGAGGTACTGGAAGGGTACAATCTACAACACCATGGCGATTGCTCTGCCTTTGAAGAACCCCAGTATCCATTTCCTAAGCTATGGTAACAAAATTATAGGAAACAACACAAATGTATCATTTTATAGATATGGGCCCCAAAAGTCCCACATGGGCCTTGCTGGTCTAAATTAAATAATGAGCAGGGGGCTCATTACCTTTCCTCTGGGGGCTCTAGAGGAGAAGGTTTCCACGACTTTTCCAGCTTCTAGAGGCCTCCCCGCATTCCTGGCTCCTAGCTTCCTTCTTCCAAGGTCATCATACAACATTCTCAGATCTGTCGCTGACCTCTGCTCCCATGTCACAGAACTTTCTCCCACACACCTGCCTTCCCTGAGAACAACCCTGTTGTCACAACAGCCCCCACAAATAGGCCAGAACAACTCCCCAGAAAGGTCCTTAACTTAATCCATATGGACATGGTCCTTTTTGCCAAGTGAGGTAGCCCAGGATGAGGAGAAGGGCACTCTGGGGGCCTGATATACCCCAACCCCTCTAAGGGACACCCTTTTCTCCAACAGTCCAGAGTAAGGCGCCCTCATTCCCTGCTGGCTGCCTGTGCGCTCCGGCCAGACTGGGCTGGCCCCTTCTTTAAGGCCGCCGAGCACTTCTGAGCTGCCTCAGCATCAGGCCTTGGGGTCTGAGCACGCAAGGACTGGTTCATGAGCCGCTCTCTGAAGGGAAATGGGGTGCGGAGGAGGGCGGGGAGAAGCTCCCCGGAGACAAATGTTAAAAACTACATTGTGCAACAAATCTTTGCTGGGACCCCACTGGGCACCAGATCTTGAGGATCCAAGGGTAGAAGATGGCCACATGGATGTGGCCCAGCTCCCACGGAGCCCACGATCTCCCACGGGAGACCAACAGCGGTCATACAGTGCTGCAAAGATGGGGGCAATCACACCCCAAGATCAAAGCTCTGGTGCTCCAAAGGTCCAGAACACAAGTATCTATTGTGCACTGGGAGGAGGAGAGTAATCAGGGGGAGCTCTATGGGATAGAACAATTCATGAAGAGAGGGGAGGGAACCGCTGTGCAAAGACCTTGTGCTCTGTCCCCTTCAGAGCAAAGAACAGTGGAGCTGCAGGAAACAGAGTGAGGACAGCAGTGACCAGTGGGGAGGGGTCACTTTAGAAGGCTGGGGTCAGATCCCACTAACTCTGGCTTCTGGCCACCAGCTTCAAAACAGCTGAAAGGCTGTAGCAAAATCCCTTGCGCCTCACAGGGACTCAGGACAGCTGAATGAATGGAGGGGTATGAAGAATGAATGAATGAGCCTCTGTATTGCCTTCTGCCCCTGACTAGTGACCAGTCCCGTCCCTCCCTCCTGCCCAGCAACAGTTAACGGGGTCTCTGAGGCTGGCTCCTTTATTTATTTCTGTCCTCACGACTGCTGCACCGACCCATGCGCCCGAGCGTGGCTCTGTGGAAATGTCTGTAATCGCCAGCACACTTTAGGCATTACTTCCACACCATTTAGGGCTTTCCGCCCCAATAGCTGCTGTTGCATTTCCCTCTATCTCCATCTTTTGGACTGTGTTGGGTGGATTCTTTTGTTGTTTGTTTGTTTGTTTTAAAGGTCTAGTGGCCCCTGAGTTTGGGGGGTCTGATGGTTTTTAGGGAGCAGGAGAGAAAGACAATGCTTTAGAAGAATTTATTATTCTTCTCCAATTGCCCTGGCCCTGCCCCAGTTCTACTCAGGAAAGAAAAAAAAAAACAAAACAAAACAAAAACAAAAACACAATCACTTGCAGCTGCTAAGAAGCCTTTAAAGATTTTTGTGTCTTCCTGTGCAGGCCTGAGATTGGGTTGCTGATAGGAGCCAGAGCTGTGTGGGAGGCTGCCAGTGCTGGAACACAGTAAAGGTCACTTCAGAAGAATCCCTGTCTAACCAAGCACCCCTCCCCCACCTCCATCTTCTCTAGACTCGGGGTCTGCTCTTCTGAAGGCAGTAGACTTAGAGTGAACCCAAATCCTGAGTAGAAATGCTAGGGGTAAAATGCATTTGGATCTGTTTTGAGTGCTGCACAAAGACAAAATCTAGGACTAGCTGTGTGATCCTGGGCAAGTCACTTAACCCCTCTGAGTCAATCATAGCCTTCTTGCCAATGTGAAGGACTATTGCATGTCTGGAAGGAGACAGTATGATGAACGCAACCCTCCTCCTTTTTTCCCTTCCCCTTTCTCTCAAACCAAGTTTCACACACTCCATTTAGTTCTCCATATCTCCTCTCCCATGCAGCCTGCTCCCCAGTAACTGGGCAACTCTCTATATACTTGCAAAAATATGGGATGGGATGGGGTGATGGGATGGGATGCAAGATACCTTGGTATCCCAGCAAAGTGGGACTGTCCAGAGGTGACCACAACGGGGACCTCTCCAGTCTCCCCCGTGCTGAGCACCACAGAGAGCTGTCACCTGCATGCTGGCAAATACCCATTTTCTGAGACAGGAATTCTCCCAGGACACAAGATGTGAATGGTCGGATTCCAGTCCATGGGACTCCCAATACAGTGCTCATAGCTTCTGTGGGAAGTGACCTTCAAGGGGAAGCTGACTGTTTGTTTCCAGGGGCTTAGGCAATCATAAAAACCTAATGCAATGTATATAATCAAATGAAAATTGGCAAAAATATGGGGTCGGAAGCCAGGATAGTGGGAGAGGTGTGGCTGAGCTCAGGCTGGGAGACACTGACATGGGAAAGGACAATAGAAGAAAATCTCCCTGCCATTTCCCTCTTTCAGGAACAGGGCTGGGAGAGGGGACCCGTCTGAGCCCGTGACCCTCCTGGACAAGGACGTGACCGGGCATTCATCTCTTTGTGGCTGGCAGCCCCCCACGCCTAGGGAGGTGGGTTGGCCGATGGATGATGAAGACAGTGAATGGGGACGATTACATTGTACCTAGTGATTACGCCCTGGGTGAAATCTCTCGGCAGCATTATCCCATCTGGAGAGAAGAACAGGCTTTTTAATAAACGGACAGGAGGCTTCCACTTAAGGTTATTATAAAGAGGGAGCGCCCGGCCCCTCCCGGCTTCCAGCTAGTGCCACAAAGTTGCAAAGTAATTAAAGGCTGCTAAGGAATCAGAGAAATTATAATAATTCCATCAACCAAGAGCTCTCTCTTTCTCTCTCTCTCTCCTGTTTTCTCCCTCCTAGTAGAAAACTAGATGGTCAGGCAGCCTGCAAAAACATCAAAGCAAGCCTATTGTGTGTGGGGTCTCAAATGTCATGGGGGCTGCCAGGCCTGTCCCCAGGCTGTTTTGACAATATTCAAGCTTGTTAGGGTAAGTGAAGGGGCTGAGACCAAACCCCAGAGCCCAAGAAAAGAGGGAAAACAGGGGTGGCTGGTTGTCAGTCATGGGCGCTGCATCAAGTAGGCAGCTCCAGGACACTGTTCCTGGGGCTTGGGGTATGGCTTCTGGAGGACCCCAGGAGGCAATTCCAGCCCCTCTCCCCCCTCCCCCAAGCCCAGCTCTGGTTACCCAGCACCCAGCTGGAAACAGTACAGTGTCTCTGGCCCAGGGACGGGGTCTGTGTCATGGGTTCCAGAAACTGCTTCCCTAGTACCTTCTATGGGTTTGCTTAGGGTCTTCAGGTGTTTGCCACTGATTTACTAGGGGGATGAATCTTGGGCAAATTTTTTACCCTCTCAGGCTTTGTTGACTTTTACAGGAATGTACAGTTGGATGAAGTCACCTCATTCCAAGTCATCTTGTACAGTGCTCACTTCAAGCTGTCTATGTGGATTGCTCTCAGCCTATAATCATTTCTAGGGGACTCTTTCCATTTCTTCCCTTATCATGTTTTCCTTTCACATTTCCAGTTTCCCACAGGACTGAGCTTCTTGCTCATGAACACCCCAACACCTGCCAATGAGTCCGTAGCCATAGATTTTATTTGCTGAGCTTCTTGGACTTCCTGTGACTTTCCCCAAGTTCTCTGAGAATACCTCACAGTAAAGGCAACAACAGTCAGCCCCCTCCACGTGTGATCCTGCACCACCTGCTCTCACTGGACTATCACAACGGATGGCAGCATATTCCCGTGGTACAGAAGAAGAAACCGAGGCCCGAGACGCTGACTGCCTTGCTCTCTGCCTCCTGCTTTAGAGTGAGGCCGGTGTGCACGGCTCCGTCACACTGTGTCACAGTGGGGCTCGGGACTCCACGTCAGGTGAGTACAAGCTCCCATGAAGCAGTGAAGCCAACACTGCTCCTGGCTGTCCTCTCTTAGGCGCTCAGATTCTTAAGCTCCCCACCCAGGTTCTAAGGGAACCCCATCACCTGGGGGCAGGGCCCTGCTTCCTTCTTACAGTGAGCCCACTGCAGGAAAAGGGAGACCATTGAAGAGAAGGGCAGGTGACCACTGAAGAGAAGGGTAGGAACGCCAGCAAGGCGGCATACACATCTCCTAGCAGGAGGCTACCACGAAGAGGTTCTGTTTTAAAGGGCGAAGGCACAACCCAAGGCATGCCGGAGCACCCCTGATCATGCGGCTGGCTCCACGCACAGTTCCCTGCTTCGTATTCATGACAGAGGCTCCCACTGTCACTGCAGTGGGAATATATGGGCCCCCCAAGACTCCCAGCTAGAATCGGAGAGGAAACGGATGTAATTAAGAACATTATTACCGTTCAAACAAAGTAATGTTAATGACAGCTGGGCTCCGGCTCCCACACTGTCCTCTTTCCTAGTGCTGAGACGCAGAGGGTCTCAGCAGGTCGGGTGTGGAAGGAGGCGGCGCCACGGAGGTCATGTCTTGGGCATTCCCCAACAGGTGAAGGAGGGAGATGGGACCCTTGGAGCAGCTATGGCTGGGCTGAGCTCTCTGGGCTCCCATTTTGTGGGACTCCACTTTTTCAATCTCGGGCACTCCTAGCCCAGGAGAGGTGGCAGAAGGAAGTGGACTCTTTTCTGCAGCAGGGGGAGCAGGCCAGCACGTACGCATACTCTCACCTACAAAGTTATATGCAATGTGGGGACTGCAGTTTCAGAGGCTGCATCTGGGGGCACATGAACCCTGCGGGGTCTAAGGAAGGGGTGCCCCATGAGCACAGCAGTGCTGACTGCGGGCAGTCCTCACTCCACAGAGTGGGCAGTGAGCTCTGAGGGAAGCTTTCACTGGCCCTGTCCAGCCTGTGTATGGGGTACATGTGACATCCCTCAGCCGTGGCAGAGGAGACACACATGGCCCGAGTTGCCAGCTCACCTTCCCCACTCTGGCCATATCAGGACCTTGTCCCTGCAACTTTCAGTTAAGTCACAACCAGGTCAAAGTAAAGCTGCAAAAAGGCACATGGCATGCCGAAATGAGGAGGAACAAGACTACCGGTCTCATTGCACACGTCTGACTCTGGGACACCAGAGGAAGTTAGTGAATGTGTCTTGGTCTCACTTTACCTCCTCGCTAAAATGGGAAGAATATTTCCCCCTAACTTGCAGAGCTGTCAATAGGACAAATAAAAGAGAGCAAAGAGCTATAGAGATGACTGTGGAAGTGTGTGGCGCAGGCACACCCCCCCACCCCCACACCTCGAGACGGCCTAGAGACAACCCTGCTGCTCTGCTCACGCATACAGGCCACTTCGTCATGACAAGCCCAAAGCTCAAGTTCCTGGCTACTGAAGGCTGTGGCCCCTGCCCGCTGTGAGAGAGGGGGTCCAGTTACCTGCCCCTGTGCTAGTAATGGTGGCAGAAGACCAGAGAAGACTGGAGTACCCGGGGAGCTCACCTGGTCAAGACAACAGGGTGGCCCACTTGGTTAAAGCAAACCGCTCTGGTTCTGGTCAGCAGAACCCAGAGCCCCCGGCATGATTTATTGGCCTCCCTCTCCCAGATCAATAGGTGGTGGTTATAGATGCAGAGGGGGCCGCTGGGCACTGTGGCCCTGAAGTATAAATTAATATGGCCTGTCAAGGGGCAGCCTCTCCTGGTGAGGGAGACAACACGCTCATGAGCAGAGATGACACCTTGGGGGGTGGGGGTGGCAGGCACAAGCCATGGGAGTCCCCTCCCCCACCTCTTCCTGCAACCTGAGAATGCGGTTTATAAATCATTCAGTCTGACTTGAGGAGGGCAGCTGGAGCACTGCTGCTGGGCCAGCAGGTCTAATAAGTGTGGCCATGTCCACCTCCTCAGGCTCTCTGCTTCATCCAGCTACCACCTCAGGGCTCCCCACCTGCCCAACGCCCAGGATGCAGAGCGGCTAACTAAGGTTCAGGCACTGGCAGGCAACAGAGGGCGCCAGTGAGCAGTAGCTAGGTGCTCCCAAGTGTCCTGGGAGGAAAGTAAGACTGGCAGGTGCGGGGAGGGGGAAGGGAGGGAGGGGGGGCCCTCCCCCAGAGCGCCTGCCTCCCTCAGCTCAGCATTAGGCGTGGCTGCTCCTCAGCTCAACCCGGGGCTGTGAGCCATAAAGGAAGCGTCACTGGGCGAAACATGCTGGCTGGGAAAGCACTTTGCATAAATGCTCTTTGGGCCTCACAACTGCAGAGACAGCGGGAATAGCAGGGCTCCACCTGTTTGTGAAGTTCATGTCCATGGGCCAGGCCCCAAACTGGGTGCGATGATACAAAGATGACCAGCGCAGGCCCTGCCCAGTCTGGTGAAGAGACACCTCCAAACCTCTGCGCCATGACCACTTACTGGGCACTTAAACTTGGCGGTCTCATTTGCTTCAATTCTCACTGCCGTACTGCAAGTCAGGTAGAACTATTTCCATGTTGTAAGTACAATTGAAGTCACCTGCCAAAAGTCACATAGCTAGAACTAGGTCCTAAACTTGGCTCCCTCCTTCACTACCTTGACCTTGAACAAGTCACATAACTTCTGCACGTCCATGCAGTGTCTGCAGAATGGCAAAAACCAGACTGGTTACCCCATGGAGTGGTGACAGCTGAGGGAGCTTCTACAAGGAGAGACCACATGGGGACATAGGACGCTCTTGATAATCACGTTAACTTATTGTCATAGAAGTGAATTATCCATTTTATTTAGTTGACGGATGACCATGAGGAACGCTCTTCTGCTTCTTACTTTCCCATCGGTAGTGAGGAGGGACAGAGAGTAACTTCCATTTTTAAGTGACATGGAGAGACGGTGTCGCCTAAGGGGACCCAGGGCTAGAGGGCTGGGGTTCCGCCCTGACACTATCCCCAGCCACCTCTGAGGCTCAGCAAATGTTCTCGGCCTCTCAGGGCCCTGTTGTCTTATCCAGCTCTACCTCTCCCATCTCCACTCTTGCCCCCTTCTCACAGATGGTCACTTGCAGGCAGCAGTGACAAAGATCTAGGTCTCAAGGACATGGGCAAGGACCAGGGGACCCACTAGCAACACAACTTTGCTTCTGTGAAACAACTACTTCTGTGAGGTGGCACTGGGCTCTTGCAAGGGACACTCAGACCCTCACAACCTCTGTTCCTCCTCAGTGAGTTGGAGTTCACCTACCTCTTTGGGACATTTTAACATATAAAGAGAAGTTAAAGGAAGTCAGGAAGTACATGATATTCAAAGACACCACAGTCTCCTCTAATAGTAAACTCCTACTCATCCTTTTCGGTCCTAAACAAATAGTCCTCATGGACAGAGCAGGTTATTCCTTCCACAGTTCATTCTAGGTCCACTTCTTCCATCCAACCACACACACCCTAAGCTAGTAGAGCATTTGCCACGTGTAGATGTCGTTAGACATCTCCTAAGAATAAAGATTCTGGTCTCAATCATCAGTTACCAAATAGTATATAAACCACAAACTAAGCCAAAGGCTTTTCCTACCTGCATTATTACAGGTCTCACACTGGCTCAGCAAAGAAGTTCTTGTTGCCCATCTTGTAGATAAAAAAGCTGAAGTTCAGAGAGGTTAAGTCACCATTCAAAGACACACAGCAGGCACGTGGTCGAGTCCTTTTTTCAATCCTGTATGTCCAAGTCAGCTTACAGTCCCTGAGTTCTGCCCCATTAGCTCTTCAACAGATGTTTGTTGTATTTATTAAAAAAATAATAAAACGAGTGGGTTTGGAGCACAGTGGATACGATCTGGGCTTTGAAGGACAGGCAAAATTGTTAGCATGAGAGAAGAAGAAAAAGAACAGCTGTGTGTGTATGTGTGTGTGTTTGAGAAAAAAGAGACATAGACACAGGCTCAGAGGCACTGAATCGGTTCATTGGCTGACAGGGGGACCCATGTGGAAGAACCCCAGACCAGTTGATAAGGCAGGTTGAGGCCAGGTGGATAAAAGTCGAGACCGCCTAGCTAAGGAGGTTGCGCTTGCCAGAACTTCAAGGACACAGCTGTCCCTAAGGCCTTCTTGCTCTTTGACCCCAGGAACCAACTGACACCATCAGACTTAAAGCTTCACACCTACCCTTGACCTGAGCACCCCAGTCCAGGGTCACCTCCCAGGGACACAGGGAGGGGGAGTCCCCAGAGGAGGGGGCAGGCAGATGGGACAGTGCTGAAGGTCAGCGAGGTGGGCACGCGCCCCTCATGGAGGTACTGGAGCAGTGCTGCTGGGCACAGACACAGGCAAACACGTTTGAGCAAATTGGAACGCCATAAAAGTCTATTACAGCAAATCAAACAGCAGTCAGCATGACAGCCATTAGCCTGAAATGAATACACGGGGACTTAATGAGGTCTGTCGAGGCTGGCTTGGTGAATTAAGTTGCCAATTCTAGCAGGATTTCCCTTTTCTTTACGGACTTGAAAGCATCCATGCTGCCTCGTTAGGGCTTCGACAAGTGAATTGCAGGGCCTTTCACCCTGATAAAATGGATAATTACATGTAGAACAGCTCTGCGAGGGGAGAGTGGTGGGCAGGAGGGGACCTGAGAACAAACAAACCCAAACACACCTGCCTGGCTTCTCCCAAGTAGGGGCTGGGCCAGGATGCGGCTCTCAGGAGCTGAGGGGACAGGGCTGGGTGCCAGGCGCGGTGCGTTTTCTCCAGGGGAAGGTTTGCTGCCTGATCCGGACCTGCCTCCCACTTCCTCCTATTCCAGGTCTGGGGTCAGGGTTCCCTTGGGTCACCTGGGGAAGGGGAAGGCAGCTGGGGAAGGGCCAAAGGTGTGCCTCAGAGATGGGCTGCCCAGCACTTAACAGAAACCCTCTGGTGGGATGGCACAGGAGTCTTCCTGGGGGGCTCATGCTCAGATCCAGGGAAGTCTGCTATAAAGGCAGCTTACTAGGCTGACTCTCTCCGAGCTACCGGCTCTGGATTGTAGGGGCCAAAAAAGGCATCCTCACCCATCCCCTAGGAAATTCGGATTCACTCCTTCTCCATTACTCAGTACTGGCTAGTTTCAGAAATGCAAGGGCTTTCTGTTTTTGCTTACATACCTCCAGGGATGGGGAGCTCACTATTTTTTTTTTTTTAGCAGGGCAAGGGAATAGAATATAAGCTGGGTCTCATTATCAGAGACCTAGAATTTCTAATGTAAACCTAGAATTTTTCTTCCTATAAGTTGTGACCTTCATGATGATCTCCAAGTTCTGGGCACAGCAGGCCCAAATAGTATTAGGAGGATGAAGGTTGGGTAGGTATGGGATAATAGGGTGTAGGTGCCTGGGACGACCAACAGACTTGCTGAGTGGATGGAGGCAGCCTCAAGGAATAATAAGTCACTGAAGGAGAATAAGGCACTTCTGTTGCGATTTATTCTCAGTTTGTGGGGTGTCAGCACCTGGTCCATGGAGTCACAGTCATAGAGGACGATCTCATCCAGCCAGAACTAGAGCTAAGGTTTCTTGATTCCCAATCTCTCCATCTTGGTGATATCCTGCTGGAAACCCACCACCTCCTCCAGGAAGCCTACTGAGATTTCGCTGATCACGCTGGCAAGTCCTTAGTCCTGACACGTCACACAGTCTACAGTGTCCCTGCTTTGCATTTGGTTCCCATCTACAGGAACTCTGCCACCGAGTTACACTTCTCAAGGACAGAGCCCTGGGGTGTCCTGAGTGACCTCAATGTAAACAGGCAACCCAGGACTGAGTTCTAGGCCAGGGCCAATGGGTCCTCTGCTGTTACTCCACCTGGGGCCTGAGCCAAGCAGCTAAGTTCAGGTCAGGTGACCATACCTCGTAAGGGCTGGCCAGTACCAAGCCACCTTGGGACAGGAGTGGCACGGCTTCCATCCCCACTAGCTGGCCACACTGAACAGCCCTGAGTAAGGCATCAAGTATCTGGCCAAGGAAGAGACCTGAGATGTTTACACACAAGCAGGTGAACCACACGGGACTTTTTCCTGGACCATGTGTCCTTGCAGCTGCCACTCTCCCCATCAGATTGACAGAAGGAAGCCCCGTCCCACTCACCCACTATTGTTATTAGACAGGGAGGACTGTGGCCCAGTGAGGCTAAGTGACATACCCAGATGGACCCAGCAATCTGGAAGCAGAGCAGTGGCTCAGCCCGGGGTCTCTCACCTCTAGTTCCAGCTCCTGTCATTGTTTGCTGCTCGGGCCTCCCAGATCTCTGGGAAGCGAGAGCTTGGCATGTCACCAAGCCCATGGCAGACACGATAAATATTTGCTAAAGAAATGAGTGCCTGAAGAGGTGCTCTCCTTGGAGGCAGAGGCCTTTGAAGAATCCCGGGGGGACTCCACCAGGGTGGGGTTGGAGGTCACGTCTCCTTGTAAGGGAGAGAGGAAAGCCTGGCTCCGGCCCAAGGGCTGGGGAGAGGGATGTGACCTCTCATCCCCTTGCCATTGCTGCTGCCCGCTGCCCCCTGTGAGGGAAGGCAGAGGGCGGCCATGCCTGCCAGGATGGCAGCTGAGCAATGGGTCCAAGGCTCATTAACTCCGAGTTGTGCCCTTGGTTTCTGAGCGTGGGCCCAGAGCGCAGGCTGGCACGTAGAAACCCTTAATTAAATTAGGGCGACTTCCAAAGGAGAGGGGCCAGAGCCAAACTGCTGTCCCTGGGCATATGGGTCACAGTACAGGGCAGTTCCATACCCCCATGCCAGGGACTCTGGCTCTCCCTTCTACGTCCCACCCCATGGCCAAAGGGCAGGGGAGCCCTCCCCCACGTTTGTCCTCACCTCCCTTCTTCTGGAACAAGCATAGGACCCTTGGCTCACAGCTGAGTAAGAAGACCAGGAACAGGAATTGAGGGCCACGAGACAAGGTTTGTTTATCACTGAAGGAATCCAAGGTTGCCTTGAGAGCCAAGTCACACTCCCACTCTAAGCCGACATCAACAAACCTAACACATTCTGAAAAGGCTCTTTCAGTGCCTGAATCCAATGACTCTAACATAAAGGGAACAAAACTCCAGTGCCATGATAGATACCAACCTGCCTCCCTCTGGTAGCTACCATCTCCTGTCCCTCCCACCCCAAGCTTTTATTGCAGCCACCCAGCCCAGCACCCTACAGGCAGGCTTCGGGGACACCCAGTTAGGAGCTCTTTACCCACTGTCTTCAAGGTCTTTGAATTGCTAACTGCCAGTCCAGACGACTGCCATCAGCCACCAGGGAGAGAGACACAAGTGATGAGAATCCTGGGCCACAGGGACCCAGCAGCCAGCTTATTAACGAACCGTTTGTAATGCAATAATTTGTACTTCTCAATTACCAGCAAGGGCTTGGTTTTACATGCATGCAGTCATGCAAACACACTCGGAATACAGTCACCCAAAGGCGCGGCAGGCCTGGGAGACAGCAGGGTGAGTGCAGGATAAGAAGCCACTTCCT
The DNA here is from genome assembly GCF_000260355.1 of Condylura cristata. Classification (NCBI taxonomy): domain Eukaryota; kingdom Metazoa; phylum Chordata; class Mammalia; order Eulipotyphla; family Talpidae; genus Condylura; species Condylura cristata. Next base: position 37,905,165 of record NW_004567112.1, read on the forward strand.
GAAACTGCAGGCTCCCTTAGGCCTGGCTGGCTTGATTCTGGCCAAAGCAGGAAGGCCTGAGGTTAGCCCGCCAACCCGCTCTGCCCCAGGCCCAGGCTGGCTATATGAATGGCAGGAAAGAAGGTTAAACACCAGTTCCTCCCAACTCCTGTCCCACCCCTGATTCGGGCTAGAACCGGGGATTCACCCAAGGCCCTCTCATGAGCAGGAGGTGCCCACTGGAACCAGCAGCTAGGTCCCAGCCTCAGAGGTGCTGTTACGTTCACCAACTTGTGTGGACCCAGGGGTGGGCAGGAGAAGAGCTGGAGCCCCCTTGCCCCACCTCCAGCCCACTCCCAAGCGACGTGGGAAACATCAGGTCCCCAGCAGACATCCCGGGTAGTGCAGACTCTGCAGGCTCCTACCTCGGGGATGCGGACACTGTAGGGCTGATTGTGAAACGTGGGCGCGTTGTCGTTCACATCCCCGACCTGGATGTTCACCTTCCGTGTGATCACCTGGCAAGACAGGGGCAAAGGGTCAGCACTGGAACTGGCCTCTAGTCAACTCCCACGAGTCCCAGAGACCCAGCCTCCCAGGGCAGCAAGGGCTTCCAGGTCTTACTCACCCCCTGGTGGTCGCTGACCGAGAACTCCACCGTGAACTCTGACTTGGTCTGAAAGAAAGGAGAGGGAGAGAGCATGGCAGAGTTAGAGAGGTGAGCTGAGGGCAGGTCCTGAGCCCGTCAGGGGGTGGAGACCCTCCAGCTTTGCCCCACGAGCTTGTCTGGGACTGGGTATCCAAGGGCGTGCCTGGAAGTGAGTATTGTCTCGTGGGCTAGGGATGTAGATTCAGGATGTGGATCGTTCCCGTAAAAGAACACGAATAGCAGCCGGGGAGGATTCTGAGCGCAACCTGGGGCGTGGTGTGTGGTGGTCCAGGCGGCAGCTCCAGCTGGAGCCCTGCCAACCCCGGCATCCAACCTGCTCTGGCAGTGACCTTCTGGATGTCCAGCGTCATGTAGGAATGATGGTGGATTCTAATCTGGGCTCCACCTTGAGTTGTATGATCTTGAGCAAAGTACTGGACGCCTCTGTGGTCACTTGGTCAAGTGCAAGGGACAGTCAGGAGTAGCGGTTCTGTTCAAACTCTTACCTCACTAAGAGGTAAGAAGCTAAGAGCTTCCTGTGTTTCCAGGAAATATCCTTTGGGGGAACATTTTCTGGGGCAGGCAGATTTGTAAACCCCATGGAGCTACATTCTACAGGACGCTGGGTCAATGCCCCTCTTGCTTAAATAACAAAGCCGCTCTCCTGAAGACACCCCTGACGCCTCACTTCAGCCCCATGCCTGGACATCAGTACTGGCTCTGGAGGAGGGACACCACTTAGGCAGCAAGATGCTACTTTGGAATCAGAATGGGGCCTCCAGGGAAGGTCCCTAAGCCATGATGAGCCACCTTTCCTGAGTGCCTGGTCCCGCCCCTCAGGAAAGGACTGGGGCCGGGGTAGGGGCAGGTGGTACCTCTCTGTCCAGTGGCTGCCGAAGCCACACCACGCCCGTGTCAGGCTCCACAGCAAAGAAGCGAGAGGCCTCCTCCCCAGACACGCCAAACACCAGGGGGTCATTGTCCATGTCTCGGGCCAGCAACTGGGTCACAGAGGAACCTGGAATGTGTACAGGAGGGAGCAGAGGACAAAAATGGAGGTCAGGTCCATTTTCAGCACCTTATTCAGGTGGCCAGGGGTGAGCTGCCACCCACAAAACTCCAGCAGATTAATCACTGTGACAAGAGCCCTTTGCATCTCTGGGCTCTGAGCCAGGCTCCCCGTTTCTACCCTGGCCACTCCTCACATCCACAACGTAGGCAGGCCTGTAAGAGGGAACCACTATTCACCATAGTCTGGGGTGTAATAGACACCTATGAATTCTGCCTTTTTCTGATTTTAATTTGGAGACCCTCCTCTCCAAGGGGTTCAGATGAGGGCAGAGCCTCAATCTTATGTTCCAAGATGGGCACATAATTCAGCCCTACCCAATCAGAGCATTCTATCCACCAGTCACAAGGATTGGCTCAGGGATGAGCATGTGACCCCAACCAGCCAATCAAAGTCAACCCTGGGATCTTCGCAGGAACTGTTGGGAGCTAGATGGTCTCTTCTGTCAGGGTTGTTAAATTAGCACTGATGGCAGCCATCTTTGCACCACACAGGAAGAGTCTGCCTCAGAATGAGGCCAACAAGGGGAGAAACTGAGCCAAATGGTGCATGGAGAGAGATTCCTGATGGTTTGAGGGTCTGCAGCCAGCTGTGCCTGATATTAGTTCCATCCTTTGGACTTCTCAGCTAAGTGAATGAATAAATCTTCCCTCCCACCCCAAGTCAGTTGAGTTAGATTTCTGTCTTTTAGTAAAGGGAAGCACCCTTTCTAATTCAGAACATTTGGCATTTTTTCAGCAACGACTAGGTGCTGGGCCTGTTGAAGGCACTGGAGCCCACCAAGGCTAAGCAGATGTGGCTCAAAACAGGAATACTGGTCTTGAACTGGTTAAGAAAGTGTAGTTTCTGTTCCCAAGAAAGGAATCAAGTTGTCACCCTTCACCAAGAAACAAATCCATAGCCAGAGTTTAGCCTGGTCATCAGGATACTGGGCCTAGAGTTTTGTGTCAGCAGTCCAAACAGAAGGCATCTGATCCTGGCATTCACAGCCCTGATCCCTCCATGTAGCCTTAAATCACCTGGGATTCTCCAGGAATGGGACAATACCCACACCTTCAGAAGGTCCTTAAACCCTCACAACCTGTGCAATTGTGTTGTGAGTGTGCACTGTGCTATTTTCTGTAGAGAAGTTCTAGATTCCATCTGATTTTCAAAGGAGAAGTTAAATTAGAACTATGGCCTTGGGGAAGGTACTTCTTTCAAGGCCTCGACTACCTTATGAAATGAGGCAGGCACTCTTTCTTCCCCCAAATACTGACTCTCATATTCTTGGAACAGTTCTGATAAACATGGCAAGGAAGGATTCAAAGTCTGGAGGTGTTCAAAGTCTGGAAGTGAACACTAATGAGCTTTGTTGAATGAACTTTTAAAAAGGCATTTTTATATATAACAGTTTATTTTTACATCATTTTGTACATTTTTTTTCCATCTCAATTGTAATCCCCGCGGGTTTCCCATCACCAAGTCACCTGTGTGCCATCACCATAATCCCATGCACTTCCCTCCCCGCCCCCCCATTTTATCCCATTCCCCACCCCACCCCCACAAAATGTCTCTGGTATATGATTGTTCATTATTTTTGTTATTTTCTCGCCTGGTCCATTATACTCCTGCTATGAGTGAAACCATCCGGTATTTTTCTTTCTCTTTCTGGCTTATCTCACTAAGCATGATCTTTTCCAGCTCCATCCAAGTTGCTGCAAAAGACATGTGTTTCTCTTTTTTGGTTGCTGAGTAATATTCCATTGTATATATGTACCACATCTTTTTTATCCAGTCATCTACTTTTGGGCATTTGGGCTACTTCCATGTTTTTCCTATTGTAAATAAAGTAGCAATAAACATGGGGGTACAGGTATCTTTTTCAATCAGTGTTTTTGTGTCTTTTGAGTAGATACCTAGGAGTGGGATTGCTGGGTTGTAAGGAAGCTCCATGTTTAGTAGTTTGAGGAACCTCCAAACAGTTTTCCATAGTGGTTGTACTAGTTTGCATTCCCACCAGCAGTGCAGGAGAGTTCCTTTTTCTCCACATCCTCGCCAACATTTGTTGTTGCTAGTTTTTTGAAGATGTGCCATTCTCACTGGGGTGAGGTAGTATCTCATTGTGGTTTTAATTTGCATCTCCCATATTACGAGTGATGTTGAACATTTTTTCATATGCCTGTTGGCCATCTGCATTTCCTCTTTGGAGAAGTGTCTTAAAAAGGCATTTTTAATATGACAATGATAGCGAACATTTCTGAGCATAAACCACAGTCTGGACACTGGATTAAGAGACTTCCATATACTAATTCAATCCTTATTGTTATTCTTCCCACTTAACAGATAAGGCAGAAAAGAGTGCTTAAGTTTACTAGAGAAACACAGTTAGAAAATGACAGAGCTGGAATTCAAAGCTCAGACATTCTGGGCCCAGAGCCCACTTTTGTTTCCACAAATCTTGCATCTCAACACTTAATCTGAACTCAAGGTGCAGGACTCCCGTGGACATGGTCATGTCAGACCCTAATGGAAGCCCAACACTCAAAAAAGGAAGACACTGAGAACTCACTGGGCTCTCATGATATGGGTGGCACAATGCTGGGCCCCTCCAGTGGGTTTGTTCATTAAATCCTCCCAGCAACTCTGATTGGTAGTCACTTCCCTGCCCATTCTACAGATTAAGAAGTAGTGGCTCAGAGAGGCAAAGTAGCTTCTCCGAGGTCACACAGTAGAGTAGGACACAGTAGCATGTACTCATAGGGGGAGGCAAGAAGTGGAAGAAGAAGGAGCGAATTCACAGAACAGCAATGTTGGAAGAGCCCACCTTCCCATTTAATGGATGGAGAAGCTGAAGGCAGTTAGCAATTTGCCCAAAGTACAATAGTGGACAACAGAGTCAAGATTCAACCCAAGTTTCCAGTCTCCCAGACTTTGATTCATTAGACTGTGCCTAGGTGGGAGAGAAGGTATGTGAAGTCACAGAGAGACCAAGTGTATCTTTCCAACTCTGTCCATGTTGCTCAGTAACAAACTATTCTTTATACTCAAACAGAAGTATATTAAGAGCACAATGTAGCACTTATATTTTAAAACCTAACCTAAAACTGTACAAAAATTCTAGTTTCCCTCAGACATCTAGGGATATACATTTCCTTTCTGTCACCCTAAGGATCCTTTTAGTAGCAAAGGAATATAATGCTACTTCCTAAAGCCCGGGAAGAGTCTCCTCATGAGAAAATGGAGACCTACTGAGGCACTGCTGCTCCCAGTGAGCAGTGAGCCATGCTCTATCCCTGGACTGAACACCCCACCTCCACCCTGGACTGAACACCCAACCTCCACCCTGACTGAACACCCCACCTCCACCCTCCTTCAGGGCCCAGCCCAGGTAGAGGGTAGAGGGTGAAGCTTCCGACTGGCCAGTGGGGTTCTGGGATGGCTACACTGGCTCTCTAGCCAAGGTCACACATCTTGTTCCGATATCCCAGTGGCTCTCTCTGTCCCAATGTCCAGGCCCTCCCAAGAAGGGGGGCGCTGGGCAGGACAGAGACGGGGCCATCAGCTGCTGTCACCCAACCTGTAATTTCCTGGACTTTTATCCATTTTTCCCTCAATTATGTGCTGCTCAAAATGGTCCTTTTCGGCTTCCTCACGGGCTCTTGCCTGCTCACGCCTTCTTTGTGTCTCAGGTAATTGCTAGTGACCTTTTCTAAGTGTACTAATTAAAGGTGCCAATTTAATATTATATTTAAGACAAGGCGCCCCACAATTTTCCAGCTGGGCACATACTCCCCCGCCCAGTGCTGTTCTGCCACTCCATAGAAGCTGGGGCCTAGCTTTGGCTTCTCTGGGACGCAGGTCTCATTTCTGCACCAGGGAGGCTGCAACAACGTCCGTGCACACTGTTCATACAGGCTCGAGGCCAGTCTGTGGGGCGCAATCCGAGCTCAATGTCCCCACCAGCAGCCCCTCTGAGAGCCATCCCTGCCTGTGTGACCTTGGGGTGTTTCCCACCCGAGAAAGACCATACACTGCATCTCAGTCCCCCTCGACTATACTCAAGGAATACTTGGACTTTTTTTGTAAATTGTGATAAAATACACATAACATGAAAAATATCATCTCAACCACTTTAAAGAGTAGGGGATATTAGGCCCACTCACAATGTATCACAACCATCATCACTATCTATTTCCAGAACATTTTTCTCACTTCCAAAGGAAACACATACACATGATGCAGTAGCTCCCCGTTCCCTTCTGCCCTAGTTCCTGGCAACTGCTAGTCTGTATCTTTGAATATGCCTAGTCCCAAAATTTCATACAAACACAACAATCATATGCCATGTGTCATTGGGTTTTCAAGGCTCTTCCATGTTGTAACATGCGATAGTACTTAATTCCTTTTAATGTCTGCATAATAGTCCATTGTATGGATCTACCATGCCATTTTATCTGTTCATCAGTTGATGACATTTGCATTGCTTCCACCTTTTGGCTACTGTGACTACAGCTGCTATGCACATGTGTGGACAAGATTTTGTCTGAACATCTGCTTTCAGTTCTTTGTAAAAATACACCTAGAAATGGAATTACTGAGTCCTGCGCTAATTCTATATTCAATGTATTGATGAACCACCAAATTGTTTTCTGCCACTTATGTTCTTAGCCACAATAGGTGAGGCCTGAAGGTCCTTTCAGAATATGAAGGATACTCAATAATTCCCAGGGCTGAGTGGCCCCTGTATGGTGGAGAGGTGGGAGTGGGCGGTCCTCCAAAGCTGATGCTCTTGGTACCCTATCCACTCTGTCTCAGCACATGCCACTGTCACGTATGCCAGCCTGTCCTCCAACTGCCAGCCTCATCACCCTCTGCCTGACGGGTTCTGACTGTCAGTGATTTTTCCACCCAAACACAGGCCAGGCCAGAAGTGCCAGGGATCAAAGGTGCCTGGGAGCATTGCACAAAGAATGACCCATGGAAGATGGTGGGTGAAGAGTTGGTAGACCCACATTCCGGTTACTCAGAGGGGTGAACAGGGAGGCTGTGCTCTACACTGGCTCTTGGATTTTGCCAAAGGATTCATCGCCCAATGCCCGCAGTGGTAGCTTGGTTGACCCTGCATCTTGATGGCTTTCTTCCCTTCCTTCTCCCACATTCCCTTTCCCCCAATTGTGTTTCCTGGATTTCCCTCCAATAAGCTACACTTGAATCCTCATCACAAGGTGGACCTCTGGGGGAACCTAAAAAAGACAGCTCTTAAGATTATGACATCAGAACCAGCAGGGGAACTTGTTACAATACAGATGCCAAGACCCTACTGGCTTGGCTGGCTTGGCTGGGATGGGGGGAGACCAGATGTGAACTTTTAAACTGCAGCCCCCTTTCTCCCTGCAAGAGACTCTGACACAGAGCCAAGCCTGGATGTCTGTGACTACTTTATAGCAGGGTGATAGACAAATGTTTAACAACGGTCACAGCACAGGCATCAACCAATCAGAAAGGATGCTGGCCATAAACAACTGGACTGGTGAGGACTGCCTGTAAGTCAGCCTGGTTTATGGCTCACATTTAAATGCAGAGAAAAGCTCCTCCAGTCCCAGGATGATTTAAAGGCTCAGCCTTAGGACTCTTGGCTCAATCAGTACTGCTGGGAGATGCTCTGCTCTTGACCTCCCCTCCCCTCATGGGGAAGGGTAACCCAGCAAGGCTGCCCCACTCTACACTGTGCCAACCCAACTCAGACCCAGGCCCAGGCTCAGCTTGTAAGTGGAAAGTGAAACTTTAAAAAGCTTGTATTGGGCCCTCCCTGGTGGCGCAGCGGGTTAAAGCGCAGCACTGAGAAGCTAAAGCCACTTCTGCGTGAGTTCGATCCCCGCCTGCCCCGGAGGTGACCACATGGTGTGGCAGACCTCTCCTGACCCGCCTGCTGCTGCCCTCAGCAGTGTACTTGGTCAGTTGGCCTGTTCTGCTCCCCACTCTGTCTCTGGTGACTCCTCTTACCATCTCCCCCCCACCTCTGGCCTGTACCCCAGTTCTGTATGCACAAATAAATCTTTTTTTTTTTTTTTAAAAAAAAGCTTGTATCATTGTCCACCTATCGACACAGGGCACTATACACAACAGTCACAGGCAGTGTTTATCAATGAAAGAATAAAAAGAACATGGCATAAATAGTCAGACGAGCCACACAATGACATTTCAACCCATGAAGGGCCTCTGTGAGATGGCCTCCATGTATAGGCTGGGTGTGTAGTAGGCAACACCATCTCCATTCAGGAAGTACCTCTGTGGTACTTCCACAGAACCACAGACAACCACAGAATTGTCTGCCGACACATTTGTCCAAATGTATCCACAGCCCTGTTGTAAGATAATGCATGACTATAGGTACACTGAATATTATTCAGTCTGAAAAAGGAAGGAAATGCCAACACAAACTACTGCCAAGTTGAACCTTGAAAACATGATACTGAATGGAAAATGCCAGTCAAAAAGACAAATGATGTGTGATGGCACTTACGTGAGGTATCGAGAGGAATCAAATTCATAAACTTATGATGCAGAAAGGCAATCACCAGGGGCAGGGGGGAGGGAGGGAGAAGGCGCTGTTTGATGACTATAAAGTTGAGTTTTGCAAGATGAAAAGAGTTGTTGAGATTGGCCACACGACAGTGGGAGTGTGCTTAGCACTACTGAACTGTACTTTTAAAAATGACAAAGGTGGTACTTAAGTTATGTGCATTTTACTACAACTGAAAATATAAAACCCCACAGAAATCATCACGTCCAAGGCCCTAGTCATCTGGCCTAGGACAGCTCCTCCCACCAACCTTCCACTTGGCCTCTCCAGGGTTATAACCTTCTGGCCCCAGGGCCTCTTTCTGTTCCTGAACCATCTGTGGCTGCATTGGGGCCTTTGCCTGTTGAGCCTTCTGCCCGGAATGTCCCGCCTGCGGGCACTACACGCTGCTCTTCACCTCTCAGGACAGGAGGTCCCCCTCAGGCTGGCCTTGCCCAATACTGGGTCACATGAATGTAACAAAGGTGTCTCCAGAAAAAGTGGAGGTCCCAGGTTTTTGCCCCCCCGCACCCCCCCCAGGGAGGGGAGGAGCTGAGTGGCCAGGTAAAGCTATGGCAAACTTGGCAGAGGCAGGAGGGGAGGTTCTTGGAGTGAGAGACATGTGGAGAAGGCGGGCCCACTTCTCAGTTTTGCATGTGCACTTCCTAGGGACTTGGGGGACGTAGGAGAGACACGTGGTGTTGAGTTGTATCTACACACGTGGGTGGGTGACATGTGGGGAGATGCCAGTGTCAGCCTTAATACTGACTTGTACTTTAATCTTGCGCCTTCTATCCCAGACTTGCTGGTGAAGGAATGGAGGAAGTAAGGCAGGCCTGAGCAAAACTAGCCCAGGCGAGCACCACCCCCCACCCCCAGAATGCAGGATAGGTTGAAGAGGGACAATGTACATTTAAATTGATTGGATAATGGGAATGGTGTGGCCCAGGCTGATTGGACTGGAGGCACCAGGAAATGAGACATCTGTTCCTGGAAACCTGTCCTTGGGTGGTTGAACTGTGACTCAGGCTGTGACGTCTGTTAATTTTTGAATCCATTTGCTAAGTTGCATTTGCGCGGGCTCTGAATTTGCGCGGACTATGACGTATGTAACGGCCAACAAGACCAATATACTCCCTGACATTCCTTTGGTCGGGTCTTGCCTGAACTCTCTGTCCTGCGTGTCCGGCAGGGAATGGCTTGACCCTGGCTAGCCAGCCCAATAAACTCTACTTTGCGAATTGCATTCTTGTGTGATGCTCTGTCTTTCGCGGTAATCGAGTTCTCAGATCCTAACATTGGCCCCTTTTGCCTTTCACTGCTCCCCTCAGCAGTGTACTTTGTCAGTCTGCCTATTCTCTCCTCACTCTGTCTCTGGTGAATCCTCTCACCGCCCCTGCACCTCTGGTCTGTACCCCAGTTCTGTATGCACAAATAAATAAAGCTCAAAAAAAAAAAAAAAGGTGCCTTAGACTGGTGGCACGCTTTGGCCTCAACAGCTCTGCTCAGGCCAACCCTGTTTGGCTGGACATTTGCCCACAAGGGGCTGAGTAACTTTGGGTGTTTCGTTGGGACACTAAAAGCTTTCTCTTCTTCCCTCTCTATGCACAACCATTCTATAGAAGAGCTTAGACACTAAGAGTGTGCTTTGTCTTTATGTGGCTAATGTCAGAATCCATTTAGAATGTGCAAGAGTCAGGGTCCCAATGTACCCTTCATCTGCCCACTAACATGGATAGAGACTACAGAGTGCCCATCTCTCTGCTTTCCCACACCTTGAGTTACTGTGGTCACAGCCCGCCCCTTCTGACGTGATTCTGTTTATTTGTAACAGGGGGGTCCCCAGGAAAAGGGGAAGTTCCAGGTTCCCTGCCCCACCCAGAAGGAGGGTGGAGCTGAGCAGAAAAAAAGAAGAGAAGGAATCTGAGGAGGAAGGAAGCAGGATGGAAAGCCAGAAGGAGATCTGAGGAAGCCAAATGGAGCAAAAGGAGACATGAGAAGAAACCATGCTTGTTTCTTGGCCCTGGACTGGTTGAAAGAGATGTGGGTGAGAGACCGGTGGGGAGGTTGACTTTGGCGGTGTTTACATTGATTTTGATTTTGCTCTTTTCCTCCCAGACTTGTCTGGCCATTTCTGACCCTTTACTATGGGTCCTGGCCAGAAGGTGCTTTAGTCATGTGGCGGGCTTTCAGACCTGGCTTTGGGCCAATCAATCCCTTTTGGGTGGACTTTTGCCCACGAGGGGATGGGTAACTTCGGGTGTTTGATTTAGAAATTATATTATTTGTCTTCGTATTGAATACTCACTATATTAAAGTCCCTTCTCATTAAAGTCTTACATGTTTTGTCTTGATGCGGCGGATGGCAGAACCTATTTAGAGCAGGCAGGTTCGGGGGTTCAGGGGTGCCCCTCTTTCCCTGTCCTGTAACAGATTCACTTGTCCTGCTGCCTGCCGGTCTTCCCCAGTCCCACCAACACAACAGCGGTGCACAGTGTGGCTGTACAGGCCTGCCATCCCAGAGGCACTCCATAAAGAGTCACTGGGTAAATAAACAAATCCTGCCAGTTGCCTAGACATGTTAGGAGAAAATAGCCCCCAAAAGTCATGAAGATCTCTGAGCCGAGACAAGATGAGAGAGTACAGCAAGTTGATTCTTAATTATATTCTAATGGATGGGGACAAGCATGGCAAATCAACACCTACAAATGCCTAAATCGGTAGCACTTGGCTTCAGGTGCAGGTAGAATCATAGCTGGGCCCTGGCTAGGGTCATGTCCCTCAGAAACTGGCGTGCACCCCTCCAGGAGCAATGTGGCCTGCTGCAAGGCCATGTACTCTAGTCTGAGGTACTGTACCCATCCTAGCACCCTGCACCCCTCCTGGGCCTGTGTGCCCCTCTGGGTACTGATAATCCTACCCTAGCTCCCATCCCAGGGAACCCCAACCTGGAGTCTAGGAACCTGGTTGGGTAGGGTCGGGATCTACTTCCCGCTCCAGATAGGCTACAATGCCTTTGGGAGATGCTGGCTACACATTCCCACAGTGGCCTCAGCCCCTCAGCAGTGGGCCACGTCTGTCCTCCAGGCAAGGGGTGACAATCACAGCTTCCCTTGCAGCCCCGCTGGGCACATGCTGGTCCCTGAGATGCCTGTTATTACTATTATTGTTGCTATTCACGCTAAGCGGTGAGGGCTGGCATTGGGGTGGCATGTGCTTCTGGAGAGCTGTGAGTCTTGCTGCTAGATGAGGGGGTGGGTCAGAAACAGGCAGGCCAGTGGCAGACTGCAAGGCTTGTTCTTTTTCTTTTTGGATGGAGAAAGGATGAAAGCTATGCTAGTTCTAAAATACAGAGAGGGTGTGAAGCATGAATAAATGGCAAGGAGAACACACCTGCATCCTCCTTGCCATAGTGTCTTCTTAAAGCATAACTTTAACATCTCTAATTGTGGTGTGCTCCACCCAAACACCTCCTGTAATTCCCAGAGAATGTGCTACGAGTTCCTTACTGAGCTGGCCAATGCTCAGCCCGGCAGGCTGCTATCAGCCCTCAAGCACACACAGCCTTGCGTGTCCGTACACCTTTGCAGCTGCTGTCCGTTTGGCCTGGAAAGCCTTCCTCCCCACACTGCCTCCCAAGTCCCGGTCACCCTAAAACATACCCCTCAGACACCACCTTCATCAGGAAGTTCTCTCTCCTCTGTGCTCCCTGTTTTATTCTTGGTGCTTCTGCTGTGCAGAAGCACACGTGGGAAACCTTCCTCACCCCTCCATGATTATACTATGGCCCCTCTTTGCTGGGGATCTAGCCAGTTCTGGCCCTTGCCCCTTCAGACATTACTAATCAATCACAGCTCCCTTTTCTGTTGAATCTATATTCAACTTCAGAGTCCTTCACGAGACTAGGTTTCATGTAGCTACCACCAATCAATCATCAAAGGCTTACGAGAGCAAACCTTTTTCAATCTGTGACCTAAAAGGATCGCACATCAAACGCACTGTCCCTTCTCATTTAGGGTTCAATGATGGAAGGCCCAGGTCTGCTCTACCAGACACATGGCAGTTAGGAGTGAGTGACTCAGAATCAGTCTATAGGTCTGATTCTACTTAGGGTTGAAGTGAGAACCAAAAGAGAAAGTCTCTTCTCACTTTGCAGAGAGGAAAACAGGGTTCCTGGCTGGGAGACAGCTGCCTGGGACCGGGCTGTGCATCAGGGAGTAGCTGAGCCACGGAGTTACAGATGACAGGTCCCCAACAGGCATGGGTTATGACGCGTCTCTCTGAGATTAACCACCCCTCTCTCCTATGGGCCTACAGCAACCCTCAACCCATCAGGAGGGAAGCCCACCTGCCTCCCCGTCCAGGGGGCCTAGCTGTTCTGGCCTTGGTCTCTGCCAGAGCCTCTGCTCCATACATCCCCTGCTCCCCTGCGATGAGCCCCCCAGGACCTGGGCTGGCCTTGCAGCCTGCAATCTCATTTGTTTCTCGCTGGGATCAGACAGGCCAGTTAAGTGCCTTGATTCCTAAGGAATGATCTCATTTGTCTTAGTTCCCCTCTCCTCTCCTGCTTCGATCAGGCTCCTTTCCTCTAAGCACCCCCCACCTCAGGTCCTGAACTTGGTTTGACCTTAGGAAAGTCAATTTTTGTTGTTGCTGTCCTAGGCCCTCCTGGGTGAAGCCAGGCCCTCTCTTTCCTGAAAGGAGGTGGCCCTGAGCCTGCGACGCACTCACCAACATTCACTCATCAGGACACCCTTGCCCTGTGTAAAGAGAACTGTCTCTGTCCCGGCTGTCATCACAGCCTCTCTCCTCAGCCGAGTCTACTCAGAGTAGATGGCAGGAACTGCTGAGGGAAGGAAAACTATCCCTTAAGGAGCACTCTCTGTCAGGCACTATACTCAGTGGTTTCCATTCATTTGTTCAGTCACCTGTTTCTCCAAACAGGGTCACTGTGAGACCCTCTACATACCCACTCCACAGAGGAGAAAACTATCGCTCAGCAGGGTGAAGTAACCTACCCAAACTCACACAGCTCGAAGGGGCAGAGCAAGGATTCAGCCCAAGTTTGCTGATTCAGAATTGATGTTCTCTCCACTCCCCTCATGGCTTCTATCACAAAGTCTTCACACAAGCCCCAATCTGAGCGGCAAACACTACCTCTCTTCACCCCACAGACTGACCCCACAGGGAGACCTACAGATCCCACCCATGTTTTAGGCTCCTCTGGGTGCCTAGGTTACCTGGCTGGCCTGAAGGCAAGCACCCTTGAGGCAGGGACTGTGGGGTCCCCTCCATTCACCCTATCTTTTCACACCCACTTATCACCTGCCAACAAGATGGCAGAAGACAGTGGCTGGCTCACCCAGGCATACAGGCATCTGTGGCGGAGGGGACACGCTCGTTCACAAAGAGGGAGAACATGAACTTGGGCTGGGAAGAGCGAGAGCTACGTGCTGCTGCTGCTGTTTTAAATTAATCAAGCACAGGAGGGAAGATCAGAAGCTAAACACCAATATTTGAGGGAGCTGGCCCTGAAGCTTAGAAGCCGAGAGCTGTTCTGTTTTTGGCACAATGTAGTAAGGAAAAGCCCTCACTGCCAAGGGCTGGTAACAGACACGATGTGCTCTGTATATGCAGAGAGGTTAAGTCACTTGCCTAAAGTTGCTGACTCTGACACAGCTATAGCACATGGCAGAGCTGGAATTGCTCACGACGCCTTTAATCCCGTGCTACCGTGGTAGTCCTTCACTCATTCATTCAACACAGCCTGAGCACCTGCTCTATCCTGTACACCCTCCAGGTGTGCACTGGTGATACAACAATGAACAAAAGTGCAGAAAGTCCCTGCCCTCCTGGCGCTGGGCTGTGCGTGGAAAGACCTACTTTTCATTATGCCACAAACCGTTCCCAGGTGCTGTTGGGAAGCATGAGCATGGGTTTAGGGTCCCGGCACAGCCCAGACATAAGAACTGTACTCTTACCCTTCACTCTGGCTCACAGGCTGGGACCCCCGAGATGAACACTGTTTATCCTGGAAGGGCTGAGACTTAGGATCAAAAGACAGGAAAGGAGCTTCAAGAGGAAAGCAGCCTCAGTGAATCTCTTTGCTAGGACAGAGAGAGGCAGGCGGGCACAGAACTCACATGGCTGGCACTCAGCCACGACGTCCTGTATGGCCACAAGCGAGTCATTCACCTCTCTGAGTCGCTCTGTTCACTGAGCCACAGGGGCTGACATCAATGGCCAGAGCACAGGGGTTCTTGGGGGAAATTGAATCCAAGTTTGACAAATGGTTCTGGGTTCTGGTTCATATGCCCAGCGCCACTGGGCCACAGTCACAAGGGGCTTCAAGGCCATGACGAGAGTTCTGTAGGAAAGGCCACTGTGTGGTCTTTTAGAGACACCTGACATGAAGGGGGGCGGGGGGCGGGTGGAGCTAATTTGTGCCACACTTGCCTTCTGATGAGGCCAAGCAGCTCAAACAAAGGAGAAAGTGGGGCTGGGTGGCTCAGTGACTCATCCACCAGCAGCCAGCTAACAGCTACAGGTGGCAGAGCTGAGACTTAGAATGGTCCCGTGCTCCCCAATGTCCTTTACACGACACCACATGCAGGTCTCATGCAGTTAAAGTAGCAGCAAGACTGTGACTCTGTCTGCCCTACTCTATGACCAAGGCGCCGTGGAGGGGAGGCCGGCGCCAGGGCCCCGCCGCCAGGCTTCACATTGTGTTGACGCTTGGGGGATGAATCTAACCTGTCAGGCCTGGCAGCCCAGGTCCAGGGTAGACTGGCTATTCTTTTCTGCTCAAGAGTAGCAACCTGAGCATGAAATAGCCATGGATAAAGGGGCTCTGAATGCAGTGTCTGACCTTCCTGAGTCCTTGTTGCAGTTCCAGGCCCAGGGGCTGGTGTCCTATCCCTGGGACCAGCAGAACCCTGGAGGGTAGTTACCAAATTTCATAACAATGATAATAGTGGGCTGGGTATTTTTTTCCCTTTTCCAGAAACTTCAATTCATTGAACTGTTCAATTAACTTTACAAAAGGAAATGTGGGAAAATGATGGCAAATTGAACTTGACATTATCATTAAAATAAACAGAGCACTACAGGCCCCTTAAAGGCTCCTGGAGAGATTATCCCAACACTTGCAGGCACATGCTGACTCTTTCCTGCTCAGAGGGACCCTCCTACCCTGAGCCTGCACAGCCTGTCCCCACTCACAACCCCCTTGCTCAGTACAAAGCCTGATAATGGCATCCCTCATCACAGCGCCCCCGCCACAAAATGAATGTGAACTTGGGAGGTCAGAGGTGAGCTGTGCTCACAGATTGCCATCTCGCCGGTGTCCCTCCTCCCAGCTTCCTGAAAACAAGGGGGTAGGTTACTCCAATGGGTCTCAGACTTGGCTGCACGTTAGCATCATGTATACCCCCAGACCAGGTAAATCTGAAACTCTGAAGAAGGACTGAAGCATCAGGATTAAAAAACAAAACAACCCAAGCCCCAAACAGATGATTCCAGGGGGCAGCCAAGGTTGATAGCCAAGATCTAGTAGATCCCAAGGTTCCATCCTTGCAACTTCAGTACTAATCAGGTTACTCCCACTTATCTGAGAGGCAGGAAAACCCAACGGTCAATAGCAACTCCCCAGTGTGTGACACACTGAAATCACTGGCACTTTCTAACAATATCAGTGCCTGTGTCCCACACCCCAAGGTTGTAATCAATCTGGGGTACAGCCAGGCTTTGGAGAGACCTAAATCCTTGGGAGGGCCTAATGTGCAGGCAAGATTGGAAGTGACTATTTCATGTAATGTTTTCACCTGGAAAGTAGGGAAGCCTGATGGCCTGATGGCCCTCCTCCAGGGGTCTTGCTCACTAACTACATCGGGGTGCACTCAAGCATATTCCACTGAGGTCAGTTCCACTGTGGGGTAGAAAAAGAAAAAAAAAAAACCCAAACCTTTGCTGTGTTATCCTTCCCCTGTTCAAAATCTTCCAAATCACAACATAAAAAGAGAAGTTGAATTCATGGTTTTGTAGCAGCGAATCGCGACCTGATTCCATATTAGCATCACCTGCAGAGCTTCTAAAAATAAAGATTCCCGGGCCTACCTGCTAAAGATTCTGTTTGAATTAATTGCTCCAATGCAGGACCTAGACATTAGTATTTTCTTCTAATTACCCAAGTGAGTCCAGTGTGCAACCAAGGCAAGACTCACTGAGTCAGAATAGTGGTTTTCAAACTTGGATCCTCACCGAAGGAGGCCTCTTGTTTAGAACACAGGCCCCTTGCAGGGTTTCTCCTGGAGAAGGCTAACACTGCTGACCTTGACCCACAGTTCTGGGAAGCACAAGGTGAGAGTTTCCATGGCCCAGGTCTGCAGGCCTGACTGCAACCTCCCACTGCCTCCTGCGCCCCCCTCAGCCAAAACCTGACTCCGGGCCCTCCCTGGTGGCGCAGCGGGTTAAAGCACAACACTGAGAAGGTAAAGCCACTTCCGCATGAGTTCGATTCCCGCCTGCCCCGGAGGTGACCACATGGCGTGGCAGACCTCTCCTG
>NW_004567112.1:37924088-37925510 GCF_000260355.1 Condylura cristata
ATCTCAAGGTATTTACGTGGTTACAGAAATAATCATTGGGGAAAGAGTAGGCCAGGAACTTTTCTGACTTTTTTTTAACTTTAGATGTATCTTTTACTGGGGGGGTGGTGGCTGGGAGGATGGATAGAGGGATGGAGGGATGGAGGGATATGTGGCTGGCTGGCTGGCTGGGTGCTGCATGTGTGAATGGCTACTTGGAGGGAGGGAGAAAGGGGTGGACGAACGGCAAGATGATTGGATGGGGGGGTGGATGGTCAGATGGATGGACGGACAGAAGAAAGGACAGTAGAGAAAATGAGCAAGGGAGTAAAAGAACAAATAAATGAAGAAACTGTTCTCATTTAAGGAACATTATCAGAATCTCCACCATGGACGAGAATACCCGAGTGCCGAGTCTGAGACCTCCTCTCCCCACACCGACAGTGATTCAGGCCGTCTCCCTGCCAGCTCCTAAGTCAGGAGAAGGAAACCCAGGCCTCTTGAGCTGGGTGGCAAGTGCACTGCTTTACACTCGGGCCAGAGGGTAAACGCCTGAGATAATAGTCACGGTGACAATAAATACGTGTGTGATACCCAATGCTCGGGACTTCCCTGGCCACAGATTCCAGGTCTCCCCTGCCACGCCGACCCCTCCCCCAACCCTGGGGTGAGCTGTCCAGTGAAGAGTCCATGATACATCCCCCCTCCCGCCTCCTCCTTTGGTGTCTGCTTCAGAGGGCGATGAACACAGGGAGTATGGTGAGGGCTCACAGGTGATACAGTGGCGGGACAACTATGCGGACTACAGTGAAGTAAGAAAAAGTGAAAAAAAGAAACTCTAATAAACGCAGTTGAGTGATGAATTCAGATTTTCCCAGTGTAGGGTCCTGGACATGGAGCCGGACGCTCGGGTGTCCAGCTCCCGGCCCCTTCTGTATAAAGGCAGGTCTTGCCATCTCACTGGCCATGCTCCTGCCTCAAGGGGCAGGTGACCTAAGAGGAAGCACTTCCTAGTCCCAGACATCCCCGAGAGGCTTCTATTCCCCATAACAGGCCCAACCGAAGCTGCAGCACACTGTCCTAACTGGAGCTGGTCTTCTGACCTGAACCTCCCACTTGACTGTGAGTGCCCCTTTGGTAGGCTGTGACCCTTGTTCCTGGCACAGGACAGGCCTTCAGTCACTGTCTAGTAAATAAATAAGTGAACGACAAATGAGTGAATGAAGGGATGAAGTGACAAGAGTCTACAGGAGAGTGGTTCCTGTTGTGCTCAAAATCACAGCAAAAAGCCCACCCCTGCCTCCACCAAGCACACCCCAAGGAGCAACTGTTTTAGCTTGAGGGCAGAAAGAAAAGAGCTAGACAGCTTTCCCAATGGCCAACCTGCCTGGGTTCTGTCTAATTTGGAGGAATGTTCTGTCATTGGGTATATATATATATATA
>NW_004567112.1:37925610-37949722 GCF_000260355.1 Condylura cristata
TTGGAATTGAGATTCTGCACCTCTCCCCCTCCAGAGCTGGAAACTCCCAGTCCCTGCACTCTGAGAACAGCAGGATGCCACCCTCAACCAGGTAAATGCCAGACACCCTGGCTACCTTCCATTCCATATCACTAAGGGCTGGGTAGCACAGCGCGTGGGCCCCAGGGCCTGCTGTGGGCAGGACCTGCCCATGCCCCAGTGGGAACCAAAGAATGTCAGGGCTCGAGGGCCCTCAACACTATGAAGTGCCTGAGTCACCTACTGGGGACAGTGAGGTCTGGGCTGGCAGAGCTGGTTGAGGCTACACGTACAGTGACAGAATCAGAATTAAAATCCTGCTCAATTCTGTCACAATCAAGTGTTTTTCTTTTTAATCTCATCTCTTCCAAAATGTAGTTCCTACTACTGATCAACTTTGCTGTACCCCCTTCATCCCCCAAGCTACATAGAATATATCAAGGCAACCACAGAGGGTTCAAAATGTGGCATTTCTAGTTGCATCAGAAATGAAGGCATAGACAGTGACCCTAGTTCAGGTTACAAGATTAAAAAAAAGCCAATATCTGCAAAAGCAACTCAGTCAAATCAGCCACCACTATGGTTCAATAAAAGCCCTTACCTGGTAAAGGGGTACAGGCTAAGGTCAAGTTTGGAAGATGATATTTTTTTGGACTTCAGCTGTATGTCCAAGACCGTGCAAAGCTATTTACTTGACTGGGGGCGTCAAGGTTCTCTCAAGGTGACTGCTGTTCCCCAGCGATGTGTCACGGGCAGGGAGCTGGTGAGTTAGCGGGCTTGATGGAAGGCAGCAGCGGGTGTGGAGAGCAGAATATTCCCATGCCTAAGTGAGTCACAGGCAGGCCACCAAGCGTGAGTGCATGACCCCATGGCAGCACTCCCTCAGAGGCCCCGCCTGGACCTCAAAGGAGGCTCCCGTGAGGGCTGGGCTCCTTCGAAGCCCCCATAGCCCTTCTCTTTGGAGCCTCACAGTGAGCAACGATGACAGACAGAGAAACAATCCCACGTGGCCTCACTGCCTAGAGGGGCAAAAAGCCCCTCTAGGGGCTGCCAGAGGAGCAAAAAGCCTTCCCACACCCAGTCACAAGGTAGCCTGGAGGGAGCCCTCTGGAAAGACCCCTACCAGCCAGTCTTAACTCAACTGGGGTCATGTGTCTGGGGGGTCAGCAGCCTCACTATCAGATACGTAACCATGCCTCTGGAACCCTCACCACCTGGGATTACTACAGGCACCAAAAGTCTTGGTTGGCACCAAAAGGCTATTGATCAACAGGCTAAAATCCCAATTTGCAAAATGACCCAGCAGGTCCTTGATATTTCTTTCAACATCATTTCCTTGGAACCTTGATGAAACAAAACAAATCCCTGTTGACAAACAGAAGATGATATTCAGGCACCTGTTTTACTTATCTGTTGTTTCACTTAAAGTCACAGTACTCAAGAACCTGTTGATGACATTGAGGGAGGACTCATCATAAGCTCTCAAGATCTTCTGGACTGCACGGTGACTAGCGTTAACAATACTTTAATATATACTTGGTGTATATACATTATATACTTTGCTAAGAATACACACACACATATATTGTATACTTTACTAAGAGATCTTAAATGTTCTAAACACACACACACACTCACTGGTAACCAAGTGAGATGATGGGATATGATCACTAGCTTGATTGTGGGGATCATTCCACACTGTTGTTCAGCAGAAATATACACCATTTTTGTTTGTCAATAAAGATGGGGAGAAGCCTTGTTTGGTGGGACAGAACCAAGGCACCAGTGACAGTGACTTGTAACACTGACACTAGGGGTTCAGACCCTGCAGCTAAATTCACCCCAGTTTGAATTCTAAGTCTGCCACTTGTACTAGGTAGGTGATTTTGGGATGAGTTCCTTTGGCTCTCTGTGCCTCCGTTTTTTCATCTGTGAAAACAAAAATAATGTGAGCCTCCCTGGTGACACAGGGGTTAAAGTCTCAGAGCTATCAATCTATCACCAGCGACTGCAGTGGGAGTTTGCTCCCCAGCCAGGGAGCTGACCCACATGGCACAGCAGACCTGCTCCCCTCAGCAGTGTATGTCAGTCAATCCGCCTGTTCTGCTCCCCACTCTGTCTCTGGTGAATCCTCTCACACAACACCTGCCAGTTCTTGTATGTATAAATAAATAAAAATAACCTTGAAAAACAAGTAAAAATAAGGATAGTATCTATTGTACGTCTGTCGGGTGAGCAGGCTTCCCGTAGGGAAAGCACTTAGAAAGTGGCCAACACCTGAGTGTGAGCCTAACCCACATTGGCGACTGAGCTCATTTCCAAAATTGATTCTGAAAGATTTCTTGGTTGCCTGTTCTGAGCAGGCCTGGCTGTCCTAATAAGTCTGATTCTAGTAGCCCTAGATCAACTATCGTCTGTTGTTCGGAAAGTTACTTGGTCTCAGTTTCCTTGGCTGTAACATGATGTCCCTCCATTCTATCAACTAAGCCACCCATTACTCACTCACCCACTCAGCCAGTCATTACCCAGTTAACACTTACAGAGCTTTTCTTATGTGACCTCAGTGTGTGCCAGATGCAAAACTAGATGGTAAAAATCATAACATACGCAACAAGAAAAAAAACCTGCTCTCAAACAGGCCAGTGTGATGGTCTTGATTCCTGCTTCTGGCAATATGTTGTAGATACCTGGTTCAAGCTGGAAGTTTTAAAAAGATGAAGCATGTCAGAGAAAATGTCTTTAAACTTATTAAATAGATAAATGAAAAGTTAAGAAATACTCAGGTCAAATCCTAAGACAAGGATCTCTCCCCCCCACTCCACCCCCCACCTCTCACCCCAAGAGGCAGGCTCATGACTCAGGATGACCTACTACTAGGAAAACTGGAGTTTTCATTATCACAGGCCCCAGGACTCAGAGCAGAGAAGAGGCCAGACTCTGGATAGGGAGTCTAGTCTAGTAGAAAACTATGCTCACTAAAGAAAGGACCCCCATCTCCTTAGTGGAGGTGTGTTAGAGCTAAATCTGTAGCCTCACATGACGTAGGAGTCTTAAGAAACAAGTGACAACATCCGCAAAGCTCAAATGCCTGTCTGAGACAGTGGTGAGCAGAAAGGGAGACTATGGGCCTCAGGACACACAACTCCAAGATGGTGCACACAGGTGCTGCAGCCCAAATTCATGTGGCCTAGGGGTTAAAAATCCTTAAGTGAAAAATTCAATTTTAAGTGGTCCCAGACAAGTAATAAGCCTAAGCATAAATCCTCTCCAGAGTAATCTACCTAAAGGCATTATGTCTCAAAGAATCCTTCCCCAGTTCTGCCAACTGCTCACCATCGAAATTAAAATACACACTAAACACCATGACCGAAAATCTGGAGAAAAAACAGATCTGCAAACATTTCAGATATTGGAACTTCTGGGCATAGAATATAAAATATATTTACATATGCCTTACAAACCAAACCAGAGGCTTCCCAATATGAGTAAAGAATGGGGGGATTTAAGGAAGGGATCAAAATAGAGTTCCTAGAAATTAAAAAAAAGATAATCAAAATGTCAAATGCATTGGTTTTCTGGAAGATTAGACACATCTGAAAGGAGAATTGGTACACTGAAAGGTAAAATTGAAGAAATTGTGCAAAATGTAGTGCAGATGACCTGAGATGGAAAATATAACAAAGAAGCTAAGAAGCATGGAGCATGCAAATAAAAGTTCTAGCCTATATTTATCTGAGCTTCCCAAAGCTAGAAATACTTGAAGAGATAATGGCTGAGAATATTCCAGAATTGATCAAAGACTCTAATCTATAAATTCAAGCCAAATTAAAAAAAAAGAAAACCACATATCTACACCTTATCAAAAGGGCAAAACACCAAAGAATATCTTGAAAGCAACTGGAGAAGGAAAACAGACTACTTTCCAGGAACGAACATTTTTAACTGGGAGCTAATTTCTCAGTGGATATCAGTCAAGACAGATGTCATCATTCTGCTGAGGCAAAGTCAAAGCCAACTTAGAATTCTCTATTAAGCAAAAATATCTTCCAAGACCAAGAGTGAAACAAAGACACACTCAGGCTGACTGGTCTCCAGAAGTCAAGGAAGTCATAGCTCAATGTCACAGGAGGCAGATAGGAAACACACAAGAACAAAGAGGTTCAGTGGGATTCTGTCCCATCAAAAGGGATCAGCTTTCAACATTCCAGCTGATGGTCACCAGCTCCAATCAACAAAACCTGGAAATTCATGTTTTGATGCAAAACTCTGCAGTGTTTAAGTGCTGGCAACCAATCTGATGGGAAAGAAACCCAAGGGGAGCTGATAAGCGAGCAGAGACCACTGGTGTACACTGCTGGCCGGGCAGACAGACGACGGCCCGAGCGACAGGGGAGGGGCGTCATGGCAGCCAGCGTGCCAGAGAAAGACTAGACAAGCTCAGGACTGGCAGGCAGCCCTTGTTCCTGGGGGGAAGGGTTCCCATGTTTTCCTGAGTGTGGGACCCAAATTCACAGCCTCCTGTACTCAGGAGAGGCTGCCAGGCCAGAGGGCCTTCTGCTTCCTTTCTCCTAGCACATGCCTTCTTTACACTTCAGCCAGACACCTCCTGGGGTGGGAAAGGAGTGGGGAACCCTTCCTGACCCACCTCCAGTGCTGTCTGTGCTCGCTACTATCAGAGCATCCACTTAGCTACGTGAAATATATGTCCATGGTTCTATCTTCTACTTCATTGAAAGTCTGACCTTGGCTGTCCTGCAGGACATAGGTTGGCAGCCCACAGAGTCGGAGCTGAGGTTCACAGAAAGGTGGAGACAGGGTAGGGATGATGGCTCGGGGAATGCAGATTCCCACCTATTATGCATGCAGCTACTCTCCACCCCCCCCACACACAGGGTGGGTATTATGCAGAGGGCCTCTAGGCTGATTGCATAAGTGATCATAAAGAGAATTAATAAGCACAGAATGGGAAGAAAGCAGGCTGCTTTTATGCATGGAGCTGGGGAAGGAGAGAGGTGAAGGAGAAGCAAGAGAGTCTCAGGAAAAGGCTCATGTCCTCCAGTGCTCACAGGGTACTAGGAACAAGTGACCACTGTGGGCTAGATGACCTCCACCCAGCTTATGGTGTGTTGGTGGGGACCTACTCCAACTACTTACACCAAGACTTAGTCAACTACAGTTGGAGAGAGCATCACAGGACGTGAGGCACTAGGCTCTCCCCCATGAAATAATTTAACTGTTTTTTTCCTCTTCTGTGTTTTAAATACTTATTTATTTTACTTGTATCAATTCATTCAAAATTCAAGAGGCATGTGGATATATATATATATATTTATAAAGCATATATGTGCCCACACAGTCCTTTCCTTGTAAGCAACTACTCTTTGCAGTTTCTTAATTATCTTTCCAGAGATTGTTTATGCATATACCAGCATACATGTGTGTACAAATATGCTTTATATATTCTTTGTTTTCCTCTTTCTATAAAAGTGGTAGTCTTCTCACCTGCACCTCCATGTCTATTGCTGCTTTATTTACAATAGAAAAGACATGGAATCAACCCAAATGCCCAAAAGTAGATGATTGGATTAAAAAGATGTGGTACGTATACACAATGGAATATTACTCAGCAATCAAAAAAGATAACTCAGGTCTTTTGCAGCAACATGGATGGAGCTGGAAGGAATGATGCTTAGTGAAATAAGCCAGAAAGAAAAAGAAAAATACCGGATGGTTTCACTCAGAGCACAAGTATAAAGGACCGGGGGGGTGGGGAGGGAGGGACATAATAATGAACAACTATATACGAGAGACATTTTATGGGGGTAGAGTGGGGAATAGGATCAAAAATAGGGGAGGGGGAGTGCATGGGACTATGGTGATGGCACATGGGTGAATTGGTGATGGGAAATCCACAGGGATTACAACTGAAATGGCCTTTTATAGAAATATAAAGCAATTTGCTATATCTCTGAAAATAGGTTTTAGAGGTAAAGGCAATGACAGGTGAGCTTAGGCTTGGAGAATGAACTAGAGTTGTATAGCTCGGAGGGTACCATTCCCGGCAGGGGGATCCCCCATCTAGATACACCTTGGGGAGGTGGGGAGGCTGACTGCTTCTGCCAAAGGAGAGGACGTGGAGTACATGACTATGCTCCCTGCAAGTACAGTCTGTGCCCAGAGAATGATTAGTAAAGGGTAGGAAGGCCTGATCGCCAGCCTCAATCTGGACCATCCCAGCTGCAGGACTCCTCTGAGGAACAGCTGAGGCTCAACTTGCAGCCACATCACAGCTCTGCCTTTCCCTTTGCTCTATCCTGGCCTCGACTCCTGAGCACCTTGATCAAATCTCTTGCATATAAATCTCCATCTCAGCATCTAAGACAATGAGAAGCGGTCCCAGAGTAGCCAAGATCAAGTGCAGCTTCCCCCTTACTGACTATGCCCTGAGCCTTCATTTTCTAGCTATAAAGTGTGGACTATGATAACTGCCTCACTCTACTGGAGACCTGGTGTGGGATTATATCTGGGGAGAGCTTGGTAGATGGGAAGCCAGCCACCTCAAGCCATGTTACCTGCAGTGTGGCTTATTTGTTCTTAGATGTCCTCTCCCACCCTCTGCTCTAGGCTGGCTCACGCTACAGAACAGTCATCTTCCTAACTTCCTCTGGGTTATCATGCTTGCTTCTCCCCTCCTCTCTTCTCATTTTTTCTAGCTCAAGGGTCACCTCCTCCAGGAAGCCTTCCCTGATATTCCCATACTCTTTGTCTTCCTGTCCTCTTTATTCTCAGAGCTCCAGAAGTCTTCACCAAATGAGCACTGTTAATTCAGTGCTTCACACAAAAACATCCCTAGATGCAGAGAAAATGGGAATCAGTGTTCCCAGAAACTCTGGAGATGTAGAGACTATAGAAGCAGACCCCAAAGGTAAAACTAATCCAAAGTCTCATGTTTAATATTTTATTTGTTTACATCTTACTTCTTTTGTTTATTCATCTAATAAGTCTGCACTGAGCACCTGCATAATACTGAACAGAACTCCTGTCTTCAAGAAGTGTGGAGTCCAGGGCATGGGGGTCTGTCTTGAAAATTCAAGCAAATCCTGCATTCTACACCATAATCATATTTAGTTTAATATAATTTTTTTCTGTCTCCATTTCATTGTCAAATAAAATCAGCACTCCAGGAAGATAAGTCGGATCTGTCCCTGAGGTCCTGTGAGCCAGCTGAGTCTATACATCCAGCATAAGAAGCCCGGACGACACCTCCAGTGCACTCCTGCCCCAGCATCCCAGGGCAAGCACGACACAGGGTCACCTGAAGACCTTCCGACAGCAGTGGGCTCCAAACCAGACCTTGCCATGCAAACAACTTATGGGCATCTGTGGCTACATTATAAGAAATGAGCTATAACAATGAGAGTCTCACTACCAGGGCTGATGCTGGTCAATAAGGTATAAGGGGAGGTCTGCTTGGGAGCACATGGAAATGACTTCTCGAAGGCTTGTTAAAGAAAAAGCCTTGGCTCCTTCTCCCTGGCTCCTTCCTGGAACCAAGAGGAAGAGGTAATGCCTGTGGATGTGACAGCCTGAGGACAAAGGTCAATGCAGGAAGACCAGATCCTGGGTCTCTGACCATGTCTTTCATCCACAACTAACTCCAGCAACCTTTATACAGACATGGAAGAGCCCCTATCTGTTTACCCCATTGTTGGCCAACTCTTTATAATGTGCAGCCAGGAACACTCCCAAACAACACAGCTCTTTGGAGTGTGCAGAGCTTGTGTGAAAATTATCATTTGGGCCCCACAATGTCCACAAGGTGTCCATCTTACAGGTGAAGGGCCTATGGATGCATTTAACAAGGCCAACACCTAATTGTAATAAAAATCCAACAAAGCGGGACTAGCAGGGAACTTTGATATCTCCATAGAA
Organism: Condylura cristata; assembly: GCF_000260355.1. Classification (NCBI taxonomy): domain Eukaryota; kingdom Metazoa; phylum Chordata; class Mammalia; order Eulipotyphla; family Talpidae; genus Condylura; species Condylura cristata. The sequence goes on from NW_004567112.1 coordinate 37,933,561, forward strand.
CCTATATACCCCAAACTTACAGTTTCATTTGGCACTGTGTGTGACAGAAAACTCCTTAGCGATGGACGCTTTAAGATCCGACACAAGACAAGGATGGCCACACCGTGGCTGGTAATGTTTATGGAAGACACATCGGTGGTCAAAGGGCATCAACTCCAAGGTCTTTGCCAGCAGGTGGTAGAGCGGCGCTGGGCTCCCACCTCTTGCTCCCAGCTAAAGGAACTGTCACACAGACAGGTGTGTGTCCCTAAGACAGAGCACCTGCTGCAAACACCACACACACCACAGGGCCCAGAAAGCCGGGCCTTGCCAGCAGCTTCACCGGCCCTCCCAGTCCCTCCTGTTTGGAAAAAGAAGTGTACTGAAAGCCTCTTTCCAGGCTGGACCATGCCTCTCACTGCATTTCCCGCCCATGGCCTTTTCTTTCTTCCTCTGTCCTGGAGATGGAGGAGGAGAAAGGAAGATATTTGGCAGGTGTCTTGCAAGCACCTCAGCCCCGTCTGCTTATCTGCATCCCTGCCACCTCGCTATGGCAAATTGCTTGTTGATAAATGAGGCTATTTAAGAGCGAGTGATGCTGGCATTACAGTTATTAATGAGGACGACGTGGAGAGACATTTAAGAGTGGCCCGACTGTTCTCACATCCTCCCACCTGTGAATAATGGGGCCAGTGTCACAGGACCTCAGTCCCCACGTCCAGGGACAGGCCCTGGGGAACTCGCAGCTGCACCCTGTGGTGTGGGTTAGTAGGGAACCCCCAAACCCATGGCTTTGAAAGGAGTACTCAGACTGGATAACAAGAGCCAGCACCTCCTCTGGAGCTCAGGCAGTGAGGATGTAAATATATGCACGTGAGAGAGTGTGCATGTGTGTGTGTGCACACCTGGGTGTATGTGTGTACACTCACGTGTGTGTGCAGGAGCACGAACATGGAAGTACTGGAAATGTGCGCAAGGGAAAGCACTGGTGTAAACTCATGAAGGGATTCTGGCTTCACCTACACCCAGGACTGGAGCCGAAACCCGCTAAGTCTCCATGCCCTTGGGGTAGAACCAGCGTGGTGGGTACATCCACCCCAGGGAGGGCCACAGCAAGTAATCTACATGAAGGGGTGAGCCAAGGGTCTGGTCCAGAGGACACAGAAGGCCCAGGAAAGGTCAGGGATTCTCCTTCTTGTTGGCTTGCAATTATTAAGGCGAACTTGCTGGATCAAGCCAATGCAGGCAAGAAAGCGATGGAGTGGCCGGAGAGAGATCCAGTTTGCAGAGATGCGAGGAACTGTGCTCAGAGAGGAACAAAAGAAAAGGCTGACTGGGTCTCAGTTGCACTGGGTTTTAATGATGCCACAGGAGGTGCTAACTGATCAAAAGCTGCTGCCTGACTGTGTGGCTCTGGCCCCCTCCCCAGAGCGCTCAATCCCTTCACCCAAGGGGCTATGAGAGGATCCGGGCCAGCCCATGGCAGCCCGGTGTCTATTCAGCTTGATGTGTCCCAAGCGGCAAAGGTTCGGAAACATCTCGCCTATCCGTGTAGCAGGTGCAAAGGTGAGCCCAAGTGTGTGAGGCTCGTTGCCCTTCAGACCACCATCAGGGGCCAGCCCCACTGGCACCTGGCCACCACTGCACTGTGACATCCCATGAGTCCAGTCGGCCCGAGGTTAGGCGAGCAGCAAAACCCTGGTGGACAGCACCGCTGAATGTGTCCTCAAAGTGTTTTATACTGAGACCCACGTGATCAATTCCTTCTCATGATTTCCTTCCAGGGAGGAAAACCGCCTTTACAGATTAATAGGTGCACTCCCTGTTGCCTGGAGACATTCAGTGTGGCTCCCTTTTGGACTTCACTGTCAGGAAATTTAGAGCCTCGTGCAATGTCCCAAATGTAATCTGCTCAACTGGGACACCTGAAACCACCTAATCCCTTGGCTTCCTCCAGATATGTGAGGCATTTTATTTCCCTGTGTCTCCATTTACACTGGACTTTTTCCTTTAAGCTGCCCCAAGGTCTTTTTGGAAGTAAGCATGGAAAATAAACCACCACCTAGCGGAATCAACATCACCTTGACCCCGCTTTGATCACAGAGGATGTGGCCCTGGCACTGGAGTCCCCAGGGGGTGGATTCTGCCCCTCCTCCTCCCCCACACCTGTTATCCATCCAACCCTCACTTCAGCTTCCATGCCAGTCTAGAGCTAGGTGGAAGTTTCCAAGGGGCATTCTCTTCAAAGCGGTCCTGTGACTAAGAATCCCTCCTGAAGTGGAGTAGGGGAGTTGGAGGGAACTCTACTTTGGAGATTTAACGCTAGAGAAAATGAAGAAATATAAAGGGGAAGAAGGACGGGGGAAGGTAAAGAAAGAGAGTGACTGGGGGAATGACCTTGGGCCTCCATCCGCCTCTTGCTGCCCCACGGAGGATGGATAGGAGCTGTCCTCAGTCCCCACCCCTTGCAGCGAAGGTGACCGAGGCTCCTCTGACACCACTCAGCAAGTGAGCGGACCTGACAGGGTGGAGAGACATCCCAGCCCCAAAGGGTCCTTCGGCGAGTGGAGCAGGCCACCTCTCCCTTGAGCACCTTCCCCATTCTGGCCCTGCCCAACCTGGTGAGGTGGTTTGGTTAACTGGTATCTCCCACTGCCTGGGAGACCCAGGATAGTTCATCCCTGCAAGTTCTGGGGCAGAACAAAAAACAGGACTAATGATGGGACTTCCTGGTCTCGTTTCTTTCATCCCTCTCTAGGGAAGTTCCTGCAGGTTCTTTGGGGAGCCCTCACAGTAGAAGTCTTTAGGCTTCTTTAAGAGGTTGAAGGTGAGGGATGAGCTTAAAGATCCGTCCTAAGCTCAGGAAGGAGAGTAGCATGTTTAGTGAGTTTAGGAGACTATGCCAGGGTGTGAATCCTGGCTACTCTGTGACTCTGGGCCGGACACTTAACCTCACTGGGCCTCATCTGTACAGCGAGGACAGTCATTTCTGCTTTTTAGGGCTGTGAGGAGGATTAAATGAAAAAAAAAAAAAAAAACACATCCTAAAGTTCCTGCCTTAAAACAGACAGTCAGCAAATGACCATTCTTTGCGTTCCCCTACCCAACATCATTAAGTCTCCATGTGACCGAAGGACAGACATAAGAAGGACGGGGACATATAAACCAGCTCAACACCTGCCCAGTCTCTCCATTCTTAAAAAAGGAGGAGTGGGGGGAGGAGGAACTTCTGTTTTTATCATTTAAGTAGGAAATCTAAGGAAGCAACAACAACAAAAACAATTTCACTAATGTATTTCAGGAAACAGATCCCCATGACAAAGATCCATCATTCAGGATGTTTCAGGATGTGTAGGAGGCAGCAGGAAAAAACAGAGGCCACTCACTGTGATGGAGAAAGGTGGTCACCAGGGTCCAGCAAGACAGCAACTCAAAAAATAAGAAGCAGGCCCTCCCTGCTGGCGCAGCGGGTTAAAGCACTGCACTAAGAAGCTAGAACCACTTCCGCATGAGTTCGATCCCCGCCTGCCCCGGAGGTGACCACATGGTGAGGCAGATCTCTCCTGACCCGCCCGCTGCTCCCCTCAGCAGTGTACTTCGTCGCTCTGCCTGTTCTGCACCCCACTCTGTCTCTGGTGAATCCTTTCGCCGCGCCCCGAATCTCTGGCCTGTACCCCAGTTCTGTATGAATAAATAAATAAATCTTTAAAAAAAAATAAGAAGCAAGTAGCAGGAAGGAAGTACAGGGGAGGGAGTGGGGCTTCTTTGCAGAGAGGGAAAAGCAGGTGCAAAGGCCCAGAGGCATGAGATTGCACCTGCTTCCACGGGACCATAAATCTCTAGGCTTGGCAAGAGCAGAGGGGGCAAGGAAGTAGGGTGCTTGTGAGGCTGAGAACCTGAGAGGTAGGGTGGGGCTGGCTCGTGAGCAGCCCTGTCTGCTGAGTAAGAAGCTTTATGTATATAATTGCACTATATATATAAAATACACACAACATAAAATATATCACTATAACCAAGTTTAAGCGTACAGTTTCAGTGACATTAAGTACATTCACGGTGTTCTGCCACCATCACCATTAATCATCTCTAGAACTTTTTCATCATCTCTAAGTGACTCTCTGTACCCATTAAATAGTAACTTGGCCTTCCCCTCCCCCGGGCAAACACCATTCACTTTCTGTCACTGCATCTGACTATCTTAGATGAGTTATGTAAGTGGACTCATAAGGATTTGTCCTTTGGTGACTGGCTTATTCACGTGACATAATGACCTTAAGGTTCACCCATGTTGTACTGTGTCAGAATTTTGTTTTTCTTCATTTTATTTACTATGGGAAAATAAACATCATGTGAAATGTGCCATCTGAACTATTTCTAAGTGCACAGGTCATTGGTATCAAGGACATTCTCATTGCCCGCAACCCGGGTCCCCACCCATCTCCAGAAAACTTTCTAGTTTGCAAAACCAAAGCTTGTACTCATTCATCAGTAACTGTGGGAAGATTTTAAACTTGAAGAGTAACTTGGTTTCATTTGTATATTAAAAAAGATTCTTTGAGAGAATCTTTGAGAGAACGTAAAGGAGATCAGTTGCCTAGTGATGGTGGAAACCAGAATTTTGGTGATGAGCAGTTTTAAATTGAATTATAAAGTACAATAGTAAACCTGAAACTTAGAAACAAATATTGCTTCCATAACTTTTTTTTTAAGATTTATTTATTTGTTCATACAAAATTGGGGTACAGGCCAGAGATGCGGAGGGTGAAAGGATTCACCAGGGACAGAGTGGGGAGCAGAACAGGCAGATCGACAGAGTACACTGCTAAGGGGAGCAGCAGGGGTGTCAGGAGAGGTCTGCCGCGCCATGTGGATCTCCTCCGGGGCAGGCGGGGATCGAACTCATGCGGAAGTGGCTCAATCTTCTTAGTGCTGTGCTTTAACCCGCTGCGCCACCAGGGAGGGCCCCTCCATAACTTTTTTTTTTTTTTTGCTATGGTGTAGAAGATAGATTGATGTGGACACACACTGATGGCAAGGAGACTAGTTGGGACATTATTATGAGAACTAGGCCATGGAGAGCTGATAAATATCATATTGTGCACTGATTCTGCTATATTGGGAGTGGCTGCGGGGACACTGTGTTAAGAAAAAGTGCAGCAATTGACTACCGATGTGGACATTGGCACAGAATAAGAGAAATGTGGTATGAGTGCTAAGGACTGACTAATTCTGGGCCAAGCAGAGGTAAGAATCTGCAAAGAAAGAGACAGGAAGTGTGGGAGAGATTTCAGAAGTAGAACGGCAAGACCCAGTTACTTAGTAAAGAGGGTTAGGGATAGGAAGATTGACTTCAAAGTTCTGGCTTAGGCAGTCCGTACCACAAACTAAAATTTTGCAAGACTGGTAGGAGACAAATGCTACCTGAATGTGAGGTAAAGCACAGGGAACACATGGACCCTGAAGAAAGAGAGAAGGTGGAGGTGGTTTGTGAAGTGACAGCTGAAGTCCTGGATGATGGAAAGGACTGAGGAAAGGGTGGGAGAGAGAGTGGAGAAGTAAGATGAAAACAGATTGTCTCCGGAATGCCAACGTCAAAGAGCAGCCAGGGACCAGGGACAGCAGAGAAGGAATGGTCATGAGGCAGGAGGGGAGCCTCGGAGGGAGGCTGGAGGGGGGGAGGCCGGTCTTTTGGGCACAGAGGTCCCAGTCAAGGTCGCGGGTAAAGGAGCCCTACTGCTCGTCACTATCACAGTGTTTTTTCCAGGCTCCTTCCAAGAAAGTTCTCTCAGTGGAGGAGTCTGAGAGGAGGGCTGACCCGCTCCCGAGGAGGAAGAATGGGATGCTTTAAAGGCCTGGCAACTCTCGGGGTACAATCATACACATGTTTGCTGTAGATTTCTTTAATCGTATGCTCAGGTTCTATATACTCTCCTGTCTAGGGGACATGTTTCACAATTTAAGTCAAAGGTAAAAATATGAATTTCAAAATAGGTATAAAGGGGACAAGGCCTACCAGACAAACCTCTAAGCTGCCCAGTGCCCCTCAATGCTGCCGCTGTCCCTCAGCCAGGACAGTCATTTTCCACTGGACAGTGAAGTATCTCTTCCAGCCCCAGATCTCTGCAGAGAACCCTGAGGAACAGACTGGAGCCGAGGACACAACTTCTACCCTTTCCTGGCTTCTCACAATCACGTGCTATGAATGCTGAGCTATCCTCAGTGTCCATCAAACAAATCACCTATGGTTTGTAGGCCCCTAGGGCGATGGGAAATGCACATACACAACCAGGGCAGTGAAGACCTCGGAAATCATCTCAACTCTGCCTTCATTTGAAGAGTGGAAACTGAGGCCCTGAGAGGCCAAGCCCCCGCCCCGGCTCCACAGGGGATCCAAAATGGTGCCAAAGCTTAGCCCAGGCCCTGATGCACAGGCTGATGTCCCTCCCGCCCCCATGCTTCCAGAACCCAGGCACAGAACCGCCTTTTCACCTTGAGACGCCAGTTTCACCTCTCAGGTGCTGCACTCCAGGGGCCAGCTGCTCTCCCCGCCTCCAGTCTCTGGCCAGCTCGTCCCCACCTTTCCTTTTTCTTCATATCCTGGCCCCCCCAGCCCACCACCCCTTCTCAGGCAAAGCCGGGGGGGGGGGCGGGGACCCTTCAGGTGACAGATGGGCTGCGTACTGTTTTCCCTTGTCACGCGGGCGTACAGAATGACAGACCTTGGGAACCAGGCATTAATACAGAAGATTTATAGTCAAATCTGTCACGGCTGAGGGCACTTCCCCCAAACTTGGCTCGGCCTGAAGGTCGCTTTTCCGAGGTGATAAGTGCAAAAAAGATGTCCTCGCCCGTCCTCCTGGGCTCTCCTGCTCCCAAGCCAGAGCTAGGACTGCACAGCAGAACTGGAGCAAAGGAGCAGGGCCGGACTTCTGCAAAGGCAACCTAAGTCCACTGCCCACTCACACCCTCCCTTCCCCCTTGCCTTCCTGCCATGAGGCTCAACTGTGTCCACACCTTGGGAAGGTGGGCAGAAGAGGAAGGACGGAGGGGTGGAGGGTGCTTCGGGTAGTGCCTGGAGATTCCACTGGGCCCGAGAGCAGCCGTTGACTGCCTCTGGCTCCCTGGCAGTGACGGCTTGGGGCGAAGAGGGGAAGAGGCTGTTTCAGGCTGCCCAGCTCGGCCTGCTCTCAGACGCCACCTGAGAAAGGGAAGTCCCCCACAGAGTCTGGAGGGGAAATAAATCCCCTCTCTGGTGTTCCTTGTCAGGGGCAGAGGTCAAACAAGCATCCACTGGAAGGCATTTACCCAGAACCCGGGAGGAGCACAGAACAGAAAAGCTGAGCGGACCCTTGCAGGCTGACAGGCCAATGGTTCCATTTTACAGATGGGGAAACTATGGCCGAGAAGGAGCAATAAGTATCAGAGTTCATCCATTCATCTGACAACCACTGGCACCTCGCCGAGGGCTCTTGGCCCCACTCCATGCTCTGAGGAGAGCCCTGCACTGGGCAAAGAGTGGGGTCCAAGAATAGGACAAGAGGAACAAGACTTAAGAGGTGGACCCCAGGGCCAGGGTGGGAAAGAGCAACGATCACAACTAACATTTCGGTTCCTCCTGCCCTCACTAAGACCTAATGTTCTTTTCCCTGTTTTACTGAAAAGGAAACTGAGACACAGGTGGATGGGCACTAGTCATCAGAATTAGGGGCCCACCTCTTACGCTCCCAGGGAAAGGTAACCTGGCAAACACTGTTGCAGATACACCTTGATTAGCTCCCAATATTCAGCCAATGAGGGCAAGGTTCTGCTGAAAAAAAAAAAAGGGGAGGGGGCCCCGGAAGCCGAAGGAAGCCCCGCAAGCCTCCCCGAAAAAGGGGCAAAAGCAAGAAAAAGGGGAACAAGAAACCCCCCAAAACGGGCAACGGGAGGCACACCCTTGGGCCGTCCGAGAGACTCCCCTGGTGCCCCACCTGGAGGACTCCCTGGAGGCAGAGGCTTGCTGGGCCCATGCATACAAGCTGGCCAGGGCCACTTGGCATGCAGGCTGTGCTGGCAGCTGCTGCCCTGGCACTGTGATGAGAGGGTGGGGGAGGCAGCAGGCGCCAGCATCCTGGACTCTGAAGCCTGGCACAGAAGCGCTCAGTTCCTGGGTTATAGATGAGCTAAATTAGCTGTGACGCTCATTAGCGGCAGCTCCTAATTAGTGAAAATTAATATTGGCTTTGATAAAGATGTTGGTGCCAGTTCTCCAAGGCAGAGGCATTATCGACCTTGTCAGCAGAGCTAACGACTGGGTGAGTGGAGGTGTCAGGGGGCCTAGGAATGGCCAACGGGTGACACCAGGAGGGAGCACAGGCTATTCTGGACACTCTCCCTCCACAGCTCTCAGTCCAGGGGCAGAGCCATGGAGTCTGCTCCCAGGGCTCACCTGACCCTCCAGCAGCCATCCTGCAGAGGCCTGCCTCACACCAGAGACGCCCTGCGGCCCCCAGGCAGACCGGTGCAGGTGACGCTGCCACCAGCACCAGTGACTTCCTGCAATATAGTCACCCTATAATAACTACCGCTAATGTTGTTTGCTAGAGTACACCCCAAGGCAGTATATTAAGTGATTTCACATGAACTCAGTGTTCCCCAAATCCTTGGAAGTCAATAGTTTTATCATCGTCATTTTACAGACAAGGAAAACTGAGTCTCAGAGAGGTAGAGTAACTTGCCAGGGATGGAAGGGTACCAGAATTGGACCCGGGCAGCCATGCTCGTGACCACCCCTCAGCACCACCCCCAAAGAGGTGACCAGCACATGGACACCGGCACTTAGTGGGCAGAGTGGGTGAGAAGCTCTTACTCATGAAAGAGCAAATGAAGAAGCAGAGGAAGCGCTTGCTTCTCCCAGAGAGCGGGTGGTTACTTCTTTTTACATCTCCTTTCTCGATCTGTTTAGTACTGTGAAGAATCTGCATTTGCATCAGGGGCCATTTCTGCTGACTGCCCAGAAGTCTCCAGACTATAAGCCAGAATACTGCCTCTCTGTAGTCACCCAGGAGTCCACCTTCTCGGAAAGTGACTGGAGGCCTCGGTGGCCCTGGCCCTCCATCCTGCCTTGGCCAAGTGACCAGCTCCAGGGCCTCATCCCTCAGGCCACTCAGACATGAGGAGGTGGAGACGGCTCCCTGCTCCCAGCTGGAGACGCTGCTGAGTCCCACCAGGGTTAATAAGGGGAAGCAACAGATACACCTATTTTTAATCCAAATCAAGGGAACATGTTTGCCACCATGGAGTTTATAAAAATAACAATGCATTATTCGGGCATTAATAACAATAAAGATGTCAAACTGTCAGATAAGAAGTTAATCTCATTCGAGCACAATTAAAGATGTTATTATCCCACCACCTGGGGCCACTCTGGCTTTTACCACTCAGCAGGCTTCACAGATAAAGGGGCCAGCAAAGAGCAGCACAGGGAGCACTGGCCCTGCCAGCCGGCTCAGGCCACCTCTTGGCTGCTCCTGCGGTCACCCCAGCCCCGGGGACAAAGGTTTAACTTAGCTGCTTAGCACCTGGCAGAAATGAGCGTCCACAGGCCCAAAGGCTGAGCACAGAGCAAGCTGGGGCCTGGCCCGGATGTCTGCCATCATCCTGTCTTCCCTGGATGAAGGAGTCCTGGGTAGATCACTGAACAAGCAGAGGGGTCCCTGTCCTCCAGTCCCTGACAGTGCGGGCCAGAGAGGGTCCAACCAGGGAGAGGGAAGCCAGCTTGTGGGAAGCAGTGAGGAAGTCCAATGTGGAGACTCAGTTACAGCAGTCACGGAGCAGCTGAGAGGCCCTCAGTGACCCGAGATCAGCCATGGTGCAAGGCCACTGTAACAGGGTGGTCCCTAGGAAAAGGGGAAGTTCCAGGTTCCCTGCCCCACCCAGGAGGGTGGAGCTGAGCAGAGAAAAAGAAGAGAAGAAATCAAGAGAGAAGAAAAGAAGGAAGCTGGATGGAGAACAAGAAGGGACCTGAGGAAGCCACATGGTGCAGCAAGCATGGAGCTTCCCCTTGTCCTAGGGATCACCGTGTTACACCACCACTGCCCGGTCCACGGGAGGGAGAAGGCAGGACGCAGAGCCTCCAAAGCCCCAGGGCCGTGGTCATTTGGTGGGAGCTGGAGCAGCTACCCAAGGAGAGAGGGAAGGAGAGAAACAGCCGGGCTTCTCCCTTCTAGCCACGGTTTAGTCTCTGGCCAGGGCCTCCTCCTGTCGCTTAAAACCAGATGGCAGCCAGCTGGCCTGGGAGTCTGAGTTGGGGGTCAGCAACCTATTCTGAACTGGAGAAGAGCAAAATGGGTGGGAGGGCAGACAAGCTCAGGACCGGCCCAAGGTCCAGCCCTGAAATCTAATCACTCACCATTCATTGAGCCTCAAGTCCCTTCCACGCACATCTGTGAGTGTGGGGGGGGGCCTAGGGACGTGGACTAGAAGGTAAGCTGGCCTTCAAAGCAATTACTGCCGAGTGAAGGAAATAAACACACAGTGAACAGGTCACTTCCATGTAATTATGATAGGCAGCAGGCTGAATCACTGGCATCGAGAGGCCAGAGGACAGACCCCAAGGAAGGAATTCCAGGAAATCTTCCTGGAAGACAGAGCACGAGATGGATGAGGGAAAAGAAAGGGAAGGGAAACCTAGGAAGAGCATGGGGAAGGATGTGGGGAAGGTCACATGGGCGCATGTCACTTAGAGGCGCCTCTCTGATGCTCCCTGTGCAGCCACCAGAGCACAGCCTGGTCTCTGTGTCCCCAGCCCGGGGAGGCAGGAAGGCTGGGAGTGGCAACTGGCCACCACGGTTTTGGGGTGGTCAAGGGATGAATGGATTGGGAGACTCCACCAGGGAGAGCATGGAAAGGGAAGCGCTGTTGCTGAGGGGAAGAAGCGGACACAGAGGCAGAGATGACACAGGAGGCCCTGAGGGGCAGGGAGGTAGTTGTGTAAGACCCAAGAGAGCAGTCTGGGCCGTAAGGGCTGGAAATGCCCGCAGGACGGGCAAGGGGAAGCCCCACTGGCTGGCCTTAGTGTGGAGGCAGGAGCCCGCTGCAGGGGTGGGGGCGTAACCAGGGAACCGAGGTCAAAGCCAGCGACTACAGACACCTGCCACGAAGCCTGGCTGCAAGTCCATAAGCTTCAAGCTTCTGCTCTTCAGCAGACACTGCTCAGAGAGTGAACAGATAAGCTGCAGGCTAGAAAAAAATATTTTGCAAAATCATATGTCTTGTGGAGTACCTACTCGGGATAGATAACAAACTCTTAAAACTCAATACTTTGAAAACAGAAAACTCGTTTAAAAAAAATAACAATGGAGGGTCCTCCTGGTGGCTCAGCTGGTTGGAGTGCAGCACTGCGAAGCTGACCTTGGCCATTTCAGTGTGAGTTGGATCCCCTGCCCTGGAGCTGACCCCCATGGCTGCCCTGGAGCTGACCCCCATGGCTGTCCTGGAGCTGACCCCCATGGCTGTCCTGGAGCTGACCCCCATGGCTGCCCTGGAGCTGACCCACATGGCGCTGACCCACATGACCTCTCCTGACCTACCCACTGCTCTCCCTAGCAGTGTACTTCATCCATCCGCCTGTTCTGCTCCCCACTCTGTCTCTGGTGAGTCCTCTCACTACCCTTGCACCTCTGGCCTATACCCCAGTTCTGTATGCACAAATAAATAAAATCTTTTAAAAAATGGAAAGATTTGAAAAATCATTTCACAAAAGTAGATTTAGGGGTGGCAGAAGAAGATACTCAGGGCCTCTAGTCATTAAGGAAATTCAAATTAAAACCACAGTGAAATAGCAACACCCACCTTCTAGAATGATTAAAATTATAAACAATTTCCATAAATGTTACCGAGGGTCGGCGCAGAGAGAATGGGAGTTATTATTTCATGGGTACGAGTTTCTGCTTGTAATGACGAACGTTCTGGAAATAGAGGTGATACTTGCACAACAGTGTGAATAGTCCTATTGCAACTAAGTCATATACTTAAAAATGACTAAAATGGCAAATTTTGTGTTCTGTATATATTTACCACAATTTTTTAAAAAAAGACTAAGTGCCAGTGAGAGGGAGAACTGGGACTCACATGGGCAGGAAGCAGGACAGCGCTGGGAAAAAGAGTTGGGCAGTTTCCAGAGTTAAACACGTATGATTCAGCAGTCCAGGGTCTAGATAGTACCCCCAGAGAAATAAAAATATGTGTCCATTCCAAGTACACAAATATTTGTGGGAGCCTTATTTGGATCCGTCCCAAACTGGAAACCACCCAAAGGCCCACTGAGAAGGACCAATTTAGCTTCTCCATGGAATAGTACTCAGCAGTAAAGGGGAGTAGACTCCACAGCAGTCAGAATGCATCTCAAAGTAACTGCGCTGAGTGGAAGAAGACAGAGAACACCTGCAGCATTCTTCCATTCACATGAAGCTCTGGAAAATGAAAGCCCATTACAATGACAGAAAGTAGCCTGTGGCCACTCAGGAGAGGCAGGAGTCTAAAGGGAGGAGAAACTTCTGGGGGTGATGGATGTGTTTGTTATCTTGACTGCAGCAATGGTTTTCAAGGGTATAGAACATATCTTGGAATTATCAATTAGACACTTTAAATGGTGTCATTTTTCAGATGTCAATTATACCTCCGCAAATTTGGCTTTTTAAAGGAGTCTGTATGGAAAATTGGTGGTGTGAGACCAGGGTCCTGAAAGATTGTTTTAGGGTGGAAAGGACAAGAGCCTACATTGGAGCTTTCCGGGGGGGTGGGGTGGGAGGGTCGCTGCTAGCCTTCCTCGGGTCACAGAGAAAGAACTGGAAGAGAGACAACCCCTGAGAGCTAGTGTGTGGGGATGGGACCCTAAGGGCAGAGAGGGTGTTGGCTAAGGTTATGTAGGGATGTTCTGGGGGAAGGGGAGGCAGAAGAGATGAGCACTGATTTACCAGCTTCACCCCACCATCTGCCAGCTCCTGAAGGAAGAGGGGTGAAGTAACCCTGACAGCCAGCTCTGACCTCTGCTCCCGCCCACACACACCCAGAACCTGGCCCCCACCTTTCTCCACCAGGTTCCAGCTCTACAAGCTGCTCCCACCTCGCCTGCCCTGCAGCCGCATCACATTGAAGCAGAACTTGGGATGCAGGAAGGATAGCTGGGTCAGGGAAACGGAGGCATTTCTGGAGGACAGTCTGGGAAATGGCCATGCACACGTGACCACTTGTGTACACAAGTGTGTACATTCATGCACACAGAGCACACATGTCCATGTGGGTCAGACCGCCCAGCCTCGGACCGAGGCTCCTGCACCTTAGGAACCCGGCTGGGATCGCTCTAGGAACACCCAGGGCTCTCCTGTGGGGCAGGGTCTCCTGGGCAGAGAAGCGTGGACAGACCACTGGAGGGCCAGTCCCGGGGCTGCCCGCTCATGTGTCTGGGGATCTCCTGTGCATGGTGACTCGGGCAGTTTCTTCAGCAGTGCTGCTGTCCATGCCCCCCACCCCCACCCCCCGGCTTTTCCTCCTGGTTAGACTAAAGCCAGACAAAGCCAGAGGCCTGCAAAGCTCCTCCACCTGGCCCCCCACCTGCCTCTTGCTTCTTTTCTGGTCACCTCTTCCCTGCTCACTTGGCTCCTGCCATACAACTTGCCTTTGTTCTTTGAACAAATCAAGAATATTCTCACCTCAGGGCCTTTGTGCTCCCTGGTCTCTTTTCCTAATGCTCTTCCTTTGTGTCTTTGCAGAGAATTTGCAAAATGGAAACCTATCACTCATATTGCTGGGGAGCCTGTCTGGGACACCCTTTCTCCAGTCAGCCCCTCACTCTCTCCTGACCTGCACTGTTTACTTCTAGACGCTTCATCTCTGAAAGTGTCCACTGTTCGCATGTTGACTCTCTGTGTCCACCCTCTTGGGGGGGCAGGACTTCATCTTTTCAATGCAGTATCCCTGGCGCCTAGCTGAGGGACTGACACATTTACTGAACAAATGAAAGAAGGAGTGAATGAATGCCTGAGTGGACAGATCCTTAGCCAAAAGGAGAAGTGTCAGCTCTGGGTGGTTCAGCAGCCAGTGACCTTGTGTGGCCAGGGACCCTGCAGCCAAATTCTCCTTATGGGGACTTGTGCCCCGGTCATGGTGAGCCACGCTAGTGCCTGGGCATCATAAATGCAGGGTCTTTGAAGTTTTGCTCTCATGGCTTCATCTTATGCAGGCTTTTCTGAGCCGTTACCTTCTCAACATTTCATCCCCCCCACCCTTGGGATGCAAATTATGACTTTCTCAGGGAAGAGAGAGAGTGTGTGTGTGTACACGTGCGTGTGCATTTTCCTCTCCCCTTGTTCAGCACACAGCACTAATTTATGACTATTTTTCCAACTCCACTGAAGTAAGAGGGTAATGGCTTTCAGCCGTTTGCTTTCTCTCACCTGTCATTCACTGCCGCTACCTGACAGGACTGCAGACAATGTTCCGATCACAGTTTGTTTTTTTTCCCAGGGAAGCAAAAAATTCATAGTGGCCATGGTGAGAGTTATTTCATTCTTGGGCGGAACAATGGCAGCTAAACAGCTGTAAAAATTCACAGCCAGTAGGGCTGCCTCTGGCCAAGGGGTAGGCACATCACCCATGAGCCCCCAGCTGAGCTACCTGACTAGGGGACCAGAAGGGCCAGTGGCCCATGATGACTCGGGGACCTCAGTCTCCATGATCCTGGAGACTCAAGCCTCTTGTCCTTGAGTAGGGCACACTGTCTCTCTGTCCCTGGAGCATCCCAGCTGCTACCTGGGAAGAATGTTCTTTGTCCCAAAGAATCAGAGAGATGATGCCCAGGTGTGAAGGACAGTGGTTCAGAGCTAGTTGTTCACATGGATGCGGGAGGGTGGGGGACTGGTCCAGCCGAGTGACCATGGCAAGTCACTAAGTCTCGGATGTCCACTTGAAAAACAGAGATAGTCCATACCAGCACCTCACAGGAAACCGTCTTTCTGCACTGTTCAACACTTGAAATATGGCCCATGCAAAGGAGAAACTGTTAGCTTTTTCATTTAATTATGCTGATTTACATTTAAATAGCTTCCCATGACTAGTGGCTACTGTTTTGGTTTTGGATAATTCAGGTTTTAGAGCTTGAAGTATTTCATAGTGAACAAAATGGAGATACTATTTATCGGGCCCTCATCCTAGGTCACTGTGGGAACTGAATGAGATAAAATATGGTGCCCTACATGGTCACCAGAATGTCAGCTCTTAGTGACTCTACAGAACACAGCTAGGTGGCCTGGGGGCAAGGGGGTTCAACACAGGCATGTTCCCACATCAGGGCTCATCAAATGACTTTCTTGCCGTTGTGTTTTCAGTTTAGTTGGAAAGGATATCTAACTGCCTTCAGGGAGGGCACATGAGACAGCCTGTCTTTCTGTCCTACCACCCCCACACCCCCATTTCTTAAGCTCTTGGCATCACCCAGAACAGCACAGACAAGTCATTCCCCAGGCTCTGCACAGCAGGGAACAGAACAGAACTGCTTCTGGACAAGCCAAATCTGTCTCACAGATAACCAGTGGGTCTCAGGAGACCCCGCTTCTCTGGAACCAGAGCATCCAGGATGCAGCAGCACCAGCTGGGGGTGACCACTGAGCATCTTCTAAGCCCCCAGAGACAGGGACTCACAAGCGGTCCTGGATTTCAGTCTGGGATCCACTATATATTGTGACCACATCAAGTGAATTGTTCTCTCTGGGCCTCAGCGTCGTCATCTACCACACAGAGACATAAATACCCACCTGTCGGGTTACTGTAAAGACTCAGTGCAATAATGTACACAAAGTGTCTGGAAACTCATAGGTACTTAATAAGGAGCAGTTTCTACTATTGTCACCACCTGGAGACAGCAGAACACAGTCCAGAGCTGGTTGTTGGTGCCAGATCTCCCAGGTTCAAATCCCACCTCCACCCCCACCTGCCAGCTGTATGGTCTTGGGCCAGTCACTACAACTGTTTGCTTCAGGTTGCCACCCCATAAAGGGGCACGGCAATAGCACTCCTCATGGAGCTGTTCTAAGCACTAAAAGAACTTACAGCAGTTGCTGATGGCAAGTAACGCGGAGTAAATGTGTTGGTTGAAATATTCTCATGAGACCTTTAAAGACAGAGTAGTGTGTGGACATCTCCACTA
>NW_004567112.1:37950252-37978859 GCF_000260355.1 Condylura cristata
GCCCATATGTCATCTCGCCAAGGGAGGGCACCGGCTGGAGCAGGGACAAGCAGCCGGGCGCCCAGGCAGCTTGCCTTCTCGATGTGGCCCTGATCTAATTTCAGAACACAGCCTCTTGTTGCCACTTCTCAAGCAGACTCAGGTATTTATATTTTGAAGCTAAAAAGCAGTGCCAGTTTTCTCATTGACGTGTTTCTAGTCAATAAAGTAGGTAATCTAAGTTGTAAAACATACACCCTGCTCCCATGGCACTGGATGAAGCTATTTTCATTTTAGATGGAGGAAGAGCAGCTGGGAAACATTAATTTTCCTAAATTGCCCTTTAGATAAAATAAGGGGTGTTGACCCTGGGCCTGAGCTCTACAATTCAGGCCTTGCACTGGGGGCACCCCACGAGGGCCTCTGGTTTCTTGTGTCCCCCGGGCAGCAGTGAGTCAGGCTCAATGAAGCCGCACACTGCCAACATTGCTATAGCTCTTGGGAAGCACCTGGGCAGCCAGGGGGCGTCCCCAGGTGGTCAGGAGTCGCCATCCCTGCCGTGCAAACCCCATGGGGCTCAAAGGCTCACCACACTCATCATTTCCCTTAATGATCACAACTGCTCTGCAGAGTATACATGGCCTCTCCCATTTCACAGATGAGCAAACGGTCTGGAGGTGAAGGACGGGCTGGAGGCCTCAGCACCCATCACAACACCAGAGCTTTGTGCTCCTTCCTTGCGGCTGGCGGCTCGCGGCCTCTCAGCCCTCACTGGGGATGCTCACCACAGCGCTAGCGATGGATGCTGGGCTGGTGGCTATGTGAATGGCAGGTTCCCTGATCTCAGAGTTACAATCTCCCCTCCCCTTCCTCTCTCCTCCCTGCTCAGCCTCTGAAACACCCCCACCAGCAGAGCTACATCTCTTTGGGCGGGCGGGACCCCCTCTTAGAGGGGGGAAGGGACAGCAGGCACCTGAGGAAGGGAGCAGTCCCCTTCTCCTTAATTGACTGTAAATTGCTCTGGAGCTTTTAATGAAGGCCGTCAGGAGTAATTATGTCCACTGATCTCGGCCACTCTGTGTAAACACACAAGGCGGGGCTGGGGGCAGGCTGCGCTGGGCAGCTTGGCTCTCCCACGCCTCCCTCTCCCATGGGCCCCCCTTAATTCACACATCTGTTATCCGATGATGAGCCGCAGCTGAGGTGTACAGAATACCAGTGACAGGCTGTGCGGAAGACCTGTACGTGCCAAGCGGGCAAGTGGTAGGTCCTGGCGTGCCCAGTGCGATGCCCAAAGGTGGACTTCTAAGCAGGTCAAATGAGGCTGGAGGACCCACACCAGGTCGGGAGTCCTTCCCGAGGCTGGAAAGCAGCAAAGCAAGGACAACGGTCTCCAAGTGGGGTCCCCAGTCCAGCAGTGGCATCGCCTAGGAACTTGGGATCCCCAGCCCAGCAATGGCATCACCTAGGAACTTGTAAATTCAGGTTCGAGGGCCCCACACCAGACCTACTTGAAGGGTGTAGCCTGCAACCTGCCTTGTGGCAGCCCTCCAGGGCTTCTGAACAGCTGAAGGGAGGGAAGGAACACAGTGGGAGAGACCTGCTAACCTCCGGGGACACCGAGGCCTGACAGCGGCTGCCGTGTCCTGGAGGGCACCCGCAGAAATGAGCCCACGGCAGACCTTGGTGCTGACATCTAATGGGCCCTCTGGATTTAATTCATGGACTTTTCTTCATCTATAAAGTGGAAGAACTAGTGGCCCTTATGGGCTATCGAGAGGATCAGATGCCTGAGAACCGGGCAAGGACCTGAAGCTAATTTTGTCCCAAGTTGCTGCTCTGTGACCCGTGAGGGGCGAGGGCATGGAGAGGAGTCAGGGGAGGAGGAGATGTGCATTGTGAAAGATGACAAACTCCAGTGCCACCGTGGGCAGCCTCACGGGGAACACGCTATCATCACAACCTGGGCCCTGCCGAATGAGCGCTCTCAGTCCACACTGGCCCCTGGTGCTTGTGGTGTGTCTCCCTCCCCTTGGGAGTCCCTCCCCCCTTAGAAAAGACGCCCAAGTCTTTACACAGAACAAGTGCCACCCATGTGCCACTCTATGCCAGGGGACACTGAGGAAGGAGGGCCATCGGTGCTCATTAGCAGGCGATGACAGTCAGTGACCCACTGAACAAGGATTTGAAACACAGGCCTAGTCTCAAAGTGTTTACAACCTGGTCTAGTCCCTGGGAAAGTTTCCACCTTAGACTGTCCCCTGGAATATTGGGGTGGCTGATTAGGACACATGCCTGGGTGACCAGGGTTGAGCTGAGCTGCCAGGCCCCCAGGAGGGGATGTGGCCCCTGACCCTGAGCTGAGGAAGGCTAGTTCTAAGAGGCCACCTCCCCGGTAACTCCAGTCCACTTACTTCCTCTCTACCTGGACAGTGGCAGGCGCCTGCAGGCACAGGCCCCACCAGGCAGGCACCTCTGCTTTCACCCCATGTCCAGGGCAGCCCAGAGTGAATGGGTGGAGGGACAGTGGCCCGTACTGCAGTGAGACTGGAAGCCACTTCTCGGCTCCCTGACAGGCGAGCAGGGTAAGTGGACCACGTTGGCACCGCCAGCTGAGGGAATATGAGAGACAAATGTCGCCTCCCTGCCCGTCAGGGCTGAGTTATCCACAACATAGGGTTTCTCCAGAGAGCTCATAAAGCAGCTGATGCAGCCAAGCAGGTTCAACACTCGATAATCCCTCCATCTCACTCCAGTTAGACGCCAGCATATTCATCTTGAAGTATCCTTCTCAAAAGCCACATCAATCTAGGAAGTACTAGGGCTCCTGCCACACACAGCCCACGCCAAGTCCAGGAGTGCGCCATGACTCTGGGGCGTGGGGACACAGAGGCGCTCCCTTGGGCTCCAGAGGAACCAGAATTTGAGGTTATCCCCTCTGTCCATTGCAGTACAAAGGTGGGGGGGTGGGGGAGTAACAGAACAGAGGTCAGAGATGGTGAGTGAGGACCCCAGAGCAGCTCCAGGGCTGGGAAGTTCTCTGGTTCGCCTACTTGATCAGCTCCACGGAGCGTAGTGTAGAGTGAGGGAGAAAGCCAGGGGCTCAAATCCAGATCGCTATGTCTGTGAGCCCCCTGTCAGGTAACAACCTCTCTCGGTCTCAGTTTTTCCACCTGTACAATGGGCTGAATAACCACCTCCCTCAGAAGGCACCAAGAGGATGAAGCAAGATAGGCAGCGCCTGGCACACACAGCAGGGTGACCAGGAGGGAGAAGGTAGCAAGGTGTGTCCTGCCTGTCAGGGCTGGCGTCGGGCCCGGGGACCTCCAGGGCAAGGCGGAGTGGGCTCAGGGGCAGCCTGTCTGTACACCCTGCACAGCCATCCCCTGAGGAGAGTCCAGCGGACTCCAGGGGCTCTGGGCTGGCAGGGCAGGTGGGCAGCAGCACCGGGAGGCACAGGGCGCTCACTGCCTGGTGAAACAGGGAGTTGCCCACCACTTAAGGGGCCATCTGGAGCCGGCAAAGGCCAGTGCAGATGTGATGTCCCGCCAAACTTGGAGGTGGGGGCCAGGGGACTCCAGGATTCTCCCACTGGAAAATGAAAATGCCCCTGAGAAGACACATAAAAACACACCAAGTATTTATGTGTTGGGCACGGTGGGCTTTGGCCCCTTGGGGAATGATTCCTGTCCCCAAGGTGCTTCCTGGTAGCAAAGGCACTACTTAATGACAACAATAATAGTTTGCATCTTTCAGTGTCAAACACAGTTCTAAATGCCAAGTGTTAATTAACATACTTAATCCTCAGCATAACCTTGTAACACACATTGTGATCATTATCCCAGTTCTCCAAGTAAGTAAAGTGAAGCAGAGAGAGGTTAAGTTGCCAGCGATACAGTCCATGTTTGCTAAAGATGGAAGAGGGGGCCGTCAACAGCAAATGGTTCAAACAAAAACAGAGTCCACTATGTGCGCAGTAATTCAGTTTTCAAAGTTTTTTCATGAAGCTCCCTGTGATGTTGCCTTGGCAGGTATGATCATCCCCATTTTCAGGGAGAAAAAGGGAAGCCCAGAGAGGTGAAGGGACTTACCTGTGCCTACACAGGTAGCAAGTGGTACATCAGGGGTGAGAACCCACGACTTGCCCCTCCCCACCTGGTATTGGGTGCACAGGGCCCAGATGGGGGAGAAGAGGAGAAAGCACCAGGTGAGGGGACCTTCATGGAGATCCCTGCACCGCACAGCCTTCCTGGGTGTCCAGACCTTTCTTGCTCAGGAGCTGACAAAATGAACTGATCTATTCTAGGCTAAACTGTAGCTGGACACTCCAACTCATGGATCCCCTGAGGGGCAAAAAGAACAGTTGGGACAGGGAAGTCACGACACACTCCAAGTCTTCTCTGCCCGCCTGGTCTCCCCCACAAGACAGAGGGCTTTCAGCACCCGTGAATCACCCCTTCAGCTGCTCCCTGGGAGCCCAAGTGCTCCCGGTTGGCTGCCAGCTCAGCACATCCTCCCTGGACAGCTCTGCTGAGCCAGGCTCATTTGCAGCTCCCCTCCCCATCACCCAGGCTCCCCTGAAAGGGGGACCCTGCCACTTGGCACAACACAGCTGGTGAGGCCCCACCTCCCTCCCGGCTGGTCAATGGGCCCAGGAAGGGGCCAGGAGCCAGCGACCTGGTTAATTTCCTATCTCATCTATTCTCTGGTCACTTTCCAGCAGTATTTCTACCTCTCCATAGAATGTCCAGCCAGGACTAACTTTTGAGTGCCATGTGGACCTTTGGTCATGGAGACCCTTTTCTGGGTAACAGCCTGAGGAAAGCCTCACACACCCTAAGAAGCAGCACAGACAAGTCAGGAGAGTATGGACGCTGGAGAAGGAACACTTGGGATTCAAATCCTGGCTTAGCTGTGGGAGCCTGGGTGGCTTGCTGGATCCCTCTGAGGCTACATAACACAGGCATCGTGACAGACCAGCCTCCCAGCACCACACAGGTGTAACCTAATCGGTCACAAACACTATTACTATTTATACCTCTAGCCACCATCGCCTATCTCCCCCATCTTAGACACAACACAGACTGCTTACTCCACTGCTGGTGGGCCTGTTCCATCAATTTCTGCAATACTGCTCCCGTGGCCTCGTCTGGTCAAAACCCAGCTGCTCAAAGCCACCGCGTCCAGTCCTGGTGCCCAGAGTGAGGTCCTTCGTCCTTTGAGAATTGGAAGGACTGCTACCCATGCTCACGGGCCTGGAGGGTCGGAGGCAGCCATTGACCAGGGGTTCTCTACTCCAAACTGGGGTCCTTAAGAACAATAACCCATATAAGGGCCCCAAAGTTGCGGTAGGTGCGTGGACTTTGGGCTCCAGTCCCATTTCCACCCTCTAAGTTGTGCGACTCTGTGCAAGGGCCTTCTCTGCGCCCTGCTGCCTTATCTGTAGACTGAAAGGTTTAAGACCCACCTGCTCTATGAGAATTCGATGAACCAAAGTGCAGAATAAAGAAGAGTTGCCAGCTCCCAGCACAGCCTGGACCAGGGTGCAGTTCTGGCCATGAGGGGAGCTCTCTCAGAGACACCATGGGGCACCACATGGGCATGGTGTATGTCACCGTTATCATTAGTATTGTTATGGAGGCACCTGAGACACCAGCTCTACCCCTGGCCCATACGTGTGTTGAGGGACAGTCCAAGGCTGGACTGTCCATGCCCCCGATGGACCAGGCAGGGGCCTCTTGGGAGTGGCTGCAGCCCACAGGGCCCTCCAAGAAGGCACTGATCTGAGGGACTATGCTGCCTCAGAGAAAGCAAAGGCCACAGGCAGGCCACAGGAGGATCCAGGGCCTTCTAGGGGTCCTGCAAGTCACCCCCACCTCCCAGAAGGAAGAGTCAAGTAAAGTTCCTGCTCTGTGATGTCAAGGACCCTCTCCACACCTGATCACCTGGATACTGGGTTATGTCCTTCTTCTAAAACCTCACCCTCATGACCCCTCTTTGGGGTGCCAGCCCCAGGGAGCCTCTGGGCCATCTATCCTTAACTGCCCTTCTCAAGCACTCTGCCTCCAGATTCTGGTAGCTATGCGGCAGCTTTCTTCAAACGTCAAGCCCCAGCTTCACAGCCTTCTCACAGCCTCCAACCCAGAAGGACACCCTCTCCCTGCTCTGCAGAGGCAGACAGCCTCGACTCCTCTGCAGCTGATGTGTGAGCTCATGGCAGGTGTGTATGTGTGGAATCCAGGGGGCCCGTGGGCAAGCTCCCCCCTCGGGCCTCAGTTTCTCAGTCTGTAAAGTGGGAGAGCTTGACTGAGAGAGCGGCCACAGAGGGTCAACACAGGTCCTCTGCGGATCCTTCAGGTGGGGATAAAAGTGGAGGTACAGGCTGTTACGGCCCCGTGATGTACCTCTGACCTTAACTTCAACCGAAGAGGATTTTTTCTCCTTAGCACACGTTACTGTCTACCATGCTCTATGCTGTGTGTGTTGTTATCAGTTAGCTGCCAGGCCACACGGCCTCTGCAAGTGTCTGGCAGAAAAGCCCATCCTGTGATTGGGGCACACACCGAGCTGCTGTTTGGGGCCCACTGGCTTCTTCACTGCCACATCAGCTTAAGTTCTTGCAGCTTTGCCACCAGTCCTTGCTGTGAAAGTGCCCTGGGGTACCATGACGCTCTCCAGGGTGAGTCCTAAGAAACCTTTCAGTTAAGAGACAAAGCCACTCTCACCACTGTGGCTCTCCAACCTCTCCCGAGAGACTGTGTCTCCCTTACAGAGGCAGGCGGAGAGAGGCGGCCCACTGGCGTGTCCTTCCAGGACCAGAGGATGGTCCCAGGAAAGGTACAAGCCCCTCCCGATGTCTGTCTCGCCTATCCCTCTCCATATCTGCTCCAGGGCCTCCTGCCCTGGCCACTGTGCCATGGTGTCGGTCGCCCACCCTGACAGCCCACCATGCGTGTCAGCCCTGCCCACGGCCTCGGGCTCCGGGCTCCGTGGGGGCCGCCCCTGTGGGGAGCTGACGCTTGCTTGCAGGCGCGCTGCTCCTCTGTCTGCTGAGACCACTGATGCAGGGTCAGCCCACCTGAAAATTGCTCTCGCTGGGTCCAGACGAAACAGCTGGGCATTGATGGAGTTTGCAGAGAAATTAATCAGCGGCGCTGGCAGCGGTGCCAGGAGCTGCCTGGGCTCGATCCATCCTAATGAATCCTGAACTCCCGCCTTAATGGCTCCTGACAAGACTAATTTAGTCATGTAGGTGATTAGCATGGGCATTATCACCTGAACTGTGGCTCAAGACATTTTGTGGGTGCTAGGCGGGGGGGGGGGTCTGTCTGGAGAAGTCAGCTCTTTGTAGCAACCTCAGAGACATATGGGGGTCAGACAGGGAGCCGAGGGGAGGGGACTGAGCGGGACGCTGGCCCTGCCATTCTCCTGTCCATGCCTCTACTCGGCCAGCCCCCTTTGTCCCAGGCACTGAGCTGGGCACAGAGGCCAGGCAGCTCCTCTTGCTCAGCTGCAGAATGAGGACGGCATCTCTCCAGGAGTGGTGGAGAGACCACGTGCTTAATAGGCTTAACAGGGCCCCTGGCAGGAGGCTGGCAGTCAATACACCCTACCGTCGTATACAGAAATACTGAAAATGTAATTAATTGTAATGTTGACATTAATAAAAGTAATAAGTAAAAACGAACAGCTGACGGGCGGGTTACACACAAGTAACCACACAGAAAGCGCTCAGAGCTTTCACAGAGGCAAACGCGTAGCAGGCAGGGGTGGGAGCCGGCCGGGCCTCACAGCACAGGTGACATCTGAGCTACACCTTGAAAGATGAGTAGGAACTCGCTGGCACAGGAAGGAACAGGGCACTCCGGCCAAAGGACCAGTGTGGGCAAAAATGGGTGATGAGGCAGAGGTGAGGTGTGGGGTGCTAAGAGGTCACCATGGTCTGGAGCAGGGGAATAGTGGGTGATGGGCAGGATAAGGCATTCCCACTCCACCCTTTACCCACTTCGGGAGGTTTTTGGCGAGGGTGTTTAGAATCTGGTAGGAGGAGTGGCTTTGTGACCCCCTTCTGGGGCCTGAGGTAGCCACGGCAGATGACCTGGATGCCCCCCACCCTGCCAGAGCTCCTAGGTCAGTTCATGCCCACCCCCCTCCGCTAGACTGCGCATCTGTCTCCCTCCCTGGGAGCCACGGAAGGCTCAGGGTCCCCAGGGGCTCCTGCCAATATGCCACACACAGCCCCACTAGGCAGCTGGGTGATAAAAAACATGACCCCTGGCACGCCTTGGGCTTTGCCATTTACAAACACAGGCACGTGCAGCGTCTGTGCCATCTGGGGGGACATGGTCTCCTGGGCTCACTCTCTGGGCAGCCCTTCCCACTGTCCTCCACACCTCATTCCTGACATACCCTTGGGAGGGCGCCTGGCCTGAGACTGCAGGAGGAGTGGGGAGCAGGCATGGAGCCAGCCCAGCCTTAGAATATCCCCACACACACACACACACTCCAGTGAGTCCTTCCTCAAGGCACCTTCAAGTCCCAGACACAAGTCAAAAACAGGGCTGGGCTTGGGGGACAGAGATGTGCGGGATGCCCAGAGCATTGTCAGGGCAACGAGAGAGACAGCCCTGAGCGACCAAGTACCCGCACAGGGTGGCGGGACTACTGGAGAGGCAGGGAAGCAGCAAGCCAGCCCTGCCTGGAGACACCCAGGGAGGCCACCTGGAGGTGGTGGCATCTGAGCTGACCACCGATCAACAAAGGCACCTCACATTTCAGATGGTAGGAGCAAGGGCCAAGAGGGGGGGACCTGACCTTCCTGCTGGACTGGAATGGAGCGCGGGTGGAGGGGGTAGGTGAGGTCTGAGAAGTGGCAGGAGCTGATTGGATAACCCTCTTTATACCATTTAAGATCTCTGGCTTTCATTTCAAGAGGGATGGGAGGACTTGAGCAGACCTCATGAGAGGTGCTGTCCAGACTGAAGGACCACTCAAGTTGGAAGGGAAAAGCTGCTGGAGAGGAAAGACTGGGGGGTGGGGGGTGGGGGCAGACAGGGGGAGGGAGGGCCAGGGAGCACTCTGGAACCATTACAAGCTGCTGGATGGAACAGTCCAGGCTTGGAACACGGTGATAGGAGTAGAAAGGGTGAGCAGAGAGAAGATTCTAGAAATATTTTGATTGAGACAGCTAGATTTCTGGATGAAGCAGACATGAGGTAAGGGAGAAGAGTCAGGATGACCCATGCTTCTGGCCTGAGCAAACAGAAGAGTGAAGTTGCAGGAACTGAGATGGGAAAGGCTGCAAGAGAAGCAGGTATGTGGGGGGAAGATGAGGTGTTGCGCTTCAGATGTGTTGAGACAGAGAATCCTTTAGACATCCTTCTAATATGTAGAAGGTTGAGAGGAGAGGTGGGTGTACAGATCTGGTATCTCCAGGTGAAAGGGGGGAACCTTAATGTTGTCAGCACAGAAACAGTCCCTAAAGCTGCCAGACTACAGGTCACTGTGGGCCTGAGAACATGGAGAAGAGATCTAGGAACTGGACCTGGCTGTCCAGTGCTAAGAGGTTTAGGAGACAGGAGGAACCCACGAAGGAGCCAGAGAAGGAACAGCCAGGGAGGTGATATCTGCTGGAGAAAGAGATCAACCCACTGGAAGACACCATGTCTGAGAACCAATGATTGGATTTAGCCACGTAGCAGTCACTGGTGAAACTGACATGAGCTGTAATGGTGGAGTGTCTGGGGTGGATTCTGAGGGGGCACTGGAGGGACCTCCTGTCCTTGGGGGTGGCCACTCACTGCTGATAGCCAGATGAGGTGTAGGCAGTGTCAGCCAGCCTGGCCGGGCATCGGGTCCTTGATCTGCCCTTGCTCTCCCTGCCCAGACCAGGCCCTGATGTCCATTTCTGCAGCAAGACACTCAGAGACGAGGAGCCTGAATGTTAAAGCAGACCTACTTAATGACTTCATCTTGCTTCTGTTTTCTCTGACTGGGAGATGGTCTTCAAATAGAACATCACACAGAGGGAATTGGAAACTGAGATAGGTGAGGAGATTTGCACAGAACATGAGTCTCTGCAAAGCAGTTGAGATGGCCTACCGAGGCTCCCCCATGCTGCACGGCTGCTGGTCTGCTGTTGGCAATTGAGGCAAGAGCATAAAAAATGGAAAGGCTCACACGGTTCAAGGCGGACGAAAAGCCCAATCTCTAACCACACTCACAAGAACTGCCAACTGACAGCCTGAAGCCACATACTACCTCGGTTCTTAAATGGAATTTTAAAAACCAATTAATTATAACACTTAGGACACTGTTTTGTGCACTCCATAGACACTGTAGGTATAATATGCATTATACAATATAGAATGACATATTATAGGATATATATTGCTGATACTATGCAAGGCTCCAAGTGGTCTGAATTAGATTCAATGGGTAGAAGAGCCAAGGAAACAGACTTTATATCAGTATTACAAAGACTTTTTCATCTGTGGACTGTCCCTCAGCACAGAAAAGAGCTTCCCATCACCCACCACTAGGTGACCAAGTAGAAGCCAGATCATGGCCTGGAGATGGAGGTTTGGTCTGTGACCACACCAGCCTCCTCCTCCTCCCGTGCCAAATAGTTTGTGCTCTGCTCCAGCCATTAGTATGGACCATACCACTGGGCCCAGCTCACCCACTGCGTGCCAGTCTGTCCCTCCCCACTGCAAGCCCGTGGCTGGCAGGACAGTCCAGCCAGCCACCCCAGGCCACATACAGGCTCTGCTTTCAAAAACAATGGGAAATTCCAGGTGCAGAATCTTTGGAGTAAACCACACTGTATGTAAACATCCCAACAACCCAGACGGGGGAAGATCCCATTGGCACTTTGCAGGTCAGACACTGAGATTAAGAGAACAGTCGTATTAGTGAGAGTAGAGTGTCGAAGTCAAGTCTCGGCTCCCCATTGCACACGGTAGGTAAAGGGCTAATTACTGGATAAGTTGTTTCAGCCCTCATCTTATCCTGGCCAATGCTGGTCAGAGGCCTGCCCTCTGCCACATCCATGTGAGTCCACTTCCACCCTCTAGATGCCCAGGACTATGCAGGTGATGGTACTCAGTGGAGGTGTCCAAGCCTATCTCATCTGAAGGCCAAGATGCACCTGGGACCCGTAGGCTGCCCAAGCCAATGTCCCCTGAGTCTATTTCCCCAATGGCCTCCATTTGGTGAGAAGAGACAGAAGCTCAGAGTGGAGTGGCACTGTGCCCAGGTCACATAACAAGGATCGGAAACTGGACTTATGACTTCCAAGCCACAGCTGTCCCATACTTTTGCAAAAGGCAGAGAAAAAAAGCCCCCCGCCCCGCCACCCCCGGTGCTGCAACGGGTTAAAGCGCAGCACTATGAAGCTCTCCACAGCCACTGCAGCTCTAGTTCGATCCCCCGACAAGAAGGTGACCTACATGGCATGGCAGACTTCTCTCCTGACCTGCCCGCTGCTCCCCTCAGCAGTGTATTTCAGTCAGTCTGCCTGTTCTACTCCCCACTGTCTTTGGTGAATCCTCTCACCCCACCCCCCCCGACCCCACACTCTGGCCTGTACCCCAGTTCTGTATGTATAAATAAATCTTTAACAAAGAAAAGACCAGGCAGGTCGGGGCTGGCTCAGCACCCAGCTCCTACCCAGTACAGTGAGCAGAACTATCTTCTGGCTCACTGAGGCCTCTCTTACTCCTAAGGCCTCCAGAGCGGGAATCAATCCCCACTGGGCCAGATGGATGCCCCTGCTGTGACTGCCAAATGCAGCCTTAACAAGGACCGAGTCTGGAAGCGGCTTGGGAGGCCAATCAATGCGGGCATTTACAGAAAACCATCTACAGTCGGAGCTGAAGGTAACTGAAGTGGGTCGCAAGAGGGCTCACTGGGGGTGACCAGCCCCAGGCTTGTCGCTATCAGTAGTGGCAAAGCACCCTGCATCACCTTCCTGCACCAGCGACCCTAAGGACCCCATGTTCAGGGCTGAGTGGGGCAAAGTGGGTCACAGATGGGGTGATGGATCCAGCACTGCTCACCTGAGAGGGGCTTTGCCCCTCCAGATCAGCAGCCCTGGTCACTTAGCGCTGGCTGCACCGCTGCCTCTATGGCTCACCGACCCCAAATATATTCTCTGTTCCACAAAGGGATCACTAAAAAGATGAAACTAAAATCTGTGTAATCAGCCACAGGGATTGCACATGAAGGAATGGGAAGATGCCCTTTCTGGACTCTGCTCAAGTGCCACCACCCCCAAAACCCTTTCCTTCTTCCTCCTGTTTCTGCTGTGCCCCCAGAGGGACGACCCTTCTTTCACTCTCATTTGAGTCCTGACAATTGATCACACTGAGTTCTTTAACCCTCTGTTGAATTCCTCTTGCTCCCACAGCATCTGACCTGGCATTGAGGGGCACCCCATATGTTTGGGTGAATTGATGAATGAACCAAAAATAACAGAACCCCCAATGGCATAGCAGTGCTAACATCCCCTCACTCACACACACACAAGTACCAGCTGTACGTCTGCACCGGCTCCCTGCTGACCCTATGCCAGGTCTGGGTGGAGAGAGAAGACATGGATGAATCCAGAATCCCACATATATCCTCTGACCCAGAAAGAGAGATGCAGCTCAGTAAGTCCACAATAAACTTGAAGGTACCCTCTGCACCCCCAAAAGATGAGTTAAATCTCTAGAAAAGCATTCCAGTAAGCCAAGCTGCTTCCTTCCAGGATGGACTCTCACACACCAGAATTCCCAGACGCAAGACCCGGAATCCAACCTCACAAGGCTGAACTGTGATGGCCACTTTTCACAAAGGCCCCATGGCCCCTACAGTAAAGCTCCACTGAGTTATGGAGACACAACCCTCACAATAGTCAGAAACACACCTGCTGAGTCCAGCACTCACCTGTCGAAAAGCTTCTGCAAGGAAGAGTGGAAGGAAAGGCCTCTTCAGGGGGACAGCTGACATGCCTCCACAAACAGCCTAAGGCTCCCCTCTTTAAGCAGAGGTTTTCTTTTTGAATCTGCATTTAGTTTTATGTAAGAGTGTTTTACACTAATTCAAAGAGATATCTGTTTTCTCTTGGTGTTCACTCCACTATTCAAAACAGTCAATAGTTGGAAACAACCTAAGTGCCCAACAACAGATGAGTGGATCAAGGCATGGCCTATATACACATTGGAATATTACTCAGCTGTTAAGAAGATGGAATTCTCCAGTATGACAATATGGATGGACCTAGAAGGTATCGTGTTAAGTGAAATAATTCAGAAAGAGAAAGTATGATTTCACTTATATGTGGAAGATAAAACAATGCAAAAAAAAAAAAGAGCAAAAACAGAAACAAATTCTTAGACCACTTAGACCACAAGAACAAAATACTGGCTACCAGGAAGAGGGGGAAGAGGAGAGTACAGGAAGGGGGGGGTGGATAAATCAAGTTAGAAGGGGTCAATTGTATGCTGAAAGGATGGAGACAAGACCTTAGTGGTAACCATAATGTAGTCTATACAGATGTTGGCTTATAATACCATGTACCCGAAATCCACACACTGTTGTATACCAATATTACTTCAACGGAATTAATTTAAAAAGTAAGAGCAGTTTAAAGTACTTAGCATTTTCATACCCTCCTTCCCTCTTTAAGCCATCCTGTAAGTATAAGAGATGCTCCGAAAGATGCAGGCGCCAATTCCCCATGGACACTGCTTCTGGCATACAGCCTCAGCCTCTCCCCAGAGCAGGGAGACCTGAGCGAAAGAAATCCAGACCAGTAACTTTCCCTGAAAAGTTCTGGCATCCGCAAGAATGAGAGGAGAGCATCAGTGAGGGG
This sequence comes from Condylura cristata, assembly GCF_000260355.1. Taxonomy (NCBI): domain Eukaryota; kingdom Metazoa; phylum Chordata; class Mammalia; order Eulipotyphla; family Talpidae; genus Condylura; species Condylura cristata. The sequence continues at coordinate 37,964,090 of NW_004567112.1, forward strand.
GCGGGACTTTGGACACTGCCACCTGCACACAGGCCCACGGGAACGGTACCTTCCCGTCAGCGCTACTGCGAGACCAGTTTGTTCAAATGAACTATTTCCTGATAACCATTTGGGCCCTTAGAACTGACCTCGGGACACGGGGCCATGTGGGCAGACCTCAGGCAGCAGGTGCAGGAGCCAGGCCCCCAGGAGAAGGCTCGTGAGCACCAACCTGCACCATAAAGTAAGAAGCTGGCAGGCGAGGTGTGGGGCCCAGGATAGTCATAATCACCCCTTACACAGGTAACTTTTCCCCTAATATCCCAAATAGGTATACTCAGGATTGAAAATACAGTCATCCAAAAATATAAACGGCTGCAAAACAAACTGTGACAGTTTCCATCTTCAGATTTTCCCCAGGAAGAAGAACAAGGCATTTTGTAGGCTAACAACTAGTGCAGAAGTGAAAGTTAAACAACTTGGTCTCCGTGAGATGCTCTTTAACATTTAGAGCCCCCCTGTGTTGGGACAGGCCACCCCAGGAGGAGCTAAGCACCCCTTTCCTAGAGGCAATCAAGCAGAGGCCTGGCGAACACCAACACCATGGAAGAGGCCCCAGTAATGAAAGGGAGGTGGTCTCAGTCCCTAAGACCGCTTTCACCCCGTGCCACCCAGCACACCCGCTGTCTCTCGTGCCAACTCACCCACGGGCGTGTCCTCGCTGATCAGCAGGTACGTGTCAAAGAAGTGATTGGTGAAGAAGGGCAGTCGGTTCACCTGGCCTGAAAGGCAGAGGACAAGCGAATCAGGTAAGTGCCCTCAGGCCAAGTACTCTGCAGGGGGGTGGGGCACAGAGGCGTGGAACCTGTGTCCAGTCCCACAGCCACCTTCCCTGGGGACCCTGCAAGCTCACTTCATGCCTTGAGAGAAATGGGAAATGACATGGCACATAGGAGACCCTCAGCTCCGTGGTCAGTGAAGCCACCAGGGCCGTGTCCACATTGAGACATGAGGGATTTCAAAGGCTTTGTAAGAAAACTGAGCAAAAACTATCTCATTAATTATATTGATTACATGTTGAAATGATAATGCTGTGGCTACCTTAGGCTAGTTTAAATATATTACGAAGTGAAGTTCACTTGTTTATTTTCCAATGACACACCTAGAAAAGTTAAACTTACATGTGTGGCTGGCTCTGTATTTCAGTTGGGTTCCCTGGCTCTAGGCATCTGCTGTGGGAAGGAATGGGGAGCTGATCCCATGCAATAAACAGCTGTTGCTGTGGGACCTTCTCTGTGGTGGCCACTTCTCCCATCTCCATCAACCCTCCCGTATGGCAGATGCCATCACACTCCCTGTTACTGTTGAGGGGAGGGGAGCTTGTGTTGTCCAGAGGCACACAGTAAGTGGGAGCCCAGGCCCCCCTCTACCCATAGTGCAAGCCATGGGGTGGAATACCCGAAGGGGTCAGAGTGATACCCAGATAGGCTGAGGAATTCTGCACATACAAAGAGCCCCTCATCTTCCAAGTCCTGCCACACTGCATCCCTCTTGATGGCCTTCCAGAAAGGCACATAGTAAGAGATATTTTTGGTCTTTGAACCTATTCCTGGCACAGAGATCTTAAAACTCTTAAAAGTAAAAAGGCATAAAATGATGTAAAAATAAACTATTATATTATTTAAAAAATAATAAGATCAAAAAAGAAAAAAAGAATGACAGTTAACCTGAAGGCAGGCATTGCATCATCAACAGGAAAGTCCAAAGAAATCGTTTTTCAAAGTATTTAGTGAAAATAAATTTCACCATAGAATTGTACATTATATATTGACCCCATCTTCTGAGGTAACTTAGATGGGAGCCTCTAGGTGGCCTCAAGATGGGGCTGGTCACCAGAAAGGCAGGTGCACCCACCCACGTGCTCGGTGGGTGGCACAGCCAAGAGAGAGCGAGGAAGCCCACACTCCTCGCCCAACCCCTTGCCCAATGCATCTCTGCCATCCGGCTGTGTGTGGACTGTATTCTCTGTATTAAGCCAGTAAAAATTAGGCAAAGAATTTCCCTGAGTTCTGTAAGTCCTTTTAGTAATTGATCCTGAGGAAGGAGGCCGCAGGAACTCCCAGTTGCCTGGTCGGATGTCCGGGTGGCCTGGAACTTGGGACTGGTGTCCGAAGTGGAATCTGATGTGACCCACCCTTAGTATCAGGATGGAACTGAATTTCTGGACATAGTTGAGGTCCACTGGTAACTAGCATGGGAAAGGCCCCAGAAGCAGGCAGCTGGGGGCACATCCCCCTGGGGTCCACCAGCCAGGGCCGTGGCTGGTCCATCCTGCCTGGAGCCGACATTACGCAGCATTTGCCAGGAGCTGCTCCTGCTAGGCCCAGAGATCCTGGATGTTCTTCCCTCATCTTGCTGACCTGGGGCTTGCTGAGACCTGCCAGACCCAAGAACACAGAGTTGAGCCACCAGAGGGGAAGGCGGCTGGAGTCAAGGCCCCCACTTCCCTTCGCTTGAGAGGCCCCTTAGTGGGGACTGAGAACTACTTCCGCCCCCGTACCCACCTCCTCTCCAACAGCCAGACTAATGTCTCTTCCTCAAACTTTCTAACCTCTCCATTCCTGGCCCTTCCACCTATACTTACCAACTTCCTTTTTAGTTTGGTCTTAGATGGCCCTTCTTCCAGGAAGCTCTCCCTGACCACCAGACTACACATAGGCACCCATACACACACAGACTCTCAGCCCCTCGAATCAGGAGCCCACGGCCCCTCGTATACACAGCAGCCTCCGGAACAGGCTGTGGTCGAGGTCCTATCGCTTCTTTGGAGCCTCTGTCTAGCCACGTGACCTTCCCAGCCTCGGAGTCCATACCTCAGTTTACTCATGTGTAAAATAGTGGCAATAATGGGACTGACTTCGTGGCCATCCTGAGGATGAACTGAAATTACATACATAAAGCGCTTAGCGCTGAGCTCCGCACACAGGAAGTGCAAGATGAATGGTAACCATTATTGATAGCTATTGTTAATATTAATATTGATATTAAGAACCGTGTGCTGCTCCGCCAGAGGAGAATGCTTCTGATCCCTGCTGGGGGCCTCCAGCATGGGAGGCAGCCGAGCCAAGCTGAGCGCTCAGGGGTGGGTGTGGGCTGGTGGTGGAGGAAGATCAGCAAGGAGAAAGTCTCCTACACCAGCACTGCTCATGTTTAAATTTTTTTTACAGGACCTGCCAATCATCAGCCTCCAGAGCTGTGCGTGGGCTGCTGGGTGGTCTCCAGACATGCATCCCCCGCCATTCATACCAAGTGTTCTCAGGCAGGCCCAGCACTCTGCGGGCCTGTGGCCTTGGGCTGCCAGAGCAGCACTTGGAGACTGCGGGGAGGTGGCAGGGGGGAGCTGAGGGACCAGGCGGGCAAAAGGGGATCACGGACAGGTTACTTGTTCCCTTAAAATTATTTTTAAGGCACAAAGGTCACATCTTCCTGTGGGCAAAACCACGGCCTCTGGAGCTTTGAGGTCTCCGGCCAGCGTAGCAGGGGATGGCAGGTGACTCCATGGGGAGCCTCAGTCTCCTGTGCCCACGTGGCCAGGACACATGCTGTCCCTGCCCCACAGGGGCCCTCTCTCTGTGAATCTGCACCAGCTGTCCGCCCTGCCCTGCGTGCCTTCTCCCTGCCCACTGACCCCCGTCCCCATGAGAGCAGATGTCCCGTGAATGGCGTCACTTAAGGTGGCTGCAGGGTGGTTCATGGAGCTCCAGCTGCAGACGTCCAGCATGCTGACATCACATGGGGACCCCAGCACCTGGGGGCCCTCACACCCAACACCTCGGCACCACCTGCGGGGCTCAGGTGGGTGCATGGCTCAGCAAGATGCTTACTCACCCAGCCAGACTAGGACTGGGCAGGAGCTAGACCTTCACCTCTGGCGTCACAATAATCTAACCGAAGAAGGTTGAGAAAGGACAGAGAGCACTGGAGAGGGGCGGGGGGAGTGTCAGCAACTCCAGCAGAGAGAAGACAGGTTGATGGGGGGCCTGACCTCTCTGGGGGTTGGTTTCTGAGTCTGACCAGTCTCTGGCTGGAGGGGAGGAGCAGCAGAGGTGTGGCGTCAACTGGGACCTGGCACAGCCTCAGACCCCCGAGGGCAGGAAGGGGCCTCAGACCCTCTCTGCAGTCCTGCCCATCTTAAGGAGCAGAGCTGAAGCCTGGAGAAGCAGCGAGCCCAGGGCGGAATACAGCAGGGTCTGGCTGCGGAGGGTCAACGTGGCCTGGTCAGGGGGGGACAAAGGAATAGAGGGACGAAGGGCAGGGTGGGAACGTGGCACTCTTTAGTCACTAAGGTCAGCCAGCGTGCCAGAGGAACAACACTGACCACCTCAGACAGGAACCAGGAGGAGGGACTGTGCCCAGTCATGGGAGCAAGAGAGGGACCGTCACGTACACACAATCGGCCAGCACACGGGCAGACTGGTTTTCCACAGAATTGCTGGGTGGTCTCAGGCAACTTGCTGGACTTCTCTGTTTTCTGTGCCCCGTTTTGCTCTCCCTAGAGAAATCCACTACTGATAATGAAGAGCCAACAGATATTCTGTACGAAGTGTGTTCCAAGGCCTGTACGCACTATTCCAAGGCCTGATATACACACAAACTCATCTGATTCTTTTGCCATCCCAGGGAGGAAAGTCCTCAAGCGCAGAGAGGTCAGGAAACGTGCCCACGGGAACCACTGGAGAAGTGGGCCGGGAGCCGGGCATCCTGGCTCCATGCTGCTCTCCCATGCCTGCTTTGGCCGCGTGAGTCTTTCATCTGGAGAGCTCAGGAGCCTGCACCTCTCAGTGCAGAAGGGAGCTGAGGGGAGGGTCCATTTCCACTGTCCAGCAAACCCAGAGGTCCAAGCTCGCCTCAGGCGACCCCCCTGAAGCACCCCTCAAGTGAAGTGAGGGGGGCAACTGTGGGCTGTATCCTGACAAAAATCCCCATGAAGGATCAGAGACCCCGATATGGCCCAGCCTGATCCTGGTTATTCCCCTGGGCTCGCTGCTTCTCCAGACCTCACCTTCTGCTCCTTAAGCTGGCCAGGACGTGAGAGAGGGCCTGAGACCCCACGGCTCTGAGGCAGTACTTCACCTTGGGCTGCCTGGGTGGGCGTGTCCCCATCACAGGGGCATTCCAGCAGAGACCCGCCAGGCCCGGAGGCCCGGAGGGGCTACCTCCTAGGCACGCTCGGGTATCAGAATGCCAGCGACACTCCAGCAGGCACGAGGCTGTGGCTTCCTCCAGGGGCACCCCAGCTCCCTGAAGGCGGGAAGGAGCTGCCCCCCAAGACCGTGTTTGCCGTGTGTCGCCTGGCACACCGTGCCCACGGCTCTCCCCAGGGACACCCTGGCCTCAGAGGACACTGTGCCAAGAGTGCCTGCTCCTTGGCCTTGCTTGAGCACCGCCGGGGCTGCTTCACTCCTCTCCACCTGCTGTCCGGGGCCAAGGGAGAGGCAAGGCCCGGCATCTCCCTGCCTCCTCCAGCTGGCACTGGCGTGGCTGCAGAGACCAGGAACAGGGCTGGTCCTCCTTGCATCGAACAACAGCTCCTGCCCCCACAGTTCTGCTCAGACTGTGCCTTCCTTCAGGAGCCCCATCTTCTTGCCCACCCCTGCTCTGAAACTACCTCTCAGTCTACAAAACCCAGATGAAGCATCTCCCTTCTGGCGGAGTCTCTCCAGTCCCTGCAGGTCCAATTAATCTTTTCTTCCGATGGGCCTCCTGGAGCTGTGCAGCTCCTTTATCACCACTCTGTTCATCCTGTCTGTCTCCCCCATGGCACGCCGACCTCCTGGAGAATGAATGAGTTGTTCCTCCTGGGGCTGGGCACAGTAGGCACACACAGCCTCACACAGTAGGTGCTCAAAGACAGCTGGCATTGGAGTAGAAGTGCTGCCATTCCCATGTCCCAGAAGGACAGTTCACGGTCACAGATGCCTTCTTCCTTAGAGCTCAAGTATTTCTCAAGGCTCCTCCCACCTGCTCGCGAGTCCCGTGCCCTGGGGATGGCTGGTATTTTCAGCCCTTGAGTGTGCCAGAGGCTCTGAGGCCCAGGGAGGGAAGCATGTGCCGGTCACGCAGCAAAGTAGCAGCTCCAGCAACCCCAAGCAGTCCCCTCCAAGCCACACCCCCACCCCAGAGCACACCCCAACTGGTAGCTGTGGGGAACGAGGGTGGATTGTTGGACTCACCCCAGCATCCAGAGATCAGCATAAAAAGCCAGAACACGAGGCAAAGGGTAGCAGCGTGGCACCTCATGGCTCCTGGGGACACAAAGGAGAGGGTGAGAGCTTCCAGTTGGCAGGGTCCTGCCCTTCAAGCCCCCCCCCCACCCCACTCCCAGCTCCAGGGTTAACCAGACTGAGACGGGAGGAGAGGAGTCAACTTAAATCGGGGCAGGAAGGGAGGGGACATGGGAAAGAGAAGGTGGGTAGCATTTGGTTTTATCATCATCCAGTCCTGGGCTGAGTGGCTGGGCTGGGGGTGGGGACAGCGTGAGCCGAGTGCCCGAGGTTGGTGGGCAGGGGAGGGGAGCAGCCTCCATCCTCCAGGACCGGATCTCCCAGGAGTGATGAGGTCTCATCACTGCTTGGTCTGGGGAAGGGAGCTGAATGGGAAGACAGGGGGCTTGGCAGGCCCGATACCCCACGCCCAGACTAATCCTTCCCTGCACTTTATAGCCACCAACACCGTCTCATAACCTTGGAGATGAAAGGAGGCAGCAGATCGACGTGGCCAAAGAGAGATGGGGGGAAGGGAGGCGACATGGCCCGGGTACCACACCGAGTCTGCACTAAGCTGGGCTGAATTGATGGGGGCACTGAGTTAAAGGCTAGAGAAATCTGGGGCCTGAGTGCCAGAAGCCCAACAAGCAAGATCCCATCTCTAAGGATGGCAGGGCGGGCGGGCGGGCGGCTCTTGCCATCACACAGTGGCCTGTCCAGCCTGTTGAAGCAGGGCCAGGGTCCTCTGGCTCCTTCTTCCCCGGCAGCAGCTCGGCAGGGGGCCTCCTGGAGGCAGCAGTGATACCAGGAGGAGACCACATTCTTGGCCCACGGAAGCATCAGCCCTGTGCATGCAGGGCTGTACCAAGGTGCCCTTGGGGATCCAGGGTCCACACATCACCCCACGGTGAGCACCCACTATGCGCCTCCCTGCTGCACAAGGCAAGGTCTGGAGGCTGAGGACCACGAAACCATCTGTCCAGAGACCCCCAACTAGTGACCTGTGGGGTCAGCATCTAGACCCTCTAGACCCTCTATGTGTTTGGAAAGACTCGGGGGAAGGGAATGGAAGGAAAGAGTTTTTTTGTTTTTTGTTTGTTTGTTTGTTTTTTGTAAATTCCATATCTCTGCAAGATCTAGCAGTGAGATTTGGAAAGGCCCAGAACTCAGTGCCCTAATTCTAGACCTGAAGTGCTCTCTTGACCTCCGTGCCCAACACAACATGCAATGGCCACAAGATCTTTAAAAAAAATATATGCATACAAGAATTAGGGTACAGACCAGAGGTATGGGGGCGGGAGAGAGTATTCACTAGAGACAGCATAGGAAGAAGAACAGGCAGATCTACTGAAATACACTGCTGAGGGGAGCAGCAGGCAAAACAGGAGAGGTCTGCTGCGCCAAGTGGGTCAGCTCCCTGGCGGGGATCCTGTGCTGCAGTGGCTGGCGATAGTTTGGTAGTGCTGAGACTTTACCCCTGAGCCACCAGGAAGGCCCCATGATGTCTCTGGGTCGCCCTTCTAATGTTGAACACAAAACATCCTAATTACTAGGTATGAAGAACGCAAGATTCTAGGACACATGTAAATACTAAAAGATGTACCCCACTTCCTCCCTGCCCTTCCACCTCTCAAGTTTCCAGTGTGAGCAGAAAATGCCTTCAGGGGCCACTGGGGAATCAAGTGAGGGAGATACGGGGGGATGGGGACCACGGCTGTTCAGAGGCCACATGTTGTGTCCAAAACTGGCTGCTGGTGTGTTTCAGTCAAGAGGGAATGTGGGCCCGGTGTGGTCAGACCTGATTTTTCTCAATGAAAAGCTGGAGATGTGCTTTTAAAAACAAATGCAATTTTTAAAGGCTGGCAATTAATTCAGTTTTTGTGAGCCAAACATGACCCTTCCAGTGGCCAGAGCTGGCAGCTGGGTGCACCGGCAGGAATCCTGCCAAGCCTTTCTCTGCACCCAAGCAAACACGCTGACATGACACCCGCATCTGGAGCAGTGTGGCTGCTGTTTATCTTTAAAATAATGGAGTCACTGTGCACACAAATGCAACCTGCTTTTCTCGCCCTATGATATTTCACAGATGACCCTCCGGGTCTACATTGCTCTAACTACTTCCTTCTTTCTAAAAGCTAAATAATAGCTCCTGGTGTGCCTGTTCACATGGGTGACAAACATCTACTGTTGGGCATTTGGGTGTCTGCAGGCTCCCGGCCACACCACGGAGGGCATCTCTCGGCATAGAACTGCACTGGAACTCTTGTTTGCTCCTCAACTTGGTTCTCCAACAGAGGAATTACTGGGTTAATTAACTACAACACACAGCATATATGTAAACTTTTATTAGACATTGCCATAGTACCTTCTGGAAAAGCTGTGCCAATTCCCACTCCCTCCAGCAGTGTAGGCGAGGGCCTGCGTGCCCACCTGGAAGTGATCCCTCTTTCAAATGGCTGCCAATCGGCTGCGTGAAAAATGGTATGGCGTTGTCGTTTTCATTTGCATTTCCCTAACTGCTACTGAGGTTGAGCAAGATGCCTTTTCTAAACGCCCAAGCCCCTTTCCATCTGTTATCCTGTGCTAGCCTACTATCTCCTGCGAAGGAGCCAGGCAGCATTGCCAGCGTCATCACTGATTTACAAGTGGAGAAATCAAGGCACCGAGCAATTAAGCGACAATCTGACATCTCCTGGTGAGTGAGTATCTTTTAGAAAAAATTTCCAGCCCTCTGCCATTCCAAGCCAGATGTGATGAGAATTAAATAACATCTGCTGAGGACATTATCCACAAATAGCTGGGGAATGCACACATTCTGTTGGGTGTTGCAGGAAGTTTGCATTGGAGGGAAAGAAGGAAGAAAAGGAACACTTAACAGTGATTTCCACTGGCCGGGGATTTTCACGGGTGTTATTTTTAATTCTCAACATGTTGATGTTGATTACTGTCCCCATTGTACAGATGAGGAACTTACAGTTCAGAGGGTCACCCTAGGATTGGAAGAGCAGCCCAAGCTAATTCCATCACACCAGGCTGCATCTCCTCATCTTGGAAATTTGAAGCATGTCTCCCAAGGAGCACAAAGGACAGGATGCGTGTCTGGAAAGAAGTGAGTACAAACACATGCATCACACCCACGCCCACGTATGTGATGCATCTCACTTTTCACGGTGCTGGCTCAGGCTCACACATTGCCAGGCACATCGGGCCCCCAAATACTCTCTTTAAATGCCTGCTCATCTACTTTCCCCACGGAGCAATCACACTGCCTCAGTGTTCCCCATCTGTCTGTCAAGGGCAAACAGCCCTCACTTTCCAAGATTGGCAGGGGCCATAGTGGAGCGTTCGGGAGCAGGGACAATCAGCTCCATCCTGGTTCTTTGTCTTTGTCATGACACCAGGCTGGACCTTGACTTAGAGTGAGGTGGCATACACTAGAATGGGGAAGGGGGTACCGATTTCAAGGATGAGTCATGACAGTCCAGCTCGCGTGGGTCCCTCCTGCTTTGGGGCTTTTCCTGATACAGCAGATCTTGTTCTTCCTCTGGCCCTGTGGCTATGGGGCAGGGCAGGGAAGCAAGGCCCCCGTAGATCCCCACGCCGTGAGAAGAGGCTCCTGGGCCTCGGCCTCCAGCCTGGTGTCATGATGGATGCTGCCCTCGCCTGCTGGCACTCCCTTGGCACGAGTCCTGGGGCAGGTGGCACGGGCTCCCCGGGAGATCCTGACCTCCCTGCCCTGCACAACGGCTGTTCGCCCAGATCCATGACCCTCCCGCCTCCTGCCCAACAGAGCTGTGGCCTTCTCAACTGGGTGAGGCTGTGCCACCCACTGCATGGGGGTGGAACTCAGGCCCCCACTAACCCTCGTGAAACACCCTTTGGTGAGGGCTTCCTGCGGAAGCCTGGGGTATGCCAGGGACCTGCCCCGAGGTCCTGGCAGGGTCACAGCCCTCTGCCCAAACCTTTTAGGTACCAAACTTAGAGCCCATTGTAGAAAGCCTTCTGGAAATCTCTTACACACACACTTCCAAGAAGACCTGCAACCAGCTCTCAAGTTGCAATTCCGCTGGTCCTTCATGCCCGGCCCTGTGTTCGGCTCTGTGGGGAGAAACAGGGCTGGGATAATGATTGGAACGTGTGCTAGGTGTCAGACGCGTGAGGGAGACCATCACTCCCCAGGCTACCAGAAGAGAAAATCCCTGACCCGTGGGTGGGAGCTGCTGATTTTAAGTCTTCGTAATGCTAACATTTGCTAAGCATGTGTTACAGGCCAGACACTGGGACTAAGCGTGCTCCACATGCTGGTGCTCAGAGAGGTTAAGTAACTTGCCCAAGGTCACATGGCTAACAGGGTCTTGAACCCCATCTGGATGGTCAGCAAAGGTCAGTCCCCCAGCGTTAGCCCCCAACCTTGCTGAGCTCAGACATGTGCCCCAGGGCAGGGTGCAGGCTGAGGGCCTGGTGGGGAAGCCCTTGGCCACAGGCCGGTAAGACTGAAGTGAGGGTTCCAGCATGCCTCATAGCAGCATATGTAGTGGCCAGCAGGGAGGCGAGGTGCATGTGCCAGACAGGAGGCATGAGGCTGGGCATGGCAGGTGGGTTCCTGCTCAGCCTACCCGGTGGGCTGTCGCATTTCACAGGTATTGCCCGGGACCAGTGCCAAAAGACAGGGCACACGCCTGACCCACACATCTCCCACCAGCGCCATCCCCAGCAGGCTAATGCCGTCAGCCCCACTGATGTAGAGATAAAGCTTCTCAAATTCAGGGCAGCAGCCCTGTCCACCCTGTCCTCCACCTCCTCCTGTCATCCTTCTAGACCTGCTCAGGCAGCTCTGGGTGGAGGCCCAGCGGACAGTCTTCGGCAGGTGGCAGTTACAGCATCCAGGGAGTCGTGCCCAAGAGCTAGTGAGAGGGTGAGCTAGTAAGCTAGGGAGAGAGTTCCAGCAATGGGGGGTACAAGCCAGGCTGGTCACACGGCACATGTTTGCCCTGGCATCGCCTGCCTTGCGCCAGGGACTGTGCTGGGCACTGAGATACAGAAGAGAACAAGCTTAGGACCTCGCCTAGGGGAGGTAACGGTCCTGGGTGAGGCCCACACAGACAATATAGTGAGCAAGGACTACAAGGTTACGAGTGATACGTACCAAGGGAAGTGGAAAGAATGGGGGTAAGAGTGGCCTGAGTGTCACTGAGCAGTAGCACGTGAACAAACACTTGAAGAAGCCAGAGAAGGAGCCATGTAGGTATCTGGGAGAAGGGAAACAGCCTATGCAAAGGCCCTGGGGCCAGAGTGTACAGAGTATCTGAGGAACAGCAAGCAAGCCAGAGGGACTGGGGTACGCAGGGGAAGGGACACAGGCTATAAAGGCAGAGAGATAATTGGGCCCATCATGGGGACCTTATAAAACACTAATGAGGGTAAAGCAGGTGCTCTTCAAGGCGGGACAGCAATGACTCAAGGTTTAGAGGGTACCCCAGCTGCTGTGTGGAGGACTCACTCACCAGAGGGGCCGGGCGGAAGCAGGCGGACAGGTGGTGGCTCTGTGATGGAAGCCACAGATAACTGGGCGCTCCAGTCAAGGACACAGCGGGGCAGGGCCTAAGATCTGACAGATTCTGGGCACACTTCAAGGGAGAGCTTAGAGGGTGTCCTTTTGGAAAGAATACAGCTGTGCTAGCAAGAACTGAGCCCGAGGGTGTTGGCCCAAGTACCTGGAAGGATGGAGCTGCCGTTTACCAGGCTGAGAGAAGGCTGCAGACGGAACCGGATGAAGGCAAGAGCGGGTTCAGTTTGGGAGGGACGTGGTGAGTGGGGAATGGCTGGTGACAGCCAAGCAGCCCTGCCAGCAGGGAGAGGGAAGCACCCCAGAGGGGTCAGGTCTGAGGTGGCAATGGAGCTATAAACGTGGGCACCCAGAGGCAACTACGTTCAGCTGCCACCAATATTTGAAAACTGTATAAAGAGCCTGAAGTGTATTTACCCAGCAATGTCACTTCCAGAACTTCAGCTGCGGAAATCAAGGTGGTCGTGCAGGTTGAAGCTGCAGGTTGTCCATCATGGTGCTAGTTATGAGAGTGGAACAGCCAGACTCCAGATGGGACCGGTCGGTTGTAGGGCGGTGCCCACAGTCCCAGAGGACAATGTAGGGATATGCGTGTGCGTGTGTGTGTGTGCGTGTGCACGCGTGTGTGAATAGGGAAGGGGGGGTCCTTACACGACTGTCTGTGTGCAACAGTGATTTTTTATCTAATGGTGACGGCACATTCTTGCACTGATTTTCTGCATTTTCTAAAATTTCTAAAATAAACACCCAGTGCCCTACAAGCAAGGCCTAGCTTATGTCCACCCTACCAAATCGTTGTCAGCAGCCTGTAAACAGACAATGCTGATTGGAAAGTTCTTTCTTATGCTCTTTTGAGTGTTCCAGACCCACAGGGAGGTAGCCCACATGGCACAGCAGACCTCTCCTGTTTTGCCCGCTGCTCCCCTCAGCAGTGTGTTTCAGTCAATCTGCCTGTTCTGCTCCCCACTCTGTGTCTGGTGAATCCTCTCACCGCCCCTGCACCTCTGGCCGTACCCCAGTCCTTGAATGCATAAATAAATAAATCTTAAAAAAGGTGGGGGTGCTCTGGGAACCCTACAGCAGATGCGTGCACAAGATGCCCTGGGCTGGCCCGGGAGGGCCCCCTTCCTAATCTTGAGCTTTTCCAGGGCTGGATGAACACAGATTCCTTGCTAAGTGCCTCCCAATCTATAGTGGTTTCACCCAGCACCTCTAGGCCAGACCTAAAGTGAAGCCCGAGGCAGTTTGCTCTCCTGGCCTTAGAAAGAGGCTCCTTGTTGATGCCCAAGCAAAGCCCGCTCCTCTTTTCTGGGAAACCAGTCACCAGTCACCGGGGCTCAACTCAGAGGCAGCGTCCTTGGGATCACTTCTCTCACCTCCCCCAGCTGCCCAGTCAGGAGCTGGGGACAGAGGGTCGTCTGTGTGGCTAGAGGCAGTGCCTGCAGTCCGCAGGCAAGAGGACAGACAAGAACAGAGTGGGGTGGGGGAGGGGAGGGCCACAAAGGGCAGGAGGGGCTATGGGCACAGCGGTTCAGTTTCTCAGGAGGGAGAGATTTTCACAGCGGGGCGCCTCGATTTAGTTTGAACTGTTATGAATTCCCATAAAATCAGATGCACTCAACTTTGAATAGAAATACAGAAATACACTGCAGAAATCAAATACAATTTGGGGATTATTCACCACCACTACACACAGAGCGCTTGGTGTGTGCGAGGAGGCACCTGCAGAGGACAGCATCAGGGCGACTGGTGCCCGCACTGGGCAGGCTGCTGGCTGGGGAGCTGCTGTGACAGACGGTCACTAAGAGGGTCCCCACCTGGGAGGAAGAAAAAACATCTGACCATTCTCCTGCCACCCCCACTCCTGGGGGTGTAGTTCCTGAGTGAGGCCCTGGGGCAGACCGATGAGCCAGGCAGGCTGGGGGAGCACAACCTTTGACCCCCAGGGTAGAGCGCCACAGTGGTCCAGCATCCTGTGTGGGGCCTGGTGCCTGGGTCTCTTCAACCTATACTTTTTTTTAATCATTCAGCAAGAGCTATAGTTTATTTGACTCTATTCTTTCTGGCACTAGTAACACGGGCATAGCAAATAACCATGAAACGATGTACAGCAGGAAGTGGTCTCCCTCCTTCTACCAAAGACCCACATCTGCTTTCAGAAGTGATCCTTGGAATCTCATCCTGAAGGACTGCACGTACACCTAAGGATACAGCACACAGATCACTTCCTCTCTTAAAAAAACCCAAATGGTATTTCTGCTACCCCACTCCTTGGCTGTCACATGACAATATATAGTGAAGATTGTTCCATTTCGGTCCCTACAGGCTGTGTCTCTCTCACTTTTAGCAGCTGCAGAGAGAGTGTTTTAGTATATGGGGACAAAATTTAACCAGCCCTCTGCTGAGGGACCTTTAGGTAGGTTTTAACTTTTTGCTTGGACAAATGAAGCTGCAAACAAATATGCTTATTCCTGTGTCTACAAAGAATACAACAGAGACACCTCTAAAGCAGGGACTTTTCATACAAACTGCTCTCCTAAGAGGGGCACCAAGTTGCATCCCACCCACCCCCGCATTACGAAAGGGTTTCCCCACACCACTGCCAGCACTGGAAACTCACTATTTTTTTTTTTTCGAGTTTCAGAAAAAGCAGCTGAGACTGCTTTCTTTTCTTTCCCTCCATGAAGACACGGAGGAAAAAAGGAGTTGATCAGGCTAGGCTTCCTCCTGTCTCTGTAATCACCAGCAAGGTAACAGCCAACAGACCTTGCCAGCTTTGACATCTTGCTGAGAGCTGGGCTGCCCTCCCCCAGTCTCAGCGCCCAACAATCATCACACCCTGAGTTCTCTCTCCGTGTTCAGCCCAGCAGTCAGGCCGACGCAGGAACTCCACTTCTGGGTACGTATTCAAAAGAATGAAAAGCAGTACTTTAAATAGGAATCTGTGCACTCATGTTCG
>NW_004567112.1:37980459-37987991 GCF_000260355.1 Condylura cristata
TAGCCAGGCACACAAGGACAAATACCGTGTGATCCCATGTGCAGGAGAGAGCTAGAACAGCCTAAGTCATAGAGACAAAAAGTAAAATAGAGGTTATGGGGGTGCGGAGATGGCTTATTATTTCATGAACACAGCGGTCACCAGAGGTCAAGGAGCTGAAGATGAAGAAGACCTGGGGACAAAAGGGGTGACGGCCACGCTTCAACGTGAATGTTCTGGGTGCTTCTAAGCTGTGCTGGTTAAAATGGTCTTCATTATAATGTTGATGTCACAGCAACAAAAATTGCCAATTACTGGCTCAAACAGTTGATTCTGCTCCATCATTTGGCCACAACAAAGAAATAAAATCTATTCAGAAAACACATACTCATTTCATGTTACCAGCCAAAGAGGGCACCTGGTTCACAGTGGCCAGGGTCGGGGGGGGGGGGCCCAGTCAGAGTAGATGCATGGGGTGCATGCAGGAAGGGAAGGAGCATCCAAACCTTAGGTGCAGCCCCCTCTGCGCCCTCTCCGCCCCCCTCATTGGGAGGGGCCGGCCCTCAACAGCCACTGCAGTGTTAGCACTGTGCCCTGTGCTCGCGTCCACATCTCCCAACACACTTGGTAGGTTCAGAGTAAGCTCTGGTTGGGTGTCTGTTTCCCTGTTCCCCACCTCCTGCCACTCGCTTGTGTTCTAGGAGGTGGGGAGGCCTGGACCTGCTGACCGCAGGAGAGGGCATGGAGGGAGGTACTGAGGGAACCCCTTGAAGGCCCCCCTCAGGCTTCCCCACTGTCTCCTCTTATGTAAGACCCACCATGACAAAAGGGGGCAATCCTGACAGGTGAGTCCATCCTCCTAGCCATTTTTTTTTGTGAAAAGCTCCTCTAGCGTAAATGGTAGAACTCTCTAGAAGCCTTAAAAACAGTCACACCTTCTGACTCAGCACACCCATTGAGAATTTTCTCTAAGGAAGTTATCAGAATTCAGGCAGAGATTTGCTTTGAGGATGTTCACAGCAGCAATTTATACTAGTGAAAATAGTATAACTATAAATAGCAACTTCATAATCAGAGACAGTGAGTTAGAGGTGGTGCATTCTGACAGCAGACCACGAGGGCCACAGATAATCATGCTTTCAGGGAGCATTTTATTCACAAGGAAAATCATTCATGACAAATTGCCAATTAGCAAAAGCAAGCAATGAGACGATGCAGAACATGTTCTCATGTTAAGAAAACACAAATTATATACATATACAGGTATCTGCATAGAAAACATAAAGAAACACATCTGTATCTTTACTACATCTTTGGAGAGTGGGATTACAGGTGATTTTTATCCTTATGTGTGTATGTTCTAAGTTATTTTCATTGGGTTAATAGTAGCATTTAAGTAAAGTAGCAAATATCCCATTTAAAAGCAAACTAGCAATCAAGAACAGCATGGTTCTGGCACACAGCTAGGCATATGGATCAATGGAATATCACTGAGAGTCCAGGAATAAAGCCATGTGTCTGTAATCAACTAACTCTTAACAAGGGTGCCAAGACCATTCGACAGGGGAAAAGCAGCCCTTTCAGCGAGTAGTGCTGAGATGACCGGCCACTATAGGCTTCGCTGGACTTCCTCACATGCTGGACTCCCTCGCTCCATAAACAAAAATTAACTCAAAATAGATCAAAGACACCAGTGCAGAGCCAAAGCTACAAAACTCTTAGAAGAAAGACAGGTATAACTCTTATGATCTGGGATTAGGTCAAAGTTTCTTAGTTATGCCACCAAAACCACGAGCAGCAGAAGAAAAAGTCAATAAAGTGGACTTCAAAAATGAAGCTCTTTCATGCTTCAAAAGACACAATCAAGAACATGAAAAGGCAACCAACCAGAGCAGAGAAAATATTTGCAGGTCATCCATCTGATAAGGGGCTTATACGTAAGATATAGAACAACCTCTTATGACTCAATAGTAAAAAGACAACTCAATTTAAAAATGATTAAAAATGATTAAAGGAGCGGTATGCATTCCTCCAAGGAAGATATACAAATGGCCAATCAGCTCAATGAAAAGATGTCCCACATGATTAGTCACCGGGGAAATGCAAATCAAGCCCAGAATGAGCGAGCCCATCACGCTCGCCAGTATAGCTATAATCAAGAAGACAGATAATAACCACCTCGGAGAGGCTGTGGAGACTCAAACCCTCCCACGTGGCTGATGGGAATGTAAAATGGTGCAGCCACTTTGGAAACCACCTAGCGGACTTCCAAACAGATTCAATGGATTTCCCATCTGCCCGGCCAGCCCACCCTACATGTAGACCTAAGAGAAATGAAAACATGTGTCCACATGGACATTCACGTGTTTGTTCGCAGCAGAAATGTTCACAGCAGCCAAAATGCAGAACTGACTCAAATGACCACCAGTGGATAGGTGTATAAACAAAATACAGTATATGCACAAAATCAGGTATTATTTTGTGAATACTGATACATGATACAATACAGATGAACCTTAAAAACATCACGATCAAGGCCCTCCCTGGTGGCACAGCAGGTTAAAGCACAGCACTAAGAAGCTAAAGCCACTTCAACATGAGTTCGATCCCCGCTCCAGAGGTGACCCCCACATGGCGTGGAAGTCCTCTCCTGACCCACCCGCTGCTCCCCTCAGAAGTGTACTCATCAATCAGCCTGTTCTGCTCCCCACTCTGTCTCTGGTGAACACTCTCACTGCCCCTGCTCCTCTGGCCTATACCCTAGCTCTGTACGCATAAATAAGTAAATCTTTTAAAAAAAAAAAAAAAACATGATAAGTCAAAGAAGCCAATCACTCACTCAAGACCTCTCTATGAAATGCTCAGAACAGGTAAATCTATAGAAAGTAGATTAGTCATTGCCTAGGACTGGGCGTTATTGAAGGATAGAGGAGTGAAAACTAATGGGTTTCCTTCTAGCAGACGAAATATTCTAAAATGGACCGTGGCAATGATAGTACTTTGCAGGGAATGTTCTACACACCATGGGCTAGCAAAAACTGAGTACGTTGCCTCACAAGGGAATTCCATCTCAACAAAGCTGCTCTTGAAAAATAAATTTATAAAGTTGATATAGCGACTGAGGCTTATTAAAATTAGTCTGTTAACCTGCCAAGTTCAAGCACTGTGCAGACCCTTCCTCCTACGGGCCCTGCCTCCCACCCTGCACCAGAGAGGTGAGGAGCACGGCCCGTCTCCCCTAAGCTGAAGTCCAGTGTGGGAGCCATGGAGTGGCCAGGCCAGGCAGCTCATTTCACAGGCAAAGAGAATGAGCACACAGAGGCTGCCTTCTCTGTTGTCAGACTTTCTGCTCAAGAGCTAAGGATGGAAATGGAGACCCAGGTTGTGAGGCTGCCCCCAGTCACTAGCAGAGAGTCCTGTTCACTCCTTGGAAAGCGCCAGGTAGACTTGGCTTCCCTGGCATTCCTGGATCTGCTCTTTTCTACCTCTAGGATGTTGACCACTCCCCACCCCCACCCCCAGAGGTCAAGGTCATGACTTAGGTGTCATGCAGGCAATCAAGGGACATTCCTAGCAGCCATCTACTCTTACCCCTTTATCCCAAAACCTGTCCAAAGGGAGCCCAGCCTGCTGGGCAGGCTTCACTCACAGTCTCCATTCTGTACCCTGTGGAATCACCCCAACTCCAGCAGCTTCCAGGAAACCATCTCTCTACAAAGGCTCACTATAAATGTGACTACAAATTGAGACACGCAGATGTTATGCCCATTATACGGATGAGGAAATTGGGATCAGTTTGATTATAACATCGGGTAGGGGATTAGCAGCTGAGTCCAGGCCCATCATCCAGAGAGCCTCCTCTATAGCACAAGACCCCCTGGGGAGCCATAAGGACAGAAGGCAAAAGACACAGCAACAAAGTACTCTAAGGCCCAGGCCAGGGCAGGCGCCGGACCAGCAGCCTGTCAGGTCAGGGCCAGGCTGGTCACACTCCCAGGCAAAGAAGGTTCCTCATCCTCAGGCCTGGGATGCAGGCTCCATGGGATTTAGCCTACTTCTTCTGTGTCTACCTCTCTCCTACTGAGACTTTAGTCAGACAGGTCCTCTCGCCTCCTACCTCCGTCCCCTCCAAGATGCCTTCTTTGACATTCTCTGGTCTCACAAGCACACACTTCAGAACCCAGCCTCTCCTTCCTCAGGCTCAGATAGGAGCTGCCGGCCACAGCACAGACACGCATCTCTGGTGACCCTGGGCAAGGTGTCAGCTCTCTCCAGGCCTCAGGGTCCTTGTCTGCAAAATGCCACTTAGGATGTGGCAGTTGTGGCCTTTGCTTGGGGGAGACCCTTTGGCCAGAGGTCTTTCCTCTTGCATGGCTATCTGAGGACTCTCCTGTCAGGAAGAGATATCAATGACAACTCCCCACAAAATCTCCCGTGAAGACTCCCACGTTCCCCCTATGCAGAAGCGGTCCCTTCATCCTCATTTTGGAATCCCCAATATGTGACTCAGGCTGCTTTAAAGCACTTGACATGGGAAGTGTGAGCTCCCCTTTACATGCAGACATCACGGGTTGTGCTGAGAGTCCCCCACAATCAGCCTGGAGCCTTGCACACAGGGGTGCACGGTGAGCATCAGGTGAATAAGTGACTGAAGGAACAAACAGATGAGCACCCGTCAAGCTTGCGCAACCTGAGGCTGTGCAGGGGAGGCCCAGCCCTAGCCAGGCTCTTGTCAACAGGGATGCTGTCAGCCAAATAGAGCATGGGGATCTTCATTGGGCAGGAGGCTGTGTCCCCACCCCAGGGAACAGAGGAGGGAGGACAAGGCTCATGTTCTAGCAATAAGCTGGAAGTTTTCTTTGCAAGTTAAGTGAGACATCTTTTCCAGATTGTCTAAGACAGTTGCTTCCTCCTCACATAATTGTGTGAAATGCTATTCAATTGTTTTTATACATATTAATATCATGGCTCCCTAAGGGAGAACAAGAGAAGCAGCAGAGTCTCGGTGGAGAGAAAGACTGGACTAAGAGCTCAGTGAGGAACTTGGACCCCACCCAGCTATCTTTGGGACAGGGGAAGCAGTGTGGGGAAAAAGGGAGAATTCTACTACAAACTATTGCAGGGGAGGCCCTCCTTGGTGCAACAGGTTAAAGCACAGCACTATGAAGCTACTGTAGCCACTGCAGCATGAATTCGATCCCCGCCCACGGGGTGACCCCACATGGCGCGGCAGACCTCCGCTGGCCCGCCCGCTGCTCCCCTCAGCAGTGTACTTCACCAGTCAGCCTGTTCTGCTCCCCACTCTGTCTCTGGTGAATCCTCTCACCGCCCCTGCACCTCTGGCCTGTACCCCAGTTCTGTATGCACAAATAAATAAATCACAAAAAGAAAGTTCTATTTAAAATAAAGAAAGAAAGAAAAGAAACTATTGGGAGGCTAGAAGCTGGGTTCTAATCCCTGGTCAGCCTCAGTTTCCCCTCTATACTGACCGAGACACTCACACCTACTTGGGGGCACTGGAGGGTTAAAGGAGCACCCCAGCACCTACACACGAGCATGCAGAGTTCGAGTGTCCTGCTCACTCTCAGTCCCTCTCTCGGGTCCAATTCATGAAGCACAACAACGGTGTCCACACAGGCATAGGGGTGTCGCTGCTGTCACACTCTTCCCAGCCCCGCCCCCTCCCTATACCTGGACTGCAGGTGCTGAGAGCAGGTGGGGGCCACAGGCAGGGTGGTCTCAGTGCAGAAAGACAGCACCCAGCGCCGCTGTCCTGTCCCCACCAGGCACGGTGCTGCTGAGCTTTTTGGCGAGCTGCTCTCAGTGCCTTGGAAGGGCACTGTCACCCCATTTTCCATCCTCGCAGGAGGATAAGTGGCATGACTCAAAACCTGACATGCGGGGACGCTGATAATCTGTATCTGCGCATTGAGCTGTCATCTCCTGCCACTGTCACCCAACCTCCCCCCGACCCCATGTCCAGCAGACAGACGCCCCCACAGAGGTTAAACCACGTCTGGTCGTCTCCCCCGCCGGCCCATTGCTAAGCCCCACTCACATGTGCTTCTTACCGGGAGCCAGTCAAGGAGCATCTTCCTGCTCCCCTGCTCTCCCTCCTCGGGAGGTGAAGGACTCGCCCCAGCCTGAGCAGGCAGTGGCTTCACACCTGGACCCAGGACAATGTGCACTTGGCCCTGTGGCTGCCCCAGGTCTGCAGGGACACGGAACCCACAGCCCGCAGCCATCACCTCCTCTGGGAAGTCTTCTCTGGTTCCAGGACTTCGGCATGCCTTCCTCCACCACGCGGGGCCTCCGAAAAAGGCACTCACGCTGTGAGTGTGTGCACGTCTGTCTCCTTCCCTGGACTTCCCTAGAATGAAGGCCTTGCCTTATTCACCTTGGGCGCTCACAGCCTAACACTGAGGTTGTCACGTAGAAGGCATTCAGTCGTATTGCGTGTCAAAAACATAAAGAATGAACAGGAGAGAGGGAGGGAGAGAAGGAGAATAGAAAAGCACAAGGCCAGAGCACAAATGTTTCTCCAAGAGAGGGACTACAGTGTGGGGACACCAATGCCAAATGCTCCCAAGAATTCTGAAGGCTTTCCTCTCTGCTCCCCACACCCACCCACAGCTTCCCAGGAAACAGAGTCAAGAGCAGGGACACAGGGCGACGGGGAGGCAGCCCCGCTGCCATTCCCCTCTGTCTGAGACTCCACGCTCCCCTCTGTGAACTGGACTCTGAGGATCTGGTTTCCCAAAGGCAGAAGCAGCACGCTACAGTGAGCGCTTTAGCCAAGAAAACCTGCATCAGTACAGGGGCCAGGAGGGTGCGGTGCCTGGAGCTGCTGGACACCCCAGGGGCCTAACTCCTCACCCCAACCACAATCCTTCCTTACACCTGCACCAAGCAACCAGAACCCGAAGAGACCTGGTGATCCTCAGTAGGTTGCCCATTTTGCAGATGGGGAAACTGAGGCCTGGGGGTGTTGGCAGGACAGTAGGTGTGAGGATGCCGGCCATGTGCTGGACACCCTGTGTGACTTCACTGCCCTTCACTACCACCCTGTTGACCCCTCCTACAGAAGAGGAAGCTGGATGAGGGAGAACCCCAACTTGACCAGGGGTTCACAACAGAAAGTGGCAGCGATAGGATGGTCCAACCCAGAGGCTCTGGCTCCAGGCACGGAGCTCCCGCTGGCACCACACAGCGAGGGCTGCCTGCAGCCACAAGCTCCCCCACAACCCAGCATGACTTCACCACAAGTGTTCTCGCCCTTCCTTCCAGGCAGGGTGTGTGCCAGACTCAGTGAACTCAGCACAGTGCTGCCTCTCACCTTTTCCCTCATACACCTTCCACCTGGGCTTGCATCCTTCCAGGGCCAGAAGGCTCATCACCATACAGGATGGATTCCATCCTTTGGACCGCCTGCTTCGTTAGACTGCCCTTCCTCTTAATGAACCAAAAGCCTCTTTTTTAAGACCAAAGGCTCCACTTGATGTCAGGCTCACCGCACCCACATCTGCTTCCATTCACCCTCTCACAGACCCATT
>NW_004567112.1:37988181-38014718 GCF_000260355.1 Condylura cristata
TGTATGAACAATACACAAATCATCATTCTTAAAAATAACAAATTGCAGGCCACAGTAATCATAAGTAAATTGATATTGATAAATAAGCTTTTCTCCAGAGCAGTAGGTGGTTTATTTTAATCTAATGAGTTTTGTATTTTCCCAGCTTTCAGATTCCATGATGAAGGGCTGTCTGAAACAGAATTACGACGCTCTCCGAAATATTGTAATTTAATGCCTAATTTTGTCAAGACTTTCTTGAAAATGAGATTTGTTCCTAGTGAAGGAATTTGCTCTGCTCTTTCCCCTAGGTCCCCACCCCCACCCTCTCCAGGCACACAGGTTCTCCTCAGGCAGGCCTGGGGTGCAGGTGGGACAGCGGAGAAAGAAATCAGCTTAGTTAGGCACGGGACTGGCAGAGGACCGGGACAACGTGGGGGACGGTCCTGGCAGGTGGTTTTGTCCTGTACTGAGCAGCAACCGCAGCCATTCCATGTTTCGCCTCCCCGGGCTCACCCTTCCTGACAAGACACTGATGGGTTCCTCTTTGGGGGTTCCAAGGATCAGGGTAAGGATTTGAGGCACCTAGGGACAGGAGCGAAGACGACAAGCCCTACAAACAGGGAGCGGCAAACCCAAAGCTAAGGTTGGGGGAGGGGAGGCGAGGTGTAGCAAGGCTGTTTGCTGGAAGAGTCTCTGGGGGCGACTTGGTTGACTTCGAAGCCTCATGGGGCAGGGAGCTCACAGCCACTGCAGTGTACTATTAAGCACACTATGACCAGGACACAGCGGGACCTCTGGATAGAGTCAGTGCTGAGAGATGCTGCAAGGCCAGGCAAGGGGCCAGGGGGCAGCCAGCCGGCTGGTCTCACTCTGCTGTCCACTTAGTGTGTGAGGCTGTGAGCCACCTCCCCTGTGTGGGCCGTCGCTTGCTCATGGCTGAAGCAGAGGTAATGGTAGCACCAATGTCACAGGGCCCTTACTTACAAAGATCACAGAGGTGGCACACGTCAAATACTTGGATGGGAGCTCACGCAGAGTACGCTCTGAGCAAGTGTTGTTAGTAGCAGTGTGGTCATCAGTGTCCATGTGCATAGACTCTCTGAGAGGATACAGAGAAGCCAGAGTGACACCCCTGGGAAACCCAGGTGCTGGGAGCAAGGGACAGAGAAGTTTTATTCATTCCCTTTGGGGGCATTTTTCCATCTGCCATATTACCGTACCCAAAAATAAACTTGAAAACATAAAATAAAAGGTAATTTATATTTCAAAAAGGAAAGACAGATTTCTCTGACTGGACCTCAAGTTGCCTCCCAGTAAGTTTCATTCCTGTTTGGACTTCTGACCTCCAGAATCAGAGTTGACTCCTGCCCTTTGGAGCACAACTTCACTCACACAGAGCCTGAGTGCCATGACACACCCTGGCCCTGCAGCCTTCAGCTGGGAGGAGCCCTCGGTCTTCCCATCAGCACCCCACGTCTTCCAAGTGAGACCCTCTGATGACACCATGTCCCTTTCTGGGCCCACTCTCTGTGAAAGGGCTGTCAGTGGGCCTACATTAAGTTTTAGTTTCCACATCTGATTTTAAAGTTAAGTGAGTTGACCACATAATTGATACACAAGTTTCAAAGTCATATTATGGAACCCCTAAAACTTTGACACTATTTGAAATTGTACTTACTTGGCAGTATAACAGCAACAGTTGTTACTACCAACACTACTACTGCTCTCATTTGTTGAGCATATACTTTCCACAAGTATCATTTATTGATGAGTTCTCACAACCAACTGATAAGGAGGACACAATGATTATTATATTATTATAATATACATTACATAATATTTTACTAATATTATATATCTATATCTATCTATCTACCCATACAAGTATTAAATCTATTTCATTGATGAAGATATTCAGACCAAGAGTAAAGAAACCATGAACCTGAGGTTATTCAGCCAGTAAACAGTGAACTGAGATTCAAATCTTTATCGGGCACATCCACTAGAGAAGTATGGAATCATACAACTATGCTATAGCAACTTGTAGGAGATCAGTGTTCTCAATGAGAACACTGAAAATCAAAAGTGGGAACTAAAAATTTGGACTCCCTCCCCCCAAAAAAACACTGGAGATCCATGGAGGGCAGGCAGAGCCTGAGGTGAAAAGATCTGAGAGAAAGGAAGCTCACAGAGGTAGGCCCAACCTTCTCAGAATCTCTTTTCTGCTCTGGGCTTTGGCGAGGATTGAGAGTGGGGAAGCCAGCAATATCTGGCCATCCTTTGAGTCAGGGGAAATGAAAGTAGAGTGTGAAGTCGAGTCAGGCAGCCAGAACCTGAAGATACAAACTCCCAGAGAGAAGGCAGACATGCGAAGTGAATGTAGCCCTCACTTTCCACTCAAAATATGTGCCGTTTCTCAAGCTGTGGAGAGGAGAAACTGAGAACCAAGTGGCAAGCAGCTGAACAGCAGAGTGGTGTTTTCCGTGGACTCCTGTTAGGGAGACAAAAAGTGACATTTAGGAGCAACAAGGACGAGATGCTCCAGGTAACCTAGTAGACTGTCCATCAACACACCCAGGACCATAAACTGTCCATCAACACACCCCTGGAGAATTGCTCCAGGGCCATAAATGAGGCAGACACAGACCAAGGAATATCAACTTTGACTTGGCCGTGAGTCCCTGCTGCATTAAGACAATCAGCTGGTCTGCTGCCTGCCCAGTGAGGCAAATCCTCTCTGGAAGGAAGCCTCTATGGTTTTTCATACAAAATGACTGATACTTATTTTTAAAAAAGGCAGCAGCCATATCATGAACAGAGCAAAGACAAAAGATGGAGGATAGAAGGCCCTCCCTGCTGGCACAGCAGGATAAAGCACAGCACTGCAAAGCTAGGGGCAGCTTTGGAGTTCGATCCCCACCCCAGAGGTGACCCACATGGTGTGGCAGACCTCTCCTGTCTCACCCGCTGCTCCCCTCAGCAGTGTACTTCATCTATCTGCCTGTTCTGCTCCCCACTCTGTCTCTGGTGAATCCTCTCACCTCTGGCCTGTACCCAAGCTCTGTATGCATAAATAAATAAATCTTAAAAAAAAAAAAAAGATAGAGGATAGAAAACAAAGCCATAGGTGACCCAATACCATCACTACTAAATCTGGGCTTTAAAAATTACAGTGACTGGCCCTGACTGGACCTCCCTGGTGGCGCAGCGGGTTAAAGCACAGCACAAAGAAGCTTAAGCAACTTCCGCAAGAGTTCGATCCCCGCCTGCCCCGGAAGAGATCCACGTGGCGTGGCAGACCTCTCCTGTCTCACCCGCTGCTCCCCTCAGCAGTGTACTTCATCTATCTGCCTGTTCTGCTCCCCACTCTGTCTCTGGTGAATCCTCTCATCACAGACAACATGGGCGATTTCACCAATATTAGAATTTATAAGATAAACAAAGAAATTCTAAAAGTGAATAAATTAAATGATTAAAATCAAGTTCTTAATAGATTGATTTCACAGTTTACTAGACACAGCTGTAGGGAAGATAAGTGAACTGAAAATAGTCCAGTAGGAAATAATCAGAATAAAGCACAAAGATGACAATACAGATAGAAAGTTGATTTTTAAAAAATAGCTACAACAAATATGGGACATGGTAAGAATGTCTAGCACATGTATAACTTAAATCCCAAAGAAAGAAGAAAATAGACAAGAAGCAATAATTGAAGTAATGTCAACTAAAAGATTTTTATCTTTTCAATATAAAATAATAAGTCATGGATTAGATAAATGCTATGAATACAAAGGAGGATAAATCAAAGTGTTGAAAATCAAAGGTTTAAAAAAAACCTACAGAAGTCAGAGAGAGACGACTTAGAAGATAAGCTCCAAAATGCTCACAAAATTCAGAGCTGATTTTTAAAAAAAAACTATGGAAGCCAGAAGAAAATGAATGGAATGACATCTTTAAAGAAAAGTCTACGTTCAGTAAAAACAACCTCCAAAAGTAAAGATGTAATGAATAAATTGAGAAAATTCAACAAGAGATTTACACCAAATATATCAGTAATTACACAAAGTATGAAGGAAATAAACATTCAAATTAAAAGACTAAGATAAGGTTTAAAACACTATGATGCATATCTTTTAAAAAAGGATACAGAATGCTGAAAGCAAAGGGATGAATAAAGTTATCGCATGTAAAATCTAGTCTGAAGAAAAGTGACAACAGATACTCCACTAGCCATCAACACCTTAAGGGAAAGGCTACTGAAGATTACCAGACATAAAGATAAATATTTCAAAGACAGATGTTTCAATATGATCAAAGGGTAAATCCACCAGGCAAGCAGCTAAAGACAGGACAGCAGGAAGATAAAGAATTCTAAATTTTTACCTGCCTGATGATGCAGCTTCAAAACATGAAACAAAAATTGACAAAACTAGAAAGAGAAATTAGATAAATCAATGTTTACAATGAAAGGCTTCAGCACACCTTTTTCAAAAAACTGATAGAGGAGAAAACAAGTCAATAAAATACTGACATGTGCACAACATGATTTATATTTGACTTAATTGAAAAGATTGAACACTGCATCATGTAATAACAGAATAGAAACAGAAAATTGACCAAGTCCACCAGCTTGAGCCATCAAGTAACTTTCCAAATATTCCAAAGAATTGAAATGATTCAAGTATGTTCTTTGATCATCGAGGAATAAGCTCAAAATAATTATGAAAAAAACTGAGGACATGTTTGGAAATAAAGCTATGTACTTCCAAAAGAACCATAAAGCCAAGAGAAGCCACAACAAAAATTAGAGGAGATCTTGAACCATACAGAATGAAAATATGACATAAAAGTTTGTGACCTACAAGTATTTCATTACAGGAAATGTATAGCCTTAAATTCCGATGTCAGAAAAGAAGAAAATCTACAAAGCAATAATATATGTATCTGTCTCAAAAAATATTTTTTGGCAAACTAAATCCAGAGAAAGTAAAAGTAAATTTTGTGGTTCTTAATAAGACCAGAAATTAATGAAATAGAAAAGTAGATAAAAATCAAATAAATCTGATTAAAACCAAAGTTGGTTCTTTGAAAAGACTAGCAAATTGATAAACAGTGATCAGCAAGATAATGAAGAAGCAAAGAAGGCTCATTTTCATTTAGAAAACTATAGAATGCAACACAATAGTGGCAGCAATATCATGAATGAAAAAAAAGCAACACTACAGATTCTACAGAGCATATAAAGATTGTAAAAGGACAAGCAGATATTATGAATATCTTTAGTCAATTCATTTGCAAACTTATATAAAATGTCTAAACTTCTCAAAAATATAACTTAGCAAAACCAACACACAAAAACAGAAATGTAAAAAGCCCTATTTCTACTAAAGGATTGGAAGCTAATAAAAGAAAAAATCCCACTAAGAAATCTATGCTTATATGCCTTCTCTGTTGAATTCTTCTAAATGTTTAAGAATAAATATAACTCCTGGGAAGAAAGGAAGAGCTCCAACATATACAGTGAGGTCAGCATAACTTGATAATATGTACAATCTGGCAAGGACATCACAAGAAAGGAAACTGACCCCCCTTTCTTGAACACAGATAAAAAAAATCTTAAAACAGAACATTAACAATTCATATACCCATGCAAATTATGGTCACAATAAAAGCTTTTGTAGCTATTCCAACAGCAGACAAGGGATTATGAAAACTACAAGGAATGAAAAGAATAATACATCATGATGTAGTCAGATTTATTCCAAAAAATGTAAGGTTGGTTAACTTTTGAAAATCAATCAATGTAATTCACCACATGAATAGAGAAAAAAGAAAAAAAAATCATCATCTCAATGGATACTTCTA
Organism: Condylura cristata; assembly: GCF_000260355.1. Taxonomy (NCBI): domain Eukaryota; kingdom Metazoa; phylum Chordata; class Mammalia; order Eulipotyphla; family Talpidae; genus Condylura; species Condylura cristata. The sequence continues at coordinate 37,994,029 of NW_004567112.1, forward strand.
TAAAATTCCACACACATTTATGATTAAAAATTACTCCGAAAAAAGGAACAGAGAGGTCATATAAGAAAAACTCATAGCTAATATCATCCCCTATAAGATCAGGAGCAAGGAAGCCTGCTATGACAAGTTCATTCAACAAGGTTATGAAAATTCTAGCCAGAGTGATTAGTTATGAAATTTCCAATTCCAAATTGGAAAGGAAAAAATGAAATTACCTCCACTTACAGATGACACAATCTTATATGTAGAAAACACTAAAGGTTCCATTTAAAAAACTATTAGGGCTGATAAATAAATTCAGCAAAGATGCATATAAAATCAACCTTAAACAAAAGGTTGTATATCTCTATACCCTAGAACTGAATATTCTAAAGAGAAAATTTAAGCAGTTTCACTTATAAAAACATCAAAATGAATGAAAACACGTATGAATAAATTTAACCAGGGTAGCATAGAGCTTGTACATTAAAAACTATAAGATGCTACTATAAGAAATAAAAGAAGATATGAGTACATGGAAAGCCCAACCAAGGTTACAGACTGGAAGACATACACTGGTAATGTCAAGCAGCACTACGACCCAAATTGCTCTGTAGATTAATGCAATCTCCAGCAAAGTGCCAATCATGTTTCCACAAAAACAGAACAATTCACGCTAAGATTTGCATGGAATCTCTAGGAACCTCAAATAGTTAAAACAATCATGAAAAAGAGTAAAATTGGAGGACTTATACTTCCTGACTTCAGGAATTGCTACAAAGCTGCCATAATCATAATCAGAGCTCTACGTATGGCAATACTGAATGGACATGGATATAGACTAATGGAAAAGGACAGAGAGCCCAGAAATAAACCACCACATTTATGGTTAACACATGTTTGACAAGAGTGCCGAAGCCATTCGATAGGGAAAAGGCAGTCTTAGCAACAAAAGTCTTAGCAGTTGGGGAAACTACATAATATAGGCAAAAGAATCAAAGAGAACTCTCACCTGACACTAAAATACAAAAATTAACTAAAAATGAATCAGAGACTTAACAGATAAAACTAAAATTCTTCGAAGAAACTAGAGCGAAAAAAGTTCATGACATGGAACTTAGCAAGGATTTCATGGTTATGACACCAAAATCACAGGCAATGACAAAAAAGTAACTGGACATCTTCAAAATTCAGAACTACTGAGCATCCAAGAACACTCTCAGCACAGTGAAAAAAAAAAAAACAACCCAAGGGATGGAGGGAAAAAACCTCCATCATATATCTGATAAGAGATTGACATGCAGAATATATATAATGTACTCTTACAACTCAACAACAAAACCCAGACAGCCCGTTTCAAAACTAGGTAAAGAACTTGAACACTTTTGCACAGAAACGATATGCAAATGGACAATAAACACATGAAAAGATAATATCATTAGCCACTTGGGAAATACAAATCAAAATTACAATCAGATACCACTTCATACCCACTAGGATAGCTATTACCAAAAATAATAAGTGTTGGTGAAGATGGAGAGAAATTATAACTCTTGTGCATAGCTGATAAGAATATAAATTGAGTAACCACTGTGAAAACCAATATGATAGTATGGTGATTCCACAAAAAATTAAATGTATAACTACCATGTGATGCAAGAACTCTTAGATATGTACTCAAAATGACTGATGTCAAACATGTACATCAGTGTTATAGTAGCATTATTCACAACTGCTAAAACAATCCAAATTCCATCAACATCTGAATGGATATGGTGTGGCATACATAGATAGTTGAATTCTATTCAATCCTTAGAAAGAATTCATTCTGACACATGTTATGACATGAGTGAACCACGAAAACATTAGGCTATGTGAACTAAGTCAGATACAAAAGGAGAAATATTGTATGAATCCACTTACGTGTGCTACCTACAATCAGATTCATACAGGCACAAGATAGAATAAAGATCACCTCGAGATGGAGGGTAGAGAGAATGGGGAGTTACTATTTAATGGCTTCAGAGTTTGCAGGGTTTTGGGGGGGTCGTAAAAAGTCTGGCAGCAGTGATCACAGCTACCTAGCACTGGGAGTAGATTTAATGCCACTAAGCAGTATATTTAAAATGGTCTATTTTATGTTACATATATTTCACCACAGACACAGAAGTAAGAAAATTGCCTCTAATTGACTAAGACATCTACAAAGACCTGCAGCAAATCATAGCTACTAATGAAATATTAAAAGGTTTCTTTCCCATGCCAGAAATCAACATAAAGATTCCTACCCACTATTACTAAGTTTATTTAACATGACACTGGAAATCTCAGTCTTCTCAATAAGGCAAGAAAAATAAATATTGGAAAGGAAAATATGAAAGTGTTAGTCATTATAGAAACATGACTGTAAGTATTAAAAAATAATGAATAAAACTATAGACAACCATTAAGACTTCAAGTAAAATATCTACAACAAAGATTATAGGATATAGTCCAACATTTAAAAAAAAATGAATAGTATCTCTACATACCAAAAACAAAGAATCAGAAATGAAAGCAACGTTAAAAATCATTTATATCAATACCAAAAACATAAAACAGAGAAACCAATCTAATAAAAGAAATCTAGAACTTCTACATAGACAACAAAAAGACATTCTTCTAGATTTATTAAGACCTAGGTAAATGGAAGGCTACATCTTGTTCATAGACCAGGAAGTTCAATATTATAAAGATGTCAATTTTCCCCAAATTGGTCTACATATTTTCAGTGGAATCTCAGTAGAGTTTTTGTGGAATTTCAAAAGCTGGTTCTAAAATATATAGGGCAATGCAAACAGCCAAAAGTAAACAAAAATGCTGAAGAAGAGCAAAACTGGAGGATTTATACTACAAGACATCAGGACTAAATGACAAAGCTATAGCAAGTTACACTATAATGTTTGTATTGCTAAAAGGATGGTCAATATATCTACTAGAATTGCACAGACATACACATGCACCCAAGGTACACAAGAAATGTTCAGAACAGTCATCTACCTAAGAGTCAAAAATTGGAAGCAATCCAATTGCCCATCAACAGCAGAATGGATAAGTTATATTCTATCCATACATGGTCTACCATATGACAGTAACATATGTAACTATATACAACAGCATGAATCTCACAAATAAGTTGAGTGGAAGTAAACATACTTGATTCAATTTATCTAAAGTTCAAAGCTAGCAAAATGAATGCATGGTATTAAAAGTTAGGACAGGATTTACTTGGGGACTACTGATGGGGAGAGATGGCTTCTGATATTTCCCTTCTTGATTTGGTTTTAGGCAATGGGAAACATCGCTTGTGATGTTGGATGACTGTCTACTTTTCTGTATGTTATGCTTCAATGAAAAAGTTGAGTTAGGGGCCTCCCTGGTGGCACAGGGGTTCAAGTCTCTGCATTATCAAACTATCACCAACCACTGTTGCACGAGTTCAATCCCCAGCCAGGGAGGTGACCCACATGGCCACATGGCGCAACAGACCTCACCTGTCTTACTTGCTGAGAGTAGTGTTATTCAGTCCATCTACCTGTTCTGCTCCCCACTCTGTCTCTGGTGAATCCTGTAACCAATCTCCTCCCATCTTCCTCAGACCTCTGGCCTACACTCCAGTTCTTCTATGTATAAAAATACACACACACACACACACACACACACACACCATAAAGTTGATTTAAAAAATCCCAATAGGTTGGCACCAACATCAGTCTTACTAATACTGTACTGCCTTGCCTGACATTCGCCTCCTCCCAGGGTGCACAGAGAAAAGCCACGGTCTCTGAGCATGGGGGTCTCTTCCTCCCTAAAGCCTTCCAAGGCTGCCCACCTCACCTTCCATGTTCTTTACATGGGTATGAGTTTCTCCTGGCACCCTAGGGCAGTCTATAGGGTGGTCAGCCTTCACAATAAAGAAGCGGAGAGAAACAGTAGCATAATAATAACTACAGAAGCATCTGTTAAGTGTTTACTAAATGGCAGACACCTTCCCTAAGAATTTTACATGCAGTAATTCATTTATTCTTCAAGTAAACCTTTGAGCTAGATGAGAAAACTGAAAAACAGAATGATGAATTAATTTGTCTAAGGTCACACAGCTGTTAATTAGATCTAGATGATGGCGCTCAGAGGCAGAATTTGACTAGGCAATTTGACTGAGGCTCCTGGAGCCTCAGCTATTGCCACCTACACCAAGAACAGAAAGGAGATGCTCCCCGTCTCTCCCAGATGGGCACTGTGCTCCATGTGCCTGCGAACAGCAATGAGCATGGATGGAGCTACAGAAATGCTTGAAGGCACAATTCTGAGACCAGACCAGGAGGCAAGCCAGGCCCTTCCCAGGCCCCCTGGGAAGGCAGGCTGAGGCCAAGAGGGCTTTGGAGGAACTCGCTGTCCAGTTCCCAGGAGGAAGATCTGGGACCTCGTCAGGGCTAAGCCTCTGCTGACAGCACTTGGGACAGAGGAGGAGGTAGTCAGGGACCCTGCTTCCTACACCTAGGCCAGGGGTTCAGAAACCGCTCTAAGAAAGATAAAGCCAGCCTCCCCAGGAATGAATTCTAGCATTTCTCCACCTCCCACCTTCACCTGACACATCGTAAAACCAGTTTCTTCTTGTTTTGCCTTTAAGTTCTGCCACAGTTTAAGCTCCTTCACTCTGTGCTCTAATGGCCTTCAGGGCTGACCCAGAAGATCTTTGCCTTCCTGAGAGGTACAAAATGTGTGGTGGCTCCAGTGTCCAGGTCTGGATGGATATAGCCAGGCTCTGTGACCAACGCTTAAAATGACAGACCTCGCAGCATTAGAGGGGAAAGTCGGGGTTATCGCCCCCTCCCCCCAAACACCATTTTCATCAGTGTGTAGGGTAAATGAGGTAAAAAGCAGGCTTTTTCTGCTCTCCCACCATTAGCATCTATGACCCGCACCTGTGGTCTTGCACGCACATCTGAAGTTATGGGCACGTGGGCCCAAGAGCCCGGGCACCTGTGTATGTAAACGGAGATACCTGTGCTGAGGGGTGAGGGGCCATAAAGGTGGCCTCGCTCTGAGATGGAAGGCGAGGGAGAGAGTCACAGAAATAACTGAGTAAGAAAGCTGTCCAAGACTCTGCATTGTCCATAGCGGCCCAAGTAGCCCAGAGAGGAGGCCACCTTGCAAAGGTGACACAGCACATCCTTTCGGAGACAGGGGCTTATAGCCAGCTCAGCAAAGACCCAGACGTCAGGGGGCAGGGCACGAGAGGAGGCCCACTGCGGAGAGCAACCAGGGGCACCAGCCTCAGCACCCTCACACGTGCCCTCTCTCTCTCTCTCTCACACACACACACACACACATATACACACACACAGCCACGGCCATCCAGCCCCAAGCAAAAAGGAGAGGGAGAGATTACGAAGAAATAAAGAAGTACGAAAACTTCTGAGTCCAGCAACCAAAGGAAAGTAGGGTGGGCAAACAGAGAGGCTGTGTCTGCAGCAGGCTTTTCCCATTGCCCTCTGCCCTTGCCGAGACCCAGGTCTTCCACAGTGGCTCGGAGGAAGCTGTGAAACATGCAGGTGCAATGAGGTCACCTAGTTAACAGCCTCCCTCCCGCTGTATTATTCATGGGCTCCCTACTTCCCACTTGAGCTCCGGTTTCCAAGAGCGCTCAGGCTCAGCCTGGCAGGTCAGGCAACCGGCAGGTCTATCCAGAGGCAAACCGCACTCTTCACACCACACCCTCTTCTTAGGCTGTAGCTACCTCTGTGCTCAGTCCCCAACGGTCACATGGCATGTTAGGTGACGGGGAGAGCTTTGGGGTCACTGAGGAAGAGCAAGCAATGTAAATCTTGGCTAAGTCAGGCAAAGACATTAGGCATCTTCGCTCTTTCTCCCCCGACACACAAATGGATTGTCCCAAATATGGTACTCTGAGTACCTGTGCAAACTCACACCAGGCTTGTCCATTTCTGTAGCTCAGGGTGCCTTGTTTAATGTGCTACAAACAGTAGTTCCCTGCTAAATCCATGTTGACCCGCGCACCTTCTCAATAAGAGGGACGTCAAATCGATAGAATGGACATTAAATCCTTCCATGACATTCAGAGACCAAGCAAGACATTCCTGTTGGGTTTAGAGATTTTCATGATATTTAAGTGTCTAGCAGCAAAGATCTTGGAAATCCTGCATCATTTAGGTCATTCATACAAAGGGATCAATAATAAATATATATCTATTTATTATGATTTCTCTGTATCACGATTCACTTTGCCAAGTACTTTCACAACTCTCGGTGAGCTTCCGACTCCCTGAATCAAGGAAACTGGCCAGGAGGGTCTCACCCATTTTCACAGATGATAAAACTGTAGCTCAGAATTAAAGCACTCAGGTCAACACACAGACTACACTGAAGTCTCACACACCTGACTCCCACACCAGCACACGTCTCTGTCCCTCCCTGCCTCGCCATTCCCACACACCAGCATGAGAAAGCTTCAAGTAAATCGAGGTTACCTGAGTGCAGGCCAGGTTCCGTGGAGGACCAACCCTAGGCCAGAGGTGGGGAGGAGGCTCATCCACCACACTGGCCAGTGGCAGGAGGGAAGGTGCAGGGCTGACATGAAATCGAAGGAGACATTGCATTGGATCCCCTGGAAAGAACTGGGGGTCTGGCTGGGCCAGGCAAGTCCAGAAACCCAGACCGGGGCAAGTCAGCCCGTGGATGTTTAAAGCATCATGCAGACTTACTCTCCTAAGTGCCTGAGTGCTGGGGGCACCAGAAAGTTCAACCCCAGCCCAGGGTCAATCACAGGTGAAGTCCAGACATCAGTAAACACACCTGACAGCCTGGATTGAAAGCCCAGCCCCATCATTGTCTCTGTGCAGACCCAAGGAGGATAACTTGTCCTTTCTGGGCTGCTTCCATCCATGTAGTCAGGGATTTAGCTCCAGCCGTCCTTACATGCAGCGCAGGCTACAGAACAGAATGAAGATTAAGGGGTCAGAGTGTCTTGGCTCAAATTCCACTCCAACACCTGATGGCTATGTGAATCTGGATAAACTCCTTAACCCTCTGTACCTTAGATTCTCATCTGTAAAATACAAGTAACATCATTCATATTTCATCAGGCTATTGTCAGAACCCGGTAAGGGAATTTGTATGAAGTGCTAAAGCCAGGACCTAACATGCATCAAGTGTCCTGATGCTCTAAGTCCATGACAGAGGTCACCCATGGACCCCACCTGCATCCTGCTAAAGGGTTTTCCCTACAACATGAATTGCACAGGGGCAGGAGCCACGGATGAACCTCAGGGCTCTAGGATAGTTCCTGGCACACAGCAAAGGCTCAATAAATACTTGGTAAATGAATGAATGCCTTTGAAGTTTTTTTTTCCCCCAATTAATCGCTAACATTTAAGATAAGAAATTTCAGAATTTTTTTATGCCGAGGTGTGTAGATAACTTTGGAAAGACAAAGTGCCCGGCCACACTTGTTTCACATTCCTGCTAAGCAATCAGACAAGAATGGCGGCAGCAGCGCCCCCTTCAGGCAGGGTGAACACGCACATTTGCCACAGTGCCCAGTGGCCTGACCACTCAGGTGTTAGCACAGGTCAACCACAGATAACCAACAGCAAGGAAGGCTTGCATTTACCTGGCCCCAGGGCACTCTTCCCACAGACACATCTGAACCCCCAGATCCTAGTCCTCTTCCCACCCCAAGTCAGAAAGAGGAAAGGAGCCTCCAGATCCACCAAGCACCTCTGCTAAGGACAGGTCAAACCCTTTTCCCCAGAGGATACAACTTAAGTGCTCTATGCTGTTGCCACATACTGAGCTGCCTCTGTGCTTGGAAAAATCCCAAGTGTAAAAAGAAGAAAATAAATGAACCTAATCCTTATCTCCCTGTGGAAAGCACACAGAGAAGATGGAGAAATCAAGAAACACGTACATATCCAGAGATAAGGTGCTTTTCTAAAATACTGTATGCATTCCAGGTGCCTCTCCACTTGGGTGCCCAGTCTGCTACGAGGTGGACACATGGATTCCATGTTGGGTGAGCACAGGGTCTGAAGCACTGTGAGGTGCAGGGGAGGGTCCCTGTGATCACATAGGCCCCCACCCATGAGAATGGGCCAACCACATCCCTTTCACAGAGGGCCCCTTTGACCCAAATACATTTCAGTATGTCAATTGCCCCTCTGTTTTCCCCATAGCACCTGCAACCATCTGTAATGACAATGCACGCCTGATTATTGGCTGATATCTTCCCCAGTTCAATACTGTAGCCACCAGCCATGTGGCCGTTAAACACTTGAATGTGCCAAGTCTAAATTAAGAAATGATATAAATGGAAAACATACACCAGATCCAGACTTAGTGCCAAATATATATGTATATTATATATATATATATATATATATATAACATACATATTACATATCACTAGCAATTTGTTTCAGTGGTTACATAAGACTACTTTGGATATATTGAATTAAGTCAAATAGATTATCCAAATTAATTTCACCCATTTTTCTAACATTTATTCTAAGAGGCTACTTGAAAAGTGAAAGCTGCCTGTGAGCTATGTGGCTTGCATTAAATTTCTGTTGGACAGCACTGTTGTGGATGCTCAACATGAATCCCCTGCAACCAGGGCCTGGTCCAAGGCAATGCTCAATGTTTTCTGACTGGCTGGCTGAATGCAAGACCTCCCCAACAGTGGGGGGACTTCCTAAAACATAAAGAAGCATGTGCTTCGCCAGTGTGTGCTAGTTCCCAGTGGCAATCCACCCGCACCGCTCCTGCTGAGTCCCGGGCCTCCACAGAAGGGGCAGAGAGAGGGCCTGGCTGAGAGTTCTGGACATAATACCTGCTCTCCTTTCAAGTTCAGCCTTCTCTGGGGCAAGGGCAGATCAGAACAGGAGAAAGGAAGCAGAAGGCTGGAGGAGAATGAAGCCCTGAGTATGCCTCGGCAGGCTGAAGGACTCCTACCTCATGAGCAAAAACAGAAGAGAAGTGGGGCAGAGCTTCAGGGAGCCCCTGAGGGGAACCCAGTCATCGTGACCTGAACCCTGGGGAAGCCAGAAAAAGCAGCATTCCTTGAGAACAGGACCAGGGACAAACGGACACCCAGACATGGCACTAGCTTCCCCTTTTACTTTCTCTCTCATCCCTCTCATTCCTTTTCTTGCTGTTCCCTCTATTTCCTTCTTTCCCTCACTTTCACTGGCTCCCAAATGACAGGCTTCTTCAGAAACAGATACAATCAACGTGGTGTACAGGGCCCTTGTCACAAATGGCATCTCAGGTTCTCTCCAAGTGGAGCATGGCCTTTAAAGAGAAGGCAGTGCCGCTAACAGCCTGCTGGGGAGGATGCAGCCCCGGGAAGGCAGGGCCCCAATCTTCCCCTTTTGGCTGACCAGCCTCCACCAGGAGGCCCTGGGTGACTGATTGCAGGACCACCCCTGGACCTCTGGGGTCCAGGATGTCAATGCCACACTGGGATGGGAGGAACAGGGCTCTGTCTTTGACTGTTACCACCAAGGCTCACTTTCAAGGAGAAAGCTTAGAGCAAGCCCACTAAATTTGGGTCTCAGTTTCCCAATTTGTAAAATGGGGTGTAGTCTCTAAGGACACTTCTAATCTTTGAATAGGGCCTGCAGACTCAAATGTCTAAAGGGACCAAGAAGTAATGCAAATGTATGAAGATCAAAAGTGAGGTAACAGGGAATGTTGGGGACTATAGAGAACGGAAGACTATAGTCTCACCTCAATCTAAAGAAAGACTGCAGGCAAAACTCCTCTGTATGACAGTGTCAAAGGTGACGTCAGGAAGGTGGTTACTCCTGGAAAGGAGAGAACATCCTGGTGTGAGGGGAGGGGAGGGGAGCTGTCAAGTTGCTGGGGATGCATCTCAATCCAGGTGCTGGCACAGGTATATCCATTTGTAAAAATTCATCACTCTGGGCCCTCTCTGGTGGTGCAGCGGGTTAAAGCACAGCACTAATAAGTTAAAGCCACTTTAGCATGAGTTCGATCCGGCAACAGAGGTGAGCTACATGGCAGGCGTGGCAGACCTCTCCTGACCTGCCTGCTGCTTCCCTCAGCAGTGCACTTCATTGATCGGCCTGTTCTGCTCCCCACTCTGTCTCTGGTGAAGCCTCTCACCACCCTTGCACCTCTGGCCTGTACCCCAGGTCTGTATGCACAAATAAATAAATCTTTAAAAAAAAATTCATCACTCCTGTTTAAGATCTGCTTGCGTCACTGTATGTATATAATCCTCAATTGATGAATCTTCTAAACACCAATAAATAAAAGGGGTGGTCAAAAGTCAGTTTCAGCCAACAACTGCCAATTGGAAACATAGACCCAACATTGTCAGTTCTATTCTGACACCCTGGAAACCTAGATTTTCACACAAAAATGCTATTTTTAATGTCATAAGTAACTAATTAAAAATGAATTAGTTAAATCACAATGCTCCCTAAAGCCTCCTACCCCCTCCACATGTCTGCAGGCAAAATTCAACTTATGAATTTATAATCTGTTAAGCTTTCAAAATAAGTGAGTGTTCACCTCTTGTTAGACTATAACACACCTAATACATGACTAAATCAAAAGGGATAAAAATAAAAGCTACTACATTTTGCATGTGTACTTCGTGCCAGGCACTACACAAAAGGCTCTCTACACAGTTTTCCTCTTACTAATGCTGATAGCAAGCCTCTATTACTGACAATTATTTCCATTTAACAGATGAGAAAATTAACATCTGGGCAAGGTTATGTGCCAGACCCAAGGCTTCAGAGCCCAAGAGTGAAAGACCTGGCATTCGATCCCAACTCTGCCTCCAAGCTGCCTTATAAAAATCATGAAGGGAACAGGTTTATGATCATAATAACAGACAACACTTACATGGGATTTTAGACTATGCAAAGGAAATGTTTAAAATGTGGCTGCTAACCCTGCGTCTGCTGTGTCACCCTCACTGGCAGGGTCTGACATCCCCGAGGCTGGGGATGGACGTCTGATATTCCCGTTCCTCTTGGCGACGCACTAAGCTGCAAGGACTATCACTGACAATGTGAGACAGAGCCCTGGAGCACAACCCCAAGACTCAAATATACAGACCAGCAAAAAGCAGCCACAATAGTCTGCCCTCCTCCATGATAGATCCAGATTGAATTTCACAGTGAAAGACTAGAAAGCTCCCTCCATGTGGCTACTTCTTAAATATGCCAAGTTCTTCACTGACACCCTTCTTCCAGTCAGTAAAGTAGATACAAATATGCATTTCCTAACCAATGGGAATCAATAAAGCTAATTTTACTTTGGATCAAAATATAGTGCATAAATGTTGTAAATTTTCTGAATTCACTCTTCTGTGCAAATGACAACTCACCCCTGTTTTAGCTGGAGAAATTTCTTGCATTCCAGAACTATCCCTTGAGCCCTAGACCTTACATCCTAAAATAACCATTATTCTGACTTCTGTGAGACAGTGGGTTTCGCTTACAGTTTCCCCTTTTACACGGACCTGTACTTTTCAGTTCTCCACAGTCCCCATCACTCCCTATTGCCTTACCCTTGACCCTCCTTTACTCTCGTTGCTCCTCTTCGCCCTGGGCATGCTCTATACCTAGAGCCCAGAATATAGCAAGATGGGCTGAGCCACCCAGTCTTGAAAGTAACCAACATGAATAGTTAAAACCGATTATATATATATATATATATAATATATATATATGCACACACACCAATTGTCCCGATGTGTTAATGACCAGCTAACAAAGTGACTAGAGAAGTAATGGGGCAATTGCTTGTTAATAGCCATTTAGGGTGGCACAATAGGTTGGGATGCAGCACGGCAGGCTGGCTGCAGTGGCTTCAGTGTGAGTTCAATCCCCGCCCTGGAGGTGACGCACACAGCACAGCAGACCTCTCCTGACTCGCCCGCTGCTCCCCTCAGCAGTGTACTTTGTCAGTCTGCCTGTACTGCTGCCCACTCTGTCTCGGGTGAAGCCTCTCACTGCCCCTGCACCTCTGGCCTATACCCCAGTTCTGTATGCATAAATAAACAAATCTTTTTAAAAATAGCCCATTTAATCAACAAATAGTTATTAAGCACTGACTGTGCCAGTATGGCAACAAGAGGATACAAAGAGATTAAGAGACTGCTGGTGCTGGGGCAGACCACACTGAGGAGGGGAAAGCAGCAGGAAGAAGAGGGAGAAAGGATGAGAGTCACAGGCTAAAGAGGCTTCCACCCCACTCACCCCACCCTGAGGTTTCTGGAGTCGGGGGCCAATGGGCAGTGTCAGTGTCACATACATGCATGAGAACGGAGAAGGACCATTCCAACCCCCTTCTTTTCTACTCAAGGTAAAATACTTCCAACCTGAACTGACCCATTGAGCAGGCTCCGACTTGTGGGTGACCTTCTCATTTATTAACGGGGCACACAGGAAGATCCAGTGCCAAACACTCAAATCAAGGTTCAAATAAAAAGCAACTGTTTAAAGGGCACTATACTGACTTTGAAATCAGAGTGTTCAAAGGAGAGATTATTTTAAAAGTCATCTTTATAATTTAAAACACTGTATTTTCAAAAACCTGAAGGTTCAGGAAAATAGTAAGACCTTCATTAGCCTGGTTATTCTGGAGCTCATTGATGAAGGGCTGCTTCCACTATGTACCCCGGTTCCTATGGCCGTGAGTGTGCCAATATAGGCGCCTCCGCGGCTCCTCGTGGTCACCACACAGAGGTGGACTCACCCACCTCTGCCAAGAGGCCAGCATGGGGAAAAGACAGTCCTCTTTTGGCAGGGTAGGGATGCAGCAGTCATGTCACGACCTTTGACACCACTGACCCCAATGGCCCCTGATTCTAATCCCACTCAAGCCCCTCGGGCTAACTGGACAGCTTCAGGGTCACCATTATTCCTCCAGATGACCAGGAGGTGACCTGCCACCATGCACTGACATCACCCTTGTATTCTGAGCTAAAGCCTCCCACAGCCCTGGGCAGAGCACGCGGGACATCCATCCTGGACTGGGAAGAAGGGTGGGACTTGGTCAGGATCCTCCTCGGTCCCAGTTGGATCGATGCAGCGGCCTTGATAAGCTCTGTAGCCTCTTGAAAGGTGTTATCAAGGGGCTCATTCCACATGCCACAGAGGGACTGATGAAGTGGAAGACAGTTTCTCAATTCCTCCCCCTTGAGGGGGTATCATTTACCCAGCCCTATGGGCCCCGAGGCAGAGCGACACACAGCTTCTACAAGCCCAAACTGTTGCCTGACGGCCTACATGCAACACGTACAGCAATGCTTTAATTGCACAGAAAGCTGAGTGGCTACTCCAGTTGTTTCCCCCAAACACACTGATACTCTCCCTGCACTAGCAGGGATAGCCCCTCAGATAGCAGCAGTAGACTGCTAGCCCAAGCCAGGAAAGATGTTCTAGTCTCACTGCCAAGCCTACAGTCTTAGGCACTGTCCTCTTCAACACTCTGCACCAAGAGGCTGTGAAATGCTCATTCTTGAGAAGGTACTGTGGACCAGGGCTTCTCAAACTTACTGAGCCAACAAATCACTCAAGAATCCCATCAAACACTGATTCTGAATCAAGAGGTCTGGAGTGAGGGCAAGCCTTTGCCTTTCTAACAAGCTCACAGGGGGGTGCTGTGGCTGTATCTCCACAGCCCATGCTCAGAGCAGCAAGGCTTCACCAGACCGTCAGCTCCTTGAAGGATGTGCATTTTGATTAGGACTTCAGAAAGGTGTCCTTTAGAACAATAAGCTCAAAGAAATAAATCTCAAATGCTGAAATGGCTGTAAGGTAGCTTGTTAGTTGGGGAAACCATTTGGGAAGCAACTAAGACCATCTGCCAGTATAACCTGCAAATTAAGAACTGCGGTAAGCAGATGTGAGGAGTCCAGCTGTTTGGACCTCTGGAAGGCTACTGCAGACCGGCGTACCGGGGCCCAGCCCAGGACACCAGTTCTGGGCCTCTTAACCTGCTCACCAAGCCTCTCGTTCACACCAGTCACGGCTGTAGTGCCACCTTTCCAGCCCACGGGGTACTCTCGTTCTCTGCCACACAGTCACTCTGCCTGCTCCACTTCTGGGGGCATCGACAGGGCCCAGCATTCCTGTTCTGACTGTGAAATGTCCCTCCTGGGTCTCCCATAGCAAAGTGACCTCTGGTCCGTCACCTGGTGCAGATCACAGTGTACCTACACCTGCACCTGTGAACCCAACATGGCCTCCACGCCAACTCTTCCCCCAACCACAGGCTGGTTCATCAGCACCTCGCACCTGGCCCCAACCAGGCTCTTCAACACCCTCCTCCCCACCCCCATCAAGCTTAATTCTTCCCTGTGCAAGGGCGGGACTCCATTCCATATAAATATGCATACAATAATGAGAACTCCTCATGTGCCGCTCTGTTTATTTGAAAACCTAAAGGGGGGGGGGAATAGGGGAGTGGGAGGAGGGGGGTAAGAAAGGCTTGCTAAAGGGCTGAAAGGTCAACGGCTCGCTCTGGTCTGCGAGGGTAAAGTAGTATAGAATAAGCAGATGCTGCTTTGGAATGTGGCGGTGTTACACGCCTGAAAAGACTAATTTCCCCTGGAGAGCCGCTAAACGGTACATGGGCTGGGGTTGGGGTCACAGTGTGGCCACGGCTGGCGGCGAGGGTACCAGATTTCCGCTCGCAGCACAGGGAGACAGCGCTAGAGACAGACGCCGGCTGAGTGCCCACGGGCTGGTGTGGCCACCACCTTGGAACAGGCCGGCTCGGCAGGCGTCCGGGGCTGACCTGCAGGACTCCGATCACAGGCTCGGGGTGTGTGTGGGGGTGGGATGGGGGGACAGTCAGCAGCTCCCACGGCGGGTCTGCCCAGGGGGTTGGGAAGAGAAGCATGAACGCACAGGGCTCCCAGCTCCGCGAGGGTATGTCCTTCCACAATTGGGCTAGCCTGGGGGGGTTGCCGGAGTCCCTTGAGGTCTCTCGCGACACAGAGGTGATAGGGGAGGGCAAAACGACGTGACTTTAGGTCCCTCCAGCGCAGTTGCCCACCGCGCGGAGCGGGCGGGATGCTCCCCACCGGTCTCCAAGTCCAAAACGGTCCGAGAACGAGAGCGCTGAAGGGGACGGGAGTGGATTCCAAAGCCTTCTTTGGCTTCGAAATTCTGCCCGGCCCCAGCCAGCCCCAGTCAGCCCCAGCCCCAGCCCCAGCCCGTCTCTGAAGGGCGAGGGCAAACAGCCCAATCGTTCGCGTCTCCGAGACAGGGGTGGGGAGTGGAGTGCCTGTCCTCCCCAGGTCCACGCGGAGGGAATTCGAGTTCCCGGGAATCAAAGTTGCCGCGCGTCCGGTCGCAGGCTTGGAGGGGGGCGCAAACCCGAGTCAGGGCCTGGTTTGGAGGGGCGCCTCGGGGGTCCCGTTGACGCGGGTAGCTGCGCCGAACAAGTGGTTCGGCGGCTGCGGCCCCGAGCCCACCGCTCCAACTTTCCCGCCGAGCGGCGGGCTGACCGCACCGGGAAGCGAGGACCGCGGGGAAGGAAGGGGCGGTGCGCGGCTCTCGGTACCGTGTGCGTGTGCGGAGCGGCGCCGCGCTGCGCCTCTGGCTCTGCTCTCCGCCGGATTGGCCGCCGCGGGCCGCCTGCTCGGGTGCTGGCCACGGTCGCGTCTCGCCGCCGGCGCGAAGGCTCATTCGCGGCGCGCTGCCGGCTCCCGAGTCCCCTTGGGTAGTCCGCTGGCCGCAACTTCAGGCGCGCCGCGGGCTCGGACGAGGCGCGCCCCAGATGTCCCGAGGCTCAGCACCCCAGCGCTCCATGCCCGGGGTGAGCTGCCCCGCCCCGCCCGGCTCAGCGACCGGCAGCCGTCGGACGCGTCCTCGCGCCGAGCATCGCGCCCGCAGCCCGCGCCCCTCTCTCGCTAGCCGCCGCCGCCGCTCAAGTCCGCGATCAACTTTCCCTCGCTTCCTCCGCCCCGCTCGGCCCCCGCCACCCAGACCCCGCCTCCTGACGCTCCCTCCTTCACCTCCCGCCTCTCCCAGCCCCCGCCTGCCCGGCGGCGCCTCGGCGCCCCCCACGCCCGCCGCTGAGGGCCGCCAGGGTCCCCGAGTCCCGGGCCCCGGGCTCCCTCGGACCCCCAGGAGCGGCACGGAGCCCAGTCGAGCGCTCAGGGCATGAATATTTCAGGGCTGACGAAGCTGCCCTCTGCCGATGTCATGGCACCGGCTGCTGTGGCAACTCGACGAATCCCCCAAAGGGGCCCGGAAGAAGCCCGCGGAAGCGGCCCCAGGTGCTTGTTGGAGCGGTGCCCCGCAGGGCCGCCCACAGGGCCCCCAGCTGTCCCGCAGAGGGGCACAAATAAGATGGGGGTCCTGCTATGCTCCCGCCAGCTCTTTGCCTCTGGCCGAGCGGGGAAACGCTCCCGGGAAGCCGGAGCGAGTGAGGGAGCGGACAGCCTAGGTGAGCCTGCGCCATCTGTTGGCTTTAAGCGCCCCCTCTCTGCTTCGGGAGTCACTGAGCGCCGAGACAGTCCCGCGAGTCCTTGGGGACGCTTGGCCGGCGCTTTGCCCAACCCGCTCACGCATCCATCTGCATCGTCTCCCTCAGTGGCGCTCAAAATGCCCCAGGTGCTTCGAAATGAGGGTCTCGCTTTGGAAGAGACCCTTGAGGACCCCTTCATCCCGGCAGAGTAAAGGTCTGCACTCGAGTAAAGGTCTTCCAGACTGAGAGGAAGCACGCCTAGAGGATGGAGACTTCGCGCTTTTCCAGACAGCTAGATTCGCGAGCCCATAGACAGTCGGAGAGAGTGGTTTCCTGGCCTTCACCTCCACTTTCCCAAGCTAAACATTCTGCGTTCTTTTAACTCTTCTGAATATGACAGGTTTCTACGCCCGTCACTCTTTCCATCAATATATTAATTACCCCCCCCCCCCACAGCCTCTAGGCTGAGATTTCCCACCCCTCAATCCATTCTGTCCTCAACTCAGTCTTTCCGATGGGTTAGTGTCCTCGTTTTACAGCAAGGAAACAGGCTTTGGGAGGTGAGTGACCCGCCAGTGTGGTGTAAAGTCCTGTATTAAATCCAGAACCTGCCAGGCTCAAAAGCCTGGTTACTTACCACTCATTCATTCATTTTTATATTTGCTATTATGTGCTAGCTAACTGAAATAGGTGGTAGATGGTGATGGGGAACAGAACAAACGTGGTCCTGTGCCTTGTGGAATTCCTCTAATGGGAGAAATAAACAAACAGGTAAAATTACAAGCATAAACTGTGTTAGCTATGAGTGTTTAATGGCACCTGGCCTTGGGGATCAGGGGAGACTTCTAAAGGATGTGACAGAGCTGAGATCTGATGAGACTGAAGAAGAGCAATGGAGAGAGGGTAGACTTTAAGCTGGAGAAGCAACATGTGCAAAAAGCCAGTGGCAGGGAAGAACAAGCATGTATAAGGAAGTGCAGGGAGATGAGAGAGACTGGAGCACTGAGAGGCTGGCTGGGGAGGACAATTACCATAAAGCCAGAGCTGGAGCAGGGCTAGCATGAGGACCTTAGTCAGGGTTTGACCTTAATCCTAAGAGTGGAGTGGTTGGGTGGAGGTTGGGGAGTGGGACTGCCATGATCTGATCTGTAGTTGGAAAATGAGGGATTGACTGAGAGGCAATAGTTGGCAAAAAGGGATTGCTTCCATCACAGATATTTACTTATCATCTACTATGTGCCAAGAACTTTCTCAGACCAGCAAACTGATGGCTGAGGTCAAAGCCTTCCTGCTCCCTGTTTTTCTAAATAAAGTTTTAGTGAAAACAGACATGCCCATCCAGTTATGGCTCCTTTCATGATACAACTGCAGCGTTTAAGGAGTTGCACCAGAGACCATATGGCTCACAAAATCTAAAATATGTACTATCTGGCTCATGACAGAAAAAGTTTGCTGACCACTGTGAATCTAGACATGTGGCATAAATCACATGTGAGCAAGACACACACACAAACACATGCAGACAAACCCTGCCATCTTGAAGCTCATATTCTGTAGACTACTGTGCTTGTCAAGCTGACAGAGACCTGGACTGTGGTAACAGTGATAGAACTGGAAAAAAGTGACGTTCAGGAGGTGAATTTCTACAGAACCAGGAAGAGGGGGTGACTATGGGAGGATATGGAAGGAAGAGCCAAGGACACCTCTGTGCTTCTGGCTTGTGGAAGGAGATGGGCAGGGTGCTTTTCCCTGAGATGGGGATCAAGAGAGGGAGGCCACCATGAGTGTGAGAGACCTATATAATGACTAAGTGCAGATGTCAGGTGGGATTTGGACCCATGACTTTGGGGCTTGAGGGGGAAAAGGCAGAGAGGCCATCACCTCCTCTGATGTGAACATCATACTTCTGTTCATAGGACCTCTTGGCAGTTGCTTTTACTCCACAACCTCTGTCAATTGCCCACTCTGGGGCAAGCTATGAACCGAGGTATGTAATTGGGTACAACAAGTCCATTCTGAATGCACAACAGGGAATTCAAAGCAACGCTGGTTACATCATGATGGAAAATAATTCAAACAGGGGACACTGAAGTAGCCTAGAGCTTAGCAATAGCAAGAAGTGCTGTACCACTCCTAAAGTGGAGGGACAAAGGAAAGAAGCAAAGTTACTGGGATCAGGATCATGCAGTGGAAGACAGACACACAATGGCCCTGTCCTGTGGGAACTGGAGTTGCTGCTGCTGCCAGAGACATTGCTTAAGGAAGAGACGCGCAGCCCAAGACCGCCTCAGACATAAATCAACTACAATCTAGCAAATAAGTGTGGCAAAGTAAAGAGTTAGCCCAAAGGTGTGTAGGGTGACTGGTTCCTAAGAATGTTGAGTCCAGAAAGGTGGCCGGGTCAAGGGGCCATCAGAGCTGGATTTTGCTCTCAAGATGAGGAATTTGACAGGCAGTGAAAGCAGATGGGAATCCTGGGTGGACGAAACAACATGAGCCAAGGTCTGGGAGCTCCTATGGGGAGCCCGGAGCTGTTAGATCCTAGAGGTGAACAGCAGTCTGGCTCCTCTGCACACGATGAAGCCAAAGACAGGACTTTAGGATTTGTAGGAGACTCAAGCTGGGAAAAAGAACTCAGCTCTGTGCTCTGTGCCAGCGTCTCGGAAAGTCTAGCCTTCCCATCTCCAGGGGCTGAATCCTCTGGATTTTAGCTTTTCTCCCTGACTGGGGCTTCTGTCCCTCACGCCTTTTCAACTGTCCCACCTATGGTTCTCAGAGCTTTGCCTCCTCCTTTTTCTTGGAAAACAGCCTCTATCCTAAATCCCCAGGGTGGATCCTGTGATAAAAAGGTAACATGCCTTGTATGGTTTGGGACAAGTCACTTCACCTCTCTGAGCGTCAGTTACCACTGTTCTAAAGGGGATCGTGGAGCCTACCCAGCCTTCCTCCCAGGTCTAAAAGTGTTGCAGAAACACAACAACCACAGAAATGTTAACTGTCCAGCATTCAGCATCAGACACACCCCTCTTCTACCAGAAGCTCCTCACTGAACGAAGGTCAGGACCAGCCTCTGTTTTGATTGAAACAGCCAAAAGGAAAGGTGCTCCATTGTGCCACCTCCAGGCCACAGGGCCCCACAAGAGACACAGGCCCACTTTCCTCTGAACTTTGAATCTGAAAAGAGTCAAAGTTTAGAAGTAGTGTTGAATAGTTTAGAAGTTGTGGAAAGCATCAGGCTCTGAAAACAGCTCCTGAGGCCTGACTTGGGATGCAACAGCCTCTTTGGTTCCTAGCTGTTGGTTGGGCCTGCTTGCTGTCTCCAGCCTTCTGGTGGATTCTGTAGTCCATTTAACTAGCAAATTCATTTTCTGCATCAGCTAGCCAGGGTTCACGTCTGTAATTGGCAGCCCTGAGACCCTGCCTTGGACGGACCATGTGATGATTCTCTTGGATTGTAGGCATCACGGGCCAAGCAGGGTTGGTATTGCCAGAGTGCAGCAACTTCCTCTTTCTAAAATTTTAAAAATAATCAATTGATTGACAGAGCAACTGAGTGATTAGCATACTGGCTCCCCTTCCGTATCAGAACACCTTGTCCAGGTATTCCCAGAAGTGATCACATCTCTGTGCGGGTTCAACTTCCATATCTCTGAGAGAAGTTCAATCTCTGGATCCTCAAAAGCAAGCGCTGTCTTTGTTCATCTATGTAACGAGCATTCCTGACGTGTCCAGTGTTCCAGGAGCTGGACTGAGTGCTGAGAGCACAGAGACGCTTGTAGCATCTCTCTGGTCTTCAAGACTGATACAGAAACCAGTAGTTAGAAAGTGGGCAATTGATACAGTTCAGGTTCAGTGGTGGAAGAGGGGCCCCAGAAGGGCACGGTTCATCCACCATAAGTAAGGAGACTGGGGAAGACTCCCAACGGGAGGGACTACTTAAACAGAGCCTTAAAAGATGTGTGCAGGCCCCCATGTTTATTGCTGCTTTATTTACAATTGGAAAAACATGGAAGCAGCCCAAATGCCCACAAGTAGATGACTGGATTAAAAAGATGAGGTACATATGCACAGGGGAATATTACTCAGCAACCAAGAAAAAGAAACACATGTCTTTTGCAGCAACTTGGATGGAGCTGGAAAAGATCATGCTTAGTGAGATAAGCCAGAAAGAGAAAGAAAAATACCGG
>NW_004567112.1:38014953-38068240 GCF_000260355.1 Condylura cristata
AAAAAAAAGATGTGTTGGGAAATACATGGGGATTACAACTGAGATGAAAAAAATGTACAAAATGATATAAAATAAACTATTATATTATTAAAAAAAAAAGATGTGTGCAGGAAAGATAAGACTAGTAAGGAATGTGTGTGTGTGTGTGTGTGTTCACAAATTCAAGGTCCAGCAGTGTGTGTGTGAGCAGTCACGGGGGCCTCAAACCATGCAGAGACTTTGAGTGCACAGCAGAGGGCCAACCCCCACTGGGCACAGATGTAAGATGAGTCTCAAGAGATGAAGAAGGGGTGGACCAGAAGCCCTGACATGCTGCACTGCAGCCTTGGGGCTGCAGAAAGGTTGCTGGGGGTAGGCTCGGTGTGGGGGTAGAGGTGAAGGTGTCCAGTAACAGGAGAAAGCTTCAGGATGAAACAGAAGAGAAAGCTCATTGTCCCAAGGTGGCCTTGGGATGGCATCTTAGGGGAAGGGACATCTCCCCTTATCTGTCTTCATACCTCCCCAAATTCTAGGAATTAGCTGGTTCACAAACACTCTCAATAATTAAGAAAGGGGAGAGAGAGGTGAGGATATGGGAAAATGGGAGGGAAGGAAAGAAGAAAAGAGGGAGGGAATTCCAATCTGCTCTGCTCAACCTGCCTCGCCTACTGATTCACCTGGGATTGCATTGGTTTCCATCTGGTCCCTTGGGACACTTCTGCCCCCGCTTCCTTCCTGGGATGGAGATGAGGCTGTGTGGCATAATTCAGAGCTCCCTAGCCTAGAATGCAGTGGGCCTGGTTCTCAGCCAGCTTGTTTGAGCCTTGATCTCAACTGCAAGTGGGCAGGGGAGCCCCTATCACCAACTCCCCACCCCCAATACCTCCCACGGTTACTGTTCAGGTCAAAAGAGAAAAAACACACAAAGTGCTTTATAAACTGTGAAAACAAAGCAACACTCACACACAAGTCTCTCCTCCCTGTGAGGGTCGATTATTATTTTTAAAGCACATAAACGCCTCTCCTCTGGGTGTCCTCCATAACAGCCTCCCTTTCCCTGCCTCACAATGAAGCAGATTCCATATTCCCAGCCCTGAGCTGGTGAAAAGCTGTTTGTTGCTTCCTGTCTGCATCCCCAGCCCGCTAGCCCTCTCTCGGGGCAGCGCCTGCCACCATAAACCAAACATGTGTGCTCCTGAGTTAGGTTTGTGGGCCCTTGGAGCCTGGCACAGCTGTGGCAGCTGAGCTCAACTCAGCTTGTTTGAAAGAGCAAGGCTGGAAAGGGGAGCAAGGTGAGCTGGGACCACCCATCCCATCAGTCAAGGAGTCCCGGGGTTCCCCCCAGAGGCATGGCTTTCCCAGGCCTCTCCCATTCCCACACACACCTTGGAAGTGCTCCCCTCCCCCACTCAGCCTAAGCGCCAAGCTCCTTCCCTCACGTTCCTGCCCTGTTCCCTGTTTCCCTCTCCCATCATTTATTTATAAGGTATTCATAGCAAAATGAATGACAAAAAGTTAGAAGCTAATTAAAGCTGGCACAGATTGGCACACGGGGGTATGAATTATTCATTGGTACAGAATGGCGCTTGGTGGCCAGGACTGGCACCAAGTGCCCTGGGCACTAGTAGGAAGTGGGCATGGGGCCCCCTCCTCCAATAGGTTCCCACCCTGCCTCTCCAAGGGGTTCTCCATCCTGGTCTCTGTGTCATTCTCTAGGGGCAGCTGGAGCCTTGTCTTCCAGCCCCCACCCCAAGGGGTAGTTTCTCTATACACAGCCCAGCACGCCCTGTCTGTCAGTGGCATCAACACCACAATCAGAGGCTGGAATCAACCCACGGATTCTGGTTCTCCAAGCACATGCCTGCACACTCTGTACAAAATGGGCAGGGCTGGGAGGGCGGGGAAGACCCAGATCTAGTCAGCTAATGTGATGACACATCAGAGCTGTTAGAGGGCTTCGGGAGACTGTCTTCCACAACTCACAATCTATTCACAGAGGACCCGAGGCCCAGAGAGAAATAGGGTCTCTACGAAGTGGCCGCAGCAATGGATGTTGTTAGTAATAATGTTACAGCATTTACTAAGACTGATTCTGTGCTAGACGCTGTTGCAAAAGCTTTGCAGGGATGATCTCATTCAAGTCCTCGCATGAAGATGCTTTAATGGTCTAATCTGACACATGAGGAAACTGAGGCAGTAGAGAAGAGTCAAAGCAGCTTGCCCAAGGTCAAAGTTTGAATGAAAAGTCAGAGCCAAGAAATCAGACTCCAAGTCCCGACCACCTGTGTACCAAAGCCACCTGTGTTCTCAATGCTGGCTGTATCTCAGAAGCTCTGGGATTGGCAGCAGGATGTAAATATAGAATCCGACATTCAGATTTGATCGGTCTGGATGGACATCTGGACTTGGCATTTGTGAAAGCTCCCTAGGTGTTTCTAAGGTGCAGAAGAAAACCAATCACTGGAAGGCGGATGGATTGTGACCACAAAAATCACAGATATGAATTCTTGTTCTGCCATTACTGATGATGTGCGTCTGAGCATCTGGCTCAACCCTTTGGGGCCTCTGTTTCCTCATCTGTAAAATGGGATTGGTAATAGCTTGGAGCTGGTAATATTGGTAATAGTCTGGAGTTGGACTATTTTAAATCTGGTGTGAATCTGGCTCTGCCTCTCGGGCAGTCTATCTAAATTCTCTTGCCTTGGTTTGCTCATCTGTAAAGTAGTAGAGTTGTGAAGATTGAGTGGAGCCTGGGACCTCTGGGCACTGGCTGCCCCCTCCCCCTCCACAGGGTGAGGCCAGGATTGAATAAGGGTGCAGATACTAGCATGTGGGACTGTGCCCCTGGGTGGTGAGGCAGAAAGGACGAGCTCTCCAGCCTGCTGCCTGGGTCTGACTTTCCCTTTCTTTGCACACAGGAGACAGGAATACATGATTGTTGCAGGCACTTCAAACCACATAGACAACTGTTCTCAATTTGGCGTGTATCCTTGCAAGCAATGTTCTATGCGCATATGGAAATACAGTTTCTGCTGGGGGCAGGGGCGGGAGGGAGAGCCATCCATCATGGCACACTTCTGTACTTTTGAATTTTGAACCATATGAATGGCTCAAATATAAAAACAAATATAAAGGGTACGCTTCAGGCAGAAGGAAAGTGGTCCCAGATGGAAGCCTGGATATTCACAAAAGAAGGAAGAGCAATAGAAAGGGAAATATGGTAAATACAAATGAATCTTGGTTGTGTACAACAATAAAAATAATTTTAAAAATATATAGAGAGAATTAAAAGAAACGACATAATAGCGTAATAGTCAGGAAGGGGGTAAATGGAGTTAGAGTGCTTTAAGGTCCTTGCCTGGGCCAGGAAGTGGGGACAAATGACTACATGGTAAACACTAATCAACCAAGGGGCCTGGTCTACCTCTAGGCTGAGCCTGGAAGAAAGGCGGTGAATATATAGTTAACCAGCAAATAGAGGGGAAAATGGAACCGTGAAGTGATGTGTGTATTTAAATGATTATTTGTTCTTTATAAAGAGTCATACTTCACATATTATTCTATAACTTGAATTTTTCCTCTTAAAACAAGTCCTGGAGCTCTTTCCACTGTGGCACAGAGGATCTGCCTTCTCTTTTTAATCTGCCAGTGTGCATTCTATAGATGTCACCATGATGGTGACAAGAGAGCATGAAATGAGTGTTGGGGCCTTCTAAATATGGGGTCCTGCATGAATGTGCGGGTCACGTGCCCTCAGAGTCAGCCCTGACTGCAGATGGTGGTGCAGGGAAAAGACAGTGGCTGAAGGTCTGTCCGAAGCCCACATCGGAGGGCAGTAAGTGAGACCTGCCCTATCAGGGCCCTGCCCCTCCCCACTGCGACTCCATTAGTGACAAACCAGAAAACCTAAAGAGGGAGGCAACTGTGATCAGCTGGCCTATCTCCCACCTCCGGGTCCTATCACAGTGAAACCACCCCAAAAAGATTTTGTGCCCATTGTCGTAAATCTAGAGGGTGGGGGCTCCTATCGGCAATACTTGGCAAGACACTTCCTGCTAGATGCAAACCTTCTTCAGGTCATGTCTTTAAATCACATAGTGAGAAAGTTATTCCATTTTTAATCCTGTCATAGTCTATATAAATATGCAAAGCAGAAAGTTTCAATTTGTGTGATTATGTCTTTAACACTTGATAATCCTTCTTTCTTGAACTAGAAGGGATGAGACCTTCTTTCAACCTTGAGGAAGCAACTGTGTCCACCTGTATTTTAAATATAGCACCGTTATCAGTCTATTTATTTTGACAGTAACCTTCCATTTCTTGCAATTAGTACTGCTTTTTTATTTATGGTGAAATAAATGTTTTCTTAAAAACCAATGGATATTTAGGGGTACATGGGTAGGCCAACACTTATAATGTGGTGAGTGAATAACTGAGAGTGGAGGCCCGATGTGAGAATTAGAGCGAGCTTCAGTGCAGCATTCAAAGCCCCCAACCCTCTCACCTTAAGAAATGAGGCCCAACATACCTTCCCAGCTTCGTGCTGACCGCTTTTCCCTATGAAGCCTCTATCCAAACAGGCAAAATGCACAGGTACATAGAGGTCTGTCCACACTAAGATGGTTGGTGCTGTGCTCCTCCTGACAAGGGAAGGGGTGGCCCTCTATGGGGACAGGTTAAGCAGACCATGCTTGACTCCTCTGCTCTATGGCCACTCTGCTCTTTAGCCTGCCCTGAGCCCTGGTCTGGGCTTACACTGTCCTCTCTCTTGCCACTGCCCTCTGCCCACCCCCAACTCTGCTGAAACCCATTCTTGCACTTCACCACCTTCTAGAAGCCTTCCTTGCTTCTTCTTCCCAGAGCCTCAGGTTTCTCACATCTGGAAAATTCCCTGCACCTGTACATAGCAGTGTTTTTGCATTATGGCTGTCTGTGTTGTTTCCAATCAGATCATACGCCCTCAGAGATCAGGAGCCAAAGTGATAGCTAAAGGAGCTCTAGAAGGGATCAGAAGACCCATATTCTTGACGGCCACTCTCTGCCTGATGCTCTTGACCCACTCTCCCCAGCCTTGGTCTCATCCACCCATGAGCAGTGGGCTCAGAATCCTCCTAGTGCGCCTCCTCCTTTGAGAGTTTAAAGTCACTTCATGCCTTTCTGTATCTTTTTATAGAAGCGATAAAACTAAGATTCTACATTCTAAGAGGGTTGCCTCCACTATCATTTGATGTCCACAACAACCCTACGAGAGCAGTATTTTTATTGTTTCCATTTCACTGATGAGAACATTGAGGCACAAGGCTGTGTCACTGGAGTTCAGTTATGTTATAATTTGGCCTAAACAAGCCCTGCAATCTCAACGGCAATAGAGATTTGCTTCTTGCTCACACATAGGCAACGCAGGTGGGTCTCTTGCTTCCACAGATGACCTGGGGCCCATCCTAGAGCTGAACTATCTGAAACACATGTCCGTGTGGCCACACACAGGGCACAGCCTAGACCCAGAGTGATGTGTATACCCTGCTGCTTCTCAGACCAGAACTAACCCCTCTATGGGGGAGACAGGATTACGCGGTGGGAAGCACCTAGAAGCTGCCGCACAGAAATGAAGGGAAGGATGTGGGGGGACAGTGAGACCTCAGAGCCTTCTGCTTATCTGTGCTATTCTAGCTGGTGGCCAGGGAGGTGCCAGGTCCTCTGGGGCCAAGTAACAGAAATTGGTGGCAACGGGTAAGGTGTGATGGGACAGACTGGCATCACGAGGTGAGAAAGACTAAGAAGAAACAGCAGCCAGGAGTGGTGCCATCACGTAGCTACTGTCCACAGGAACAACCCTGATGGTTGCCATCTGTTGAACACCTGCAAAGGCCAGAAAATGTTTCATCTCCTGCTCTCGATGTCCTGAAATAAAGCCCATTTCTACTCTCCGGATGAGGGATGTGAAGCTCAGAGAGGGTGAGCAAATGGCCCACAGTCAGGCAGGTGGGCAGCACTGAGATGCTCGCCAAGCCCCTCTGGGAGTTCTCACCAGGGGCTTGCAAAAGTGGCTGCAGTTGAGGTATGACCTCCCAAATTGGGCCTGCCAACCCTTCACTGCTAAAGCTCGAGCAGAGGTGATTTGGAGAAAATGGGAGTTATTTCACAGCTACTCGCTCCCCTCTCCCCATCCTAAAAGCTCTGGGGAGGGAAAGCAGGACCCAGGGGATAGACCAAGTTCTGGCTGGTTGGGGATCCCAAGGGGATCTAGATTTGCAGTGTAGGGCACCACCTAGAGGCCGAGCCCTGCACTGCAATTCCCGGGACCCTGACCTGTTACCCAAATCCAGGGGCAAAAATACCGAGGCCTGGTGCCTGCCCTTTACAGGCCAGATCTTCCATCCACAGCCATCCTAGGGCCCTTTCAATGAGAGACATATTTTTATCCCAAATATTCATTGATGGGAACCAATACTCACGTGGTCTCATTTTGTGACTGAGAATCTGGATTCTTGAGTTCAGCATCTTCTCAGCCATTCGCTGGCTGTGTGACTCTGGGCAAAGCACTGTCCCTCTCTGGGTCACAGTTACTTCCTTTATAGGATGCAGGGTATGACTAGAGATAACATAGCAGATAATCTCCTGGAATAACACTCCGAATAACATCCTGGACTCCAGGATAACATCCTGGATATTATTGTAAAGGACTTTCTAGATGTTATTCTAGAATCAGGTAGCTTTGAGTTTGAAGCTGTATGACCTTTTGGCATATAATTAACTTCTGTGTGCTCCAGCTAGCTCACCTGTAAAATGCGTTGATGATGCCCTATCAAGATTAAATCATTGTTTACATATGCAACATAGTATATAGTACCTGGCTTAGTATCTTGCTCCCTTTCCTCAACTTTCTCAGTTTTAAAACTGGGTTCAGTTCCAAAGGCTTTCCAACCATTTTCCCCCAGAAGAGTGGAGATCAGCCTCTGGTGCTTTGACTCAAAACAAAGACACTGGCCACCCAGGGGTGCCAAGGCCCTGATCCCTGAACAGGCTCCTGACCCAGGTCTAGCCAGCTTCCTGCTAGAGTCACCTCCAGCCTCATCGTGGGACTTACCTCCTGGGGGTTCTCTGCTTCCTGGTGAACGGCAGCTGTCCCTTGCAGCTGCACAGTGTACAACCTCAGTGGCTGATCTTGAAGTTCTCAGGAATTAAAAGCAAGCACATCGAGATACAGCTCAAAACCAGACAGTCGGAGGAAGGCAGAGTAGCAGGCAGATCTCCCGCAGCTTTAGGAGGTGTCCAGAAGCCCAGAACCCCAACCATGACAGAAGTTCACCTGTCCAGAGGGCCAAGCACACTGTGTGACACACCTAAACTTGGACTGGGGGTGGCCCCAGCCTTTAATACTTATGAGCCTGGTGTTGTCTCCCTGAACCTCGTTTCCTCACCTGTGTCATGTGGGGTGTCATCCTTTTCTACTTTCCCTGGTCGTGAGACAAAGAAAAACCTTGAAAGTCCTCTCTAAACTGTCCAGGTCCATTCAGATACATGACGGCCATCCCCACCTCACCAAATTCATGTATTATCCCTTCACACAGCTAAGCAAAGTGCTAGTTGTTGGGAATATAAGCATCTGCCTTTGAATTGTTTGTCTTGAAAGGACAGAGAAGAAAAGACATAGCTGGAATCTTCCAGAAGGAGCCACAGACTCTCTGTCCCCTGCCTCTCTCTCCTTCTGGGGATGCCAATAACCACAAGCATTTATGAAACACTTACAGGCACTGGCACATATAGCATGCTTGTATGCAGACATACATACACATATAATTATTTAATTATTTAATCATTTAATTATTTCAGCAGACTCTGAGTCAGGCACCACCACTCCCATTTTAGAGATGAGGAAAGTGAGGCTTAGAAATTTTCACTTTAAGTGGAGAAAGCTAGGGGTCTCTTTGGTTGCACAAGGGGTTAAAGATCAGCGCTATGAAGCTCGCTGCAGTCACTATAGCATGAGTGCATGAGTTTGATCCCCAGCCAGGGAGGTGACCCACATGGCGCAGCAGATATCTCCTGTCTCGCCCGCTGCTCCCCTCAGCAGTGGATTTCCTCGATCTGCCTGTTCCGCTCCCTGCTCTGTCTCTGGTGAATCCTCTCAGTCCCTGCATCTCTGGCCTGTACCCCAGTTCTTGTATGTATAAATAAACTAATGTTTTTTTAAAAAAATAAATGGGGCCCTCCCTGGTGATGCAATGGGTTAAGGGCAGTACTATGAAGCCAGCCACAGCTGTTTTAGCATGAGTTTGATCCCCAGTCAGGGAGGTGACCTCTCCTGACCTGCCTGCTGCTCCCCTCAGCAGTGGATTTCCTCGATCTGCCTGTCCTCTGTCTCTGGTGAATCCTCTCACCGCTCCTGCACTTCTGGCCTATACCCCAGTTCTGTATGCATAAATAATATTTAAAAACAAATAAGTGGGCCCTCCCTGGTGGTGCAGCAGGTTGAAGCACAGCACTGAGAATCTAAAGGCACTTCCGCATGAGTTTGATTCCTGCCTGCCCCGGAGGTGACCACATGGCGTGGCAGACCTCTCCTGACCCGCCCGCTGCTCCCCTCAGCAGTGTACTTTGCCGATTTGCCTGTTCTGCTCCCCACTCTGTCTCTGGTGAAGCCTCTCACCGCCCCTGAGCCTCTGGCCTGTACCCCAGTTCTGTATGTACAAATAAATAAAAATAAATCTTAAAAAAAAAATAAGTGGAGGAAGCTGGATTCAAAGCTAGATGTTTGACTCTCCAATGAGAGTTAGCCCTTGAATTCGACTGGGAAAGGTACTCATGCCGGAGAGCTTCCTTCTGCCAGGGGACAGGCACTTTGCGTGCTGCATTTGTTCCCTGCACTAGCCATGCCAATAAGGTAATTAACCCAATTTTACAGATGAGGAAACTGAGTCTCTGAGAGAATAGGGGAAACCCTAGTGTTTCCCCTGCCGTCCTGGTTGACGCCTTAGGAGTCGGGCAGATTATAGTAATCAGCTAATGCCTGAGTAGGGCTCTGAAGATGAAAAGCCCTTATTGAAAGTGCTAAGTATGATGATTAAGTCAGAAGGTGGAATTAGCTGCGCAGGGGGAGCAGGCTCAGCCATCAGGAGCGGATTAGTGACTTGCTGCCCGATTAAGTCCAAGGCAGGTTGGGAGGAAATGAACTGAGAGGTTTGCAGAGCTGCTGACATCTGAGAGGGTAGTGTGGGTCTGAGAGGCAGCGATCACGCCTCAGCATTGAAGGGCTCCCGGCAGCAACCCCAGAAAGCACGGTGGGCCCTCAGCAGCCTTTGCTTTCTGATATTCACCCATTCATCCATCTATCCATCCCCCCACCCACCCACTCATCCACCCATCCATTCATGCATGCTACAAATAGTTACCAAGTATCTGCTAGGTCTTACCCATTGTAGATAGAGCCAAGAACAAGAAAGCTAGTGGGGAGATAGGCATTTAGTAATAATTGCATATCAAGGAATTATTTGGCACTGAAGTGTAATAATGGTATTATGGCTGTATTTTATAGGTGAGTCCATTTATACATATACACATCCACTTGGTATGTATAATTTACAGATGCATGCCAAAAGATTTACAGATTCAATGAGATGATGTCTCAAATTAACATGGGGTGGGAGGTTGAGCGTACAGAGGTGAAACACGACTGCCTGCCCCTAAGTTGGTAATTGTTGAAATTGGATCATGGGTACGAGGCAACTGTGTACTTTCTTGTTTAAATTATTGCATTCTGAAAAGGTGTTTGAAAAAGACATAGGCAGGTCAATAATTATAATTCATAAGTGCCATGAAGGAAAAGCAATGAAATGGTAGAGCTTATTGTGGAGGGTGTTGATTTCAATCAGGGAGAGAAGGGGTCCATTTGGGGTGTGATGAGACTTTGGGGCCTCCCTAAATCTAGTGGCCACCAAATGGATCTTTTCAGTCTCTTCCTAACCTGGAGGAAGGGCCGGTGGTGTCCTGGAGAGAGCCTTGGAGCGGGTCAGTCCAGCAGACCCCAAGGCCAAACCTCATGTTCCCTGTCTCTGTGGTGGTGGAAACTGTCATCCTGTACCCACCAGCACTCAGGCCATGTCGTGTGTGTACACTGCTTGTCTGCCATGAACATGGCATCATGAGAACACCCCCCCCCCCCGGGAAAGGAGTAGGACTCCCCACCCTACAGCTGACAAAAACAAGACAGGGGTTAAAAATGCCAGCAAAAGAAAAAGTCAAAGACTGGGCCTGTGGTCTTGTTAGTGTCTCATCTCCCTCTCCCCACTTAGTAGCACTGCCATCAGTCATGCCTGGATTACAATGGGGTGGAGAGGAGGAGGGAAAGGAGAGCGTGGGGGGGAGGAGAGGGGAAAGGGGGAAGAAGGGGGGAGAGGAGGAGGAGAGAGGAGAGGGGGAGGAGGGGAAGAGGGAGGAGGAGGAGGAGGAGGGGAGGGGAGAAATTGTTATTAAGACTGACAGCTGGGATCTCAAGCCACTTTAATCCTGCAAACCCCAGTTTCCTCTTGGGGAGCAGGGGATGAGATAATAAAAGCAAAGCATTTGGCAGGACATTCAGCCTCCAGTGGATGTCAGTCCCTAACCTACTGCTCCCTGGGAAACAATCCCACCTTCTGTTCTCTTCAGTGAGGGTGTCTTCTAGAAGCAATCCAGTCAAGAATTCAGGGGGCAGAGAGAGCCCAGGAAGTCCCAGTTGAGAAATGAGGAAGTGAAAAAAGCAAAGGAAGGAGATCCCCATTTACACCCCCCCACCCCCCAAAAAAAGTTGTGTTACTAACTGATCTCCAATGCACAGGAGAGAACTGTAGGAAACTGTGGTAAACAGAGGTTCCCAAACTTGGGCTATACAGCCTCATGAGGGGCGCCTGTTAACATAGCAACGTCGGGTCCACTCCCCAGTTTCAGATTCAGCATGCATGGGGTGGGACCCAAGAAAATGCATTTCTGACAAGTTATTTGATGCCTGACAGAAGGACTGCAAAAGGAGCTAAGGTGAAGGATGCCTTTGTGTAGGAAGGACCCTCGCCATGTATTCACATGATCATACATTTTTGTAAAATTCAGCAAAAATGTTTTGTTGTGATTCCTTTTTACATTCTAAACCATTACATTTTGTACCTAATTTTGTCTTTGCAATTAATTGTTCTTTTTCCTAAAGATGGCCCCCAGTTGCTTCGGCATCAGACTCCATGAAACCTGTGCTTGTCCCTGCTGGTAGATCTAGTAGGCAGGCAGACAAGTTTGCTGAAATGAAATGTGTGCCCCCACGAAGAACACAGACCACCTAGGTCCAAGACCACCCACATTCAAATTCCATGCTACCTTCCTTTGGACGAGATGCTTAATCTGTCTAAACCTCCATTTATTCATTTATAACATGGGGACAGTAATCATACTTTTGGTGCGAGATCAAATGAGAATCAAATGAAATTATCCCTGTAAAGAACCAGGCCCACAGTAAGGGCTCAATAAATATGGATATCGTTTTTATTATTAGTTCCCATGGTTTATTCATATTTCTTATTTGCATTGATGATCTCTTTCCTTCAAGTTCAGGTACCAGTGAAGAAACTGGGGACAGAAAAAGCATCCTCCTCCGGAATTGGCAGGTCGCCTCTCTATCCTACCTCCGCACCTGTTCTCTCTGTCCTACCTGGGCACCTATCCCGTTACCGGGCAACCACTGTCCCCTGTCCTCCCCCCACACACGGGGATTGGCTGTGCGTCGGGACTACCGGAATGCCCCGCGGCTCCCGGAAACGGTGCTGGTCCATCTGTTTGGTGGCAGGTAGCTGAGGCGTTTCCAAAGAAGGCCAGCGGGGCCGCCAAACTGGGAGCCATCCCTGGCCCAGTGGAGAGTAGCAGGTCCGGCTTCACTGCAGGTCACCGGGCAGAGAGGATGGCCTCTAGGGCTGAAGATCCCCCGCACCAGCCCAGAGGTCACGAGAGTATGACTCCCCGCCTGGCCAATCCGAACCCGGGGAAAGCCAGAACTGAATCCAGCAGGCAACTTGAGCATCCTCCGGGCTGCTGGGCCCTCTCCTACAGCTGCTCCTTGCCAACCAGCTCAGGGCCTGAAGACTGCAGGTCACTAGGCCTGGACTTACCCATCCTAGTTTAGCTCTGGTCTTGGGCAGAAAGAACCCCAGAAGCTTCTTTGCCCTCCTGGTTCTGATACCAGCAGTGATTACTAAAACCTGACATGACTATTGATTTGCTTACTTACTTTGGTTAAGTGTTCTATTCTAGAAACTTTCTTATCACAAGAGATCTAGTGCCCAGTTTAGGCAGAAGAAGAATCAGGCTTGGAAAAGAAGTGGATAGACCTAAAGTCACACAGCTCCACAGGGTGGGATCCCACCCCTAGGCACTGCAACTCCGTACTTTTAATCTGAAATTTTGTGAGGATTGATGAGAAGGTATCAAGTCTTAGCCAAGTGCTAGGTACCCACTGAGTACTCAGACAGGTGAAGGTGAGGCAAGGTTAACACCTGAGCCATGATAACAAGTAAATAGTCACGTTGACATCAAAAAGTGACTTGGTTCAGAGGCAGGGTCAGCCTGGCGTACCTGTCCCACTCCACTTGAGAAGACTGTGTGCCTTCCACCTCCTATTTACACTTTGATCCATGTCTATTTTTACCCCTTCCTCTCCTCACTATCATTTTATTCCTAACTGAAGTCCCTTGCCTCTAAAAACAGCCAACTTTGTACCCCAAGTTTAAAGGGAACTATTACTAACTTAAGAAGTTATCATTTTTGGCCCTCCCTGGTGGTGCAGTGGGTTAAAGCACAGCACTAAGAAGCTAAAGCCACTTCAGCACGAGTTCGATACCCGCCCTGGAGGTGACCACATGGCGCAGCAGACCTCTCCTGACCTGCCCGCTGCTCCCCTCAGCAGTGTGCTTAGTCAGTCGGCCTGTTCTGCTCTCCACTCTGTCTCTGATGAAGCCTCTCACCACCCCTGCACCTCTGGCCTGTACTCCAGTTCTGTATGCATAAATACATCTTTTTTTTTTAAAAAAAAAGTTATTTTTATTGGCAAAAGTAAAAAGAGTGAAGATACCAGTCACAAAAGGAATTTATAGGGGATTAAAGAAAAGTGGCCTTGACTAGCCCGTGACCTTCAAGGAGAACAGTGCCTATGGCTTGTAAAACAGAACAGTGTCATACCAGGCCTCTATACTGGAGACACTTAATCATTCTGGGCTCCTAGACTTCTGCCTGCATGTCAGGTTTCCTACCTTAAAATAATAGATTTGGGTGATATTTGCCATATCCAAGTACCTCTGTGTTTTTTTGGTTCCATATTCTTTATTCAGTTGCATTACTTACATTTACTTCATGTATTTTTAAGATTTCTTTATTTATGCATATAGAATTGGGGTACAGGTCAGAGGTGCGGGGGTGGGGGGAGGTGAGAGGATTCACCAGAGACAGAGTGGGGACCAGAACAGGCCGAAGTACTGAAATCCACTGCTGAGGGGAGCAGCAGGCGGGTCAGGACAGGTCTGCCACGCCATGTCGGTCAGCTCCCCTGACTGGGGATTGAACTTGAGGTGAAGCAGCTGCAGCTAGTTTCACAGTGCGGAGCTTGTGCCATCAGCCCTCAGGGAGGGCCCTACATTTACTTCAAGAGAAAACCGTAAAGGAGGGAAGGGGATCAGAACAGGAGGGAAGAGCACAAGAGAATGTGGTGACTGTTCACGTGTGATGTGGTGGTGGGAAAACTATGGGGGCTGCACTTGGGGGGACAGTTACTGTACAAAAAATAACAGGGTTAAGAAAATAAATACAGAGGGAAATTAAAAGCTATATCATTACTCAAATAGAAAATCAGTATCACGGTCATAAATTGATGGCAAAAAACCCTAAAAGAACTACAAATAGAAACAGAACATTGTTCTCAGTTGCAGCCTGATCTTGTTCTTTTGAAAAGGGGAAATGGCAGGTTTTAGGGAGTCAGAGAAAACAAGGACTAAACTGGGAGCTGCCCTGTGATACTAGGGTTGGAGGGCTGAAGGGGTACCTTCACGTGCTGAAATTCTGTGTTGTGGCATGCCTGCGGGGTGGCACCCCGAGTCACGGGCACAGGACCAGCTGCTCACTTTCCACGCGTGGAGAAAGGCAGGCCGACACTGTCCCTGGAAATGTTTATGACCAGCATTTGCTCAGATTCTCTTAGGATCTGTGGGGCAGATGGGAAGCAGGAGGTGCCCCTTAATGGGTCCACGCCAGCCTTCCCCATCACCACCAGCCCCCTCTGCATCCCGCACCCCTCCTCTGCATGGAACCATCTCAGGCACAGGCGAGGTGAACAACATATGGTGTGTGCCGCGAGCCGTTCAACCACTGCTGCTGCGCATTCCCGGACCTCAGGCGTGAGGGGAGAGGGCTAACTATTCTGGCCCGGGGCTGGAGAGATGTAACTCCCAGAGGCAAGGGAGCCCAAAATGTGTGCTGCCCAAGGATGTCTGAAGTGGAAGGGGACACTGGGGAAGAGACGGATAGGGAGCCAAATGTGGATGGTGACATCGTCGACAGCAAGCTAAGGCACCGTCAGGAACCTGAGGAGGTTCCAGCTGGTGGCATGAAGTTGGCTGCCACCACCACCCCCCTGCTGGCTGAGGGCGACCCCCTTCCAGTATGGAGAGGGGCAGGCCAGGCAGCATTACTTTCTAGAGCTGACCCCAGCACAGAAGTTAGGCCTCTAGGGCCTCTTCCACCCCCAGGGGGGAGCCCAAGGCTTGTCCAAGTGTCATCTGGTCCCCGTGGCTTCCTAGGGGCACAGACACCCACTGTCTGCAAACTGCTTAGGATGCTGAAAGGTGGCCAGCCATCAACCGAGGAGGACCCACGAGCCTGCTCTCTGTCCTGTGTGTCTCTAGGGGGTGAGATGTAGCTTAAGGTAAAGAACGAAGGGAGTGTTTGAAATTTGTTATTAATCCTGCCGTTTCTAAATAAGGCGCAGCTTTTAATATTTAAGAAGACAGGTGAGGACATAGGAGGAGCAGCACAAAGAGAAAGGAAAATAAGTCTGCTGGGCTCAAAGGGAGCGGAAATCACATTTCTAGTAATAAAAATGAATATTTGCAAGCCCAGGGCCAGAGTACAAGGAAGGCCCCCATAGCATGTGTCTCAACATAGGTTATAGATCCAGAAACACACAGAAGACCTCCTGCCCTCAACCTTGCGCCCAGGCCTTGTGACAACCCGGGAGGTCAGGTTCGAACCTGCGGTTCTCTGAGCTGGAGTTCAGCTGCGGAGTGCTGACTCAGCCCCACGTGGACAGGGGTCTGCTAGGCACACCCCCTGCACACAGCCGAGTCCAGAAAGGCCTTGAACAGCCTGTCCTTAGGTGGGGTTGGGGGCGGCACCTGCAAAGAGCCTGCCCAAGGCTCTTTGGTGGCAGGTTTGAGCTCATTTAGACAAGGGATTCGGAGGTCCTGGGTACCCAGAGCATGGCCCAGCAGGACACAGGGGTATAAGCGCATGGCAGTGGTGACTAAAGACTCCTTGCCCCACCGGAAAGTGGGCCCGCAGGCTTAATGGCTGCCCGTGTGCTCTGCAGTTTGCAAGGCAGTCCAACACGGTCAGAATTGTGTTGTAGGCAAGAAATAGCTCCATTTCATAAGTGAGGACACCTGGAAAGACTCAGGTTAGTGATCTGTCCAGTCTCTGGGTGATAAGCCCTGTGCCCCAACTCTTCCCTATTTCAAGATGGCTAGTCCCATCCAACAGCCTTACTGTCAAAACAAAAAAAAAAAAAAAAAAAAAAAAAAAAAAAAAAAAGGCAAGGAAAAAGCAAAAAGCAAGGAAAGGGAGGCTTCCTAACAGCCTCACAAGCGGTGGGGTTTGGGGGTGGAGGGGTGCAGGGGAGGGGGTTTGGAGGAAGGGGGGGTGGTGGTGGGGAGGAGCGGCCCTGGGGTGCCATTTGCCCCTTCTGTCTCTGTGAGCTCCATGAGCAGAAAGCAAGCCAGAGACAACCTCTTCTAAAAGACAACTTGTTAAAGCAAAGACCAGACTTCTGTATTCTTAGCTCGCAAACATTACTAGAAAACGCAGCCAGTTCAGTTCATTTTCAAAAAGGTTGCTGTTTGGTAATGGCTCATTTCCCTTTTTGAGTCTCAGCAAAATGAAAAACAGTCAACAGCACCTCAGCAGCTAATGAGCTTGAGAACAGGTAGGAGGTGTGACCCCACCCCAGCAGGAGGCGGCTCCTCGCCCCCACCCTGCTGCTCCCCAGTTACAGGAAGGCTTGAGTGGAAGGGGGGTCACAGCTCCTTCCCATCTGCTGACCCCAGCTGTGGGCGTCTCACTTCGGTCTCACCCTTTCTCTTCCCTCCCCGCTCCTGAATATTCATGGTGCTGGGAGCAGGTGGGAAAGATGCAACTGAGGAGTAAAGCCACTGGGTGCCAGCCTTGCAGGCTGGTGATGAGCCCAGCACCGAAAATGCAAAGGCCCTGCTCCGGCCTGTGATCATTTTTGAGGAACAGCGAGTGTCCAGACTGCATTAGCGGCTTTACAGTTCCAGTCCTGCGCCCTCAGCACGAACAGGGGCAGATGAGTGGGAGCCTTCACCCTGGCCAGATGCCAGTTCCTTCCAGCCCTTCATCAGTCTCTGGTGGTCTAGCACAGTGATTCTCAAACTGGGGTTCCCAGAACAGCACTCCCTAGGAAGTTGTTCAGAAAGATTCATGCCCAGACTTATGCATCAGAAACTCCGTGGGGGGTGGGGAGGGCACAGCAGACTGCATTCTCAAGCACTATACAAGCGATGCTGATGAGGCTGCTGCCCGAGTAACTGAGGGCACGAAGCTGCAGGAAGCCCTGGCTTTGGATCTCAGCCCTGCCACTGAGCAGCTGCGCATCTGAGTCTTAGTCTTGGCACCTAAAAAATGGGGGTCATCCAGGAAGATGTGGTGTCTATACACAATGGAACACTACTCAGATGAAAGAAGATCAACTCATGCCATTTGTGATGTGGATAGAGCTGGGTGGGTGGGGGGATGGGGAGATTATGCTAGGGGAAATAAGTCAGTAGGAGAAAGACAAATACCTGATGGTGTCATTCACATGCAAAACACAGAAAAACCAAAGGACAAGATAAAATTTAACTTAAAATCCAATCCTTGAGGGCCCTTCCTGGTAGCGCAATGGGTCGAAGCTCTGCACTATGAAGCTACCGCAGCCACTGCACATGAGTTCGATCCCCTGCCCTGGAGGTGACCCACATGGCATGGCAGCCCTCTCCTGACCTGCCCGCTGCTCCCCTCAGCAGTGTGTTTCAGTCAGTATGCCTGTTCTGCTCTCCACTCTGTCTCTGGTGAATCCTCTCACTGCCACCCAGCAACCTCTGGCCTGTACCCCAATTTTGTATGCATAAATAAATAAATCTTTAAAAAAAAATCCTTGAGGGATGACCATGGAACTGAGACATCCAGGGGTGGAGAGAAAGGGGGTGGGGTGAGAGCATAGTGGGGAGAAAGCACATGGACAATGGTGAAGGAATGTGGGTGCACTACCATGACTGCAAGGGGTGGGGGTAGCATCCTCTACTTACAAAATACTAGCAACTGTGTTCACCAATGGTACTTCAAAAAAATTTTTAAAAATGGGGCTCATCAGACTTCACAGTGTGTCTGAATGGATTAAGAAAGGTAATGAGGGCCCTCCCTGGTGGCGCAATGGGTTACAGCACAGCACTATGAAGCTATCTGCAGCCACTGTGGCATGAAGCCAGGGAGCTGACCCACATGGCACAGCAGACCTTGCCTGGCCTGCCAGCTGCTCCCCTCAGCAGTGTATTTCATTCAGTCCACCTGCTCTGCTCCCCACTGTGTCTGATGAATCTCACCCCTGCACATCTGGCCTGTTCTTTTATGCATAAGTAAAAAAAAAATTTTTTAAATGGAAGTAGTGAATTAATACACTTGGTTCCTGGTGCTCAGAAAGCTCTGCCTCTCCTGCAACTCTGGAAATCAGATTAGACAGGGTGACCTCCAGCCGGTCATCACATCAGCCCCTACCAGATGTGGCTTCTGAGTCATGCTCAAAGCCACCTCCAGCGCCCTGTGTCCTGTGACTGGCTGGTTCTCAGTGCGGTGGGCCCACAAAGTTTATTTCCAGCTTCTCTGAAGGGAGGCGCAGGGGCCACGTTCCTTTCCAGAGTCACTTGCTAGGTGATCAGTGCCCCCTTCTCTGTAGGCAAAGGTGCCATTATTTGATAGCCTCACCTGCCCTGCTCCTCAAACATGGTGAGGTGAAGTCCTGACCTACCGCAGGTGGCAGACCCCACCTTTTCCCCCTCGTCTGTGGGCTGGGGTGCCTCATCACCCCAAATCGTTGGCTAAAGGCACCTGCCCTGCCTCGGTGAGAGGTAGTATGTCCTCCTGTGTGAAGCAACCCCCCGTTGCCTCAGGCAGCTGAGGCAAGAAGAAGGCAAACACCTGCGCCTGGAAGTCAGCCCCGTGACGACAGTGGACTCTCCACGGAGCGCTCCACTTAGTGGGAGACTTCACCAGTCCCTCCTTGCTCCCATTCACTGAACAAGCCTGCGTCCCAGAGCTATGGGGAGCAGGGAGGGCCCACACTGCAGAATCCCACTACCCCCTTTTCCCTTCCTTCCTCTTCTCTTCCTTCCCTTTAAAAAAGAAAACTGCTATGTGAGCAGCAATTTTCACCTCCCTCTGTGGGCGCAGAGCTGCTCTAATGTTCCTCCCGTGCAGGACAGGAACTGGGCTTGAGGGTGACTGGGCCAGTGAGTCAGCTGCCAGAGTCCTGTGGGGCAGGGACACTGTCTTCATGACTCTCTTTTGGGGTCATGCCCACAGGGGCCTGAAGTCGAGGTCGTCTCTCAGGCTGAGGCTGCTTTCCCACCTCCAGAGTAGCTGAGACACGGGTAGGAGGCGAGGGGATCCCTGTGCCTTTGAGTCACGCTGCCACATAGCTCACGAGCCCTGTGTAGGCTGGGGAACAGGTGCTGACTGTGTGGTAAAGTCTGGGTCACCAGCCAGCTAGTCACAACTCTGAGACTTTGATGCCCCCTCCCTTTTTTTTTTTAAAGATTTATTTATTTGTTCATACAGAACTGGGATACAGGCCAGAGGCTCAGGGACGGTGAGAGGCTTCACCAGAGACAGAGTGGGGAGCAGAACAGGCAGATCGACGAAGTACACTGCTGAGGGGAGCAGCGGGCGGGTCAGGAGAGGTCTGCCACGCCATGTGGTCACCTCCGGGGCAGGTGGGAATCGAACTCATGTGGAAGTGGCCTTAGCTTCTCAGTGCTGTGCTTTAACCCGCTGCGCCACCAGGGAGGGCCTTGATGGCCCCCTTTAACGAGGAAATGGGCTCCGGGAGGCTGCGTGCCTCAAATCGCCAGTGCCCAGGAGGCTGGCAGCAAGGCCTCCCCACCTTTACACTGCAGCTTCCCACAGCCTACAGTCCAAGACAGGTCTGGCAGCAGCAGCCACACAGGGGTGACTGGGGATAGGAGCAGGTGTGGGAGAGGATGGTACGTGGGACCAGAAGGGCAGGGGCTGGAGACTGGACAGGGCAGGAACTAGAAGCAGCCTAAGATCTAGTCCCTGACAAGGGGTGGGCCGTGGACCCAGGGCCAGGATGCACAGGGCCCGGTCTAGCTGCCCTGGTCTGATCGCCTCGAGTCAAGGCCAGTGCCAGGGTTCTGGGCAATATGCCCTCCCTGCACTATACCCAACCAGGCCATGGAATGAGGAATAGGGTCAACAGGTGTCAGGAGCCTAGAAGAAAGTCAAATTTCAGCCAAGAGAGCCAGAGGGCCAGGGTGGGCAAGGGCCTCTGCGTTAGGAAGACCTCGATTTGATCCTTGTCTGGACGGCTAAATAACTGAGCGACCTTGGGTAAGTTACCGGATCTCTGAGCCTCACTGTGTTCACCTACAGATGGGGCAACAGTGCAGTAAAGTACCTGGCACAGGGCAAGCAGTGGGCCAGGAGTCTAGGCAGTTGGTGCAGAGGCTGCCCTGGGGCCTGGGTCTGTGGTCACATGACCATTTCCAGCCTCCACTTTCCAAAGAGGCTGAAATTCTTTCTGGGATTCTGCCAGGGCCAAAGCGAGGCTGGGAACTGCGTTGACCTCCATCAGTGGGTGGAGGGCAGCGCTGACTCGGGCAAAACGGGTACTGACAATGCACTTAGGAACTGACAATGGAGAAAGATACAGGCATTTTCACTGAGAAGCCCCATGGGTTGAGATAAGCAGGGGCTGTGCATTGAACCTCCTCTGTTATAATCGCTCAGCCGATTTTGGCCCTCTCTCTTCTACTACCAGTTATCTTTAAAAGCACTACATGGTCTCAGAAGCACGGGCCCTGAAGTGACCTCCTCCCACATCACATCCAGGCTGACTAGGAAGCCCCAGATCTTTTCTGGGGAGCACTGGGTTGAAGACAGCAGAATGGCGGTCTCTGCTGATAATACCCAGCCCGGGCTCAGTCCTCTCATATTCACATGTGCTAGGAATGGGCGTTTTCTGGCAAGTACCTGTCACCTACTGGTTGAAGAGTCAACTAACTTGGCGCTCAGAATATAGCTTTGCCGAATACAGGAGGGAGATGAAAATGTGTATGATCTGGAAAGATACAAGGTTGTGTACTAAAAAGTGCCCCTTTGCATTAAATCACAGCACTACCACTGTGGGCAACTTCTCTGCACAAATCCCCTTCCCTTTAGCACGCTTGTTAACTCCCCAAAACACACGGGCTAGTTCCACAGCCCTACTAGAGTCACAGGGGCCCGGACAGCTAGAGCAGACTGAGTTGCTGTACAGTGGCCCGGGACAAGGATGCCTGAGCTGTACCGTCCACACCTCTGCTTGGAGAGGATTTTTTTTCCTTTCTCCCTTCCTGGGAGATGTGGTCATTTGTGAAATTGAGCAACAAAGAATAGTGAATAGAATCGTCCATAATCCCCGTGCGACTATGCAGTCAGCCCCTCCTAACTAAGGCTGGCACTGGGAGGTCTCCTCAGCTCCCTGAGCAGTGGCTGTCCTGGCCTTTCTAGCCCCACAGGCTAATTTCCAATGCACTCACAAGGAC
The DNA here is from genome assembly GCF_000260355.1 of Condylura cristata. Taxonomy (NCBI): domain Eukaryota; kingdom Metazoa; phylum Chordata; class Mammalia; order Eulipotyphla; family Talpidae; genus Condylura; species Condylura cristata. The sequence goes on from NW_004567112.1 coordinate 38,036,031, forward strand.
ACCTCTTCTGAAAGCGCTCCCTCCTCAACCAAACGAGCGTGGGAGGCACTTATGAAGCCTCCATTAGCTCTGGGGTGGTCTCCATCCCTGCGCTCAGAGGCTGCCATTTTTCTGTAAAACAGACATGCTTCTCATTTGTAAAACACCTGAGGCTGTGATGAGTCACCGATGAGACCAGTGCCCTGAATGTCAGATGGCGTTAAAGTTGGTGAGAAAACCAAGGGGGAGATTTCAGGTCCCTGCAAGGGGCAGGGCAGGGAAGTATCTTTCTCTCTCTCACTCACTCTCTCTATCCATCCATCCAACCATCCATCCATCCCTTTCTCTCTCTCTCTGTATTAAGTTTCAGGATACCTTTCAAAGGTGTCCCTTCAATCTCTGGCCAAAGCGGGAGTGTGTACTGTGACAGCAGGGGACATAAGCTACTGCCACCGGCTGGATTACTGGCTTAATCAGCTGCCTGCAGGACCTGTGGGGCCCGTGTGCATCAGAGGAATGGTTTGATTTATGGCTCTCGGGTTGCCACTTCTGGGGGGCAAGTTCTGTTCTTCCTGCACGACTCTAGAGAAGAACACCTAGTCTGGTCTAGTTGCTCTTTTTCTCTGAGCCCTAAGCCACCTTGCTCCCCCAAGAAAAAGCTTGCAGAAGCCATGAAGCAACCTGAAAATGTATACATTACTAATCACGTCAAGTGGGGGCCACAGAGCTGAGGCTCACCTTCTGAAACATCAGCTTCAAAATACACCACTGCCCAAAACAACCCAGCACGGGCTGACACCGACTTGTAGGCATTGCTTCAGAGCCTGCCAGTTCATCACAAACACCCTGGACGTGAGGGCTGGCAGCCCTGCTCCACAGCTCCACCTTCTTGTCTTCTCCACCCTCCCCACCTGCTCTTGACTGTGAGAGGGAGGAAGAAGGGAACAAACCTCCTGTGCTTATGCAGGCTGGATGTGCCCCTGGTCCCTTCAGGCCTGCGGAAGAATGATCACAATATTACTATTTCTGCAAAAGAATGCATGCCCCCCCAGGGTTCCAACACCCACTTTTCAATTATCCTCAAATTACCCAATTTGATGAAACCATTTCCAGCCAAGACCCTAATACATATACCAGCAAGGCTTTCATGTTTATTATGCCCAGGAACCAATGGCCGCGGCATGTTGTAAACGTGGACATTAAAAGCCCCACCTGATCCAGGCTGCAGACCACCTAAGGATCCTTGTTGGGCACAGCCCTGGCAGCCTCCCTAGTAACAGTCACAGACCCTCTTGGGCCAGGTTTAAGGAATGAAGGGTTTCCGGAAAGCTTGTCCTCGAGGTTCTAATCTGGGGGGCCAGGTGCTCACCCACAGAAAGCAGAGGTTGGCGCAGGCTGCAGTCTTGGGCCAGGGCAGTTTCCATTCCAGGGGACCTTCTAAGGATGGGCGCGCTGAGAACCCTCACATCCTGCTATCAGCGGAAGGAGCAAGGCTGGGAGAAGGCACAGGCCTGAGCTGGGTTTTGGCACTTGCTTGTAACAACTCAGAGCAACACTGTAAACTTTCCAAAGAGGCTGTACAGAAGCAGTGTTAACCAGTTAGTCAGGGGCCTCCATCCCCCCCACCCCCACTCCTTCTCACTGGGTCACTGTTGTAACTGTCTTATTCCAGTGTGTTATGGTCTGCACACATTTCTGGTTCTGTTACAGTGTCTGCAACGTCTGAGCCTGGCATGGAGACAGAGGTATGGTCACCAGCCCCTGGGGAGAGGCCAGGCCTGAGGGTGCTCTCCACACCCAGCCTTGCTGCTGAGGCTCCCACACCCCCTGCAGACAGTTGTCCTTGTCAGCTTCCCTCCTAGATGAGGTGCACCAGCAGGGCAGAGCCGGCTGAGCCCAGCACCAAGCCCAAGTACATGTAAAAGGACATCACCACGCCCGTGGCCTCGGCCAGCTCCCGGGACACAATCTTAGGGCCATAGATGAGAGCGAGGGTGCTGAGGTAGCCGTGGCTGAGCCCCAGGAGGGAGGTGAAGAGCGCTGGGTAGACGTCGGACCGGAAGACAACTGCCTGTATGTGGACGCGGGGCTGGTAGTTGCAGAACATGAAGAGGGGGACCAGGCAGGTTCGGAGGAGCACCGTCCCAGGAAGCACCTTACTTTTGGGCCCTGGCACCTGGATCCAGGCTGTGACCTGCCTGCCGCACAGGTCAGCAAAGTTGTACAAGAGGAAGGTGGTGAGGGGCACGAAGAACTTGGTGGTCCACAGCGAGCCTGAGTCCTTGTTGAGGGACTCGATGTTGGTGGAGAGGGCAGGGAAGATGAGGCTGGTGATGAAGAAGAGGTAGATGATGCAGAAGCCCAGGCCGACCGTCTTCTTCAGGATGAGGCGGAGGGGGGGTGTTGGGGAGTTACTGGATCTGGAAGCCAACAACGGGGTGTCGGGAGAGTCTTGGGGCAGCTGCTCTTGATTGGAAAACACATGGGCTGGCTTTATAGGTCTCATGTAGTACCTTTGGGGGAGAGAGGGCAGCTGGTTAGAGGGTCTGGGAAACAGTCACTTGGCATCTCCAGGGTTAAGGTGTGGGGAGGCGAACCTTCAGATCTAGCAGGTAGACTAAGCCCCATCTGGCCCGCAGCCCTGGACGCCCTTAGATGACATATGTGTGGGCAGGAGGCCAGAGGGAAGCCTGGACAGCCCTTGGCCTGCCTGTCTTGGCACTGCCCGAAGGCTGGATGCCAGTGTGTTGTTCTGTGCTGGCGGCTGTGCCACCACAGGGAAGAGGAAACTGCACTGACCCACACAGCGAGCTTGGGCTCCGGCCCCTCTCTCTTGTCTTTGTTTTGCTTTGGAGAGGAGGTGGAGTTAAAATAGATTCTCAAATATAAAGTTTTTAAATGATAAAGGTGAAAAGTGCTTGACAGCATAAACCTAAGCTAATACAGAAGAGAAATGCTATAGTAGAATGAGAACACTTACCTCTTACCTTTAGTTACTTAGGGGCACTGAACTCAAAAATCTGGTGGATATTGTTCCATACATGTGCAAATACCATGCACACATGCACACATATGCAGAGTTATGTCTCTGAGGCAAAAATAAAAATCAACTATACCTATTGTAAATGTTCCTCAACAGTATAATTCCTAAATATATAAATAACTGCCTAAATGTACACATAATATACATTACTACATGTGCACAATTGCCCAAGAATAATATCTTGTGGCCTTCTCATACAAGGACACAGGACTCTTTCTCGCTTGTTACTTGCTGCATAGTATTTCACTCTGTGCCCCTATCTATGGACATTTACCTTAGCTTCAATTTCTGTCTACTTAAAGTAATATTGCAATGAGTATCACTATGTATAAATCTTTGCACACTATTATCAGAATATCAGTTGGACAGATTTCTAGAAAAGAAAGTACTGAATCAAAAAGTTTATATCTTAAACATTTTGAAAGATACTGATAAACTACTCTCCAAATAAGTAGAAGCGATTTATCTCTGCCCTGTGCTATCTACCCACTCTAACTAAGGCAACCTGTCTTTTTTAATCTCTATGAGAACACCTGTTTCTTAAAAACAAAAACAAAAACAACTGACCATAATTTATAGTCTCTGCATTAGTTCTTGGCTTATCATCTCTTTACTTCAACAGCAGCAGCTCCCTGGAGCAAGGACCATGTTTGGTTGCTTCTAGCTAAACCTCCTGGCACAGAAGAGTCCTTCAAAGTGCAATTGTTGGAGGTACAGCTAGCCCACGAAAGGGTCTTCACCTCCCTACCCTCAACACTGATTATTATCAACCTCTGTCATTCTTGCTGCTCTAACCAGTACAAAGGTTCAGATCATTTCGCCTGGTAGTGTAACCTTGCCTGAGTCACCTAGTGTCCCTGGATCTCAGGTGTCTGTACACCAAGAGACAGAGGCTGACTATACTAACAGACCTGAAATATAAAGCTTGGTATGGGGGTGGGCGAATAATGGGGTTCTGGTTCAGCCCCACTTCTGCCTCTTGTATCACCTGGGCCAGGTAATCCCATTCTGGGCCTCAGTTTCCTCCTCTATAAAATGCAAGGGGCTCCACAGCTGTGAGCTTTGAGAGCCCTGCCAGCCATGCCAACCTAGATGTCTGCAGATAGCAAGAAGTCTATGGAAGGATTCCTCCCAGAATTACTCTTCAAAATAACACTGAGCAGAGCACTTTGATCTTGAGCCTGTCTTGTTTCACAATCACTAAAGAAAGGAATATTCTTACTTCCTCCTCTGCTTAGCACCAGATCCTTGGCTGAAGTCTGCTCTGAGAAAACTCCCCGCCAATTTCCTGTGGTCACAGCTCTTCCTCATAACTCCTTCCAAATCCAACTGTCTCCGCTCACCCTTGGCTCGCAGTCCCTATCACAGTCAGCAGCATCCAACACTGTACGAGTCCAGGTCAGCCCTCCTGGGTACAGCACTTGTGGGCTCCCTTGGATAAGGTTCAGCCCGAGCTGCCTCAGGAGCACAGCTCCTCAGGAGTTTCTATAAACCCAGAAGTCTTGACCAAGCTTAAATCTGCAAAGAAAGAGAGACACAGCCCTGGGTGCTATCTCCATGCTTGGCTGGAAAGGCTTCTGGCCAGCCCAACTGAGGCTGGAAACCAAGGTGACCAGCTGTGCTGGTCACCCAAGACTGTGCTGGCTTTAGCACCAACAGCCCCATTCCTTTTTTTTTTTTTTTAAGATTTATTTATTTATGCATACAGAACTGGGGTACAGGCCAGAGGTATGGGGGATGTGAGAGGATTCACCAGAGACTGGGGAACAGAACAGGTGGGCTGACTGAAATACACTGGTGAGAGGAGCTGCAGGTGGGTCAGGAAGGAGAGGTCTGCCACGCCATGTGGGTCAGCTCCCTGGCTGGGGGTAGAACTCATGCTGCTGTGGCTGTGGACAGCTTCCCAGTGCCGTGCTTTAAGCTGTTACACCACAGGACGGGCCGACAGCCCCATTCTTGGAAGCCTTACAGTCCCAGGAAACAGGGAAGTGGGCCACTCTTTGGGAAACAGCAGATGAAACTCTGCAACAGAACCGGGGAGACAGCAGGAGTGGTGGGAAGCTTCTGCCTTTCAATTTATTTAGTGACTCAGAAATAATTTAATAAGCAGTGACAGAGTGTCAGTGTATGGGGTATTGGGGAGAGCCCAGGAATCATAGAAACATCATCATGGAGCCCAGGTGGGCAATTTTTGGTAAGGGCCCTGAAGGGGTAGGATGGGGGGTGGGCAGGCTCACGGGTCTGCAGCTGCCTGGGAAAGGGGAGACATCAGGTCAAAATCAGTCCCCTTTTATCTTCGTGGAGCCATTGAGGCCAGCTGAGGCTACAATAGTCATTGAACTGGGGGAAGCACCTGCCAGGTGGGACAGATGTCCACTGAAGGCAGAGGCTCTGAACACCATGAGGCGACTCTCCTTACAGAGATGGGGGTGAAGGCGTGAGTGTTGAGGAAACACAGGCTGCGCTACAAAATGGCAAGATGGCAGCCCTGAAGACAGCGCTGTGGCCTGTGACCAGCCAAGTGAGCACCTGGGCATGTGTCCTCTGAAGCCTTGGTTGCTTCACTTGCAAAATCAAAAAATACAGTCGTGACTGCACAAAGTATCACAAAAAATGCAAAGCATGCATATGTATTACTGCTTAGTTCAGTGCCACTACCCAAAATAGTTCCTGTGGCAAAGCACAAGGCAGCACCTGACCCCAGCTCTGCTGGCTCACACCCTGTGGGGCCCTTCTCTGCCTCTGATGCTTCCCTGGGGAAGTGGGGAAAATAATGCCTGCCTTTCTTATGTTAAACAAGATAGTGCCCTCCCTGGTGGCTCCACGGGTTAAAGCAGCACCAGTCACAGCAGCAGCTTTGGAGAGTTCAATTCCTGGCCCTGCAGCTGACCCACACGGCGCGGCAGACCCCTCCTGACCAGCCCGCTGCTCCCCTCAGCAGTGAACTTCAGTCCGTCTGCCAGTTCTGCTCCCCGCTCTGTCTCTGGTGAATCCTCTCACCACCCCTGTGCCTCTGGCTTCTACCCCAGTTCTGTATGCATAAATAAATAAATCTTTAAAGAAAAAAGAAATAAGATAGTAGGTACAAAAATAACTTCAGAAGAGTAAAATAAATCATAAGCCAAAATGAAAGCTGTTATAAAAGAATGGGCAGGAAGCAAGACAGAAAAAGGAGAAAAGAAAGAGAGAAAGCAAGGAAAGAGGCCCTCAGGTGGGGAGGGGTCTCAAGACACGGACTGAAATGCGGGTTTGGAGTTGGGTTCAAATCTTGATTCTGCCGCCAGTGGCCGTGAGGCTCGCGGATGCCACTCAGCCTCGCTGTGCCCAGGTCTTGCGCGTGACTGGGGATACACGCCATGACTCGCAGGGCAGCACTCTCCACAGGCGGCGGGGGAGTAGGGGTGACCCATGCGCCAGGCTCCGCGCAAAGCAGGAGCAGCAGAGGGCTCAGCAGAGCGTGCTTCTGCTCAGCATCCTCACTCCTCAGGTCCCACTCCTTACGTCTGCTCTCCCCACAGGGAAAGCTGCAGGCTCCAGCTGCTGGGGTGCTGCACAGAGCCCACGAGCCGGGCCAGTTTACTGAGCAACTACTAGGGGCAGGACAGACTGAGACACCAGGATACAGTGCAGAGCAAAAATCCACAGTGTCTGCCCTGAGGGTGCTCAGACCCAAGGGGGAGGACAGTAGAGGAGGAGACAGATCTGCATCTAAGCAAATGCAGAAGAATGCGACAGCTTACACGAAGACGCAGAGGAGCATGAAGAGTGCGCTGAGCGCGAGTGGGGCCTCACCTGGCGTACTCCAGCCGGGGCAGCAGCAGGTAGAGCCCAATGCAGAGCCCCAGGAAGACATCTGCTGTGAGGAAGAAGGCCAGGGCGCTGTTCGTCACATCACTGGACGCCGCCAGGTCCACCAGTGCGGCCACTGCACTGATGGTCCCTCCCATGGCTCCTCCTGACGAGAAGAGATGACGCCACAGACACAGTCAGGGGCCCCCCTTCTCTGTGCCTCAAGAGCCCCCGCCCCCACACTGAGGTTAACAGAAGCAAAAGAACAATTCTCCCTGCTGAGAAAAATGCGGCCTTTCTGGCCATAGCTGGGAGCCTGGCAGACACGGGGTTCTGCAGCAGCCAGCTTCTGCCTCAGGGTCAGGTGTGAGTAAGGGCGCAGGCAGCCTCGAGGAGGCCCCACCAACCTGCTTACTGTGTGCACCCCTGACTCCTGACCATCCATCTCTAGTGCCCTTGTGGTGGGGTCTGCAGTGCTAGATTCAAGGTCGGCACAGCTCAGAGAGCGCCAACAACCAAACTGGGAGAGACTCAGGCAGTGTCCCAGCCCGGGCGCCCACGACCTCACAGGGGCCATCTGACTGGGTGCCCCAATGGTGACACAGCTACCACAGCCCACAGATGGCCTTCGCATCTGCAGCACCTACTCGTGGGCAAATGTGCACACTCGCTCTCACACAAACTCCAGCAGAGGGCTGCACACTCAGGCACGCCCTGCACCCTACCACATATACACATGCTCACACATGCTCAGTCACGTGCAGGCGCTCAAGAGTGGCTCACTCACTCACGCACAATCACGTTCACTCGCTCTCAGTCACACATACACACTCGTATACTGACACGTACACTCAGTCACACACACGCTCAAACACTCACACGTACACTAGCATATATTCTCTCTCCTCTCTCTCTCTCTCTCTCTCTCACACACACACACACACACACACACAACTGCCTGACCACATGGAATGTTCTCTCTTGCCCAGGGCTTTCACATGGGACCCTGTGACCATATGCCACTCACTTCACGGGCACCACAACCTAGGAAGCTGTGGGTTTGGGGCCAGGCAGGACCACCTAAGCATGACCCTGCCACTTGCTCACTGAGACACTGAGGCTGATGTGACTTTCTGGAACCATGGTCTGCTCATCTGTGAAATGGGGGTGATGACCCTGCTTAGTATACTACTCTGCGACTGACTGGATGAAGCTGGGAAAGGGCCCTGCACATGGGCCCTTTCAACACAGGCAGTCTCCCTCTGTCACACAGTTACTTCTAGCAGGGATCTGCCTTTTCTGTTGACCTCTCTCAATGGTGCACGGTCACCTGGAGCTGGCCAAGAGTCAGGCTGCCGTGTTATATGCATAAGCAGGTCCTGTCCCAACAAGAGGTGGTGATGAGGTAGAGTTGGGACAGTGAACGCAGACAGTGGGGAGCATGTGGCAGGGCCCTCTTTACCATTACCAACACAGTAGTGCCCGTGAGTATGTGGGGCTGCCTGGCTGAAGGAATGGATCTGCTCACCCCAGAGGACTAGGTGTGGGTCCTCAAAAAGACAAGGCTGACTGCAAACAGCAGCCTGGTCAGCTAGCCACACACTGCTTTGTCACCGACAGCTAGCTCTGCCAGCATGCTACTTTTCTGCCTGCTGCTGCAGACCTGAAGTGGGAGATGGGCACTACCATGATGCCCATCACCACTGTCCACCCACATTCTCAATACTATCTCTGTGCCTCTGCAGGGAACAGCCCATGGTTCTGATGGACAGTCCTCCCTGGCCTTCTCTATTAGCCTGGGTGGGGCCCGAAGTGGGGATCTGAGACAAGGAAGGAAAGAATTAGCACTGAGATTAAGAGCACAGAACCAAGAACCAGAACTTCTGGGTCCAATCCAGGCGCTATCACTTCTAGCTGTGTGATTTTTGGCAAGTCACTTGAGCTCTCTGTGCCTGTTTCCTTATCTGTAAAATGAAGATGTTAGTAACACCCAGCTCTCGGGATTGTTATGAAGATTAAAAGGATTATTACAAGTGAAGTACTCAGAACAGCGCCTGGCACAGAGAAGTGCCATATAAATCCTCTCTGATTCCTATTAAGGTCTGGCTATTTCTGTCCTTCCCACATCAAAGCAGCAACAACAGGGCAAACCCTTTCCTAAGAAGGTGCCAACTTCTGAGGAGCTGTAATCCCCACCTGGGTGTTTTGTAAGAAGTGGGGTTAAACTCGCTAAGAAGATCCCGGCTGCCCTGAGGAAGAGATCTTAACATCACTGCCTATTGATTTTCCTCTCTCTCTCACCAACTTGTAGAGAATTTACAATATTATCATCAACAACAAACCAGGCCTCGGGGAGCTCATCCTTCATGACTTCCCTACTTTTATCTCATCAGTTATGGAAATTCATGTAAATGAGGGATTTAAAAAAACACTAGTACAAAACAAATGAATTGTTCCTCAGATGCCAACACACACAGAATTCACAGATGGGCTCCTCTGGGCCCAAACCTAACAGGGGTTGCTGAGGGGGCACTGGGGCCTCTGGTTTTCCAGCGTGATGGGCACCCACTGGGGGCCACACACAGTGATGACCACGGCTTGGGGCTCAGGGTAGTTAGGACTTTACCCTAAGTACTAGATTTCTCCTCTATTTCAGAAATGGACAATTTCCAGGGTAGTTCCTTTTTCTAGAAGACCCTAAGGTGGCCAGATGAACCGAAGGGCCACTTGCCAATGGAAATGGCATTGGGTCTCAGGTTCCTGGAGAGGTGGCCGGCAAGGCTGCTGCTGCCTTGAAAAGAAGCTGCCCCAACAGGGTGGAGCAGGTGCAGGGGTCATGGCTTCTCTCTGCGAGCGGTGAAGGGAAGGACGACTCTGATGCTAGGGTCATTTGGCCTCAGCACTCCATTCTTGAACTACTGCCAGGGAATACAGGCAATCTGAATTTTTTTTTTTTTTTAATTTTAGGTCCAAGGGTTCCCAGGATAGAGACAGAAGCCTAATTTATATAAAAAATGGCAAACAGATTGGAGTTCATCTCTGAATTCTGGTCCATGACAATAAGCGCTCCAGGCTGTGTTACGAAGGATTCAGAGGCTCAAGAGGAAAGACACAGATCTATCAATGGTGTCTGGCGCTTTGTGGGAGTGGGGCGCAGACAGATACTGGTCAAGATATTTGCTATCCCCAGCGCGTACTACCTGGCATTATTAATTAATAGGCACAGAGCAGATGCTTTGCGAAACTCCCTCAAGTGGGCAAACGCTCCGAGCACTTCTTCATGCGACAGGGCTGTGTGGAGAAGCCAACAGGGCAGCTGGGCCTCCAGCCTTGCTTTAAGGGATGGTGGTCTGCTGGGAAGGCACAGAGTCCTGCTGACCCAGCTCCGCTTGACCTTGCTGGGACATCTGAGTGAGAGAACAAAACTGCTGAAGTTCAGGTAACAGGTGGAGGACTGGCATCAAAATTTCAACCTACAGGACGGGTCTAAGTCACCTGTCAGTACTCCATGGAAGGTCAAGGCTCAAGGTAGTGGGCTGATTTCTAGGCTATCAGCTCTAGGAGGCTGGGGTCTTACTCATCTTTGAGATCCCAGCACCTATGCAGCCTAATTGCAGATCTGTGATACAAAGAATTGACTGTTATTATCCCACACCACTGAGTTTGGGGTGCATTGTTAGGGTTGTAATAGAAAACGGAGACATACTTAGCACTCATTTCCTTTCCCAGTAGAACCATCACCTGTTCATCTCTGGCTCCTCTGTACCACACGCCAGTGGGCCAACCCACCGGCCACCCGTTTTATCCCAGCTCTCACCTGATATCAGAGCCTGGGAATTCCTCATAGGGAAGGAACCCGTCATTCCGAAGACACTGCTGTTGAAGACGGTGGCGGTACCACTGATGATCACCATGCAGACGATGGTGACGACAAAGAAGCCTCGGGTCCAGGAGGAGGTATCCATTTTCACCAGCACGGTCATCACCACGAAGATGGTCAGCATGACGGTCAGCGAGACCAATACACGGACATGAACGGGAACCCTAGGGCAAGGACGTCAAAGCAAACTCAGGCCTCTCTGTGGCGGCTCGGGGATCTAGGGTTGGGGAACAGTCTTGAGGGAAGAGGTGTGCTCAGTGGTCGGGACGGTCCACTCTGCATCAGGAGGCCTGGCTCTGAGCCCTGCCTTCCTGGCTCACGAGCTGTGAGGCCTTGTGTAAGTGACTCAGGTGCTCTGGTCTCAGCTTCTCCATCTGTACAACAGATGCTTTACTTTGAGGGCTGAGGTGAGGGTCACGGGGGTGTGCAGAGTGCAGAGAGCAGGGCCAGCGCAGGGCAAATGCTCAGCAGATGCCACTTTTCACTTTGCAGTGAGGTTCAGACAGGACTTGGGCACTTGCAGGCAAGCCCCCGGCTCCTCCTGCCATGGGGCTCGGCTCCTGCTGACTTTGTCTAGTGTTTAAAGAGAGGAACCATCCACTGGGCTTCCTTCCCCTAAAACTTAGCAGGGGGGTGAGGAAGAAGGAACTACAAAATCCTCATCGTCACAGTTAACACTCAGGTAGTACTTGATTTTTGCCAGGTACTCTTCCAGGTTTTTTCATATGCCCGCTCCTTGATCTCACACTCTCGCCTAACCCACACAGGCAGATAGGGAAACTGGGGACAGAGAGGCTAAGGGCTTGTTCAAGGTCACGGGTCTAGGGCCCCAGGAGGCCTGGCTCTGGTTTGCACACTCAGAATGACAGTCTCTTACCTCCCTGAGAATGAAGGAAACACAGGTAGCCAGGCACAGATGGCCAGGGCAGGCCTCTCCTGTGAGGGTGGCGTTGGGCAGAGGCTGAGGCCAGGGAGTGTGGCCCAGGGCCAGCTCACACCTGCTTGTAAACCCACGCTCCTCCCAGCCCCTCCCCATGAGCCCCAGCCACCACCTTGGTGGGGCAGAGAGGAGGCTCTGAGAAACTGCACATTTTTATTCTAGGGAGAGAGCACATCATCCAGAGGGGCTGTTTAAATCATCAGATTAGACTAAGCTCTCAACCAGATTGGATATTTAGTTAATGTTTCTGCTAATCAGTAAAAGGGGACTGGGAGAAAAGTCAGATTAGGTATAGCAATTTGGGGGAGAGGGGTGAACAAAAAAGGGACAGCCTTGAAAGGCAGAAAAATACATATGTACATAAATATGTGTGAAATGATGAGCATGAAAAGCAAGACAGGATTTTTTCCAAGGCTTCTTGTGGCCCCAGGCTAATCTCAATCTCCTTCCCATCCCCCAGGGAGGGAGAGCAGGTGCTGCTGCCCCTTACTAAGGACCTTTGTAAAGTCCACAACCTGGACTGGGTGACCAGTGTGCGGGGGCTGTGCTGGACGCTGGCACAGAGCACGGAGCAGATTCAGGTATTTCAATCAAGTGGACGAAGTTCTCCGCGGGAGGGTCGCAGGCCAACTCGGCACACCCCAGGCCACAAACCCACCCCGGGCATCGCGAGGCTTTTGGAGGAGACACCTAAGCGGGCGTGCGAGGTGAGCACTCACCTGTGGAGGGCTTTGTCCACTGCTAAGTGCCAGGGCTGAGCCTCAGAGTGGGGTGTGGCGTGAGGGTGTAGTTTCCTCTCCCCAGACCCCATCTCCTGGGAGAAGGCTCCTCCTCTGTGCAGGGAGTCACCATATTATCCACCTGGTCATAGACCCAGCCTGGAATGATCAGTGTCTGGGACCCCTGGCTGGGGGCTGGGTTCGGGATTAGCTGGTGGTTAGGTGGGGCCCGGGGGCTGCGGGTCAGGAAGCAAGCCTTCTGCTGGAGCTGTGGCAGGGGCTGCGGGTTGCCAGCTCCTGGAGAGGCTGTGTTTGGGGTAAAGTCAGCAGAGGCACGCAGAGCCTAAGACACAAGAGGAAAGCCCTGAGGGTTCTGCAATCACCGAGACTCAGCAGTGCAGGACGCAGAGCTGACGGTAACTTTCCAGGTACAGAATAAGAAAGTCCTTCGCCTCCATCATTCACTACTAAGCATGCCAACAACACAAAGAGCTACAGCAGGATTCTGAGCTGGGGAGCACAAGGTCAGAAAAGCCCACTGTGTACGTGGGGCCCTGCCCAAGGGCGGGTGATGAACACCGCCCAGGGCACGGGATGGGATGGCAGAGGGTGGCTAAACACCCAGCTCCCACCCCCTCGGGCTCCTGTGCCACACTGGCTCTGAGAATTCCCTGGCAGGATCAGTTCAGTCACCCTCTGCCGGAGCCACTCGCAAGGCACCCTCACTAGACGCCTTCCCTTCTCGCTTCCTCACTCTCCTACCCTCACTGCCCCCTCCCCCCCAATCTGCTCACTTGAATCCCATCACAGAGTATGCTTCTGGGGAAGCTCCTGTTGAGAGCATGCAGGAGAAAGCACCTCCACAAGGTCCGCAGGGCCCTCAGCGGCAGGAGCCGAGGCACTCAGGCCCTGGAGCACAGGCCATCTACTGTAATGCGAGTGCCCCATTAACCCCAAAGATAAAGGTCTACCAGCGCACCAGGACTGGATCCGAAGTGGGGAGTTCCCTACTCTGCCACCAAGGGACTGTGTAACCCCAGGCAAAAATTCAACCTTTCTGAGCCTCAGTTTCTTCACCTCAAAGGAGAAGGTCAGATGACTTTGTTTATAATTCTAAATCTTTGGAATTCAAGTAAAGAGAAAGATGCGATAAATGCCCACAAGTTTTCACAGTTTCTTGGGGCAAATGAAGGCAAAAATAAATCCCCCAAACTCGGGAGCTATGAACTCTGCAAGGGGAGGGCCCCGTCTGGTCTAACCCCAGGGCTGGGCTGGACCAGACAGGAGCTGGCTAGCACCTGACACAAGGATAGCGGCAGTGGGGACAGCTTTTGAGCTGGTCCAAAGCCTGCCACTGCTCTCCCTCTCCTGTCCTCAGCATGGCAGGCTCCGCTGTAAGCATCTGCAGCTTTGAGGCTACCGTGTGGATGGGCCTCTGCCCCTAGTCACCGACTCAGGGCACCGTGCAGAAACAGCCCAGCCTAAGTGCTGCCAGCACCCTGGGGCTCTCCAGTGCCTGTTATGGAAGGTAATTAGTTGCTTGAACAGGAAGGTTAGTCTAGGGAGAGCTGGGGGACAGGTGGGCCAGGTGCCCGGGGTGGAAATGAGGGAAGAGTGAGAAGAGGAGAGGAGGTGGTAAATACCAGATGCATTACAATGGCAATGCAGTTTGCAGCTCTGCCCCATCGGGTCCCTCCCCTGTGGGCCTGCCAATTACCTGCTGCTGAGCCCAGTCTCTAAAGGAGCCTCAACCCAGGGCTCCAGGTCCTTGGAGATCTTGCCTGGAGCTATCTTCAATGTTTATACTCATACCACATGCATGAGCACCCCACAGGCCTGTGAAGGGGTGGGGGTGGGGGGTTGGCTTGCTCTATGGCAGGGAAAGTGGCCTAAGCAATGGCGACACTGGTAGAATCTCATGGAAAGTCTAGGTGAGTGTTGCCTGCTGTCAGTGACTCTGGGACAGGGGATGGCAGAGGTGACAGTCCCAGCCCTGGGACCCCAAGGCAGGGTGCACCAAAATGAAGATTCGAGGAGGGGGCTGCCAGCTGTACCTCACTACTTCGCTTGTGAGGGAGCAGGACCCCAGGGGACAGATTTCTTCTTAAGTCTCCAAAATGTAAATCCTCCTCATAAGTATTTATGATGCTCCAGATTTAACATAATAAAACACTTGGCGATTATGGATGAGCCAGTCAGAGAAAGCCATGGTTCTCCAGGAGGGGTAGAAAAGGAGACGTTTCAATTTCGCACATTAAATAAAAAACAGCTTAGCCCCAAACCATCTTTGCAGAACTTAGAAACAGAAAAGGCCTTGGGAGCATTTTCTCACGTTGCCCTCATCTCTCCCTGTGGAGGCAGAAACAAAGGGCAGGTGGGGGTGAGGGAGTGGGGGTGGCTGGACCCTCCTGAAGGATGCTCTGTAATGCTGAGCCCCCAGAACCATCCACTCCTGCTCCCCCAAGGTAGTCTGTCCTCCTTCAAAGCTTCTCTCAGCCTGAAGCCAGGGCAAAGTAGGGAAAAGCTTCGCCCAAGGGAAGCATGAGCCAAAAGGCACTTCCAGGCACAAATGTCACGTTCCTGCCTCCTCCCCTTTAAAGGCCATGTGCTCTTGGGCAGGTCACCTCAGCGAGATTAGTTTCCCATTTGTAAAACTGGGTAATAGGTTTCCTGCCTATAGGTTGTGGCGGTGAAGATTAAAGGAGAGAAGTATCGGAGGAGTAGTGCTCAGAAGTGCTAACCACTCTCAGTAGAGATTATTCTCCCAGGGCTCTGAGGCTGGGCTGCCTCTGCCGCTGCTGACCCCAGACCTGGCTGACTTCCGGCCTGCTGTACCTCCAGCACCACAGAACAGGCAGTGCCAGATAAGAAGCAAGTTTGGTCACCCCTTACTCTCTCTGGGAGCTTGCGCACAGCTCCTGACTTCCACCTGGAAAATGAGCAAAGCCATGACTTCCTTCCTGGTCGCCATGCGCCCTGAGAGGTGTAACAAGGGGGCTCCAGGAGTCACCCTGCAGCAGGGTAGCCCCCAGGCAAAGGGGAGCTTTCATGTGCTTGGCCCTTGCTCTGGTCTAGATAGTGACTCCAATTCTAGAAGGCTGAGTGCTCTCCTGTGCCAGCCGGGGCCACACCAGTGGGACACCGTCCACCCCAGGGCCAGCCAGCAGGGAGAGAGGCCTGGGGAGCAGAGGGAGCCCACCGCCAGGACTCTGCACCCAGCTTCCTCCCTCTTCTGGAGTCACCTTCCTCTCCTCCTCCTTTAAGCTTGGAGTCACTGTCAAGACCCAGTCCCCTCTCAGGGCTGGCAGCCTGGAGGGCACACCTGGCCCTGCCTCGGGCATTCCTCTGCCTCCTCCTCCCTCAGGGCTGGGTCTCTGGAGGTGACTCTGACTGTAGCTCTGTGTGCTTGAGAAGACAGGTTAGAAGCCAGAAAACTTCTAATGGGGGTTGTGAAGTTCTTGGTCCACCTGACCATCATTCTCTTTGTTCTTCTAGCCTGTGCTTTGGTTTAAGATGGGTGCAACTTCTTTTATATATTTATTTATTTACTTTGTTTATTTATACATATAAGAACTGGGGTGTGAGGCAGGTGCTGGGTGGGGTGGTGAATGGATTCACCAGAGACAGTGGGGAGCAGAATACACAGATCCTTTAAGTACACTGCTGAGGGGAGCAGAGGTGAGACAGGAGAGGTCTGCTGTGCCAGGCGGGCCACCTCCCTCAGGCTACAGTGCCTGTCCATAGGCTCAGAGTTCTGAGAATTAACCCCTTATGCCACCCGGGAGGGTGCAAGTTCTTAGACATTCCTTCCATGGAGAGAGGGGTCTATGGTCTCTTGAAACTGATTGCGCTTTGTGACTGCCTTGACCAGCTGAGCATGGCAGAAGGAACACTGAAGTCTATGGAGATTGGGTCACAAATCCATGTGGCTTTGCCTTGCTTTCTTTGAACGGTTGCTCTGTAGTCAGATTAGAAAATTCCTCTATTTTTGGCCAATACGTTAGGCCATGCTACAGGCAGGCGAGGGATCCCAAGCTGCCAGCTGAGCCTGCGGAGCCTCCCACAGTCATCACTTTTAGCCACTAGGCTTTGGGCTTATTCTTATGCAACAACAGATAACTGGAACAGCCCCACAGCATAATGTTTGGGCTATTCAGGATCAGCACACACAACTACATGTGTAGACAGTCCCCTCTCCTGTACTCAGAGTAGACATCACTAATCCATCCCTCTCTGAGGCCAGATTCCCCTAGAATCCTGTTTAAGAACTCTAAGAAACCCTGGGCCCTCGCTGGTGGCACAGTGGGTTAAAGCACAGCAACGTGAAGCTATCCGCAGCCACTGCAGCACAAGTTTGAACTCGTCTGGAAGCGGACCCACATGGCACAGCAGACCTCTCCTGTCCACCTGCTGCTCTCCTCAGCAGTGTACTTTGTCCGTCTGCCTGTTTGGCTCCCTACTCTGTCTCTGGTGAAGCCTCTCACTGCCCCTGCACCTCTACACCTCTAGCCTGTACCCCAGTTCTGTATGCATAAATACACCTTTTAAAAAAAAATTCTAAGAGATCCCGAGATGCAAGTAGTCCTTGCAAACAGATTTGCCATCAGTGATCTGAATCATCATGTAGCCTCTGTTATCACCTAGTGGGTGGCAGTCTGCAGAAATGGAGGCAAAGTTTACCAGCTGCCCTGGTAAATCCAAATGGAGACTGGTGAAACGGCTGTGGTAATTTGCCTGGTTGTCTCTTAATCATTCCTTCTTCCCTGGTACATTAGTGGATACTCTCTTAGCTCTGTATTGACAGGGTCTAAAGGTCCTCTTGGGTCTTCTCTGTGAGTGGCCGACCAAATGCCACCACTTAGCACTGGGCAGCGAGGTGCCCAAGCCCTGGGCAGTGAGAGCTAGAGTTGTGGGATGCCAGATCCTTCACTTGTCAGCTGTCAGCAGTGCCTGGGTGACCAGCTGCCACAAGCTTCCTGGATCTGCCCTAACATCCACGTCGTGCACCTGACGGCAAGGTCTGTGCTCCTTGAGTCTATCTGAACTTCTACCTGTACACTTTGTCTCTGTTGACAAACTCCTCTGAGAGGGAAAGAGAAAAGCTGCCCCCGGCCACTGACACAGCCTGTGGCTGGAGAGTGAAAGCCCAGCTTCCGTAAAGGGCATCTGTTGGCAAGATCCCGGGTAACTTCTGTCTTCATGGAAGAATCTCCGCTGCCTCTGCTGGACAACATTTAAAGCAGCAGAAGGTGGCAATGATGGAGGAGCGAGGAGTGGGAAGCCAGACTGGGGGCGGGGCAGGAGAGAGCGGCCTACCTGTTGACAAGCAGGAAGTTCGCCACGAGGCACAGCACAGAGGGCACGGTGGAGGCGATGGCAAGGTAGCTCTCGAAGTAGTTCTGCAGGCAGAGAAGGGAGGCACACGCTAAGGTCACCTGGGCGAAGGGGGCCCGGAGAGCAGGGATGGTGCCCCTCTTGGTGGGTTCTTCCCATGGGCTTCAAATACTTGTGAGTGATGGGGAAACCTTCCCTGGGGACACGGTCCTGCATCTCTGACCTAACAGTACCATTCCATTGCTCAACAACAGTTGCTAGTATGTGTTATGCTAAGTGCTGGGGACACAAGGTAGGTAAGACGCTGTCCCTACCCTCATAGAAGTGCCTGACTCGCTTAAGCCCGTGCTTCCTGCCAGCCTACCTGTCCCACTCAAGGATGGGGCCCTGGGATTAGGGCTAGTGCATTTTGTGCCATCAGTCTTCATCGCACATTGCCAAACCTCAAGGCTAGCTAAGTGGGTGTTGTTATGACCCCCCCACTTCTCACAGGCTCGCAACCAAGTGAGGTCTCACAGAAATACACCAGCCTCTACAGGGAAACTTTATTCTGACTCTGGATTTGTTCCCTCAATAGAGCTGCTATAAAAAGTCAGTTGTTTTGGAACATGAATTAAAAAATATGTATATCCTCCTATAGTGCTATTTATAACAGTCCTATCTATAACAGTCAAGATAAGGCGACAACCTCAGTGCCCAGTGACAGCTGCTTGGACTAGGATGATGTGGTCTATATACATGGTGGGGCACTACTCAGCTATTAAAAAAAAAAGGTGAAATCTTGTCATTTACAATAAGGATGGACTGGAGGGGATTATGCTAAGAAAAATAAGTCAGAAGGAAAAAGACAAATACCAGATGACTGTGCTCAAGTGTGGAATACAGAGAAACAAAACAACACAACAAACACAAGCCCTTGGATTCTGACGTAGGACTGAGGCTACTGAGGAGGAGGGGCCGGATGAGGCCCAGCGTAGGGCGGGGGAGGGTGGGGTGGAGTGGTGACACGTTTGAGGAGGTCCTAAAGCGTGCACCATGTTGTGAGCCAACATCACCTCAACAACAGCAGACACACAAGAGCATATTGACAGGTAGCTCCTTCTCTGACCAAGATGAGTAAGAGGGCATCTTTCTGGGTGTATGACACAGAGGTCACAAGTCAGATGAAGGGTCCTGAGACAATGTGCTGGGACTGACAGTTCTTGAAGCTCTGTGGCAACTGTGTTTTTTTAAACACACAGAGAGCCATTCACTCATTACGGGGAATTTATAGCCTATATGTTATCCCTCAATACACCTGTCTTTAAAAAAAAATAGGGCTCTTGGTTTTGGTCATTGTATATCAAGCCACAGAACCCAGGTTGAAAGTGAGGATGGGTTCCCAGCAGTGGAAGTGTTTACATATATTAAGAATTCCCTGAGCATCGGGCCCCTGGTGATGAAGTGGGTTAACATGCGGCACTATGAAGCTATCCGCAGCCACTGAAACATGAGTTCGATCTCCGGCCTGAGAGCTGACCCACATGGCACAGCAGACCTCTCCTGACCTGCCCGCTGCTCCCCTCAACCGTGTACTTTGTCCATCTGCTTGTTCTGCTCCCCACTCTGTCTCTGGTGAATCCTCTCACTCCCCTGCACCTCTGGCCTGTACCCCAGTTCTTGTATGCATAAATTAACAAATCTTAAAAATAAATGAAAGAATCCCATGAGTGTCAAATGGGCTTTAGATGAATTATAGTGTTTGTTTTAAAAAGTAAAATAACAAGCTGTGCATATTCTACTTTGGAGACCTTATGAAACTGAACTTAACCGAGGAAATATTTTGCAAATATGAATTGTACAAATGGGCTAAAGCATGAAGAAAAAGGAGAGCAAAATTCCTGCTGCTGTGCAAAGCGCTCTGATGTTGGAAGGGCTCGCTCGTGTCTAGTCTCGCTTCCTGCCTGTCAAAGAGGGAGTCTCTCTGGGCCTGTAAGAGAGTGAAGGGTTTTTAACGTCCCAAAGTGCCACAAGTAGAGATGTCAGAATTGTGTGTGTGTGTGTGTGATCAGAGAGACGGGGCAGCCAGGGAATGCTATACGGGAGGGGGAGAGGGGGACGGCGCTTCAGAACATGGGGATGAGTACAGACAGTCCCAGAGGAGGAAGGATTTGTGGGAGACCTTGAAACAGAAAATCAGATCTCTCCTTTCTGTAAGGGCTTGCCTGCAAAGTGGCGGTCAAGAAAGGAAGATGTCACAATGGGCTCTGGAGCACAGACCTTCTGCGGTCCCTTTTGATACCTGCAGAGTACTTTGTGGTCTTTGAAATCTGCACCCAGAAAATAAGGTCGCAGTGGCTTTGCAATTAAAATGATAATCACAGAGAGTGCAGTCCATCAACCATGCGCCTTAGAAATAGCCTGCTCCTTTGAGCTGCCACCTCATTGTTCCTGCCCTGATGGGCTCAGCAGAGCCTGGACTGGTCTGAGGCATTCAGTCAATTACGTCTTGATACAGTGGCTGGGCCGACGTGAGGCCTGGCAGGCGCCAGGCAGGAGCAATGGGAAAAGGCCCTGAGGAAGAGACCCATGCAGCGGGGCGAGCCTGCCCACCCCAGCTGGCCGCTCCTTCCATGGCAAGTTTGTGAAATGGTCTGAGAGCACATGGGGTGTAGAGTCTGTCTTTGTTTTTGGGGGGGCAGGCTGAAGTTCCCTGAACATTTTAAGAATGGGGATTTTCTAGGTAATTAAATGTTCAGGTAGGCTGATATTTAAACAGCAGATTGTGCTTTCAAGACTGGAAATCTTTTAAAATGCTGACTAGATAAGCTAGATAAGACTATGACTGCCTTTCTGAGCCCACTTCTCTGCTTTGTAAAGGACAAGCTGGGGTCAGAATGCCCTGTCCCTGGGCCAGATTTCTACCAGCACAGACTGGGGCGGGGGGGGGGGGGTGCGATATGTTGTTGGTGGGGCCAGCTTACTTGGCACTTGGAGTTCCTGACACAAACATGAGATAGCTTTTAGTTCCTTTTCTGCTACAGTTCTAGTATTAATGAGTTGTGGAGGATAGATTGGTTTCTGGCCTCCTCGTTCTCAGCATCCTGTTGTCACGCCCCGTATGATCCCATCTGCTGGAAGGATGTACAGCAGGGCAGGATGTCACGAGATGACAAGGCCTCCCCAAGCAGGTATCTCTGTTCAGCACGTTGAGTCTCATGCAGGAAACCCAGGGGCTGGGATCCCACAGCCCTCAGCCTGGGGGAGTGACCACTGCCCATTCCAGGTCAGCATCACATGCTGTCTTATCCTCCCCTTTGTTTACTACAGATGTGGCAAGTCCCTGTGTGCCCAGCGTTGTGCTGGTGTGGTGGTTTGGCGTAGAAAATCCAAGACAGAGTCTGATGCCCTTGGGGAGTGAGCAGTCTGGTGCAGCCCCACAGCTATAGTGCCCAGGGACAGTGGGAGGAAGGCCCTGGGGGGCTTCCCACAGGAGCCATCCCCTCACACTGACAGATAAGGAGAGGCTTGCCAGAAAGACACAGGGTGGTGGGGTGCAGGTGGAGCAAGAAAGGATGTTCTAGGAGGAGGCAACAGTGTGTGGAAAGGCATGAAGAGAGGCTTCTCTGCTACTTAGGATTCCAACCCAAGTTCATTTATTGCCAACAGACTCTCTAGGGTTTTCCCCAGCACCTGTAGGACACTGCTGAGACGAGACAAAACTGTCTCTTGTCTCCTGAAGCCACGGGGGGCTGGAGAGATAAGCAGGGCACTTGCAGCGACCACACCCACCCTTCTTCAGGGTGCTAAAGCGAGAGAGTGGCTTATCAGTCACCATGCTGAATTCTCCCACCCAGCGTGGGCAAGGCCCAGCTCAGGGACACAGGACGGCCTCTGCTCCTTGGGTGTCTCTTCTAATCTCCCCCGACCTCCCCCTGCATTCCACTACTAGCTCAGCATCTGCCTCGGCAGCAGGAACATCAAAGGTCATCCTGGCACCTGACAGCTGACCCATGGGGAATGGAAGCTCTGCAGTAGCAGGTAACTGACACTTGAGCCTGGCCACTTACATGCAGCCTGCAGACTCGTCGTCCCTTTGCTCCCAACATAGCCTACAGGAGCGTGGAAGAGCCGGGTCACTCCCACTCCACAGACAAGAAGCCTGAAGCTAACAGAGACACACACAGTTGGTGCTGCTGGGAGGTTCTTCTGATGGAGGTCGGGGTGGGAGATATTTATCAACAAAGATACCCACAAAGAGCCACTCTGGCTAAGGCCGCCTGCCTCTCAGACGCCTGGCATGAACAGTGTTCCTGGATCATAGCACAGGTGCTGAGGCAGCCATCACAGGCCAGGACTGGGGCCTGAAGTCCTCTGAGGGTGGCATCATCCCCTGCCCCAGCCCTTAAAGTATCGGTCACCTGCCCAAGCAAATGACAGGGTTAGATTTCTCTCCCCTCTGCCTGTAAATTTTCTCTTTTCCTAAAACCCCACCGCCCATTCCCCTGGGCCTTTCCATGGGTCCGTGGATCTGCGTAGTATTCAAAAGAAAAAAAGGTTAAGAGGAAACCCCCACTTTTGTGAGCCACTCAAAACAGATGGACACGGTCCACCGATAAGCACGGACACGCTAAGGCAGACATAGTTGGGAAGTGGTGGGCAGGCGTCCAGCTTCTCCCCTGACGCTGCAAACCCCCCGAAGCCTGGAGGCCCAGTGTGGACTGACCCTGGCCCGGGACAGCCAGGTGCCACGCAGGCAGGCGCGAAGCCACCACTTCGAGCCTGGGCACAGGCTCTTGATCTCACTTGTAATGGAAATGAGAAAACTCATTTTCATCTCTGGCCCAGTTTGTGAGCACCAGGAAAGGGGTGAGATGCTCTTCAAACACAATTTAAAAACCCACCAGAGCCAGCTGGCCAGATGTGAGGCCCATTTTATGAGGGGAACATTTCCTCTCCTCTGCCACGCTGAGAGGCTCCGTGCTAAGCATCTCTTCTGGAAGAATTTAATTCCGGGCTCAGAGTCCAGGTAAAGAGGTTTCGCTGGGCAGGGAGGCCCCGAAATGAGCCCGTTTATCTCTGGCAGACCCTGGTTAAGCTTCCTCTCCTCTGAACGCCATTTGGGCACTTTGAAATAAGTGCAGCAAATTAGTCACGAGCTGCGGCAGGCCAGCTCTCGCTGGCCGCCCAGCAGCTTCCCAAGCAGCTCTGTGCGACCCCCACCTCAAGGGCTCCGGCAGCAGAGGCAGCTGGGCTCCTGCGGGGCGAGAAAAAGCGATTCAAGCCTGGGGGTGGCAGCTCGAGGCAGCAAAGCGTTACCTGGATCACAGGGGCATGAAATTAGCAGCAACGAGCAGGCTGGAGCCAAGAATAGTTTGCCGTTGCAAACTTGCCACCTTCGGATGGCGGAGTTCTGTGGCCTGGGAGGTTGGAGGGAGATGCCCTTACCCTGGCACCTGCGAAGTCAGCCCTAGGCAGGCCAGGAAGCGAGTTGGGCAGGTGTGGAGCTGGTGTCTAGTCTGTGAGCCCCATGTCTGGGCCATCGGCTCAAGACAATGGGTGGGTGTATGGCCAGGGGTTGATGAGCCGGGAGGGCTGCTCAGGAGGAAGGGCAGGGCCTGCTCCGGGGCCAGACAGGTGGAGACACAGGAGGCCAGGCCCACTTAAATGTTAGGGGGTGGCCAGGCCTGGGGATGGAATGACTGGGGTCAAATTAGACAGGTAAGGCCTGGGGGTGCTGGCCAGACTGCACCCCCACTCTGAAGAATGGCTGCCATCAGACCTGCTGCTGTGAGTGAGCCCTGCAGCCTTCCCCAGGCGGCTCACTGGGGCACTGTAACCCTGGTCTTTAACAGGAGCACACCCCAGTCCTGAGTCCTTGTTCACAAGTCCTCTGGAAGCCTGGCCTGGGAGGAAGCGAAGTTGCTGAGGTTTCCCGAGCGAGTGTCCCTGCCTCTCCTCCCCTCTGTGGAAAGCTTCCCGGAGGACACCTCTCCCCTCTCAGCAAGGGCTCTCCTCAGGCCTAAGCTGAGTTCTTGGAGTCCTGTGCCATGATTTCTCACCATTCTCATCTACATTTTCTCTGCCCCCTTCACTGCTGGCCCGTCCTTCCTTCCCTGCTGGCTCAGAGACTCACGCAGGTTTCCCTTGGCGGAGGGGAGTCCCAGCACTGGGCCCTTCCTTCCCTCTGCTCGTAACCCCTGAAGAAGCAGTCGTTAGCCCTGCTGCTAGCGCCTGACCCCTTCTAGGCTGCTTGGGGGAGGGTAGTTCCAAGTGTGGGACTCCCATCCTTCTACTGTCTTCGTGCCCAGGGCTCCTGCTGGTCACGCTGAAACCAGAGTCAGGCAGGGGGCTCTCCCCAGGGCTAAAGTCCTGGTACGAGGGACATAGGGGAAAGCAGGATCTGCCGAGAACTGCAGGTGACATTTTGGCCAGATTAGCAGGATCAGCTGGGATGCCTGACTTGTAAAGACCGGCACAAGGTTAGGTAAGACCAGGGACTAGGAACAGGACGCTCTGCTTAGTGGGAGCTCTGGAGCCCCCAGGCAACAGCCCCGTCAGTCCACCCTAGCTGGCACCAGGCAGTAATGCACCCCGATAATGCACCTCCACGTCCTCCAGGTCCTCGCCACCTTCTCTGAACCTGGCTCTAAACAGATGTGAGGCTGCCATGGACTGTGGCTGCACTTCTTCCGGTGCGAGCCCCTCTAGGCCTCTCTCACATGGACTCTGAGTATCCCTTCTCTCCTCCTGTGCTCCTTCCAACGCTGCCCCTCAAGGCAACACAAAGGGTCCTCTCATCAGCAATCAAGTTCCTGATACCATGTTGCCCTGTCTGTAATGGGCTCAACAGTACCCCCTCATTCACATCTACCTAGAAACTTCTAATGTGACCTTGGTTGGAAGCGTCTTTGCAGGCGTTATTAGTTAAGCGGAGAGCATATTGGGTTGGGGACACCCTAAATCCACAGACTTCTTTAAAACATTCTTTAAAAGAATGTGTCCATACAAAGGAGACAAGACACTCAGGGAGAACATCATATAAACACAGAGAAACTGGAGTTAGAAGGTTACCAGCTGAGGATGGCAGAGCACCCCAAAATCTGTGAGAGGCAAGGAAGGAATCTTATCTTTGGGGAGATCAGTGTCCTGTTGGCCCTTCCCTCCAGGGTGCCGGTGCCTCGCTTGCGCTCTCAGGTCATCCTTGCCCTCCTGGCAGCTCTCCCCTCCTCTGCTCCTGAACCCAGGCTCACTTTGCTCAGTCTCGTTAGCTCTAAGCCACCTTCTCCACTTCAACAGCCCAGTGTCTGCATCAGTCCCCATCTACAAACCAATTCTCACTGTCTGTCAACCATTCTGCTGGTGCCATCTCCCTGGGCTCAAGTTCCAACTCCCAGATCAAAGAGCTGTCAGAGAAGAACCCACAAGCAACCCCTCAAGGCTCCATGGCCATCCCTCCTCTCCAGGCCCCCTCTTCAAGCTTTCCCCTTCACTCTCGCCCCAGGTTACTGGCCAAACCACCAACACTCTCCTCTGCCCTCCCTTTGTGCCAGGGCCTCCCTGGGGTCCCCTCCCCAACTTTGAGATTCCAGCTCTACCCTAGGGCTGGTTAGCCTCCAACAGGCCTGAGGTGAGGGTGTGACAGGGGAGGAGGACAATGGAGGGACCTGAGACACCTTGGAGGCAGAACTGACAGGACTTGCTGACGGAGTGAATGAGGGGGGTGCAAGACAGAGGAAAACAAAGGCTAACAGCTAAGTTTCAGGCCAGATGGCCTGTCGTTAGTATGGTGCACACTGGCTGCTTCAGTGTAAGCTGAGCACGCAGGGTAAGGCAACCCCATAATCAGATGCCAAATCCCCGAATGTGGGGCAACAGCCTAGAACCCTAGATGAGGGTCTCCTTCCTGTCCCCTTCCCCCAACTGCCTGTCCAACACCGATGTGTTAAGCCCCCCCACAGACACAGATTAATTCATCACTGCACATATTTATTGAGTTCAATAGATTTTCTAGGCACAGGGGACTTAGTGCCAGCTCCTTGCTTTATGGAACGGATGGTCTGGCCAAGGAGAAAGTCAGCAAATGCATAAACAAATAAATAGGTAATATTTCAGGCAGGGGCAAGTATTATAAAGATAAATTAATAGGGACAGTACTTTTATAATAGAACTTGAGACACTAGTGTAGAAGGAAGCATAAGACAACATCTAGTCCAGGGGTCAGGGCATGATGTCCCCCACCCCCATATGCCCACCTCAGTTTTTTTGTAAAATAAATGGTGGAAACCACATCCCTCTGTTTATAGATTATCTGTATCAGCACTACGCACTAACCGACTACACCACTGGAGCTCCTGTTTATAGGTTATCTGTTGGGGCTTTGACTCTACAAGTATCAGAGGTTGGGTGGCCCCAAAAGACTAAAATCTTTACCATCTGCATCTCTGCAGAAAGGTTTGCCAACCTTGGTCTACTTTCTAAACAGGGAAACAAAATGCCCCAAGTCTCCCAGCAAACCTGAAACACGAGTCAGAAACACAACCCAGCTCCCCTGAATCCCAGGCCTGCTGAATCTGGGCAACATGAGCACAGAAGCAGCACACATCTCTGCTACCAACTCTGCCTGCTCCTCTGTCACCCCTTCACCAGGGTAAGCTGGCCTCTGATTTTCATCTTAACAGGCAGAAAACTAGCACAGAACAGAGGGAAGATTCGGAGAAACAGAGGGTTCATGAATCCACACGCAAGTGACCTAGAGCTCTGAAGGGAAGTGTTGATTTGGAGCCTGGCCACTGCTGATGTGGGTCAGCCTGTCCTTCCTCTTCTGCAGGTTGACCACGTGGCCAGGGCAAGCAGGAAGAAGGCCTTCCAAGGAAACCCCCACCTACTCAGACACCGTAGGCTGACAGCAGCTCCTGCAGCCTCCCCAGGGCATCAGTAGCAGCTGAAGCAGGAGGAGGATCAGGTGCTAGGGGGTGCAGATAAAGAAGAGGCGGTCGGGAAGTGCTCCCCACCACTCTCATCAGGGGACCCAGCAGAAGCACCAGCAAGCAGGAACCCAAGCTGAGCCCAGCAGCACTTCCTCACACAACGTGCATCTCCCCTCATAGAGGCTGCTTCTCTTTGGAGGTCCGCGTGGGCCAAAACCACAGGCTGCTGACCACGCTGACTTTCAAGTGCTCATGCTCAAGCTTGTGTGACCACGTGCATGGGTGAGCTCACACACCAGCCCCCAGAGGCCAGCAGGCCTCCCTCCCCCCAGGCTCCACAGTCACCACAGACTTCTCTCAGACGACGACCCCTTACCAACGGCACTGGGCAAAGACTCCAATTTGGTGCTGCTCTCTGGATACTCATGATGATCCATCACTTTAAAGAGACACTTGAGCACTTAAGGCCCAGGCCATGTTCTAATTTGTCGAGGAAATCACCTCTGGATTCTAAGGATGAGTGTAGGAAGAAATAAAATCGAAGGCAGAGGAGGGGCGATCGATAACCCACAAGAAGCAGGGAATAAGGTTATGGTGGAGAGGAAACGCTGAGCCTGCCGGGAGAAAATAAAAAGAATTTGAGATGCCGAGGCGGCCACAGGCATGCCTGACAGGTTTCAAGTCAGGCCTTTTCTCTCCTTCTACCGGGCGCAGCAAAAGCTAAAACCAGAAGAAAAAGCCATCATAGGTATTATTTATTGGGAGAGCATGCTGGCCGGGTCTGCAGTTAGTATCAGCGGGCGGACAAGGGAATTAAAAAAATGACTCACTTTTGGTGCTAAATTTTAAAAATGGTTTACAACAGCCATACATGCTGGCCAAGTCACCAGGCAGCTGGGGTGGGAGGGCCTGCCCTCTGCCCTCTGCCCGGCAGCGGCTCTCCGGTGCCCTGGCCCAGGAGCACGGAGCCCCGGTCCTTTCGACCTGACCCTAGGCCCTCCCTGCCACCCCCTTTTCTAGAATGAAGAGCGTAGGTAAATTCTGCCCTAATATGCTTTCATGGAGGGAGAGGGGGGCTTAGAAGGGAGATTTTATTCAGCACCATTCTTTGGAATTCTGCTCTGAAAAAGCCGATTATTAGACGAGAATGTCCGTCTTTTCCACCTCGGGAGAGCTAAGCTGCATTAGGGCCAGTCAGCAGGAGCGCTGTGATGCCACTCTCTGGGATGGGCATGCTCCTCATGCTTGTGGTAAGGAGACGCCTTGGGATACCTGCTCCCAGGCCGAATGGCCACATTAGACACCGACAAGAGCCCAGGCCTGGGGGGCTGGGGCCAGCAGGGAGGCGGCCAGCAATCTGGGTGTTTGCTGAGCCCACAAAGTTGATGTCAACTCTGATACCACTTCCTAAGTCTCAGCAGCCCTGTGGCACCAGAAAGACTTATGCTTCCACTTCCTTCTCTGCAAGGGTCCAGGTGGTAGAACCAGGCAAATGCATCCCTGTGGGAAGCTGTGAGGTTTTAGGCAGACAGGAGGCTTTCAGAGCACAAGCTGGAAGCCCTTAAGGAAGTGAAATTCAATGAATGGCCCCTCACCAGAGTTCTATTTAGCCCTAACCCTTACTCTGCACACAAGCACACCGTCCACTCGAGTCCCTTTCCTCAGCACCTGCTTTCCCTTTCTGCAGACTGCTCACATAGCACACACACTGGCCACCTTTTCCTGGGTTAAAACAACGAAACCGAACCAAAAACTGCGTCTGTCTTGAGCACGCCTCCCGGCAACTCCCACCTCCTTCCCCTACAAGCTGGCGACACTGCTCACTGCCCCTGCACCTCTGGCCTGTTCTCCAGCTCTGTGTGCATAAATAATCAATCTTTTTTTCTTTCTTTTTTTTTTTTTTTAAAGCAAGTTTTGAGGCCCTGTCTCCAGGTCCATCCCTGCCCTCTGGCACACAACCTCAGGTCTAGCCTTTGCCTGCTCCCCCACAGCACTGCTGCACCCAGGATGCACAAGACCCACCGGAGGTCAAGGCAGATTCTGTCCTCAGCCCATGTGATTTACAAACCCCTATTAGAAGTGGCTCCAAAGATCACTTGCTGCTCCTGGGACAACACAGAGATTTTTGTTTCAGTAGAGCTCCTGCTTCATCAAACTGTCTCCGTCACAGACCTGTAGGCCTTGCTGGGTCAGAGATGCATGAAAGAAGTTGCCTGAAAACATTTGAGAATGCCAGCACAGAAGGGTTAAGGGCATGGAAAATAGGGGTTCAGAGGACAGTTATCACTTACTTTGTGTCATTTACTTTGCCCAGGGACACATTACTTACAGCTTTTCTCTAGGTCACCTTTTCTGTAAATTGGGTATAGTGCCCACCACTTATGGCTACAATAAGGGCCAAAGAGATAAAGGAAATGCAGCCTCTGGAGCTGCATTAATAAGCAACAGTGGGTTGCTTATTAATACTGTGAAGTTAACGAGGAACCGGGGCCCTGTGTTTGGCAGATGTGAGAGCTTGGTAAAGGGAGTAAATTTGGATTCTTTGAGGCCTTTGCACAGCAGCACCAGGTAGGAAGTGTGCAATAAATACCAGCACATCCCTCCCAGGATGTCTGGGGCATTCTGTAAGTGCAGCCAGGTGGGTCTGCAAGAGTCCCCAGGGCCACAGAGCCTAACCCCAAGGCCCACACTGACTGGAGCTGAGTGAAGTCCTGTCACCAAATCTGGGCTCTCCCAGTACAAGACCGAACAGACCCAGCTTTCTACCAGGTATGCAATGCTAAAATCTCTAGGGCAGATCACAGTCCACTCCTTGATCTACCCGGGAGGCTCCTGGCTGGGCAACCACAGCCACAGCACAGCGGCAGCAGCACAGAGGAACCAGCACTGCCTCGGTGGTGGGGCCCTCCTGCCATGCCACACCAGGCACTCGCACAGCTGCCGCCCTGCTCCGTGGCACTGCTGTTCCTGTTTCATGAGCCTGGGAAAAAGGAAGGAGGGGAAAGGCGGGGGTCCACCAGTCTTCTAGCCACGTCGACTCACCAAAGGGAGCATTTACCCAGGGGAAGAGCCACAGGAAAGAAGCCTCTTCCCAGAGGCCCCCCACCTGCTGCCTAACTGGGACCTTGCCCCGTGGCAGGAGCCCAACTTCATATCTATGCTAACCCACTTAAAAGATCAAAACTCTTCTGGTGGTAGTCACCACAAAGTCCTCCCACCCCCTTGCAGAGCCACACGTCCCTATCTTGGACTGGGTTATGGGGCTTTTCTGCCTGGTCACAATTGTAACAAATGTTGTGTGCTACTGTGTGTTGGGCACTGTGCTAGCTGTGCTGGGGGTTCAGGGTGGACAGGAAGAGACTGCTTTTATTGTTCCCAAATGTCACAGTATGGGGGGGACACCCTTGTCTGTGAAACAGGCACTGTTGCCATGCATAGCAGTGCCCACCCTTGCTGCTGGGTCCAGGAGACAGTGTAGGCAGAGAGCCGTGGCTGGCTTACTATTAAGCACTAAATACCAGGAGCTGTGTGCTAAGAGCCTGAATAGAATGAGGAAGTGCTGGGGGCCCAGATGAGGAGCCCCTAATGCAAAGAGATGGCATCAGGGGAGGTTTCCAGGGATAAGAGATGTTCTGCATCCTGAAGCAATCATTTAGGGCAATCCCTAGTGAGGGAATGGACAAGCAAGAAATAGCGAGTCCTGGTCCCTAAACTGTGGGTTCCACCCAAAAATTGGTCACATCCCACAGGCCTCCAGGCAGGCCACAGTGCCAGGAGAAATGCATGGGGAGGGGCTGGGAGGCCTCGTGGCATGAAATGGCCAGAAGGTGCAGTCACTGTTCACTGGGCTTGTCCAGCTTGCTGATGCTGGCAGAGGGGCAGCCTTATAGGCCTATGGGAGATGCCACGGAGCTCCCCACAGGCCCACAAACCCCAGAGTCAGGGGTGGACCTGGCAGGGAGTGAGGGTAGGAGAGGGCGGGTCAGGAAGCTGATAGCTTGGAAGCCGGGTCCAGAATCCAGAAGTAGAACCATGGACCCAGCATTCCAGAGCGGAAAAGAGGGCCAGCCAGGCCAGGCTCTCCAAAGAAGTCAGCACTTGGGGAGGCAGGGTATGGGCGGCCGCTGTGTCCACACCCCACTCTGTGCATGACCCAGTGGGCAACCGCCCGTCATCTGAGAAACTGTCTACAGCCCTTCCCGGCTATGTGCTGCGGAGAGGTTACCGAACCTCTCTGAGTTTCTGGACTTTTGCTGGAGGAAAAAAAATGCATTTAACACCATGCCAGCAGGTGGGCCCAGAGTCAGGCTGAGTCCAGAGGCAACTGTAGCTCCCACTGCACCATCTCTTCATATCCATTCCTCCTCCTTGAGGGTCCCGCTATTTTGACGCTGAGCCCACAGTCTACAGTGGGTTTGTTCAAAGTCCACATTCCAGAGACATGGGGGCAGGGTGAGCAGGATGCTCTCTAAGCCACCTCCAAAACTCTGTGCAGAAAAGGGCCTGGGTGGGAGGTGACCTGAGGGTGCCAGAGTTTGGGCGAGGGTGAGTGCATACACTCCGACTGACTCAACCCCTCATCCCTGAAAGATGGCAACAGGAAAGTGCAGCAAAACCAAAATCCCGACACAGCTGACTGAGTTGCAGGTGCTGGCTGGAGTGACCCTTTCGCGCGCCCCCTCCTTTCCCGAAGTGGCCCTCGGGCGACAGGGCAGAGCGGCAGCTTCTCACAGGGAAATCCGGACGAGTCAGGGAAAGAGCTGAGGAGGTGGGTGGCAGGAATGAGGAATCAGGCAAAGAAAAATGGCCCACAAAACACAGAAACGCCCAGCAGGCTTGCTTCCCAAATCCAGCCCATGAATCGAGGGGTGACAGGTCTCTCATCTCTGATGCCAAGAGCCAGGAGCTCCGGGCAGGCGCAGGTACTACATCTGCACCTGCCAGCACTTGGAAAGAGGCAATAAAGCATCGTAGCAGGGCCTGGAATTCTAAGTGCCTGCAGCTGGGAAGGGATCGCCTGCCCGAGAGTGGCTCGCGGCACGGAGCTATGGTGTGAGGGCCAGCACCACCTCTCCGTCCAGTGCAGCCTGATCCTGCGGGCGAGGGTGGTGGACACCGGGGCTGCAGGACAGGCACACGTCATCTAGCCCTGGAGGCTGCTCTCGGCTGGGGCCGGCTCAGACACACAGGGATATTGTGGAAGAAGCCCAAGCGGGCTGGATGATTTACTGGAGCCAGCAGAGCGCTGGGATGCTTGAGTCACTGGTAAATAAAAGTGGGTCATAAAGCACCCCCGCTAGGCCTGGCGTCTGGACAGACACCAGGGCTACCTGCAGCTTGGATCACGGCCCCTCCCCTAAATGATAATAACCGCAGGCTTATGCAGCACTTGCAGTAGTGGAGTCAGGCCCGTGCTAAGTGCTTTGTGTGCATATTCATTTACTTCATCCGCAGGACAACCAGTGGCCACAGTTACATACCAGGAAAGGCAGAGAGGAGGCAGACAAGCAAGCGGTCAGAGGACTGATGGGAACCCATGTGGGCAGTCTACAGGAGTAGCTCCAGCTCTCCTGCGCCTGTCAGCTCCGGGCTGACTCTGGTCTGGGGTGAGGACCCT
>NW_004567112.1:38068460-38070436 GCF_000260355.1 Condylura cristata
GGGCTGACTCTGGTCTGGGGTGAGGCCCCCAGGGCTGACTCTGGTCTGGGGTAAGGCCCCAGACTCCGCATCACTAACAGGCTCCCAGGATGCCACTGGCCCAAAGACCGTACCTCAAATAGGAGGCTCTGGACTACTCCTCTCCAGTGCAGTCCCAGGGCACATCTTCTGCTGCAGAGAAGGGTTTATGTCCACGATCTGTGGCCCCTTGCGGAGTCTGTGAATTCCCCAGTTAACAGAAACAACCCTCAGCAGGGATCCAAGCCAAGTGACTGCGAGAGGGTATGAGGCCCCCCATGTCCACACCCGATGCCTGATTCAATCGCAACCTCTGGGTGGTGCTCAGACTGGTGTTTTTTAAAGCTCCCAGGCTGATTCCAACATGGAGCTGCGGTGGAGTCCTTGGGACAGATTGGGTGTGTTTGTCCCTGTGTCAGATCCATCCCCACAGAACTGGGTTACATCACGGATTTCAAAGATGCTTCCAGGGAAGGGATGGTGAGCCATCTTGTCTCCTGGGGTGCCCCTGGGAAGCACAGCTGGCATCTCCAACCTGGCATGCCCGTAGAGATGCCTCTGTTTCCCCGACCTGTGAGCTTACCAGTGAAGCAGACACTGACCAGGTCCAGTCTCGGAAACTGAGGATCCTGAGAAGGACTGAGCAAAGCTCTGAGCCCTCTTCTAAACTGGGCCTCAACCCGGGCGCTGTTCCTGTCTTCCACCTGCCAGGCCAGTCTTAGCAAGAATCCTGCCATGTCAACTTAACAAGACTGTCTCCCACCCTTGAGCATTTAATCAAGTTCCTGGTCCCCCACCTCTGTGTATATGTCCTTAGGTTATTGTAACAAACACCCCATGCCACTATCTCCTTTTAGTCATTTTCCACTGAAATCCACTGGCCCCCTCGCTCTGCTCCCTAGCTGTAAATCCCCCCGACCCTTTTCTTTGTGGAATGTGGAGTTGAGCCTGATCGCTCTCTTTTATTGCAATAATCTTGAATAATGTCTTCCTCACCACTTTGAAGAGTGGTAGGGTATTTTTTTCCCTAGTATTGCCCCCCTTGAAAAAAGTCACCCAGAAAGTACACAGCCCTGTGTGTGTTTTGGAAGGAAGGGGTTGGCACCACAGTCAAACCAACACAATTCAGACTCTTCACCTTGATATTCAAGGTCTGAGCAAAGACTTCAAGACCCAGACAATGATCTCAAGCCTTATTTACCTCTTAGTTGAGCAAAATTAGATGTTCACTGTTCCTTACACACACCTGAACTTCCCTCCCCACCTGCCTTTGCCAGGCTTTTTCTTCCACCTTCCCATTCTTCAAACCCATCTTCTCCACGTCACAGCAATCTCTCCCCTGGTGACAAGAAAACTTACCCCAAAGGATTTATTCCCCCCATCTTCGATAACTACAGAACCTCCCAGTTTAGATGTGTACATGGCTCTCTGGGAGAAGACTACACAAACTGCATTTCCCAGCCTCCTTGGCAGCTCATGTCGTCACCTGACCAAGTTCTGGCCAATGTGTAAGCAGAAGTAATGTGTGTTAGCTCCGGGGGTGTTCTTATGTTCGCATGCCTCTCCTCCTCTGTTAAAGGAACAGGAGAGTTTCAAAAGTCATCCTGGACTGTGAGGGGCGCTTGGAAGCTACCCATGGCAGAACAGTTGCTGACACTGGAACATCACACCAGCCTTGAGTTCACCCTTCCAGACCTGAATGTAAGAGAAAAATTCCCTTCCCGTTTGTTTGAGCCACTTCTGTTTTGGAATTTTCTGCAACTCACAGATAGTTTACTGTTATTAGAACCATCCTTTTAAAGCCCTGGGAGCATGGACTCTGGACTCTAGTTTACCTTAACCTACTGCACAGAATCATCACTTGTATCTTCTACCTAAGTTAAACAGTAAGCAATCTGCAGTCTGAGACTTGTCTCATTCATTTCCATCTTCCTCTTCCACATGAAGCATTAGGGTTC
>NW_004567112.1:38070946-38075753 GCF_000260355.1 Condylura cristata
GTGGCTGGGCTGGAACAGTTGCGGAGTTTGAATACCCAGTACTCCTTGGCAGTGACAAAGAAGTTCCAAGGCAGTAGGCCACCAATGCCCAAGCTGAAGAAGATGATGTAGGCACCATGGAAGTGGTCCTCGGGCCTTTGTAGGACAGGTGGCGGGTGGTCCAGCAGCTTCTCAAGCAGCGCCTCCTCATCTGCTAGGGTGGAGGGGCTTGCAGTTCTGTAGGTGGAGTTTGAACTGTGATGGAAGTTGTCCTCCGAGACAATGGCCACTGTTGAAGCAGCAAGAGAAACAAAAAGAGGACAGGTGGTGAGAAACAGGCCGATCACAGCTGGAGACTCACCCATCCTACCCTGTTGCCCCCCAAGCCTGGGGTCTCAAGGGCCACCGAAACACAGCAATAAAGGTCAGAGAAAAGCAAGATGTCAGAACTGTAAATAACCTCAGGCAGGGTCACTCCACTCGGGCAAGTCCCTCTTTGGGGACGGCACAGGTGCAAGTATGGGGCCGGCTGGGAGGAAGCCAGTAAGGCAGACCAGAGACTGTGGTAAACAATTCAGGTAGACAAACTGGGTCTCAAAGATGTAAAATTTCTCTGCAGTCACATAAAAAGGAATTAGGCCATGATGTATACTCTCTATACTCTTTTCAATGTTGTAAGAAAAGTAAAGAGTAGGGAAGTGTGTCGAATACGCCACTGTTTGTGCAGGTATGTGGTGGACAGGGAGGAGAATATACACAGTGTGTGTGTGTGTGTGTGTGTGTGTGTATCTTCTAAGACACATAAGACATTTCATTTCTCAGAGTGGTTTTTCCTGAGAAGGGACAGGGAAGGAGAGGACTTCACTGCATATTCTTTTGTGACTTTTAAATTTTAAGTGATATAAATTTATTTCCCATCGCCAAATAAAATGATAAAGGCATTAAAATTCAATTCAATTACTTTTATTTGCCCAGAGATGACTCCAGAAGCCATGCCCTCGTTTCGTTTGTGGGAAAAGAGAGATCCAAAGAGCAGAAGATCCCAGAGCAGTTAAGTGGCCAAGTCTAGGCCTGCAGTTCCTGCCTGTTCACCACATCCCACCAGGAGAAAGCCACCCCAAATCCGCGGTAGCCCCTCAGACAAAGGGGAGACTCTAAGTTGCCAGTAATTGTTGCCAATATGCCCACAGTCAAGTCCTGCTGGTCTGAGCCTCAGTTTCCCCATCTGCAAACCCAAGGGAAGCCTCTCTGCAATGTTTTTGCAATAACTGGCTGGCAAAAACAAACATCAGCCTCTTCCTCAGCATCCTGGGCTTTGTCACCTGGCTGAATCTGGCTGTGAGGTAGCATGCCTACTTCTGTGCCCTATGTAGCACCCAGGATGTGGCAGCAGCTTGGTAAATGGAAACAGTTCCCTAATGCTGAGGATGGGACACTCCAGTTCCTTCTGCAGGAGCTTCTTCCCCTAACCCATAAATCAAAAAATAAATGCATTTCAGCTCACATAAGAGGCTAAGCCTAATTCAGCATTTTCCCCTGGTTATCTGGGCATAGCACTTAGCTGCTATTTTAGGAGCGCGTCACGATATTCCTCAGAATTAGGCAGAACAGGAATCATTGCCTCATTTCTCCATATGTAAAGAATATGGCCATAAAGGTACTTTATTTGTCCTGTCAAGACACAGGACTTTTCTCCCCTACCCCTCATTTAATTGACAGTCAATTAAATTTAGACCGGACAGACTAGTAACAGGAAGAACATGCTTAATTATATACACATGGAAAATCTACATGGATGTAAATTCTAAAGTATATGAAGAAAATGAGGGTATTTATCCTGGGCTAAGGAATGGGACAGGGATCCAGAACTCCAACAAGGGAAGAGGGTGATTCATATGACAAAGACCAGGTGCTCTGTAATTACATGTTTGTCTTGCCATACAGGTAGGTTTCTCTGACAGAAAGGTTATACCTGGTAAAAACCCTAATTCTGGTAAGACTCCAATTTTCATTCTTCTAGGTAGTTAAGGGAGTGCAAACATTTCTCTTGAATATGGAGGGCTTCCACTTGGGCAGGACTGTTCTGGAGACCTAGGGGAGGCCTGGCCTTCAAGTTCACATTCAAGCAGTAAGAATTCTCAGTAGTTAAAATTAAATCCAGTACTCATGTGTGCCAAGACCCACACCTCGCAGTAGAACTGAGCAATAGGCTAGTACCGTAGGTATAACACCCATTTCACATGTGAATAATCTGGGGCAGAAAAGGCTGAGTATTTTAGTGGCAAATGTCATGTAACATATACACACTTTGATTTTCACTGTTGCACATCTGAAACTTTTTTAAAATGTTAATTTATTACCCAAATAACCTAAAAATGTTTAAATTTTAGAACTCCTTTTTTATTTAATAAAAAATGAAATATTTATAAAGCATTATATAAATATAAAATTAATAAATTTACTATTGCATCCAAATAAACTTTTTGACAGTTTTGAAGCATTCTCTTAAATAGGAAAATGTCTGCATCACCAGAACACAATGCCTTTAACATTGCACTAGCAAATTAATCTTTGTTGAATTTTAAAAAAATCTTCCCTAGCCATAAAATGAACTACAAAATGGTCAGTAATTAAAAGTTTAAGAATTTATTGTGTTGTTCCATGAGATCATGAATCACTTATAGTTACTCAAAAAGTATAAAACTATTGTAGTTTGGTTTGGCTGTCAACTGAAATTCTCAGAATAAAGTTTCTTAAAGACGAAAAAAAAAAAAAAAGTTGAGTAATATGCCCAAGATCAAACAGCAACCAACTGGCAAGAATGAAGTTAGAGGCCCTGGTGGCGAAATGGGTTAGGACATAGCACTGCAAGCTGGCCGCGGCTGCTTCATGTGAGTTCGATCCCTGGCCTGGAGGTGACCCACATGGCAGAGCAGACCTCTCCTGACCCGCCTGCTGCTCCCCTCAGCAGTGTACTTCGTTGATCTGTCTGTTTTGCTCCCACTCTGTCTGTGGTGAAGCCTCTCACCACCCCTGCACCTCTGGCCTGTACCCTAGTTCTGTATGCACAAATAAATAAATCTTAAAAAAAAAAAGATGAATGAAGTTACAGGCTGAGTCTGAGGCCCATGTGGACACCCAGCTACAGTGTTAACATATGCCCCCTGGCTGCAAGGACAGACTTTTCTGAAGGCCTCACAGAGCAAAGTCAGCACCCCAGGGCACCCACAACGGTGTTTGCTGAATGAATGGGTGCTGTGGGGCCAGGATGTTCTCTCTTCTACTGGGGGTAGGCAGGAAGGCAGCTGCTGGATGACCAGGCCTGGAGCATCCCACATGGCAAGTCCTTTTAAACTCCTGGTTGAGCAGTCTTTTCCAAGCCCCGCACCAATGAAAGACAGTCGGCACAATAGAAGGTGTGTAAAAACATGCACACAATTTCTGAATTAGTATTTAAAAACATAAAAGAATAAAAAGTTCATTATGACCAACCAGGGCAGCAGACAAACGGCAAGAGGATCTTTCTAGATACTCCAGCTAGGGTGGGTGCAGGAGCCCACACTATGGCCCTTTTCTCAGTTCCAGACATCTATTTGTCCTGGACCATTCAGCCTTGACCAAGCTTCTTAAGGAGCTAAGAATTTTCTCTGACCCAGGTCACAGGCCTGGGCACTGGAGTGAACAGTATTATTACTCTTAATGAAAGCTAGCTGCTGGCTTTGGATTAAAAAAGAAAGTAAAGGAAGGTAGGGAAACACCCTCAGCCACCCCAGCGGGCTGGCTGTGGTCTGGTGTGTAACATATTCCTCAGCACCTGCAGGAACTGGCCTGGCTGGGCCCTACTCCCTCCTTCTGTGACCTGGAGCCATGGGTGACCCCAAAAAAGAAGCAAACTTGGTGTTGGGAGTGATCAAGTGCAGAGATTTACTGAGAGACTGGATAAGGGCAGTAATAAATTAGGCCTCACATCCAATCAAATGGGCCTTGTATCCAATCAACTGGGCCTTGCATCCTGGATGGGACTAGCTGAAGGTGATAATGAACTGGGCCTCACAGCAAGGACACAGCCATGAGTCACCCCTTTGAAATCTGGCTTAGGACCTATATAGGAGACCCTTCTCCCCATAGGGCTGGCAGTAGCTTCGGACCCCACTCTAGGGGCTCTGTCTCAGCTGCTGTCCCCGAGCAATAAACTGCTTGCTCAGCCTTTCTGCCTCACACCTTCCTTTCTTGCAGCTGGTCGCAGTTGGGACAAAACACTTGGGGGCCCCAAAGTCCCTACAGAGCATCTCATCACTTGCCACCACCATCTGCACTGGGATCTGGGTGCTGTTCCCAAGGAAGTTTCAGACTTGAGCTAAGTCAGTCTCCCCATGGGCCTTAATTTCCTCATCTGTGAAATGGGTACAGGAGCTGGTGAAGTGAACCTGTGGGATAGCACTGCTGGAAAACAGAACCTTCCAGAGGCTCTGGAAGAATCGGCGGGGGGTGGTGGACACCCTCAGCCTCAAGCTCCCCAAGAGTCAGCAGCCTTCTAGCAACTTGAGCTGAGTTGTCATATCAGGTCCCCATATCCCGGTGGTGATTCTAGCTTCAGGAAATCCAGGAAGAGAGAAAAGAATCTGGGAGAGAAAGACAGAAGTCATGGGGTGAGGGGTGTGCAAGAAGGAAGAGGCAGGAACGGGGTACAGCAGGAACGGCCGCTGAGGGGAGACTCTGGGCAGGGCTGGGGTCCGAGGCTGCCGGAGCGGCTGGAGGCGCGAAGGGAAGGCCGCCCGGAACGCGCGCCAGACCCAGAGCCCCGGGCCAGGCCCGCGCCAGACGTCCG
>NW_004567112.1:38076923-38078173 GCF_000260355.1 Condylura cristata
CTCTGGTGAAGCCTCTCACCGCCCCTGAGCCTCTGGCCTGTACCCCAGTTCTGTATGCACAAATAAATAAATCTTAAAAAAAAAAAAGAAAAAAACGGAGAACTTGCTAAAATGGCAGAAGTCACTCCCTTAAATAAGTGGTTAATGAAGGAAAGGGAGAGGGGGATCATGTGTGGGAGGTTACCAGGAAAGCCAGGTGAAGACAAAGGTCTGACCATTACGCAGATTTAGGTTGTTGCCATTGACAATGTGGGTGACAAACAAAAAGCACTTGGGCCCAGGGAGGGTGGTGGGCTCAGGGCTGTTCCTGGTCCAGCCCACATTGAGATCATGGCCTGTGGGTGTTCCATGGGTTTGTCACATGGCAACTTTTCCTTGTGTAAACTCCTGCTTGCTACATGGTCACTTTGTTAGAGTCCAAGAAATGCCAACACACAGAACCTATGCAAAAGACAAGTACAAGCCTTTATTGCTAGCCCGGGGTTGGGTCCGATCCCCGGAGTGTACTGACGCAGAGGTCTGGCCCATACAGGATGGACCCCGAGACTCTGAACAGAGAGTCTTATATAGTGAAATTCGTGGGCTGGGAAATTTCCAAAGTATGTAGTCCATTAGGATGAGTAGTCCTTCATGCAGATGGTAATGGCAAGTAATGCCCTGCTGATGCCTGGGCTTCTGATAACATCCAGGGCCTTCAACAACATGCTGTTAGTTTTTAACCACAAGCAACATTCCAATATTTTAACAACTTAAGCTTCTCCCTCCCCTGCTTCTGAAGTCTTTGTTTTTGAGTTTGGGGCCCTTGGGTTCATTCTGGGAAAGGTTTCACCAGAGCTCCCCTTTCAGTGGCATGCGGCGAGATTCTTCTCCAGACACTGTTATATTTAAAGAGGATGTTTATTAGAAAGAGACAAGAGAGGGAAAGACACTTGGATAGGTGTAAGTGGGCAGGAAGAGCTGCTTGGGAAGGGACAGGTTTGCAGGGAGAGATGCCTGCATGGTCGAAGGCAGGCAGCCTTAGGGGAGCGGCCTCTGCTGAGGGAGGTCAATGCAGAGAAGTCCCAGCATGGTGCAGGTCACAGGCAGGCAGGAGGCTGCTGCCCTGTGGAGGGAGGGAGCAGGTGGAAAGAAGCACCTGCATAGGCACAGGTGGGCAGAGAGGAGTGGCTGCCCGGTGCTGGTGGGGAGACTGTCCCGATATAGAGAGCTTCTCTTTGGGAGGGCTCACTCCTTCTGGGCCTAGGTTGGTT
>NW_004567112.1:38078420-38132019 GCF_000260355.1 Condylura cristata
CTTGTCTTCACCTGGGTGCCAGGCCTAGCCGGGCTTTGGTGCCTGAGGACCTTGATTTAGGGCTGTATCAATCGCTGCACTAGCCCCTTCTACCTGTCCCCTTTGTGTGACTCAGTCTGGTGATGCCCCCCTGCATTCCTTCTTCCATCATCTCCATGGTGTATGTACTGTGTGAATGTGTACCTCCCAGAGGCACTGGGAGCCCCCTGCTCGGAGGGGACTTTCTCCAAATGGAGACACCGGCCTCTTGGGGATTCACTGGTTGGTGAATCCGACTGAGTTTGGGAAGGCTCTGGGGGCAGTAGAGAAGTGGAGTCACCTTCAAAAAGACAGAAAGACTTGCTGATGCCCCGGGTGTGGGGCTGCTTCCTGGCCAGTGGGGACTGTTCTCCAGGTTTGGACAGATGGTGGCAGTGTTGTCTAGCTTAGGGACAGGATGAGGCACACTTGGCTTCCCAGGGAATGTTCCAGGCTGTGGGGATTGGGAAGGAACACAGGAGTGGGGTGGAAGTCCTGCGCTCCCACCAGCTCAGTGACCTGGATCAAGTCTCTTCTCCTTGGGAAAGTCAGCAGTGAACATACAAAGATGTCCCCTAACAGATAATCAGAAAAGAGGGAGTTAGTCAAGAAGGGGGGGGGCGGGGTGGAGAGGAGACCAAGACACCAGCTAGACATTCCAGGACCACAGAGGGATGGGGAGTGAAGGGGTGTGGGCAGGCCCTGTGATGTCGGGTCCTGCCCCTGGCCTGCCATGCTGTGGGCAGGCTGAATGAGTCTCTTTTGATAGGTGCCTAGGAACAAGGGCTACACTTTTCTGCCTGAGGGTCCCCCCTCCATCTGGGGAGTTTGAGTTCGGGGCTTTGCATCTGAGCAAAGTTGATGACAAACACCACCTGCTTGCAAACACTGTCAGACAAAGTCACGAAACACGCTTGTAAAGGGGAATGCTGTGTGTACCTTGGGCACTTTGTTCTGAAAGGCACACGAAGAAGGAGGGGAGAAGAAGAAGAGGAGGGAAAGGGGAAGGAGAGGGCAGATGAGGAAGGACTCCAGACATCAGACACCCTTACCAGGGGGTTGGTGCTTTGAGGAAATCCTGTTACTCCTTGGCTTGAGAAAGCCTCTGAACTAGACAGAGCCATTTTGCTGTAACAATGGGACTAGCTTCTGGCACCAGGGAGCTTTGGGGGTGAGGTCAAGGCCTGGTCACAAAGGCCTGATGGAGAGGCCACCTGGCATGGTAGACAGAGCTGGAGCCAGACAGACCTGGGCTGGGACACTGGTGATGAATTCTTGGGAAGCCAAGTCTCCGTTTCTTTATCTGTGAAGGGAGTGGCCACGTCCACCCAGGGGCCTAGGAGAGAGTAGGTGCCCTATAAGATACCCATTGCTTTTAGGGAAGGTGGTGCGTAATCAACTCCTACTCCCACCATGCCCAGCCCTACCCCTTCTAGAATCCAAGATGTAGGTATTCTAGTTAGCTTCATTTTGTATCTGAGGAAACTGGGATCTAGAGAGTTTAGTGAGTTGTTCAGAATTTTGATGCTCTTCTGCAACCAGAGATTGGAGGATTGGGAGAGATGCAAGCTCCCACCTCCTTAGCTCACTCAAAGAGCAACAGGAAGAGCCAGACTATTTCACACCTCCCCAGGCTGTGAGCTCCAGGCACTGGTGTGTGGGCCAATGCTGCCACCTTGTGACAGTGCTCTGTTACTGCAGCGCTCTCACGCAGGGCTCTGGGCCTGCCTTTTCCTTTCTTGGGCTGTCAAACAGGAAACACAACTCCTAGAGAGAATGATTCATCAGTTACCACTGATCCCTAATTCTCTGCTTCCAGTCACCAATTCAAGCCTCTCCTCTGCCTCTAACCTCCTTTTCTGCTCTATGCTGGTTCAACTTTTCCCTCTAGCAAAGTTCTAGACCTCCTGGACCCTCCAGTCCTTGACCCCTCCGTATCCTTTCTGTCCATCAGCAATGTTCCCTTCTCTCCTGAGCCAGCGAAGCTCCCCTGGTCCAGCACTTCAGAGGCACCTTCACTATACTGTAAGCCCCCATGTCTGCTTTCTACTAGTGGCATTAGCATTCTGTTGCTTCTGCTAAGAATATAGCTCTAAGCCTTGTTGTTACCCCTTTGGGGCAAAGTCAGGCCCCCAAAGTGTTGGGCCTGCCACTTTCTGCCTCTCTTGAGATATGAGCTCGGTGCTAGGGTTAGCGGGATGGTGACAGGCATCTGAGGTTCTTGATAGTCTAGGGATCCAGATCCTGTCTGAGCCTAGGTGCACCAATTTTCAGGTCTGGATGGTGGTCGCATTCACACTGTCCCTCTGGAGCACTGACCAGAACTGGTCTAAGATTCAACCTAGCCTCTGTGCCCAATGGACAAGAGTTCTAGGTGATTCTTGACATCTATCAGATAAGCAGATGTTGGTGCAGGGCTCTTGTCTGGGAGACTGGCCCATGTCTACAGGTTTGTGAGGACTTTGTATCCCATGTGAGATGGCTTAGTTTTGTCTCTCTTTTTCAAAGATTTATTTAATTTATTTCTTTATGCATACAAGAACTAGGGTGAAGGCCAGAGGTACCAGGGGTGAGAGGATTCACCAGTGTGTGGTGAATCCAGAGACAGTGTGTGGATTCACCAGAGACAGTGGGGAGCAGAACAGGCGGATCTACTGCTGAGGGGAGCAGCAGGTGGCCAGGAGGAGTCTGCTGCGCCATGTGTGTCACCTCCCTGGGTGGAGATCATGCCTCAGTGGCTGCCAATAGCTTGACAGTGCTGAGACTTAACCTCTGTGCCATGAGGGAGGCCCCTAGTTTTGTCTCTTTTCCCACAGGGTCTGGATCTGATACGTTCTGGACTTTTAGGGTTGGCTGGTGTCAGGTAGGGGTGAGGTTTAATTCTGGGTTCTGGTCTCGATATGGTGAAGATTTGTTCTTGGTGTGAGAATGAAGTGGGATGGGCAGAGGGAGACAGGTGGAAGGGATGAGGATGATGATGAGGGCTCCAATTTGCTCACCTGAATGGGCGATGGCACCTCTACTGGGGCAGGAAATGCTAGCAAAGGACTAGCAATGTGGTGGCACATTGTTGGTTTGGGTTTGGACTGTTGAGTTGAAGGTGCCTTTTGGGGACCCGGGCACCAGGTGTAGGAGCCAGGTAGGCACTTAAGAGCTCAAGGAAGAGGCTGAGGCTGGAGGGCTAAGAGGGAGTGTTTGTACAGGTGATAGTTGAAATTGTATTTGCAAGGGAGGAGCCAGGCAGGAAGAAGCCAGAGCTGAAGGGAGGGTCTGCAGAGGGGACAAGGGAATTGGCAGAGACAAAGGAGAAAAACCAGGAGAAAGAGGCACTCGAGACACCCCAAGTCTTGGGAGGAAGAGGCCGGGTGGGTAGTGTGTGGGTGGAGAGAGCTCCCTCTGGCTCTGCTTACCTTCCCTGACCAATGCTGGTCCATTTGCCAGTGCAGAGGGAGCCTTCTTCAAGGCTGCTTATGAGCAGGGAGAACTTCAGTGATGGGCTTGGACACAGGGCCCCTGGAAGGTCCAGAAGCTAGGACCGGCTTGTGTCTGGGTCCAGGTGTCCAGGACTCTGGGGCCCCATCACATCTGATCACAGCCTCCACCTCCACAAGTTTTTCTCCAAGGGGAGGATCCTGTTTTGTGATTCAAAACAGGTGGGCCAGGTCTGGACTGCCTCAGGCCTGCGTTGCCCCTCTGTGAGCGGAGGAGAGTGCCTGCCCTGTCTCTGGAAGTGGTGGGCGTTGATTTTGGCCATGATCACAGAGGGGATTGGTGTGAAGATGTCCGGGAAGGCCATACGGACGTGTGTCAATGGCGGGGCAGTGCGGGCTGGGGGTGGGGCTGTAGGTAGTCCAGGATCCCCACTGTGTGAGACTGGCTACAGCATGATCACTGGACTGGGAGTCAGGAGAGGACTGATTTTAGCCATGTGACTCAAGGGCCTCTTCTGGCCCCAGCAGAAGACAAATATGTAAGGGAAAAGATGTCCTAAAGGAACTCTGCAGAGTCTTATGGACTCCACCCCCTACTCCAGCTTTCTGGACCCTACACCCTACTCCAGTGATTGGAAACTACAACTCCCAGCAGTACCAGGGAGAAAACTGCGAGGACCCAAGGGCGGAGCTAGCAGGAATTCTGGGATATTTGGAGATAAATACGGTGCGGATTGCATCTCGCGTTCTCTCTCACTCAGGAAGGGGTTCTACGGACTGAGTGACTCGGTGTGTTCAGTCAGCCAAGCGGTAAGGTATTC
Organism: Condylura cristata; assembly: GCF_000260355.1. Lineage (NCBI taxonomy): Eukaryota > Metazoa > Chordata > Mammalia > Eulipotyphla > Talpidae > Condylura > Condylura cristata. Next base: position 38,082,691 of record NW_004567112.1, read on the forward strand.
CAGTTACTTTGTATCCCACTCTCTCTTCCTGGGTTGTTTCCTATTCCTTTCCCCTTTTGTAAATAAACCCGTTATTGACCCTTTTGTGTGTACCTGAAGTATAACTGAATTGTGAGCGCGGGTGAGACCCCACAGACAGGCGGCCCAGTCCACTCTGGGCTACCCTGTAACAGTATCACTGACCTAACACACTTGATGGCTTTAGGCTCGGAAGCCTGCAAAGGCAAGGAGCTAGTCCTTTTCCTTGTCATCTAGTGAGGCACGTTTAGGTTGTATAAATAGATGTATAAAATGCAGAATGTATAAAATGCAGATGTGATTCTGATGGTCCAATGGCACACCTGCAAATGCCTTTGGCATTGATAAAGACAAAATAAAAAAATGACTAGTTATTACTCTAAGTATTTATATGCATCCTATTTAATCCATGTAGTAAGTCCACAAGGAAAGGCTTGTCATTCCCATTTTGTTGTTTGAATAGCTGAGGTCTCAAGGGTTGAAAGACCATGGAATCTGGGATCAAACCCAGGTCTGGTGGGCCCCAAAACTTGCCCTGCTAAGGCCCAGCGCGTGACTGGCACTGTGGATACATTTTCTATTACCTGCATCTCCTGGGAGCCACAACCCTGCGCTGGGATCCTCTCAGATGTTGACGGCTTCTTGCCTCCCACACCCTGTGACGTGGGCACCTGTGGGAGCTGAGGAAACCAAGGAGTTCACGAATCTGAGGGAGCCCGATGGGGCTGAATCAAGTCATGCAAGAAAACAGGAACATTTGGATGGAAGAGAAAAGGTTCCAAGGTGGACCCTGAGCGCCATTTTCAAATATTTAAAAAAGTTGTAATGGTAGAGGTACACTTATTCCTAGGGATTCTTGAGGACAACAGCAAATAAACATGCGTTAAATGCCATTTATTATCCTACTAATAGAAAGTAGAGCATTCCCCATCTCTGGACGTATGCAAGCAGATATGGGTATGTCCACAACTCAGGCATTGTAGAAGGAGTTCTGGCATCAGACGAGGATGGACTAGGAGGTAAGACCCCACCTCTGCCATCCTGGAAGTCTGTGATATGATCTTCATGAACCTGGGACTTGGCCCACAGCTTCAGCTATTACTTATAACACACCATCCTGGCCCTCGAGCCTCAGCCTCTGGGAGCTCAGCCCAGCGTAACCATCTTGGGTAATCACAGTATTTACTGGTTTGAGGACTGGGCACCTGTCCCCAGGTACCTGGCATTAGGGGAGTTGCTGGGACCCAAGGGCCTGGCAGCTAAGCCAGCCCTGGCTTTCATCAGGGAGGAGAGGATCCTGGGAGGAGGATGTGCTGAGGCTCCATCACATGGAGGGAGGTGGGAGGTGGGAGTTGCACTGTTCCTCTGATGCAGCGGGGGAAAGATGTGGCCAAGCAGGCTGTCTGCACAGAGGCTGGAGGCACAGGACCTGTACCGGCCAGCGAACCCCTGAACCAGGGCAGCTCTGACCCTGACCCTCCCTGTTGCAAAACCTTTCCAAAGCACTGCACTGCCCAGCAGATCATAAACAGGATGGGTCTTGTTTGGCCGATAGTGTTTAAAAAAAACTGAGCAACAATTACAAATGGGCCTGACTTCTGGTTTCTAAAGCAAGAGGCGGGAGTAGCCCTGGGAATTCGTGCCTCCCGGCAACCACACATCTAAGCTCTACTGGGGGGGGGGGCACTCCCTTCCGGTGGACCTCAGGGTCTCAGTTAGCCACAGTCTCCTCTGCTCCCTATTGCCCTTATTATACTGAGGCCAAGGGCATTTCACAACACAAAAGGCTAACAAGAGTGGGAAGTGAATGGTATGCTGAGACAGACTTGCGTTTCAAAAAGCAGCTGAGAGGGCACATGTCTTTGTGAAGCGTTGATGTGGGGCCCTCCCTGGTGGCACAGCGGGTTAAAGCACAGCACCAAGAAACTAAAGCCACTTCAGCATGAGTTCGATCCCCGCCCTGGAGGTGACCCACATGGCGTGGCAGACCTCTCCTGACCCTCCCACTGCTCCCCTCAGTAGTGTACTTTGTCAGTCAGCCTGTTCTGCTCCCTACTCTGTCTCTGGTGAATCCTCTCACTGCCCCACACCTCTGGCCTGTACCCCAGTTCTGTATGCATAAATTAATAAATCTTTTTTAAAAAGTTGATACGGCTGCTTCTCTTATTCACCTGCCTGAGCAGCCTGGAGCCTGATGTCCTTTGTGTTTGATCCTTGGCCTACAAAGCCCTCAGGCCCTTTGTGAGTCTACCCCCAAATCAAGAAGCAGATCTGTGTGAACTTAGAATTACAACTTCCTATGGAGCTACCTTCTCTTAGAAGTTTCATAAAGAAAAGTTGCTGCAAAATTTTGCCTAAAAAGTCTTTTTTTATTTTACATAATTAAAAAACTCAGAGGCTGCAACTCCAAAATCCTAAAATAAGTTCTCTTCCAGAAAGCAGCTCCAGAACCCCAGGCTTCTTTCAGGGGCTTCTCTGAACTCCACTCCCCTCCAGACTATGGGCTCTGGTGTATGCTGCCCAGCCCCGTACCTAGGAGGAACCCCACAGTGTGCTGGATAAGCTGTAGAAGAGCAGGCACGGAACCCCACTCACTTTCTGTTAGGCCACTGTGTGTTTTGAAAAATCAAGACCTGAGAGAGTCTGATCTCAAACTCCTCCTGTCCCTGGAATGTTTATCCAGGCTGGGATCCTGGTTGAGCAGCTCACTCCACACTCCAGGGCCCGCTCTAAGGCTTGGTGTGAAAGAACAGTCCCCCGTGAAGCTTTCTCCAAGGGGAAGGGGTCAGAAGAGGGAGGCCACGTCTTGCTGCTGGCAGCCAGGAATCATTGGCTGAGACAGGGAAGAGAAGGCAGCAGCTGGATGTTGGGGTACCAGCTATCACAACCCTGGGGAGTGGCTCTGGGACCCAAGGAGGGCTTCAAAGATGAAGTCAGAGTTCCAAGATGAATGGGTGAGCCTTAGAAACTAAAATGAGACTGTCTTAACAGCAGGAGTGGGAGAGCTAGGGACCTCCACAGACATCGTTAAGGGAGCAGCTCCCCAGTGGGGAAGCTGGTGTTGACAAAATGAATTTTCAAGCACTTATTGGAAAAATTAAACTATTTTGTGTTTCTGCTTCAAAGGGTTGAGACTCTTGGATCAAATCCATTATATTTAAATATTTACATGAACAAGTACATGTTTGTATATGCAGGGATCTTCCGAGAGGACATAGGAGAGATGCAGTAAGTGCCTTTCTGGGTCTTTAGCAGGCACAGGGGAGAGACAGAGAGAGGGCAGCTACTTTTCACCTTATCTTTTGTATCTTCTGAATTTTTTTTAAGCCACAGTCTGGTATGGGCACATTTTTTCCCCAAAGATTTATTTTTTATTTATGCATACAAGAATTGGGGTACAGGCCAGAGGTGTGGGGGGATTCACCAGAGACAGAGTGGGGGGCAGTGGGCGGGTCAGGAGAGGTCTGCAGGGCCATGGGGGTCACTTCCCTGGCTGGGGATCGAACTTGTGCTGCAGTGGCTGCGGACAGCTTCAGTGGTACTGCATTTATACCCGTTGTACCACCAGGGAGGGCCCTGGGCAAGTGTTTTTATAATGGCAAATGTTGTTGACCTGATGGGGTAGAATGGATTTCTCCTCCGATGGCTCATAGTGGAGGTAAAACTGGCCGCCTGCTGCCCCACCACTCTTAGAGCTTGGGTGACAGTGGTCACCTGAAGTTTGCTGGCAGTGCCCGGCGGGTGGGATGGCCGGCCCTGTGGGTCAGCTTTGTCACATCACCAGGCAGCCCCTTGCTCTTGGGGTCAGAACTAGCTGCTCTTCAGTTGAGTCCCAGTTTTTCCTCAGCTGCCCTTGGGAATGTGACAGAGCAGGGTCTAGGAAGTGGGGGGCTGGGGAGCGGGAAGGGCGGCGTCACACCCCTGCTGAGTAACAAAACACCCTAAATAACAGAACTATACCTACTGGATTCTTGACAAAGCAAAGGATGTAAGTCCCATACTTCATGGGTGGGGAAACTGAAGCTGGGAAATACAGAGGCCAGGCTCAACTTACCAGTGGGGTCCAGGATCCTTTGGGTAGCACGACCCTCCTGAAACAGGACCACTGTGGCCCTATTGCATCTTTGTGCAAACTAGAGGAAAAATGCCCCCTCAAGATACTTCATTCTGTGGGAAAATTAGGACCCAGTATGTTGATTTTATTAGCATCAGACTCTTCCGCGCCATCTGCTGGAAGCACCTCCCAGGAAACACAGCCTGTGTGCTGTGTGTGGGCAGGGCCCGCCCTCCTAAGACGCAGGGCTCTGGTCCAGGCGCTTACCCACCCAGCCTTGCATGACCGCGTGGGTTCAGTCACGCGACCCCAGCCTGCAGTCATTCCTTTCCTGCCTGCACGCCACCGTGTGTCCCAGGGGAGGCCTGTGCTGAACTAACCTCAGTCTCAGCCCGGATACACCCTTCTGAAGTTCACAGGCAGACAGGGACTCGGGGCTTCATCTTCCTTCGAGCCTTCCTCCCGCTCATCTCCTATGGGCAAGCAAGTTCGTGGCTGAGCCGGCCCCTCTCCCCCCCACACACTGCCGGGATAGCAGAGACTCACTGGGAACCATCTCCCCACACGACCCTCTCCTAGGTGAGGGCCCCTGGCAGGCACAAAGGACTGTCCCCTGAACATATGACTAGTAATGCGCTGAGGGCACTGACTGGAGAGCAGGGACTGGGCCCCGCGCCAGTATGGGCTCGAACTCGCTGTGTGACCATGGGGAAGTTCTTCTCCCTCTCTGAGCCAATTTTCCCTTCTGTGAGAGAGAACGTTGCTGATTGAGCTCTGACCGTGACTACCCCTTCAAACTCACAAATTGTGAGAAAAGCAGGAAGGTCATTGGAAAGACAGCCGAGAAGACAGCAGAATACAACCTGGGATTTTTTTATTAGACTAGGAAATATAATTTATTTCATAAAAATTAATTTTGTTACAAGAGGAATGCTAAACGTTATTTACAGGTTGTCGTTTACAGAATAAACAGAGGTGGGATTGGGGTCATTCCTGGAACCCCAAACACCCCCTTCCCCTGGACATATAATGATGCCCACAGCCCAGGCAGGGGATCCAGCCCTTTGCCCCTAGGAGAGCTGCTCCTGCACCCGAGTTCCAGGTCACCTCCCCTCAGAGGGCCTGCCGAGGGGCCTGGCTCAGCTGCCTGGGGCGGGAGGAGAGAACCAGAGAGCCCTGGATCATCCAGGAGATGGGGAGGGTCCCTGCCTGGGAGCTCTGGAGCCTGGAGCACTTTGAGAGAAGGCAGAGGGAGAGGCACGTAGAAGATACACCGACTGACCCTGTGGACTCAGAGAGGGCAGAGCACAGGCCCGCCAACCTCCAAGCGTCCACGCTTGGGACACGAGGAAAGCAGGCGCGCGCACACACACACACGCACACACACACACACACACACGGGGTGCGCCCTGGTGTGCCTGTGAATAAAAGCACACGCACAGGGCACGTGCATCATGTACAAACACCCCCTGGAGAGGAGACGGAACGCCCATCCGAGAGCCCTGCAGGCCGGGCTCCAGCACCTGACCGCAGCTCTCAAGGCACCTGGCCACGTGAGGCTGCCTCTTGGACCCAAATAAGAGAAGCCTCACTCTCGCCCTGAGGCAGGCGGAGAGGGCGTAGTCACGCAACCTCAGCAAATTGATGGAGCCAGCAAACCCTATCCCAGCTTTCTTATAAAGCTGGGCAGTTTGAACCCTCCTAGAAGGCTCCTGCCAATATTTTCTGTGCTCCAGGCCTTGGTACACAGTTTTTGAAGATCAGATTAGAAATGGCACAGGGGTGACTCCTCTGACCTCATCCACCCAGAGGCCCCCTCCAGGGCGCTGGAGTGAGAAGGCTTCTGAGGGCAGGGCAGGGGAGGGCAGGAAGAGTGGGGGCAGAGGCATGGTTGATTCCTGCCCGCTAGGGTTCCCCCATCAGAAGCCTACAATCAAAGCCTGTCGTTACCCAACAGGCTTCGGACAGCAGCCACGGGGCCCCGAGAAGGGCCCCGAGAAGGCAGTCCCATGCCTCGGGGTCACACAGCAGTTTAATGCTGGAGCGTGAGTGCTGGTATTTGGGCTCCAAGCTGCCTCCACACAGGCCCACAGGGTCGGGTTAGGAGCGACCAGGGAGGCTAGCCAAGCCACGGGGCCTGAAGCAGTGTCCACACAGGCACTGAAGGCTGCCTCACCAGCCTGGCAGCCCTCACAAAAGGGATCCTCTCCCAAACCTTTAAACAGGCCCTTGTTTGCTCTCGGCCAGCCCACACCCCCAGGGGACGGGATGGGTGGGTGTGAGAAACCCCATAAACCTCAAGTCTAGGACAGGAAAGCCAGGCCTGGTGCTAGCTGGGACTGCAGTCCTAAAACCTGCTTTCCTCCCAGGAGACCAGGCTTTCAAAGGCCTGGATGTGCCCAGGCGGGTCCCCTTGAGAGGCTGCCTGAGACCTGCTGGGGCAAGTCCTGGGGTCAGTGCCCAGAGCTGTCAGGGGGAACTGGCACTTGCTTTGTCCTGGGTGCCAAGGTGAGGCCTTTGATGAGGCCTCCCTGCCAGCTCCGGGTCCTGGTCCCAGCATTGCCAGTTAGTCCAAAAGACCCTGCTGACCCCAGCTACATACTGGGCAGGCTGGTGAGGGGCATCAATCTCTGCACTCGCAAACCTGTCTGTTCAGTTCCTTCAGGGTCCCTTAGACGGCAAAGGGAGGGGGACATGAGGGCTGAAGGGAGGTGCCAGTGGAGATCAGAGCTGGGAAAATAGCCCTCCACCCTTCCTCTTCCACTCGGAGCTGGCGTGTAAAGCACAGCCAGGCCACCCAGCCTCATAGCCGCCCACGCTGCAGGGCTGCATGCTAACACGCTCCTGGGAGCTCAGGCTTCTGCAGCGAGGGAGGCCCTCGGATGCATCCCTTCCCTTCTGTTCTGCAGAAGGAGAAACAGAGCCAGGGAAGGGGAGATTCCTGGGCTTCAAGAGGATGCCCACTTGCTCTAGCCCACCTGGCCTAGAGGCTGCTGCTGAGTGTGGAGTCTCGCCTGCTGTGCTCTCTGCTAGGGCCCTTCTTCTATGCCATAGCCTCTCTCCAGAGCCACCAGACTTGGCACTGGAAACATTCTCCCTGGCTCACTGCTGGCCCACCCACACTTTCCACCCCGACCCTCTTCACCAGCAATCCCAGAAGCCAGAGGAGCTTCTGGGCTGGCCACTGGGAGTGGGGGAGGGAGGCCCCGCCTCACTGCAGACCTCAGGGCTCCTTGGCTTTGTGGATTCAGTGACTGTTTAAAACTTTAGAGGGAAATTAGGTACCGCAGCTGAAACCCCACTGACCCTGTGCAACTGGGGAAGTAGGCCTGGTGAGAACTTAGGGCGAGACGTTAGCAGCACAATGCTCCCTGTTCAATCTCTCTCAGGGCACATGCACACACTTTTGCTCCTGGCCAGAACCACGAGCGTGCCCACACTCATCCACACCCAAGAAAAGAGGTTTCTATTTTTTGTGTGTGTTGTTTTTCATTTTTTTTTCTTTTTTCTTAAAAAGGACTCATCCAAGTATCTGGATAATAAATCATTAGCGTTTCCTAAGAAACTGGGTTTTTCTTTTCCCTTGTGGTTTTGGTGTTTTTCTTCTTCTTTGAACCTTCCTAAGCGATCTGAAGCATTCTTTCTTTCTTTCTTTTTTTTTTCCTTTTCCTTTTTGCTTTTGGATGGGAGAAAACAGTTTGTCTGAATTGTACTTAACTCTTCAGAGAGAAAAATGGTGTGAAAGAAGAAGGTGCTGAGGGAGGAGGGAGAAATCAATAGCAAGGAAGAAAATGAAGGAGTCTGAAACCAACATAACCCAGAAGTCCCAGGGCTCAGGGGGGCAGGGAGGACCACCTCCTTGCTCCCCTAACTGCCTCTGCAGGCTGCAGCCCCACCCCAGTTTCCACACCGAGGCGAGGTGGGAGAGACAGCAGGGGATGGAGAACGCGGTCTCTGGACAGCGGAGTACTCAGACCTCCTAAGGCTGGTTGTGGTGGGGGTTGCGCAAGGGGAGGAGGAGGTGGCCAGGGGCGACCCCGGCTGTGAGCTGGGGTGGGGGGAGACAGAGGCTCCAGTGCCCAGCAGGAGGCCACCCTGGGCCTCCCTGGCCGCCCCCTGCCAGTCCCTACCAGCTCAGCTAGTGCAGTTTAGCAGTCCCCGTCAGTCGTCATGGCCACCAGCATTTCGCTCTTGCCCATCTCCTCCAAGGCACTGGCCAGGCTGTTGAGGTCCCCGTCATCTTGCTGCAGAGCTTCCCAGAGGTCTAGTATCACACCCGTGGGGCTCGCTTTGGTGGCAAAGTAGTTCAGGTACCTGATTGAGGGAAAAAGAAGGGCATTGGGCTCCCTGAGGGCCAGACGTTCCAGGAGCTGTGGGTGAAGATGCACCAGGCGCGGAAGGCCGTGGGTTTTGGAGTCCCTCAGTCCTGGAGCTGAATCCCAGCTATCACAGCCACAGGCTGTGTGGCTCTGGGAAAGTCACTGCACCTCTCTGAGACTCGGTCTCCTCCGCAGCAGAAACGGGAACTGTCTTTTTGCTCATCCTTCATGGTTACTGCTGCTGAAAGACAGAGGCCCCTCCTTCCTCCCACCTAGCTCCAGGTCTGGTCTTGCCCACATCCTCTCCGATAGGGGAACCCTGGATGTCTCTGTAAGTCTGCCATTTCTAGGTAATGTCCTATATGTGACTTCTGCTCAGTGCAGCTTTAGTAAATGCCATTCTGGCATTTAAAGTTCTTGAGCCAACTTCTGACAAAAAAAGGTACAGCTGACCCTTGAATAACGAGGGGGTTAGCAGGGCCATGACCCTTGAATAACTAGGGAGTTAGCAGGGCCATTCCCCCCATGCAGTCAAAAATCTCCATGTGACTTGACTCTTCCCAAAACCTAACTGCCAATGGCCTGCTGTTGACAGGAAGCCTCACTGGTCACATAAGCAGTTAAATAGCACATATTTTGTTTATTCCACGTACCACATGCTATATTCTTCAATAAAGTTAGCTAGAGAAAGAAACTCAGGTGGAAGGGGAAACACATTCACAGCAGCAGGCTGGATTTTTCACGGTGACAAGTTTCTACCTTTCACCAGAAAACCTGTGCTAAGTGGCCCGGCCAGGCCCAAGCCTCGCTGACCAGGGGTCATGCATCTTAGCAAGCATCTCTAAGCATGTGCTCCATCCTGGGCTCGGGGCGCTCAGGCCCATGTCCTGGCTCCTGGCTGGTGTGGGCTTTATCTGTTGCTCAGGCACCAAAATCTTCCCTTCCAGGAAGCAGCTTCTCTGACTTGGCTCATCCGAGCCAAGCAAGTGGCTGTCTCTGGTGGCATCTGATCCTGAGACATCAGCCTGCCGGCTGGCCTGACCCTTTAGGGGACAAAGAAGATGGGGAGCACGCATGGTTCGGGTGGGGTGTACCTGAGCCTGCACTCACCGATCCATGGAGAGCTTCTGTGCCAACAGCCGCCAGTCATTGCCCCGAGAATTGGGGGCATCCAGGCTGTTGCATATCTTCTGGCGGATGGAGAGAGGAATCTTGAAGGCATAGGGTCCCAGCTGGGTGGTGACTGAGCTGCTGGGGGCAGAGCAGAGGGCATCCAGGGAGCCAGCAGGTGTCTGTAAAGGCAGGGCAAGGGTGTCAGGGGCAGAGGACGCCCCGTGCATGGCCTTGGCTATCGGCCTCTCTGGCCTTCCTGCCTTGGGACCGTGAGCTCATGCAGCATCTGGTCACTTTCTTCCAGGCAGGTTCCGGCAGCACAGACTAAGGACTTCTTCCCAGGAAGATCAGCTCTGGAGGGCCAGAGCTGCATACCCAACTCCAGGCCTGGCACATGCATCCTGCTGATGTTTCCCTGGCTTACGCCACAGCAGCCTCACAGGAAGAGGCAGGTCACAGCATAATCCACTTGCAAGTGGCTAGCCCAGGGTCACCAGATGCTCTTAAGGAGTCCAACCTAGACCTATACCCAGAGCTCTTTTTGCTGCTGGGCAAGGAGGGACTAGTGCAGGGTGGTCTGGGCTTCGCAGACCTCACAGGCTGTCACAGGAGCCCTTACCTCCGCCAACACGGTGTGCAGCTGGAGTATCTGGCCTTCTCCTTCCACCTGGCGCACACAGATCTTGCAGGTGAACTCTGTGGAGGCCAGGCTGTGCCGCTCCAGGGTGAAGGTGCAGTGCAGGGCCTTCTGGCTGCCACTCCAGATGTGATAGAAGGGGATCTCCTGGGAGGGGGTGGGGGTCAGGGTCAAGGAAGAGCACATCCTCCCCCGCCCTCGAGCAGCAATGGGGCCAGCCACAGGGAGCGGGAGAGCGCAGGTCTCTCGGCCCAGGGGCGCAGAGGAAGCACTGGTCACCGTGCTGTCACCAAGAAAGGAGTGTGCAGGAAAGGCACATTCTGAGGCTCAGTGTGTGCCTTCCCGGGTATCGGGGGCTGGTGTCACACAGATTGGGGGGCAGAGGGATGAGGTCATCAGAGATAGCTTGTATTGTCTCTCGGGCATGAACGCTTAGAGATGGGAAGGCCTGTTTGAAGATGAGGGGTGCAGATATTTGCATGTGTGTGTGTGTGTTGGGGGGGGGCTGTGGTTGACACAGCATGTGAACACGTGCCTAAGCTGACCGTGAGGGAGGGTGAGAGGGACGCGGAGAGGACAATGAGACGCCAGGGAGGGGCAAGGCTACACTTGGGAAGGGGAATTGCACCCCCCACGCCCCCCACCCCCGGCAGTCCTCATGTGTGCCCTCTTCCCAGCTCCACCCCTCCCCTCCTGGGCCCAGCCCTCACCTGGTACTTGGCCAGCAGCTTGCTCCTCCAGTGGGCGTGGGGGAGGTCATGGAGGGAAAGGCGCAGGTTATGGTAGCTGTCCTTAAACAGCAGCGGTTTTGGCTCCTCCACTAGGTAGCCACCCAGAGTCCGCTCCAGCTCTAGCACCTCCTGCGGCCGGGAGGGGAAGAGACGGGGCCCATCATACTTGGCCAACAGGCTCTTTCCTGCTGCAGGCTTGGGGGCTGGGGAGAGGGAGGGCAGGCAGATGCAGGCTGTCACATCAAGGGAAGAACTAGTCTGAGCACAGTGCTGGGCACTGCTGAGTGTCGGAGCTGGCTCACAGGACAGGGAGAAGAATGGATGGGTGGGTGGATGAACAGACATGGATAGACGGATGGATGAATGGATTTATAGATTACTGGATGGACAGATGGATTGATGGTGAGGAATAGACAGGCAGATGACATGGAGATGGACGGACGGACGGACGGGTGGATATACAAACGGAAGGCTATCCTGATGAACAGGTGGACTGTTGACTGAGTGTATAAATGGATGGATGGATGGGTGAGGAGTGAGTCAACAAAGAATTCTATCAAGCCGACTAATGGTAACTTCCCTCTTGATCTGAATTCCCTTCTCTGATCAAAGCTAGAACATTAGCCAGTGCCCTCACGCTGAGAGATCCAAGCAGCAAGACCATTTCCCTGGAGTCTCAGTGAGTGCATGATGGGCCTCATGGAATTTCAGGTGAGCCTGGCCTCAGCGGGACTCTCACTCTCCCCCGCGGCCTTCGCACCCACGTTGCATCAGTCTGCAGCTTGCAGTCTGAGCCAGAGGCATGAGACTGGGAGATGAGGGAGCTGGAAGGGACCACAGAGCATGGGTGGAGGAGGCAAGGTCCTCTGGGAAAAGCACAAAGGACTCGAAGCTTCGTTGAGAGGTGAATGGAAGGATGGAGACAGGACGGGGGTTTACCCAGGGCCAAGGGTTTATGGCCTTCCGAAGTCCAGAGGAGACTGGGTGCAGGCACAGGGCGGAAGAGTAGACTGGGACTCTGAGGCTCAGGGGACAGTGGACTAGGTGGCGTGAATACAGGACTCCACACCTGCCATCATCAGGTGGCAAACTCTGGTCCCTTCGAGCTGCACTAAACCACCCCTCCCTGGCACAGACCCACTTCGGGGTGCTGTTTTGAGCATACACCCGGGGCCTGGCTGGCTCCGGCTCCTCTTGCTCCCCTGGCCATCTCCTCAGTCACCAGTTCTGTCCATTCTACCAGCAAAGCAGTCCAGCCCCTGGTCCTCGCCATGGACACTGCCTGTTGCCCCGGCGGCTCGGGGTCCAGCTGCCTCTCACCTACCCACCTTGGCAGTGCAGCCACAGGGGCTTTCAGAGAGCACCTGTGACCAGGTCTCAGGCCTGTACGCCTTCCCCCCACCCCGGACAGGTTCCAGCTCCTGGCATGGCCCCCACGTTACTGGGAAGCCGAGCCCACCGTCTCTCCAGCCCGTCTCTCCTCACTCATATCCCTGCACGCCTGGTCACAAGGAAGGACACTCCTGCCGGCATGGGCCACTGTCTCCTGGAATGCTCTTACCTCTTCTCGCCCGCAGCCACAAAGCGTCATTCAGAACACAGATCCAAGGTCAGCTCTGCTGTGAAGTCTTCTCAGGCCCTCCCCAAGGACCCGGCCCTGCCAGCCCTCCCAGTTTGGTGTCCCTTGGCCCTCTCTCAGTGACACCCTCGGGCTCCCACTCTAGCCTGAGGCCCTTTCGGCATCTGAGGAAAGAGTGGATGAGGCTGATGGAGGTGGAGGGGTACCCGGCCGGTACCATGATTCGGGGGCTGGGGGGACATTGGGAGGTGCTATGTAGCTGGTTGGCCAGCGCTGGGGGGATGCACCCACCATGTCTGGGTGCCCGTGGCCGGGCCTCACCTTTAGCGCTGCAGGCGTGTCCTCCAGGCAGTAGACCCTGAGGCTGTACTCCAGGGAGGTGCAGAGCGCGGGTGCGAAGATGGCCAGCTGGAGCCGCTTGACTGCCGAGCGGGAATAGGACTCACCCGTGAACACATAGGTGCCCAGCTGGTCCAACAGGATGTGGCAGGACCTGGCCTCCAGCTGGCAGTAGCAAGGGGTGTTCAGGGTCTCCTCATCCAGGGTGACCACCTCCTGCAGCGTGGGAGTAGGGTGAAGCATATGGGACAGTCAAGGCCCTAGAAGGGTCAGTCCAGGCTGGGCCAGGCGGAAAAGGGCTTTTGCTCCCTCCTGAGGCCTCGGCAGCTCAGCAAATCACCCAGCCCGGGCTCCTCACCTCCCAGTGGCCCTGATGGGCCTGGGTCTTGAGCTGGAAGATCCAGTCCCCGGCACTGACTTCGGCACAGTGAGGCACTGTGAGGATGACCGGGCGGCACAGCAGGAGGCCCGTGGGCCCGCAGGTCACTGCAGGGCTCAATACTGTCTGGGTCCCTTCCGAAAGAGGGCTGGGGCAAGGCAGAGGGCAGGAGAGCGACAGTGAGGGGGCGCTGAAGCTCAGCCAGGACCCTGGCTGGTCCCCCACTTCTGCTCCCGGGCTGGTGGAGGGCCAGTGTCCAGCCCAGGATTGGGGGTTTAAGGAGAGGTAGAAAACTAGCTTAGACCTGGAGACTTCCCAGGTTACTTTTGTATTGCAACAATCTCACAGCCAAATCTCTGCTTCCGTTTTTGAAAGATTCTGCACTCTTGGACTATTTTTGGTGGGTGTTGCTGAACTGCCTTCTGAAAGTCGGTCCCACCAGCATGCTACAGGGAGGACCGTGTTTCTACATGCTTGCCAACGGGAAGGTGTCATCATTTGAGAAAACTCTGCAAACTCACAAAGCAAAACAACCTCCCAATATCTCATGGCTGCCTGAATTACTACCACTTTGACTACAAACTAGACTGAACATTTTCTTATAACCTAGTAGCCATTGTGTGTGTGTGTGTGTGTGTGTGTGTGTCCTTGTATAAATCTGGGTAGAAGAGTGTATGTGAATCACTTGTTAATTTTTGCCCATTCTCATACTGAGATGTCCAATTTTTCATGAGTCCCTAACGGCTCTACCTAGGAGGACATCAGTCCTTTGTCATATTGTAGCCAGCCTGTCAAATCAATAGATCTAAAAGGACTAGCTCTGAATTTCCGATCAGACTTAGAAGGGGGGATAATATTTGAGCCCCAGATGGGAGAAGAGGAGGCAGCAGCTTGGTCTGGAGCTTCTACTTACAGGGTGTTTTCTGCCTTGTTGATAAGGAGGTACATCTCATAGAACTTGCCCTGGGGGATGGCTCCATGGGGTACCAGCAGGCTGACCCCTAGGGTGAGAGAGAGGTCAATAGGATGGGGTGGTGGGAGTCCAGGAGCTTAGGGCAAGAGGTGGCCCCCAGCTTGGAGCTGCTGGGAGTCCCTACTGAGTGAGTCCCTAACAGCTCTACCTAGGAGGACATCAGTCAATCCCTTGTCATATTGTAGCCAGCCTGTCATAGGCTGGGCACTGTGATGGTGCAGGGAGTGGGTACCCCAACTGAAGAAAGCCATCTCTTGACTCCAGGTGGTCATCAGCACAGGTGGGAGACAAGATCTGGGGACTGGGTGCAGGCAGGGGCCTGGCCACTGAGCGCAGCCAGAGTGGTGTCTGGCGTGGCGCCGGGCTTGGAGGCAAAGGCCTGGAGTCTGAGGGCCCAGTGCTACTCTAGCCCTCGTGCAGCGAATGCCACTGGGAAACTGAGCTGCTGGCTTTACAACGGGAGCTGGGCACCCTGCCCTTTCTGCTGCTAGACCCAGGTTGGCACTCTGTAGGCTTGGTGGCCTACATGGGGGCCTCTCCCTCATTTAGATGCAGAGATGGATCCTTAGAGTGGCTTGTCTGAAGTTCCCTGTCCTAGCGAGGCAGACAGAACTGGACTCCAGGCCTTCTACTGTGTTATCTCTTCCTTTGGGCCTCACTTTCCCAATCTGTGAAATGGGATTAGGGGAGTCCTAGCCTGTGGGGTGGGTGTTGAGCGGTCCAGAGAGGTCACGCTGCAGCCAGGCTGACTGGCAAGCAGAGAGGGGGCCCACCTGTGCCGGGGATGCTGAGCCTCCCCCCCAGGCAGCCGAAGGTGCCACTGACGCTGCTCCCTGGGTCACGGGGCAGGCCCACGAGCTGCTGGGAGCCGAGGCTGGCGCTGCGAAGGTGCAGGAAGTGGGCATCCCGAGTGAAATCTCCTGGGTACGTGCCAGGAGGCAAGACCCCCAGCAGGTCGGCCCCGTCTGGCAGGCCAGGCCCGGAGCCGGTGGTGTTGGAGTTGTAGACCTTGATCTTGAGACTGGGCAGGGGGTCCAGCAGGGGTGAGTTGGTCATGGGGATCTTGTCAGCTGAGTCCTGCAGGGCATACACGGGCCCACGGTACATGCCGGCGCTGGCTGTGAGGTCTGGAGGCGCAGTGGGGTGCAGGAGCTGCGGGTTGTCTGCAGGGGTGGGCGCTCCAGTCAGACCCAGCAGCATCTCACTGGCCCAGTTTTACCCTTGGCCCCTGCTGGGCGTCCTTCCGTTGCAAAAGACCTAATTGCCAACCACTGTAGGAAGTGGGGACCCACCCCCCGGGCCACGCCTTTTTCCTTTGCTGCCTCTCGCTAATCCATACTCACCAACACAGTCATCCTCAGAACCAACTGTAGAACCCGCAGGAAGCAGGAACCCCCACGCTGGTGTGGCTGGCTGGCCGGCTGCCACGTCCCAGCAGGAGCCTTCCCACCACCTGCCACCCCAGGAGGCCCCATGTCCTTACTGGGCCTCGCAGTCTTGAAGTTGACCGGGTGGAAGCCCCCAGTGAGGGCAGCGGAGGAGTCGGTGATGTCCGTGTCGAAGTCCCGGCAGTTACGGCGGTACACCACGACCCCCACCACCATGAGGACGGCCACGACCACGAAGATGGACACCACGAGGCCCGCGTACAGCGCCACGTCCCCCGAGGCCTCCAGGACTGCGGGGACAGGAGCGCCATGTGAGCGACAGGACCAGGACCCAGGACTTGGGGTCCCTGGAGAGAGGCAGGGCCTGGGGCGGGCTGGCACCAAGCTGGGTTCCAGCCCAAGCCCTCCCAGGAGAGGCTGGCAAGCTCAAGTCCTCCGAGCATCAGTCTCTAGAAGTACAACAGATGCACCCCCCTACCCCGTTCCCCTAGCAGGGCGGTGGGAAGAGCGCAGGAGTCAGGCTTGCTCCCACAGATTAACTCTTGCCGCAGAGGGCACAGGGTCTTTGGCTCTGGGTCCCAGGGCCAGTTTGTCCTGTGGAGCTGGGATTTAAGCCTAGAAGCTCAGCTCACAGCACTCTCCACAGGACCAAGGGGCCAGCTATCCAGAAGCCTTTGGAAGCTCTGAGCTCTGAGGGTAGGAGGTGGATGGGAAGGGGCAGGAGGGCAGCAGGAGGAGCGAGAAACATGGCGATGGGGCGGACAGCAGGTGACGGAGGGAAGGAGGGGGGGAGGCAAGCCATGGCTACGCATCCCTCCCCCAGGTAGGCTGCTGGGCTGGCGGGCACCCAGGTCTGGGTGGGGAGCAGGGCAGGCTGTTGCACAGCTTGAAATAAAGAGGCAGGGCCTGAAGTAGGGCTGCCCAGTGGAACTTTCTACAGCGGTGGAAATAGTCTCTGTGCTTCCCCACAGGACAGCCACGAGCCACATGTTTGGCCCCTGGACAACTGACATGTGGCTGAGTTGCTGAGTTCTAAAATGCTTTTAATTTTAACTTGGTTAAATAGAGGTTTAACTCGTCACACGTGGCTAGTGGCTCCGGTGCGGGTTCCAGCCCAGGCAGAGCCAGGAGGGCTGAGTGCCCCCTTGCTCTCTTGGGGCTCTGGGGAGCATCCTCTCTCTCCCCTCCCTGGGCAGGCTTCTAAGAGGCTTTCCCTGCTCGGACACCTCCAAGCCCCACTGCCCTGGTGCGGGACTGGGCATGTCCACCTTCCTGCTGGACCCAGCCTGCATTCGTGGGCTCCTGGAAGAACTGCAAGAGAAGCCCCCTCAGGGCTGGGCTCCCACTTCTCTAGGGCCTTTGACTCCCTGGGCTCAGCTCTGCTTCTCCTGACACTGGAGGCCACTTGCCTGGTGATTTATAATCTTTAATCAGTCACCAGCCTGGCCCCCGAGTAAGCTGGGCTGGAGCCTCACTGCTGTTTTTATGATTCCAGAATCACTTGGAAATTGTAGTTTAATTACTACAGGCCAATCTGCTCAAGTGGCTTTATTGCTCTGGTGTGGCTGCAGCTCTGTATAGCCCCTGGGGGCTGGAGGATGAGCCCCTGGGGGGCTGATGCAGGGCAGCGAGAGACCCAGAGAACATGGGAAGCTTCAGTCCAGCTGTGGGAGGACAGTGGGGGCCGTGGGGTGGACAAGGGGACCAGGCTGGAGCTCCAGCTTCGGCCATAAAATATTTTGGCTCAGATCCTGGCTGGATCCTTGGGTGAGTCCCTTCTGTTTAAGTCAGGGTCCCTCCCATAATGGGTGTCCGAGGGCCTTTCTGCAATGCAGGAACTGTCTGTCCGCCCATGACAGAGGGCGTGGCACTGCCGTCAGAGTCCGGCCTGGGGAGTCCTGCGTGGGGGTCAGTGGGGGAGCAGCACCTTCAACTCTCCCTGTCCCTTGCCCTGCCCTGCCCCTCACACCCTAGAAAACCAGGCAGGGAGAACCAGAGGAAAGAGGACAGCCATGAAATGGGACTTACGGTGGCTTTTGGGGTCACTTTGAGTTTTCGTATCTGTCGAGGGAAATAAAGGGAAAGACAATGACACAGGTGTGGATGGGGGAGGGAGAAGGTGACAGGGAAATGGAGCAGATGCGATGATGGATGTGGTAGGCAGGCACAGACCCCGAAGGCACTGGGGCCGGGGGTGGCTGGGCTGGGGGGTTCCCTCACCCGCTGCAGAGCCCCCACCTTCCCGAGGACTCACTCTGCATACACAGCCCGTCGGTGCAGTTCTTGGAGTCCAGCAGTGCCCCGCTGCAGTCTCGGCCTCCGTTCTGGGGCGGGGGCGCCATGCACTCACGGCTGCGCCAGTGGGCACACTCGGTGCTACAGGCCGACCACTTGCTCCACTCTGTCCAGGCCCCATCAACTGTGGGAGCACGGCACACGGCACATGGAACACACACATGCACACACATGGTTATGTGGGCAGAGCAGAACCATCTATCCCCACACGAGAAAATGCTCCCGCACGTGTGTGCACACACACATATTGTGGCAGGGAAAGAGAAACCCAAGACACACACAGGCCACACAGAGAAATCCATGCCCTATCATGCAAGTCCCTGACAATGCAATGCAGGTGGACAAAGAGGGCCCTCCCTGATGGGCTAGGGGTTAAGTCTCAGTGCTATTATCACTGCAGCCCAAGTTCAACCCCAGCCAGGGAGCTGACCCACAAGGTGCGGCAGACCTCTCCTGCCTCACGCTACTCCCCTCAGCAGTGTATTTCAGTCAGTCCGCCTGTTCTGCTTCCTACTCTGTCTCTGGTGGATCCTCTCATCCCCACACCTCTGGTCTACACCCCAGTTCTTCTATGCATAAATAAATTAAAAAAATATATATCAGCAGGCCCTCCCTGGTGGCGCAGCGGCTTAAAGCACAGCACTAAGAAGCTAAAGCCACTTCAGCATGAGTTCAATCCCCGCCTGCCCTGGAGGGGACCCACATGGCTCAGTAGACCTCTCTTGACCGCTTGCTGCTCCCCTCAGCAGCGTACTTCGTCAATCTGCCTGTTCTGCACCCCACTCTGTCTCTGGTGAAGCCTCTCACCACCCCTGCACCTCTGGCCTATACCCAGTTCTGTATGCATAAATAAATTAATCTTAAAAAAAAATCACCAGATGGACAAAACAATCACAAATAGATTCCCCTGGTCATTCCCAAACACAGCCCAGAGCACTGGCAGACACACAGAGATACAACCCAGGGTAAACACGCACCCCAAACACAAGACCAAAGGGAGAAAAGACAGCCAGACACGCAGGGACAGACAACAGACGGGGCAGAGTGAGGCAGCAGAGAGGAGGAGATTGCTACAGGATGAGGGCTGGTGACGGTGTGTCCCACTGCCAGGTGTGGGAGCCCAGGCTCCCTAACCCCAGCAGTTTGGGGTTCCAGCCCAGGTGCTGACACCATCAAGCTCCAGACTGCAGCTCAGAGCCATTGTGTCTGTCTCTCCAGCAGCCCAGGCTAGAACAAGAGGGCACGGGTCATGGCATCAGGTGCGCCTGGCCAGCCAGCCCCGGGCTCTGGGATAAGCACCTGCTCCCCGTGATGGGGAGAGAACGGCTGTTCGGATGGATACCCCAGCACAGCGGGGGGTGCCACCTGACCAGGGCCTTACCTGGGCACACGGTAGTGCAGGCGGTCTTCTGGAAGGCCTGGCCCTCGCAGAAGGCTCCTCCGTTGAGGGGGGCAGGGTTGGTGCAGGTCCGCGTGCGCTTCTGCCAGCCGCGGCCACAGCGGTTGGAGCATGGCGACCACTCTGCCCAGCTGGACCAGCCTCCATTCACTGTGGGGACAGTAGCAGTCACCGGCTGACCTGGTCTGGAACCCTTGGGCCTTCCAAAGCCCATCCCCCATTCCTGATGAGGCTCCACCGTCCACTGAGGCCTGGCCCTTCCTAGTGGGACCCTCCTGCCTGCCATTCTGGGGACTCAGATGCCAGTGGGGAGGCCAGGGCGGCCATCACCAGGCCGGCAGGGGACCCAGAGGTCACTGCTTATGCCCCTCCCCATTGCTCAATAGCAAACGAAGGCCCAGAGGGACGGACACTCCCCAGGGCAATGGGACACTACCCTGAGCAATGGGAGCCGAGACAGGGCCTCTTCTGTAATGCTCACATCTGTGGTCCTGCCCCTCCCAACCAAGGGCCCAGCAGAGGACAGCAGTGGATGAAGGGAACAGCCTATAGGCCTAGCTCTGTCAGGATAACAGATGCTATGACATGGGCCACCGGAGCCCTGTCCCTGGCTGACCCCAGGAGGCTGGCTCTTCGCCTTCAGGACTCTGCAAAGGACCCTGAGAAAGGGTGGGTGCACCTGGCTGGGGCTTTGCTGTGTGACCCTGTTGAAGTCAGCTCAACTCCCTACCTGCTCACCAGGGAGAGGCCTGTTGGGCCTCTGGGTTGGCTGGGTCAGGAGGGCCATATAGCCCAGGCCTCTGCCGCTCCCTCAGCCAGGCCCACTCCTCCCAGGGGCCCTCCCCTGCTCCAAGCCCGCACCGTAGACGATGACCGTGGCCGTGGTGCTGCGGCGCTTGGCCACGATGTTCTTGGCCACACAGGTGTAGTTGGCCGTGTCCGACAGGCGAGCCTGGCGGATGATGAGGTTGTGGTCGATGGTGAGCAGGAAGTTAGTGTCGTGGGTGGGGTCGATGACATCCTCATTCTTGAGCCATTCCACCTGTGGGATGGGGTGGGGGGTGAGGGCCAGGGCCTGCACCCCTGCCTGCCGGGGAACGGGCCCTCTGGAGCGGCAGGGAGGTCTGGCCATCAACGAACAGCAATCTAGAGTCACTACCCCATAGTGGCGACAGCAAGGCAGGGCCAAGCACTATGCAGGACCCCTAAGAGTGGGTAACTCGGCCAGCCCCCTGCTGGGCAGCCTGGGAAGGGACTCAGACCAGAGCCTCAGTGTTGACAACTGAGAGATGGACTTGAACAGCACCTCTCCGCAGGACTAAACGAAGTGTGGAGAACAGCACTGGGCTTGCAGTGACTACTCAGGAAGCCAGTAGCCCAGACAGGCATCTCCTCCAACTGGCACCCTCAGTCAGGGCCAGAGGCCAGCAGGCGAACAGGGACCCTGTGTCTGGCAGACTGGGGTGCAAACCCCAGCTCATGTCAGTGCTGTGCTCGCGTGGCACCCCGGGCTGCCACGCCCGCCCTGCAGGGGTGCTGTGAAGACCAGTGTGCCGAGTGTCCAGCACAGGTGGGCGAGGTGGCAGCTCCCACCTCAGGCGTCTGTCTGGGCCCACTTTCTGGGCGAAGGCACAGGCAAGAAGGAGGCATAGCGACTAGAGCAAGGTTCTGGGTCCCATGGGGCTGAAACGGAGGTAGACTGAACTGACAGGGTCTGCCCCAGACTCCGATCCTGCCAGAGCCCCCAAAAGTGAGGCTGAGCCGTGAAGGGGGAGGGGAGCGCACCTGGGTATAGGCTGGAGCTTTGGCAGAGTGGGAAAGGTGAGAGGCTCAGGTGAGACTGCCCAGGGGGAGGCCAAGAAGCAAGGGAGAGAGGTGGTCGGTTTTGGGGATGCGTCTGGACTTGGACATGAGCATTATGAGACCTTGTGGCACCCCAAAAACTGGGGTCTGGGCTCTGGGTGGGCAGGCAGAGACAGTGTGATGCTCATGGGCTCTTCCTGTGCAGGAGACTGAGCCCAAGGGAACCCGGGGCTTCGGCCCCAGCCTCCTGGCAGCCTGTGGGGTTAGGTCTGTGGGCTGCCGGGGGCGTCTGGTGGGTGCCGAGCTCTGCAGGGAGCAGTTCCCTTCTCCTTCTCAAGCCTTGAGAGACTGGGCATCATGACTGCTAGTAAATACCATGGCTGGCTGGCCCCTGCCTTGCCGAGCATTGCTGATGAATCCCACTCACCTCAGCCACAGGTACCCCCTCTGGTGGGCGGCACTGCAGGAGAACTTCATGGTCCAGGGGCACTTCCTTGCCCAGAGGCTCCTGATCAAAGTTCTTGCGCAAGTCTGGGTAAAGGGAGAGGAGTGGGGTGGACAGTCAGGCCGGCAGAGGTAGGCCAGGAAGAGCTGAGCTGACGAGCTCCCACTCTCGCCGCTAGGTGGCAGTGCACCCCAAGGGAACATTTATGGGGCCACCTGGTCTTTTCCTGGGGAATTTTCTCGCCCCCAAGGGGGCGTCTCAGGTGGAGTGGGCTGGGTTCTGGGAGGGATATAGGTTCCCTTCCTGCCTGGGTCATCCTAAGCACTTGGTGGGCCAGTTCTGGCAGGAAGCTAGCAGCTGTCTCATACAGAAGTAGGGTGAAAAAGTGCTGTAGATAGCACAGGTGGGAGCCCAACACGTGGCAGAAATCCTGGGGTCACAGGTGGTCCAGGGGAACGGGTGTGGGTGTCGGGGGTGCATACATGCGATGCGGACGTAAGCCCGGAGGCTCTTGGTGGTGCCTGCAGAGCTCCAGGCCACGCACTGGCACCAGTAATCCTCCAGGCCGAACAGCTCCTCCACCTGCTGCCGGGACACCTCAATCTGCACCTCTCGCACGCGCAGGCCTGCGGAGAGAGGCACGGTCAGGCGTGGGTCTGCGGGTCTGCGGCGGGGCCAGGGGCAGCGCACCGTGACAGCACTGTCCCTCACCTCCCCCGAGGCCTGTTGGCTGTTCTGCCAAGTGCCTCTCGTGTCCATTTATCTCTCCTCTGCCTCCACGCTAGCCCCAGTCACCATCTGGACATTGCCAGGCTGAAGCCAGCTCTCTGTTCCCACCCAATCCGCTTTCCACCTGCAGCCAGGGTGGGCTCTCAAAGTGCACAAAATGGCAAGTCAACCCCCGCTCAGCACGAAGACACCCACTCTCCATGTGGCCTCCAGTCCCCATGGAATCTACCCACTGGGGCTTCACTGGGCATCTCCAGTCTCTCGTGTTCCCTGGGCCCCTTGACCTCAAGGCCTCTGTACACGCCGTCGCCTGTTGGCAACCCTCCTCCGTGTCTTCTGTGCCCAGTGAACTCCGGTCACTGTCAGCTTCGGTCACTGTCACTTTCAGAGCGACACTTCCCCTGACACTGACCGACACACCCAGCGCTCAGAGTACCGCTCAGCCCTCCTTCCTCTGCACCAGAACCTGGCCTGTGCTTTGCTTCCCCTGCCTGGCCTAATTTCTCACAGCACCAACTGCTATCTGTGTTATCTTCTATAGACGCCCAGTGTGGAGAGTCAGGTGGATTTTACCCAGCCTTCTGCTGAGGACCAGGGCCTGGGACAGAATAGAGACCCCAAAATATCTGAAGAGAGTCCTTGACCTCTCCTGGCTCTCTGCTAGGTCTGGATAGCTGGATCCACCAGCCCAGTCCAGAGAGGGGAGTCACCCACTCGTCTGCCAATCCTCCCTCGACGAAGTCCCCTACGGTCCGAAAAGGTATGAACCTGGACTAGGCCACCATGGCCGCTGAGAAGCAGGGCTGTTCTGAGGGCAGGACTATCAATTGTACACATAGTGGTCTGTGGCTGGACAGGTTTGAGTCCTGACTCCAGCCAGCTGTGTGACCTTTGTTAAGTCACTCAGCCTCTCTGAGCCTTACTCGGTTTCCTTGTCCAAAGACTCAGGGTAACTCTAAATGAGTCATAGAATGACTCTGCCACAGCACCCAGCCAGGCTGGGCACACATCTAGGATGTCAGGTCATCTGGATCTCATCTAGCCTCTGCCTTGTATATTTGGAGAAACTGAGGTTCAGCAAGTATACGCGGTGGGCCCAAAGTCCCTTAGTAAGTTGTCAGCAACACTGAGGTCTGCTGTCTGGGATCTTGCCTGGTTTCGAGTTCTTTCCCCTAATACGTGATACCTCTCTGGCCCTCTCCCAGTGGGGTGATCGCCTGAACTCTTCTGTATTATGGGGGTGAGGGACCTTTACCGTGGAGCCCAGACAATTGTGAGCTCCCTCCTGCTGATGAGGGTTCTACATGGGGGTGGGGACGTGGAGTTTGGTGTCAGATACACAAGGAGAGAGGAGGCTGCTGGGGCCAGTGGGCTCTGCCCACTTGAAGTGGCCGCCTGTGATTCGGACTTGGCCCAGGGCAGCAGTACTGGTGTGTGGGCCTGACCTGCCTCTCCGGGACCTCAGCAACCATCCTGTGTCCTGGGCCTCAAGCAGGGCCAGGGAGGGCCAGGGCAGGAACCAGCCACACTGCTGCCAAGATAGTGGCCTCAGGACCATTGCCCGTCCAGCCCAGCTAACGGGAACAACAGTGCCCCAATTTCTAGGGCTGGCAGAGCTTGTATGCCCAGTAGCAGGGAGAAGAGCCTTGTCACCATTACTAATAATCACCAGGCCTGGGCGGGACCACAGCAGGGCACACTGTCCCTCTGCTCTGTCCAGCCGCACATGGCTAACTTCTGACAGACTGCGGCAGGGAAGAAGGACAGGGAGGAGCAGGAGAAGCAAGGAGGAAGAGGCGGGAGAGACAGAAGGAAGGAAGGCAGGGTTGAACAAAAGAGAGGACTGAGAAAGAGACGACCCTGAGCTTGGGGTTGCGGGGCTGCCTGAAGGTGACCCACAGCTGGTGCCCCCTCCAAAGTCAAAACAGGAGCCAAGGTGGTCAGCCACAGGGGCCCCCCTGAGCTGGAGGTGGCTGGGTGTGTGCTGGCGCTCCCCTCCTGAGCCCTGGAAAAGGCTTTGCATCCTGAGGCACCTACCACCGGGCCTGGCACAGGAGAGGCCTCTTGGCCTCAGGGGCACAGCAGGGAGATGTGAGGAGCCATCCCCACTCTCAGCCTCTCTTCTCTCTCTCTCTCAGGATGTGGGGTACAGTGCAGCTCCACCCACATGATGATTTACTTAGTCTGAACTTTTTTTAACCGAAATCAATTAAGTTCTAGAAAAGAGATGTCTCGTGATTGTGAACATTCAACAGTATCACAATCCACACACAGAAAGCAACCGAGCTCACGATGATCTGGGCTTTGGGGGGCTGGGGGGCACACAGGGCTTTGAGCCCCCTCCTAATCTGGGAGCACAGCAGACGCACACGAGTGCATGCGTGTACGGGGTGCTGGTGAGTGAAAGTGTCCCGCGCAGCCAGCAAGCAGGCTGGGAAGAAACCAGAAAACAGAGCACCACCAGCAAGGGGCTCACGCTAGCTGACCTGGTCACCAGCGTCAGCCTGTGACGTGTGTCCCGCGTCCAGGGAAGCACTGATCCAGAGGGGACACTGGGGCCCCGAAGGGCACCTTGCTGTGTAAGGTCACAGAGCCCAGGGCAGAGCCAGACCCAGGTCCCCACATACCCCTGCACCTGGGGGAGGCCTGGAGGATTGGGGGGCGGAGGGACTCACCAGTGGCCTCGTCCAGACCCTCCTGTGTGACGTGGTCATTCTGGCTGACCCACTCGCCGTTGCACTTGAAGTAGATCTGTGTGGCCGGGAAGGCCCGGCAGCGCAGCTCTACCGGCTTGTTCTTCACGATGTAGGCATCCTGCGGCTCCTGGAGGAAGTGGGGTAGAGGGTCTGCCGGGGCCGACGGGAAGGAGTCGGGGAGCACCTCGCCGCCACCGCCTGCGGAGTCAGTGCCTGTGGAGGGAGGGTTCCATGAGGCTGGGAGTGTGGCGTCCCACCCACTGCAGGGGCCAGACCCACCCCCCTGCAAGCAAGGGGCCACGCAGAGGAGTGGGCAGGGGAGGCAGGGGGCAGACAGCGGGAGGGAAGCTGCGGGGTCAGCTGTGACCTGGCCAGGCCTCAGTTTCCCTGTCCCACCCTGCACTGAAGAAGCCGCAGTACAGTGGGGTTCTACTTCCTCACAGATGGAGCCATCAGGGGGGCCCAGGCGGTGCAAAGACATCCCAGGCCCAGCTCCCTCCAGTTTCCCATGGTGAAGCCACAGTAATGAAGAGCTGGGACTGGGGCTGGGCCTGAGCGCAAACCAGGCCAGCTCTGCCCTGAAGCCATGGCTGCCCTTTACAGCCCCAGCCAGTCAGGCTGACGGACACAGGGAGCCAAGCCAGGCCTGCAGGGGTGGGGTGAGGGGGATGGAGTGAGGGCGCTGGAGCACCAGGCTGGAAGTCCCCTAGCTGGCACACTACCTTCCCCATCCCCCCATAGACCTCCTCCTCCAGGAAGACCCCCGCCTTCCTAGCCTGTCCACCAGGGCCACTTTCTCTCCTCTGTTCAGTGGCTCAGACCCACCCCTCAGCCTTGCTAAACTCAGCCAAATCCACACCCTCCTCCATACGGATGAGGAAACTTCAGAGGCTGGGAACACAGTGAGGCCAGGCTCACTGCAATCTCCTCCCCCAAAGGGGGCTGAATGGAAAGCCTGGCCCTCGCCTCCCTGGAAAGAACAGCACCTCAGGAGGTGAGACAAACAGGAAGGGAGGGGGCGGCCACCGAGGCGCTACGAGGGAGGGAAATCTGGCCGGCTGGCTATTGGTTTGCAAGCCACTTAGGAAAATCGACTTTCCACACGCCAAGCACAGAGTAATCAGGTGGCTGGGGACAAGCGGTAGGGGGCTCATCCTCCTCCCAACTGCTCCAGAAGAAACAGAATTCAGCTGCAAGGCGCAACTATCTCGCCAGCCCCTCCCCAGCCAGGACCTGGCTGGCGTCCAGCAGGCCTGAGTGGTCCAGGGAGCACCAGCTCTTGTTTATTCCCTCTTCCTACTCCCCTACCAAACCCACCCTCACCCCGTTCAGGAGGACACCATGGGACCTAGGGAGAAGAGCCAAGGGCACACTTGGCTTTCCAAAAGTAGGATGAAGGCAATGTGCCCGACAAGCCCACACTCTGTTGTCTCTCCCGGGGCGGACGCAAACTCCTGCTAAGGCTGGAGCTCTGAGAAAATGCCCCGCTTGTCAGTGGCTCTGGGATCTGGGAGGCAGGTGGTGTGTGTGTGTGGGGGGGGGGTGCCCTGGGTGAGCAAAGGGGTATAACTAGCAAGAGGGAATTTCAGTCCAGCTCCATCCAGGTTGTTCTATGTGACCCCTCTGACTTTGCTGTCTGGCCTCCGAGGAGGGCAGGGAGATGAACACTCATCCTCTCTGGTTTGTTTTTCAAATTACATGAGAACCTGGAGGGGGATGGCACTAGCAGATAGTAGGCACAGTGGCTGCATCAAAATAACAACTAATGCTCAGCACTTTAGGTAGTCAGTTTGCTAATTCTTGCAGCAACCTTGCAACATATATTACTAACCCACAGTTTGTGAAACTGAGGCTCAGAGAGGTTAAGCAACTTACCTAAGGACACACAGATTGCAAGAAGCAACAAGGTTTGAACCTAAGAAGTAGACTTCAGCGTCTGGGACATTGCCCTCCTGCCCGCTGGTGGAACAGCTTTGTAGTCCTGTGGTGCTCCCATGCCTGAGGGCCCTAGTAGACCCTGACGCTGGCAGGGACTCTGCAGCTTTTGCGGGGTCTCACATCAAAGGCCAGCAAAGCTGGGACGGTCTTTTTTTTTTTTTTTTTCCAAAACTGAGCAACCCGAAGACCACCCAAGGTAGGCAAGTGACTGACCCAAGGCTAACTGGTCAGTGGGCAGAAAACTGGGAATAGCACAGTGGATTTCTGAGGCGGAGCCCAGACTCCTCCACACCCATTTCCCTCTGCCAGGCAGAGATATTTTCTGTAGATAAGTTGGCAGCCTTTAGGGTTTGGGAATGTGGTCAGTTGATGGAGACAAGACAGTGCCCAGAAGGTGCACATGGGTCTCCCAGTGTCTTGAGAGCTGGTAGCAGGCCAGGTAGCTCAAGGAGAAGCGAAGAGGGGCCGTGGGCAGTGGGTAGCCCACTGGAACCCGGCCCACCTTCCTGCGCCAGGACCTTGCCCCCTCTTAGCCCAGGCCCTGGGTCTGACCCGTCCCTGCTGGCCTTACCAGCCCCTCCCCCAGTATGAAATGGGGGCACTGGCCTCCCTCTGGGGGTGGTGGCCATGAGAGAAGGGACTTGGCAGCCTGGGGGTGCAGTGCTGTTTGCCCTACCTTCGCACCACGCCACCCCAGGTGACGGCTGCCCTGGCTCTCTGCGGCACTGCGGGCTGTATTTATGACTTTGTTTTATAACCTTAATGCGTCTCATTTATAAAGCAGGCGCAGACGAGACTGAGGAAGGTAAACATTAGACATCCATTAGCGCACAGCCGGCCCAGAGCCCCGCCCCCGCCACCCCACCCCTTCTCTCAGCCTTGGCATGAAGATTCCTCTCCGCCTTGGTCGGCATCCCCACCAGGGCGTCTTCGTCATGGCAGTGCTGGGTAGCTGTGATGTCACTGCTGCTCCCTTGCCAACACCCCCACCCCCAGGCACTGCCAGGACAAGAGGAAGAAGAGTCCAGGCCTGACCTGAGATTCCTGGTCAGAGGGAAACGGGCAGACTACACAGTGGCTGGCATTAAAGGGGCAGGGGCACGCCAGGGCCCTGCAGTAGCCCCCTGCCAGCCAGTGGAAACTCTCCCTCCTCCTCGGCCCCAGTGACGGGGGGAGGCTCTCAGGTGTCCCAGATGAGGGTCACCCTGAGCCTGTCCTGTGGGTCACAGATTGGAGGGAGCAGAATAATTGAACGTTGAGGTTCCTGGTGCTCAGCCAGCCAGGCGTGATCAAAGGCCATTTCCTATCAACTTACTGAGCCTCACTGCAACCCTGCACAGGGGTTCCCAACTTTGGTCTTCAGTGCCTTGTTAATTTTTTAAGGTACCCCCAGGCTGAAAGAAATCCCTAGGAGTTCTGTTTATTAAATAGCTAGGCCTCAACAGCTTGTGTATGTATACATACATGTGTATATTTATATCCCAGAAACTTAATACCATTTGAAAAAAAATCATACACATAAATTGGAAGAAATATTTGTATTCCATTCTTAAAATAGTCTGTGACTTACTAATGGGGATATGAGAACCAGTTGGGTACTACACAACTTCTCAAGCCTTGGAAGGAGAATGGACACCGCCCCCCTCTGTGTTTCAGGGTGCTCCCAAATGCCGAAATCCCAGCTTTGCAAAGTTATGATGCCATCTAGAGGAAAGAAGTGTGATGTAATGTTGAAACTGCAAGCCAGCAGTTGCAGCGGCGTCTGGCGACAGTCCAGCCTTACTCTGTTTCCTTGAAGATTCAAATATCCCACAGCACCCCTGTGAATTTTCTGTAGCACCCAGGGGTGCTTCTGCATACAGTTTGGGAGCTCAGCTCTAAGTGTTTTGCCCCCCCCCATGCTACACAGAAGGAAACTGAGGCCAGAGAATGAAGAGACCTGGGGCAGGCGTATCAAGCTAGGGAGCAGCGGAGCTGGGGAGCGACTCCAGGAGGCGGGGTATCAGACTCTGACTTCTGGAAACTGGCACCTGTGGCCACGATGTGCCAGGCACTTCAAACATTTCACAATCCACACAGTGGGAGTTATCTCCCCATTTTACAGATGAAGGCTTGGGGACGGGGGCATCAGAGGGATGGTGTGGGGTCACCTCACTCCCGTCAGTGGGAGAATACTGGCCTCGGAGCCACATCTCTCAGCCACATATCTCCCTGGCTTCCCTTCAGCTGTCCACACTGCTCTATCTTTACCAGGGAGAATGAAGCGCCCAAGCAGCAGGATATCTTGCCTCTGCCCGGCCAGATCCAGAAGTCCTGCTGGTGGGAAGATGTCCCACATAGAGCAGTTTTTTCTAGCAGCCCAGCTCATGTATTTCTGGTCTCTGGGAAGCCTTTAAAGCTGCCACGAGCAGGGCCTGGCAATCCTAGGTGGAGGTAGGCAAGACAGTGCACCCAGCGTCAATATAAGTGCAGAGTCAGAACCAAGCAAAGAGTCCCCCAAGTCCAGAGCTGGGAGCTTGTGCCTCTGCTGGGGCTGGCTCTGCTTTGGGGCTTTCCTCCTGCTTTGGGGTCGATGTCCCCAACTGTAAAATCAGCCAGGTGGCCGCATCAGCCTCTCAAGCCTTACCCCGGTTCTAAAACTCGGAGACCTGAAGATGCCTTATGGAGATCTGCAGCCATATGCCAGTGTCTCGTTGAGTACACTTTTTCTTCACTGAGCAGATTTGTTTAAAGTGAGGTCACCTTTCTTGTCATTGGTATACACCACTCTCTGCACTTACAGGGGTCCTAGGGCACAATGTGGGGGGTGGAGGCGCCAGGGAGAGAGGAGGCAGGACCCTTTGCTGCTGGGCTCTCTCAGCTCACCTAATACAGCACAGAGGTGTCAGCTCTAAAAGGACCCGCAGTGCCTGTGTGTGGGGGGACCATCCAGACCCCAGATTCCGATCACTTCTAATAGATGTTTCTCTCCTGTCTGAGGTCTCTTGTCTGCTAGTCTCAATTACATAGTGATTCGCTGGTAGGGAGGTTACTTTAAGGACCTTCTCATCCAACATCTCCCTTCAGTGCTTCATCTAATCTTGACTTACATACTCCCAGGAGCAGGAAGCTCATTACTGCCTTTCTCAACCAGGCCTTCCTTTCCATAGACCAATCAGAAAAGTCTTCCTTACTTTCAGCTGAAATTTGCTCTCTGAGGATCCAGCCATTGCTCTAACTCTAACTCCTGAGGTTACACAACACAGCTTCTGCTCTCTGATAGCTTTCCAGCCTCTGGAGTTCTCAGCCTTCTCATCTTTCGAACAGTCACGAGATGCAGTTTTGCATCCCCTCACCAGCAACCTGCTCTCCTCACTGATAAGCTCCATTTGTTTACAGCACACATGAGTCACGGGAAGAGGTGACCAGAACAGTGTCTGGAGGACACTTCTTGGCTTCAGGCAGCTTGAGAGCTCCCTAGCAATTTTGAGGGCTGCTCCTGCAGGCAGAGAACACAGCATATCTGCTTTGGGGACCCCATGGTGTTAGGGACAGGGTACCCATTCCCTGGGCGGGATGTGGAGAATATAGGCTCTGAGGCCAGTCTTGACACGAGAGTGGACCTGTGCCAGGCTAAGTGCTCCTCTCTGGGCAGTGCCTGATGTGGGGGCTGGTGGGGGCCTCTGCTGGGGAGGAAGTGGAGACCACAGACTTAAGTGGTGTCAGCATCTCGGCCACTGGAATAAGCAGGAGCCAGCAGCCTTGGAGAAGGAAGTGACTTCAGGACAAAAGCAAAGATACGCTATTCTCCAGGACCGAGCCTGAGAGAAGAGAAGGGCTAAAAACATAGCATGCGGACGTGCCTGCAGGGGAGAATCACCAGTTGCTGAGGGAGCCGGGGGTCCCACTTCCCTCACCGTGACCCTGAGTCTGGGACCCAGAAGGGACAGGCATGTGGCAGGCAGGGCCGGCCTGAGAACAAGCAGACCTGATTTAAATAATCCTCACTCTGCCACCGTGTGTGCTTGGGGAGGTCTTTTTATCTGCTGGGGGGTCTCCATTTCCCTTTCCATAAGGGAAAGTTGCTTCCCTGCCAACTTTGAGGTGTTGTCAAAGGTCAGCTGAGAAAGTAAGTGCTCTAATAACTGGACAATGCACCCATCAGGATGCACTGCCAAATCTGGCTGAGCTGTGTGTATATGGGGGCACTGGAACCCCATGTTGGCAGATTCCTTGACCTAGCAACACCTGAACCTCAGTAGACCAGAAGCATAGAAAGTCAAGTTCAGGGGGGCCTGGAACTCCCAATTCCACCAGCTCAGAGTAGGGAAGGGACTAAAGCAACGTCACACAGCAAATTAATAGCCAAGCTGGGCCAGAGGCTAGTTTCTGATTGGGGCTGAGGATGGGGACGCACAGTTATGGCAGGGGTGGGGGTACAGGCCTGGCCTCTGCATTTCCTGTCCTGGGAAAAAATTCCCTACCATGTGCTCAGCTGGTTCCACCTCTGGTCAGTGCTATTGTCCAGGGTGGAGGCTCCACTTGAGGCCCGCCCAGTGGTTTGGATGGAGGACCTCCATGGCTTTTGTCTCTGGGTGGGTGAAAAGCCAGGTCTGGGCCCCAGGCTCAGCACCAGGGACGTGCAGCTGTAGTTGAGCGGGGTCTCGTCTCTAGAGCTGGTTGGCATGAGGTGGTGCCCGCACTGAGGGGCAGGGCTGGGGGGAGAAGAGGCCAGGCAGGAGGGGAGGGAGAGAGGAACGCCCCACGCTGGGCACATTTATCATCAGCAATCACAGTCTTTCTCTAGCCCCTCAACACTGGCTAATTCTCGCCAGACTTGACCTCCCACTGCATGGAAAATCTCTGCCATTCACTGCGCTGCTGATGTGCCCAGTGGGGAGTGGGGAGTGAGGAGCCCATTTATTATTATGTTTTAAAAACACACAAACCCACATGGAAGGACCCCTCCCTGGACACAAAGCCCTTCTTCCATCTGGCCCTGGCTCCTGGCGGCTGTGGGGTTCAGGCAGGGGCCCCCTCAGAGGCGGTTACAATGGCCGTTACTGATGACAAATGGCGGGCTTGGGGGATGCTGAGTTATTCCTAACAAAGGAGACCTCTTGCACAGCCCTTTTCCCATACCCTCTGCAGACCCGCCAGTGCTCATGACATCACTTCCTGTGCCGGCCACAGGAAGTGGGCTTCACCTAAATGGCCAGCTGGTGCAGGAGCCTGCATTAACGGGGAGTCTGGTTGATCCACAGAAAGTTCTCCCTTGAAAGCACTCAGGAGCAAGTGGTGGAGCTAATAGGGTGCTGGGGGCAAGGCCCCAGGGTTGGCACGGGGTCCAGGAATGGAGCCACGTTACCTATAAAGTGGGAGGGACACTAAGGCTACCAGGTGAGGGTTGTCTCCTGACTCTCAGTGGGACCTGGAGAGTCCACACCCATGGGCCCCCTCCTTTTAGGCCCCCCCTTACCCCGCAGCTGGACTGTGGGTTACTTTGGTTTGGCCCTGGATCTGGGTTCTTCTAGGGCTCATGTTTGAATCTTCTTCTGAGTTCCAGGTCCAGGGGTGTTACCATGCCTGGAGGCCAGACCCTGAAAAGGAATATTCTGCTTCCCTTTTCTTTCCCAGACAAGGAGAAAGATGCCCTCTTATCCATTCCATTCTAGACAATAACCAATAACACTGTGGGAAAGAGGTGTTCCATTTCACAGATGAGGAAACTGAGGCTCAAAGAAGACACGTTCAGACTCACAAAAGCCTAAAGTTCTGTCCGTGAAACCATAGGCCACCTTGGCCATGGGAGCAGGGAGCAGCTATTTTTTAGCCCATTTCGCAAATGAGTCTCTTCAGAATTCTGTCGCCTGCTGGAGGGCAAGAGAGTTTCAGCTGCCTGTCTCTATGGGCCTGACAAGTTCCAAGCCCAGGCCTTATTCAGGATGCCCCAGCCAAATGGAGATCCTTTGTGGCTGGGAGGGGCTGACACTAGCATGAGCCAGAGTACCCAAGACATCACACATAAACAAGGCACTGGTATCAACAGACCCAGCCATCCCCACCCAGTGTCACAATCCACCACTACCTGCTCCCCAGACGCCCACCTGCGGGCTGGGCCAGTGGCCCCTATGTCCCTGCTCGAAAGCAGTGGTAGTGGCACATACTGGGGGGGCCATCTCCCCCTCCAGCCTGGGGCAGAGTGCGTTTGAGTTGCAATCCCAAGTGAGTTCAGATCCCAATAAACAGTGGCTCGGGCCACCCCCTTTGTGTGCATCCAGCCCTTGGGGCTGATGGAGCTGGAGGCTGC
Source organism: Condylura cristata (assembly GCF_000260355.1). Classification (NCBI taxonomy): domain Eukaryota; kingdom Metazoa; phylum Chordata; class Mammalia; order Eulipotyphla; family Talpidae; genus Condylura; species Condylura cristata. The sequence goes on from NW_004567112.1 coordinate 38,115,815, forward strand.
TGGTGTCCAGAGCTGGGTGAGTGGAGCTGGGTGACACCATCTCCCTAGAGTGTCCAAGTCCACGCACTCATGCCTGGATCCCTCCACCCCTCCTCACCATCTCCCTATTTCCCCTCTTGCTTCCTCAAATCTACGCTCAGCAGCTGGAGGGATCTTGCAAAATATAAACAAATGCTCCCCTCTGACAACCTCTAATGGCTTCCCTTTGCACCTGCAGTCAAGTCCTGACCCCAGCTGAGCCCTAAAATTTCAGATCCTCACCCTCATCACTGCTCCAAGCTGCCCACCCGGCCTGGCAAGTTTCCTGCCCTTTGACCTGCCTGTTTACTCCTACCTCAGGGCCTTTGCTTCTCTCTCCTTTTGGAATGTACCCTTCCCCCCACCCTATGGCTCTGTTCCTGAGGTCAGATCTAAGCTGAAATACCACTTACCACCGCCCCAGCAAGCACCTTTCCTGGCCGCTCCGTGTGGTCACCCTACTCTCCTGATTCTATCTCTACATTGTCTTGTTTGCTTTTTCTTTATCCTGACAATGCTCATCTTGGAGTTAGCTTCTTTGTAATTTTTTTTGATTGATATCTGTCTCTCTGGAAGGCAAACTCCTTGTGCGCCTGGAAATCTTGTTTGCTTATTTGTCTGGGCTTCCTAGGGACAGGTCTTTTTCCAGCTACGCCACCCAGCCTCTCTGTGAACATCTGGGGTGGCAGATGGTGGTGGGAAGGAAGAGCCAGAGGCGTGGGCATAGGTTGGGTTGATCTAGGCCATGGAAGCCAGTCCCTTTGAAAGTCCTAGCCTATAGGATGCTGCTAACTGATGGAAGTTTTGAGATGATTTAATCACTGTCCTTTAGGTTGGAGAACAGAGAGGGTGTGGCCTGGCCTCAGATCACACAGCACCTGCAGCAGAGCCAGTAACAGAAAACTTGGCAATGGATTCCCAGGGAGATGGGGCAACTTCATGTTAAAAATTCTCCTGTAAACATCTAACAAAAACACATTTTTCTCCTGGCCTTTTCTGATAACAATTTAGGAAAAATAAAAACTACCCTTTCCCAATCTTAGTTTGCCAGAATTAACACCCGGCATTGGTCCCCGCAGGCTTTTTTCAAGGCACACATGCTTCTTACTTAATGGGGTCTCCCCGCATGCAGCTGCATAGCCTGCGTTTTGCTTTCAAGGCTGTTGACCGAGGACTTGTAAACCGCAAGCCGAATGCACCAGGCGCCTCTCCCAGCCGTCACATATGTCAGACGGGCGCAGGCCAGCTGGGCTGACTGTCCCTAGCACTATGTTCGGGTCGTTGGAGAAGCCGCAGGGTGCAGAGCTGGTGCGGGAAGCCCTGGGCCAGTGACATCAGGTTGGCTTTGCACATTTGGATGCTGGGCAGAAAGACCCAGTGTTCTGTCCCCGACTCCTGGACGTGGCAAAGCGCCCATGGGTATGGCACATGGCTAGGGCTGCCTGGTGGGGCAGAGGTTTTGTCTCCGCTGCCCTTCCAGACCAGTTAACCCCCTGCTGACTTGGAGAGGCTGGGGTCAGGCCTGTTGTTAGAGCGCCCAAGGCCCGACTTCTCTCTTCCTCCGCTTCAGTATGCTCCAGGGAAACAGCTGCCACACACACGGCGACGTAGGAACAAGACTGTGGCCCTTGCCCACTGCCACCAGCCCCCACACCCCGTCAGGCTGGACCCTGTACGAGTGCCAGCAGTGGGCTCCTGGCAAGGCCCGGGAGGCAGCTACATGGGCCACAGATCTACAGGCTGATCCTTCGCTTCCAGGAGGCCAGCGAGAAGTAAAGACTTGCGCAAAGGTCAATCGCCAGGTAATGAATGACTCCAGCACTGCTGGTATCTTTGGCATTACCCTGGCATAAAAAGAATCACAGCAGGGAGAAGGGAAAAGAAGGCGCTGGACATCGGGCTTTGCCAATCTGTGAAATGGGACATGGAGCCAGTAGGGCGAGATGAACAGGCAGGTGGGGACAGAGTGACAGTGAGGGACAGAAAGAGAAACCCCGAGGGCACCCTGTGACTGGGGAGGCAGAGCTGTGTGGGTCCTCTCCTTGGCTCTCTCTGAACCAGGAAGCCCTGTGGAATCCTGCCGGGCCCTGGGGGCCTGGGAAGAGGTGTCATTCATCCTTACTCTCAGACACACTCCTGCTCTGCCTCTTCCACAAGGCCAGGACTGGGGTTAAGGTTCCATGGGCCCCAGGGAAGGGGGCTCCCAGGAGTACCCTGGGGAGCAGAAGTGGAGAGTAACCAGTCTCAGGTCACACAGCAGGTTGGAAGCAAAACTAGGAGTGGACCACACTTGCTTCTCTCTGGTTCCAGTGGGGAAGATCCAGGCCCTGGATGAGCAGCTGGTGGCAGAGGTATAGCCCTGCCAAGGGGGAGGCCTAGCTGGCAACTCAGGCGCACCACAAGGGAGACAGGGTTCAGGCAGGATCTCAGTCCGTTCATTCATGGCGGGGCCTGGAGAGCAGTGACCACCATTCAGTCCCTCCAGCAGAAAGCTCACAGCAAGGTTCAAGGTTAACGATCGGATCCAGATATCTTGACTCTCAGGCTCAAGCTCAGTCTGGCCCCACAGTCACGCTCCCTTTGCCGGCTGACCCAGCAATAGTCCAGAAAAAACCCACAGCTTCGCCTCCAGCTCCCTCCTCAGTTAAGAGCCAGCCCAGCTTCTCCCGGAGGCAGACCCTGACCACTTCCACCTCGCCTGCTTCAGGGATTTCTCTTTCCGCAGACTTTATAATCCTCCCTATTCTCAGGCTGAGATGCACTCACTAGCCGTGAGGTGAGCTTGGGTGAGCCACTTCCCTCAGGGCCTCAGTTTTTCCTTCTGGGAAATGGGACCGCTTTTGCTTCACCTTCACCCCCTACGGTTGCTGGCAATCAAGGTCAGGAATGTGATACTATTTTGCCAGCTAGGCAGTCCTGCGCACTTGCTGAGTTTTGTTACTGCTTTTTGCAGGAAGATACGGTGCCATGTGCGGCTGACAGGATTTTCCTCTGCATTTGAGGTGCTGGCCAGGCTCCCTACTTCCCATCCCCTGCCCTGTCCCAGCTCATTCTGTGATGACATGGAGCTGCAAAAGGCTGATGCAAGCTGGAAGGAGGGAATGAAACAGAGTGGAGTGGGGCGGATGGAGCTCCACCCTCGCCCCATGGGACACCTGGCTCTGCTCCTGCCTGCTTGTTTGCACCTGCTGATGTAATCGCTGGGCCTCCTGGGCTCAGGGTTCTGTCTGCTCACCTCGGGCCCCAAGCTAGAGCCAGAGGAAGGGTGCGAGGTCAGGCGAGGGGGTGCACAACCGCATATATCATAACAGGATTCACCCCGAGAGAGGAGTGCCTGGCCCCAGGAGGGCAGAGGGGAGGAAAGAGCCCGAAACCTGCATGCAGTTATATGAAGGGCATGCGCTCTGGAGTCAGGAGGAGCTGACTTAACCCCAGCCTGTCACAGCCCCACTTCAGGGGAGTGGCGCCACAACTCGGAGCAAACATTTTGCAAAATGATCCTAGTACACCAGGAAGGCACCAGAACAGTCCTAGGCTAACACCAACTCACTAGATGACTCTGGGCTAGCTGCCTCATTTCCTGGGACCTCAGTTTGTTTATCTGTAAAATGGGCAGAGCATCACTGCACCCTCTTCAGAGACCATGGGGGCCAGAGGGGTGAAAGTGCTGCAGGACACTGAAGCATGTGGGCAGCTTGGGAGACCTAGGGCAGTTGGGAGGGGTTCTTACCAGGAATCTGGGGTTCCCAGAGACTGGGCTGTACTAGCTGCTCGGCCCTAGAGCCTCCCCCAGGGCAGGAAGGCGTGGAAGAGGAGTGTATGGCTCCCCAGAGGCTCCAAGAGCCACCAAAAACACCTAAGTGGCAGAGAGGAAGCAAAGCCTCCTAGAAACTACAGGCCACCTGCCAAGGGCACTGGACCCCACGAGCCCGGGGTTTGGGGATCACTCTGTCTCCAGACTGTAATTCTCAGAGCTGGTTTCCCTGGAGATGCCTTTGCTCTTTCCCTGAGAACGGGGAGGAGAAAAGAGCCTCACGGAATTCACCTGTCTCTTTGGTTGGCATCTAGCGCTCCCAGAAGATAGAATCAGTGGGGAGGAATCAACCATCTCAATTGTCAGCCCCTGTCTCTTACCCCATGGGGGGTGGGGGTACTGTTCCTAGCTCAGCTCTGCCAGCTGCTCTGGAAGGGGAACTGCACTCCAGCACGATGCATGGGCTGCTGGCCACGGACACCCACCCTTCCCCTCCGCGCAGGCCGTATGGGTAACCGGCACCAGCTAGTGTGTGCAGGCTGACCCGTACCAGAAACCGTGTGGGGCACTAGTCAAACATCATCTAACCAAATCCCCCTACCCCCCCCCACCACCCAAGAACCTTCAAGGCAGGGACTCTAATTATGATGGCAGGTGAGGAAGCTGAGGCGCTGAGCAGTTAAGGAACTCGCCAAGGAATAAATTAGACTGCACCCCTGTAATCTGGGACTCCCTGCTCCAAATCCATACTTGTTGACCTCTGTATTAGTGACTCTCAAACTACCAAGGTCTCCTGGAGGTAAACCCAGAGGCCACCCTCCCCTACCCTGGCCAGGCTCCTTTTACCAGGGCAGGGGCAGCCTTGAGAACAGGCATTTCCAACAAGTAGCCAGGTATGGCCACCATCCACAGTAGTTAGCCTCCCAACAGAAATCTGAAACACTTAGTGCACGCTTCACGCAGGTCAGTTCCTTTCCCCTGAGTGCTTCTATGATTCAGCTGGAGACCTTTCAAAAGGAACTAAAGGAATTACAGGGCAGCATGGTGCCGGCTACCTTCGCTTGAATCAGACCCAGGTGTGTGGTAATAACCATAATGATAGCCATCACCTGCGCTCGTGCAAATTAGCCTCTCAGCCTCAGTTTCTTTATCTGCAAAATGGGGGTAATAGGATTTCTAGGAAGGATGAAACACATCATACACAGAAATTGCTTAGAACGGTCCCGGGCACATCAAAAGAACTTAGTGAGTAGAAGCGGCCTTGTCTGTGTTATTACCATTGTTCCTATTGACATCATCTATATTACCCTTCCAACAATACTGGAGGTTGGTACTGGCATCCACCTCCATACTTTACCGAAAGGCACTGGGGGAATAAGTAACTTGTCCAAGTCACACAGTTACGTGGTAGCAGAGGAAAGAGCCTTTGTTTAGGACCCCAGTGGTGGGAACTCATGGGTCCACCATGAGAACAGGTGCCCACTTCCTCCAGAGAGGATGGAGAGTCATTTTCCTGTGCTTTCTGGGGTTTTAGACTTCCCCAAGTTTGGCCTAGGATACAGTCAGTGTCACTGGTGAATGGAGAATGTCTCTAGTAAGGAGCCAGAGGCTGAGTCAGCCTCCCACGCTCGGTGCCCTCGGGCAGCCAGAAACCCCCACCCCTTCCACGTCTGTCCATCCTCTGTCCTTCTGTCCTCTCGCTTGCTCCTCTTATGAGGAAACCTCCAGGGCTGGCTTGGTGTCGACTGGTCCAGTTCCAGGTCACTTGCTTCTTTCCCTGAGAACCCCTGCCCCAAGTCCCCTGGGATTCCAATTCAAAACAATACGGGCTTCTGATTGCCCTCACTGTAAAGGTTTAGTAGGTGGCTAATTTTAGCTGACAAATACTCGGCATCTTCCCAGCCCCCGTCACTGCCGCACTGTGCGCTGGACAAATGGCCTTGGTTTTCCTCTCTGATTGTTCTCAGCTGGGGGCTGGGGGCTGACTCTAGCTCAGGACAATTCCCTTTGTGTCTGCTTCCGGGCAACTCTTAATAACTCAGGGAAGGCCATGGGACAGCCTGGAGTTCTCAGCCGGAGTGTCCAGCTCCCACCTCCACCTGGGCTTCGGCCCAGGTGCTTCACACAGTGGGGTGTCTCCAGAAGGAGCATTTAAATAGGATTTGCTGGTCACAGTCTCAAATCCTCAAGGGTAGGGGCAGAGATGAAGGGCTTATGGTGGCTTGGAGGGGCCTCCTGTGGACAGATGGGAGGCCACGGCCCAGAAAGGGTGTGCCTGGCCTACAGTCACAGAGCACTCTGTTAGAGTGGGGCCTGGAGAGCAAGTCTACAGACACCCCTACAAGTGCTCTCTGTACACACGGGGGAGAAATCCCGGTGCCTAAGCTTTCATGCAGCATGGGGACACCTCACAGTGTCAGAGTGTCAGGCTGCAAGTCTGCCACTTTCTTGGCCCCCTGTTCCCATCTGGAAGGCTGCCCTGCCTTGCTTCACCTGGCCGAATCCTGCTCTGTGTTCAGGTCTTCAGGTCTCATCTTAAAGGCACTCCTCAGGGACCCCAGCCCTAATTGTGCCCTCCCAACATGGACAGGGCCCCGGCTCTTCTTCGGTATTTCTTTTCATGAGGTCCTCATCACCTTTTAAAGCTATATACGCATTTGTTTATTTCCTTGTGATGGCTGGGTCCTCATCAGGCCCTTGGGTGCGGGGGAAGCAGGGAGAGGAGGGGAAGGGAGAGGCAGATGCATGGAGCTAGTCACAACTAAATTGAACCCGCTATGTGGGCTCTGGGGCGGGGTCCTGGACCTCATGCTGTGCCAAATGAGGTGGGTGGGAGTGTCCTAGCGACGGGGCCTCTAAATGCCATCCCCAACCTCTAAGCTCAGATTTGGCACAGTGGCTATTTGCCCTCCAGAGTGGACACATCCAGATATTCCCAGCAGTAGGATGGCCTTTCGGTGCTTCCTGCCTGAACACTATCAGAGCTGGAGGGAATGTGTGCCCACGACTGACCCAAGCACAGCCGAGCCCCAGTATATGTTTAATGAATGCATGAATGGAAGGACCTCTTGGGCGCCTTCTGGACCTTCTGCTCTGTGAGGAAGAGGCCTCCATTGGATTGATGCCCCACCCTTCCCATGGATAGCTCTGGAAGCAAAAGAAATGAGGATCCCTGGGAAAGGATCCCTGGCCCAGGATGGCCCCACCCTAGAGGGCTGCATGCTGGCCTTGAAGCCCCCAGCTCTGCCACCATTCCAGCCGGGACCCAGCATGCTATAATTAGAGTCCTCCTTCCAGGCTCCGGTAATGAGGGGGTGTCGGGTGCCAGCCGTAATTACAGCTTGGTTAAAACGAACAGGAGCCGCCTCCAAGCCAAATTACAAAGTCTGCTGCCGGACTCCCTCCTGCCCTGCTCCCTGTTTATGGGGCTGGTTAGAGGAGGGCCTGGCGAGTTTATGGAGAAGCCAGCTCAGGCTGGGGTTGCGGTCTAGATCTACAGAGCTCCCAGTCTGTGCTTGTGCTGCTTTGAAACTATCCTTGCACCTCCCCCATCCCACTCTTGTTCAAATTCCCAGGTCGGTGAGACATGGGCTGCTCTTACCATCCTTTTCTTCAGCACCCCCATATTGGGCTCACAGACTACAGTTCCTGTCACGGCACAAGAGACCTTGTTCACGAGGCCAAAGAGGGGCAGATCAAGCCCCTCAAGCCAGGCCCGCACAGGGAGAAGGTTCTAGAGAAGAGTATACTTCTCTGGTGCCCATAACTCCACTGGACACAAGGTGGGCCACCAAGACAGGCGTAGTGAATCCTGAAAGTGATGTGTTTGAATCCTCTCCCTCTAGGGACGCAGAAAAGGAGAATCCCATTTCCACTGGTGTTTCAGGATCCAGAACCAGCGCCAGGGTGTTGGGAGCCTCAGAGGTCTTAGAATCGCAGGATGTTAATGTGTAAGAACTATGGAGAATCTAACCCAGGGGCAAATGCACAGCAGCCTGCTCCAGCTCAGCCTGACAGACTGTGATCCACCATCAGCGTGGTAGGCCCGCACAGAGCCTCACACGCCTCAGCATGGGACTGCACTCAGTCTACCCACTCAACAATGAAGAAAAGGCCCCGCTATACCACATCTGACTAGTCCACTTTTATCCTAACTTAACCGGGGAAAGGGGGGTCCAAGGTTGGGGTCACTGCCTCATACTCCTTGATGGCCAGGCCCCTGGACACTGCACCCCCCACCCAGGTCTGTCAACTCTGCAGTTGCTGAGTGGGAACCCCCAGGGTCCCACAGCACTGGCTCCGCTGGCTGCTCTGCCCACCCCCCACTCCCACACCCCCCCCGACCACAAGGAGGCTTTGGAGGGCAAGGCAGTGCAACCAGCTTGCCCACGGCAGAGGTGTCCTGGGCCGGCAGAGGTGTCCTGGGCCGCAGAGGCAGCCTGGCCTTGCTCACGTGGCCTAACCCTTCCTGGGCCTCTTGGCTGGGCTCTCCTTCCAGCCCAAAAAGCTGGCTCCAGCCACCCGCTGCCCACTCACCACAATTGGCCCGTGGTGACTCAGTCTTCTTGTTACCTCCTTCTGCCCCCCCCCCCCCCCCCCCCCCCCCCCCCCCCCCCCCCCGCTCTGACAAGCCTCTTCAATAGTGCCTTTGATCCGGGCTCTCCAGACTCTTGAACAAGGAGGGCCTGCTGCCTTCAGCACAGGGGTGTGGAGATGTGGAGAGAGGTGGGTCTGGGAAGACAGTGTCCATGACGGGACTGGCACCACCCTGCGCTCCTTCCTGGCTTTCATGTGACCCTCTCCCACCTCACCTGGAGAACTAAAGGTTCTGAGACTAGAGGGCCTCTGGAAAAGGTGTGAAAGCCACAGAGATTTCTGGGAGATGCCTGCCTCGCCCGGCAGTGCCAGGCCTGGACTGGAGGGCATTTGCAAAAGGACACTTTAATTAGGGAACAGGGCAGCCAGCCAGCAGGATTATAGGCCACACCCAGTGCCATCACAGGCCTCTACACTCCCAGGCCCAACCTGCCCCTCTCGCTTCCACCAACAGCTTCCTTCACCCTGGGGTGGTGGGAAGGGAGGCACCTGAGCACCCCCACCTGCTCCCCCAAAGTGGGGCCCTGGAAAGGAACGCTGCAGGTCTCAGGTGTACTTCTATGGAGTTTGGGATCCGGGCATGGAAATGGGTGCTGGAGACGGCTGGCAGAAGTGGAGAAGCCAACTGTTGGGTTGTAAGTATTAGAGAAATAATATAAAGTACTAGAGAACTCATCAGGAACGCGATTATTAGTGCAGAAGGCCCCTGCTCCATGGCAGGGAATGGGCACAAGAGCCTCCAGCGCTGACTGCGTGCCCCCTGACCACAAGGGGTGATGACAAAGGTCTGTCTGTCTCTTAGAGGCTCTGACTCAAGGCCAGATAGTGCTGTCCCAGGGCCGCCCCAGCAGACAGTATCTCCCCTATCTAAGACAGAGTTGCCGGGCTGTCTGCTCTTGTATGTCAGGGCCTGGCAGAGGCACTGTGCCCCACAGGACTTTTCTGTACCCTAATTTTCTCCTCTATAAAGCAGAGATCTACACAAATCTCCCAGGCCTGTTTTCCAGATTAAAGAGAGTCACACATGCGAAAGTAATGAGAGCAAGACCTGCTCAGCACTCAGTCAACTCACACTGATCTTGTTGAAGTTTATGTCATGCCCATTGTAGACGGGCTGCGTGACCCTGGGCAAACCACTTCACCTCGCTGAGTCTCAGCTTCTTAATCTTCAGTTGGGGTGAGCAGTGCACTCTTTTCACAATTCTGAAAGGGTTTTATTAACTGTAGAGGGCTGAACAGGTCTAAGATTATTCATTATTTTCCTAATGAATGGCGGCCAGACTTATCTGGCCTCCACCCTGCCCACGAGTAGAGGCTGGACCTTTTCTGCCCAGCTCATCTGTGTGACTTTGGTGACTTCTGGCTCATGTGGTCCCCACAGCTGCCCACCTTAAGGCTTGATCTATCCCTGGCTTCTGCCAATTGCCTTGCATGCAGGAAGATGACAGGGGGCCCCGAGGGCCAGCTGGAGGAGGGGCTTTGGGTGCTTGGTTCTCTAGGGAGACAGCCTTGATAATGGGTGGTGGATCCTCTGGGATCCAACTGGGTATCAACCTCATCCCAAAGTAAAGTTGGGATGAGAAGGGAGCTGGCTGACCCTGAGGCAGGCGGGCTGGAGTCAGGCAAAGCCCGTCCTGGATTCCTCCTGTCCTTTCTCTGAAGCAACTCCAGAAAGGTCCCTCAGGATGCCCCAAGTCTGGTGACCTTGGACAAGACACTCCCTTTCTGAGTCTTCTCTAAAAGGATGTTCTCCTAGTACACAACTTGTCCTGCTGCTCCTGGATGCTCGGGAATGGCTAGTTCAGGAAAGAAACAGGGAAGCTACCCCTCCACAAAGCTCAGTGAGAAGCTGGGCTTCCTTGGAGGGGCCACGCGGCTGGGTTTGAGGGGTGCAGGGTGGCCTCTGGACACTCAGGAAGGGAGAGTGGTTGAGGCCAGCACGGTTTCTCCCTGGTCTGTACCCCGTCTTTCCATTCTGGCTTTGGCCAGCAGGAAGCAGGGACAGTGGACAGATCCCTCCAGTCTAGACCAAGAGGTGGGAGCCTTGCCTGGAGCTGAGAGCATCCCATGTCTCACCAGGAGAGTAAGGGCCCTTGCATTCAGTGGAAAGAGCCTGGCACACCCACGACAGAATTCAGCTTCCACGCTGTCAGCAAGGGACGTCACCTCTCTGAGTCTTGGTTTCTTTACTAATACATGGGACTAGTGGTCGCTTGGCCAAAAAGTAAACTGCGAGAAGTAACTGTGACCCCAGCCCAAGGCCTGGCTCCAGGCGCACTCTCAGAAGCGGTTCTTGGTGAAAGCTGTGCTGTCTTCGGGCATGCTGCATCAAGTCTCTGGGCCTCTGTTGTCTTGTCTGGAAAGTGGGTATCGCCCCAGCCTACCTCCATCGCGGATATGAAGGGCCTGGTGCATAACAGGCTTTTTGGGTGTCTGTGGAAGCCCGAGGCCAGGTGATCTGGCAGAGTTCCTCACACACCTGGCCACAGCCCACTCCAGTTCCAGGGAGGGGACAGAGCCTCGTCGCTGTCCTGTAAGAGGTACAGGTTGTTTTCTTCCTCCTGCTTGTCAGGTCCCAGAAGGCTGCTGGGCCCCCAGCCAGGGGCAACACCTTCCAAACCCACACACACCTCCGTGCAGCACCTGGTGTGAGGAGGCGGGAGCTCATCGCCCAGTCCGGGACGCCTGCTTGCCAGGGGCCAGGGAGGGGGCCAGGAGCCCAGGAGGTAGCCATGGTTCTGCCCGTTTCACTGAGGCACCAGCCACCTATATGCCAGCCTAGATATCTGGAGGGCCCGGGAGCCAAGAGAGTCACCAGGGGTCCTTAGGTCCTGCCCTGAAGCCAATGCCTCCTCCTCACGAAGGGTTCCTCTCACCTCAGACTTTCTGGTTCCCTGTCTTTCTGGGGGTGGGCAGAATAGGCCCATGTAGCAGATGAGGAAACAGAGGATCAGGAGAATTGGGTTTGGCTCCTAGTTGGGGGTGGAACTGGGGTGTAACCCCAAGTCTTTCCCTCCTCCCGCCATGAGGTCAGGCACACTGATTGGCAGACACAAGTGGAGAGGAGCAAGGTAAGATGTGAGGGTGCCGTTGACTCTCCTCCCACTTGCCTTGCACAGCTTGGTTAACCTCAAGACGCACCTGCAGCTTGAGAGAGGGAATCCCTTGGGGAGGGACTTTCCAGGGACCCCATTTAACGTGCCGCTGACAGGACAGTCTACATGAGCTCCTTTTCCCTCTGTCCCAATTTTCCTCCTCAGTAAACATCCTTAATCCCCATTTCCTTCCTGCTCCCTGGACCCAACTCCAACGGCCTCTGCAGCCCCACACTCTCTGGTTCGCCTCCCACTCTGCCCATTTGAGCCTTCTTTTCTACCCACGAGGATCCAGGCTGGCTGGTGTATCCTTGTGGCATCCAGGGGTGCAGGGAACTGGGCCCTTGTCTGGGCTTGGGGACTGACTACTGAGTGTTTTAGGAGAAGTGCCCGACCCTCTCTGGACCCCTGCTTTTTCCATCTATCATTAAGGAGGAAAGTGAGAAGTTCTGAGGTCCTACAAATATCCAACCCCACACTCAACACAACAGGCCCTTGGGTTCTTGCCTCACCTCTGGGCTCCCCACTGCAACTCTAGATAGGCTGGACTGGGGCTAAAGTCCAAGTGGTGCCACACTCTCTTGCACCCCAATCCTTGCCTGGGCGCCATCGTCTTCCCAGAACCATCAACCTGCCTATCTCCGGCCTCTGCCTGAGTTCCCTCTGTTCCCTCTCTCGTCCTCGCCGCAAGTCAAAGAGAGCTGCCTCCGTCACTGGAGCCAGCTCCTGGCAGAATTATTTCCCCCTGTGCTGGGCTTCCATTAGTCAGTAAGTACATGGGGGCTGGGAGGGGGGCGATAGGGGACCAGGGGGTCATAAATCATAGTGGCTCTCTCTCCTGGCCTGCCCGTTGACAGCCTGGAGCTCTGCTGGCTCAGCTGAGTCTCCATTCCTGGAGGAACAGAGGCCAGGGCCAGAGTGGAAGGAGGGAGTGGCACAGGGTGTGGCCAGCACACAGCCACCCGTCACCTCTGGGCTACACACCGTGTCAGCAGCACCCCAGCTCCCTGGATTGTCACCTGGCGATCACCCAAGGAAGAGGACAGGGAAAGGACCTTGGCAAGTCACTGAGCCTGTTTCCTGGTTTGTGAAATGGGGTGATCACACACCAACGCCACAGAGTCCATAGGAGGATTGCCTGAGACATTCCACTCATGGCCATCTCCAAACACAAAATGCCACGAAGAATGAGTCAATCAATCAATCGGTGCATAAACACTTGCTTCCCTTCTGTGGGGGCTCAGTGAAGGGAGTGCTGGCCTGTTTACCTGTGTGAAAGCCACACCTTTCACACCCTACTCTCTTCCCTTTAGCTGGACAGACACAGCTCTTTTGGTTGGGATCCCATCAGCCCCGTGGGAAGCAAATCTCAGCAGAGCCTGGAGAGTCAGACCCACTGTTTGAAAAGGGAGAGGACTCAGCCCAGGCTGGTACAGTACAGGAGACCTTGGCATCCTCTGTGAACAAAGTTTGGTTGAGAAAATTAAATGAGATCACAGGGGTGATATTAAAAGAGCAAATTGCTTTAAAGGGCTTCCGCTCCTTCCAGGTCTTGCTGCAGATGGATGGCGCTAATTACCAACAAGGAGTGGCCCGTTCAGTAAAGCAGGTCCCTGAGGGCCCCAGTGTTTCTAACTTGGGGACTCTGGAAGCAGAAGTAAGCTCCTCTTCTCTCCAGTTCGCCTTCTCTTCTCCCATCACAGTGGTACCTGGTGGAGTCTGGAAGTCTGCACGATCGGGAAACACTTTTTCCCCTCTCCCTGGTCCATGCCCATTACCGGGACTTCTGGGAATGACGATTGGGGATGATTCTTGGTCCAATTCCACAAAGCAGTCTGGCTGCACCTGCCTAGGAAGGCAAGGCTTCTCATCTTAAACTTGCCCACTTGAGAAGTTCTCCTGAGGTGCTTACCCAAGCTGTGTGCACAGAGATGTTCACTGTAGTGTTATAGCTAACTGTAGGTAGCGGACTGAGGATACGAAAGCACCTGCCTAGTGTGTACGGTTCCCAGATATTACTAGTGCCGAGTACGGATCTATGCACTCACATGGGCAAGTTCATCGAATAATGTGAAGTGGAGCTCAGAATGTGAATCAAAACATTTACAACAAACCAGGGCCTGAGTCCGAAAGGAAACACACTGATGTCAATAATGGTGGGGTCTGGCTGGCAGGCCTGGCTGACCATTTTCCAGATCTTCGTTTCTCATTATTTGAGAAACATAATGGCAACTTTTACTGGGTTAGCATGAGCAGATACTCTTGGGTCCAGAGGTAATGGGGCAAGGACTAGAGCCTGGTGCTCTTTCAAAGGGTCCAGAACAGAGCAAGTGATCCTCAGACTGCTTTTCTGGAGGCTGAGAGATAACAGTCTAGGCTCCACAAATGTGTAACGGCCTGATCCGGCAGCTTGGGGTGGCCCAGGGTGACCATCCCCCCTGCTAGGTGCACCTGTTGTCACAGGAAAGCCTCTCTGGGGAGCTCCATTGTTCTCTGGCCAGAGGAAGGTGGGGAGCAGAGAGAAAGGCTGGTTCCAAAGCCAGGAAATAAATCTTCCTCCACAACCCAGCCTCTCCATTCAGACTGCCTTATTGATGGGGGACCCAGGGGGCCTGGGGGGAGCGAACCGCCTTCCTAGGATGCGTGAGAAAACTTCCCTGTGCTGGGCCCACGCCGTCTTATAGACTCTGGGGGCCCATCCTGGAGGCTTCCTCTGTCTGCTTCCTGGAGTTGTTAGCTCCGCGCCCTCAGTCCTGGAGCCAGCGTGTACTCCTCCCTCACCATAGACCATTCAAAGCCAGGCCTCGGGTGGGGGTGGTTAAGATGATCTCCCTGTGCCTTATGGGGTCTGAGAGTCTATGGAGGGAGGAGATTCCCATCATCAGCTCCCCTAGCATATACAGACCTTCCCACCTCCATGCTAGGTGCAGAAAGCCAGGGATATTTGCCTACAATTTACATCAATTTGCATAACCACCTGCTAGAGTGGAAAGATCACTGAACCAAGAGTCAGAAACCTTGGAGTCTAGTCCCGACAATACTGCTAACTTAGTGTGACCTTGAGCAGAATTTCTGTCCTCTCTAACCAACAGTCTCCCTATTGCCAATCTGGGGGTTCCACCATCAGTATTTAAGTTCACATGATATGGTGAGCAGGAAGGACATATCATGGAGCAGGGAAGAGGTCTCTGAAGTCCCCTCTCACATGACCCCCTCCTGGGACAGGTGTTCTTTTAAGTCCCCTTGGGAAACATTCCAGAGTCAGCTGCTCTGACCTCCCGGCCGTCCCCCCAGACCACCAGTGCTCACTCTGGACTGTGCAGGTCCCCAGAGGGGAGAGGCATCAGACTCTGCCCAACACTCCTGCTTGACCTCACGCCCTTTTCTTGAGAAGGGAAAGCCAGCAGCTTCTGACACCCCGGAAATGCTTTGAATCAAATGCCAGGGTGCCTGGCAGGGCCCCAGGCTGTCCAGAGATAGGTAGAGTGGGCTCAGCACATGTACACGAGCATATGTGTGCATGTAGGTACATGGGTGTGGGTACAGACACGGACGCACGCGCACACACACACACACACACACACACACACACCAGCTACACTGTAGCCTTGGCCAAAGCTATGGTGCAGTAATGATACCAAACTGCCAGTCCTGGCATTGCCACCCTGGTCTTTGCTGCAAGCTTGCTTACCTACAGCAGGTATTTTATAAGCAAAGGAAAAGGGGGTGGTAGAAAGAAAACCTCATTCCTGGGAAGCTCTGCAGTTGCTTCACCTTGCATCAGGATCTCTGGGGCATGGTGTTGGGGGGAAGGGCAGGATGCCCAAACTCCGGAACTGTCTACCCTGGGCCTGGGCTTTGGGCAGTGGGGAGGTTAACAGGGTGGAGCTTGCTATGGGAAAGATGGTAGTGGGTTATTTTATAGGAGGGGATGCTCAGGCGTGAGGAGCTTGGGCCTTCTGGTCCCCTGAGGCTGAAGTCAACAGTGAGAAAGTGTGGGGGACAGAGGACTCAGGCCCAGAGACAAAGGGAATTAGGGGTGGGGGCTGGAGGTGGGGAGGGTAAATTAGAGGTTTGGGCTGCAAATCAGCAGACCCTGGAGGTTTCTGGAACTCTCAGGCACTTCTCCCTTCCTGGAATCGACTCCATGCCTCGCTCTCCCCTAACTAAGGGTGCTGTCAAATGAGGTACAGCACTTCACCTCCCTAGGCCACTTTCCACCCTAAAAAGGGAGAAATGATGCCTATCTCTTGAACTGTTGTGAGGATTAAAAGAGGCAAAGGCTCTAAGCTCAGCCCAGTGCCTGGCACATCATAAAAGCTGAAAAACTGCCAGTGGTTGTTATTATTAGCAACTTCTCCCCAAGCCTCCAGCCTCGGTTTCCTCTTTTGTACAATGCAATCCAAGTCCTCCTTTCACAGGGCAATTGTGAGATTAGAAAGAGTTATGAACACACTCTGTAAACACAAGTGGGCGAGGCTGCTGTTATCAGCGCTCTGCGGACCGATGCTGGGCTCCTTAGTAGGCTGCAGGTCAAACCTGGCCCCGCCCTGGCACAGAGCTGCAGAGGGAGCTGCCTCCATACTGCTCTGTGACAGTTCCACACGTCGTCAGGCCCAACGTTGCCCCATTTGGCAGATGGAAACACTTAGGCAACAGACCAGCCCACAGTCACACAGAGAATCAGCAGAGAGTGAAACAAGTCTGAAGGGACTAGATTCAGGAAGGTACAACTCAAATCC
>NW_004567112.1:38132599-38168884 GCF_000260355.1 Condylura cristata
AAAAAAAATCAAAGTAAAATGAGTATCACCCTCACTTCTTTCCTGCCTGTGCTCCAGAGTGCAGCTGTGAGTGAGACCCTCAGCGGAGATGGTAATTCCTGGTCCTACAACTAGACTGTGTGTCAGGGTGTTTGGAAGGGCCCAGAGCTTAGCCTCTGTAGGGACACATTCTGCAACTTTAATCATCCTGTCTGTGGGAATGCAAACCAGTCTCGAGACAAACAGCACTAAAAGCAAACCTGTTAAAGCGTACACCTCCTTCGTGGCCCAGGATGGATTCTCATTTCCCATTGTGGGCCACATGGAAAATCGCTCTGGCAGATGGGGAGGTGTGTGCTGAAGCCTATGAGTCAGAAGGCCGTGGCAGTCTCCTTTAAATGCCATTGACAGAGTGTTTTTATCATACCAACTGTTGCGACAGGAACTTTTTGCCACTTTGTGGTGGGAACATGATGAGGGACACAGAGGTTGGTCGTGGAGCAGGTTTGCAAGCCAAGACTCTGACCTCGAGCAGAAGTTCTGTGGCGTTTATTGAAATCATACAGAGCAGTAAAAGCTGATCATGTGAAAGTGGTATAAGGAATAGGATCCAGAGGGTCGGACAGGAATGGGGGACAAAGTTTTACAAGGGAGAGGGAAGGGAACATCGTGACCATGTGTGCGATGTTACCACAGGCAGTTATCCCCAGACGGCCATGTAATCAGGTCAACAGTGGCTGAGGCGTCCCTGGACCTGCCTCGTGATACGGGCTATACTCCATAGGTAGTCAAGGAATGTTCCGCTGTGATTTATGGATAGCAAATAGGTCACAGTCGCCCATGAGTGTCCAGCTCACAGGAACCCACACCAACAGCTATGACATGAAAGGGTAAAAGTTTAAAAACTGCACAAAGACTTATGAATACTGCAGCTGTAGGGAAGCAGCTGCAGACAGAAACATCATCAGTGCGTCTGTCCAGGCTTCCCTGAGCTGCGTCTGTGTCCCACTGACCAGCTGAAAGAGGATGAGATTTGTTGAGGGAGAAGTCAAAGCAAAGGGAGAGAAGAGAGGCAGTTTTGCATGTGTTCGTGTATATGTGTGTCCTGTTTGTATATATTTGGGGTATGAACATGTAGGCCTATGTGCCTCAGAGTGAAAGTATGTAAGCACCAGTGAAAATTTATGAGCTAAGGCTGGAAAAGCTCTTGCCTTCCTTAAGTTGACTTGCTTGGCAGAAGCTAAGATTCTCTAACTACTCAAATAAGCATTAGAATGGCCACTGACAGATTTTCCCTCCTTGAATCCTGGTTTTCTTATCTACATTTGTAAGACAGTTTACATAAACAAAAGGACAATACTGCAACAACCACTGTTACCATAGCTGAGCCCATGACAGACATCACTAATCAATTTGGCACTCTTTCTAAGCCTCAATCTAGTTTCAGAATCAGTGCAACTTCTAGAAGCCATCACTGATTATTTAGAAGTACTAGGAAAGAGGAAAACAATTTGCCACTCCTGAAACTCGATGGTCTCTCAAGTTCTGTGTACATCTAGCATGCTGTAAGATTCCCCTTCTTCAGTTTCTATTAGGGATCGAAACTTATGTCACAATCTGTGGGAGACAGAGAAATATGTTCCTGCTCAAAGTCATCAATTTTAAGGTGCTGGGAGTCAGAAGGGATATAACCTTTGGTAAAGCCACTAGAGAATAACAAGACTGTGATGGAGCCCTGGATCCAAGAAGACAAATACCTGTCATCCTAATCCCTTACCCTCTAATTAGTTAATTAGTCACATTACTAATGGATGTTGACCTTTACAAACGAGTCCAGATGTGGCCCTGGCGTCCCTCAGGTTGTCAAAATGGTCAACTAAGATCACTGCTTTTGACACTGTTACCATAGACTGTGAGGCACAGGTCATAAGGTCTGGGGAGGTGAGAGTTATCAGGGAAGGCTTCCTGGGAGAAGCAGGGATTAAGCTGGGATTTTGAGAAAGCACCCAAACATTCAAGCCAGCTCAAAGGAATGAGGAAGAGGGAGAGAGAGCAAGGCAGGAGCCTCCTGTTTGGATACAGGGGAGCAGCTGGAGAGCTGGGATCAACCCTGGAGGTCAGGTGCTGCTGTTGGCCCCACTGGCACGGCCCCCTCAATAAAGACATCTTGGGGAGCAGGGTCTGGGGCACCCATATGTGGAGAGTCCTTCAGCTGGGTGGCCTAGGTGCAGTGGGGTATCCCAGGGGCTCTCAGTACCCTGCCCGGCTCAGGAAGTAGTAGGATAACTATCAAGGTAGCCCCCGAGTGGGCAGGGAGATGGGCACCCATGGTCCACACACCTCCCACCTGGCCCCCTTGACTGTTGTTCTGGGCTTGGACATGTGCTTGGAGAAGGAAACCCTATCCCCACTCCATTCCAGAAAGCAGGCACAGCCTGAGTGCCAGAGTGGGAAGTGATATCTGGGTTCCCCACATGCGCTAGAATACATAGCTGGTGTCTTTATGAGGGATCTTTCCAGAAGGTTCTCTGTCCTGTGGCCTAACCTTGATTTTACCTTTTGTGTAATGAGCTACCCCATGGGCTAGATCTCTACACTAGTTCTTCGGGAGACATGCAGGGGGAGAGCTGAGGGGTAATGGGAGGGAGGGACCAGGGACTGTGGGAGGGGACTCTCCTGGAGTTCAGGATGACAGGTGGGAAGCCACATCCTCAGGGACAGCTCTAGATTCCAAGAGCTGCCTACAAAGCATGGCTGCAGCAGACTGTGAGGTGCGTGACAATGGGCTCAGATGCACTGGGTTCACACCCAGCAACACTGCTCGGCCACTACTGTCCCCACCCCTTGGAAAGCCCCCAACCCTTCCAAGCTGGTGCTGGGGTAGCTGGGCCAGGATACGAGAAGCACTAGGGAGCTGGTTGCCCAAATGGGCTCCCCTTGGCAGCCTGGCTGTGTCAGGACAAGATCTTAGGCTGCTGGTGCCCAGGCTATAAGGCTCTGTTGCCAAGGCCAGTGGGCAGCATGCCTGAGACACCCAGAAGTGGAGGTGGTGCTGGCCCTTGGCATGTGAGCCAGCTGGACATAGGCCACGGTCATGTTCTGATATGTACGTTCAACCCTGGAGTCAAGCAGGCACCTGCGTGGGGCTGCACCAGGAGGGGCTGGAAACTAGGACCCAGACTGGCCCCCTGAACATGATATGAGGCGCACTGGCCTCTTTGCCAAAGGGCGCTATGTCTGGGGTACCTGGCCAGACGGTGCAAATACAAGCATGGTGTCCGGCACTTCCTATAGGAAACAGGAGCCGTGAGCAGAGAATGGAGGGCCTCATGGGGTGTGCACTTTAATCTGCATGTGAATGTGTAAAACCGCCCCCACCTCGGGGTGTACCTGTAAACGGTGCATGTCAGTGTTGGCTGTGAGTCCAGGCACCTCAGTGTGCACACACGCACATGTGATGTAAATGTGCATGTATAGAAGCTGCTTTTACAGCAAAGACCTTGGGTTGCAAAGAGAAAATGATATTACGAACACCAAATGCAGCAGATACTAGCCGGTCTACTGGGGGCTGTTAGACTAACCGCGTGTCCATTCTGCCTAATACATAAATTACTAATGTAAATTAAAGGATAATTGAAGCCCGTTAGGCCCAAATACTTAAATTATTTAACAGGCAGTCAGGAATGGGAGAAAAAAGGAGGAAGAGCTGAGTTTAACACCCAGAGAAAAAAAGTGCCAGTTCAGGGGAAGAAGGGGCGGGTGGGCTTCCCACCCATCCAGCCCTCCTGGATGTGGGGGAGACTGCGCAGGCCCCAGGGGGAGGGCAGGAGGGCAGCCCCTCCCACTCCAGGACTCCATCTCTGGGCTCTGTGGGTCCGGCCTTCCTCCCTCAGCTGCCGACTCCTAAGGCATTACTGCTTGGGTAAGCGCTCTGAGGCCGAGGCCGGGCTGCCTGCCCAGGGGCCTGTGTGGTGGTGAAGTGAGTGAAGTCCTCTTCTGCTCCTCAGCGGCAGGACAGGGAGGCTGCACGCTGGGCCACCACAAATGAGAGACAGTGCAGGGCTCTCACAGGTCCAGGGTGAAGGACGTATGTCCTTCCCTGAGGTTGCACACGCCCGGCATGGCAAGAAGTGGGGTTTTCGGGGTCACTGAGTCCGCCCTTCAGGACAGAGAAGGGGAATTAGCAGCTAGCCAAAGCAGCTGTAGTGTTCCTTATTTCCCCCCTTCTTCCCGAGGCCTTAAGGGGGGTGGGGATACAAATCAGACCCTGAATCTCTAGGGAAACTCATTTTCCCCAGAGCAAACCATATAAGAAAGCGGGTCTTTCCTGAGGCGTCTGCCTCATGTCTACCATATGCCAACTGGTCGCCCAAAGCCCCATATGGCACATGCAAACTCCTGTCTGGGGGGCTGTGATCACTGCACACATCCTTGCTAGGGTGGGGGACCTGGGAGCCAGCAGTGAGCATGCTCTGAAACTGCTCAGCTGGCTGAGGAATGAGGACCAAGGGAGGAATGAGGACCAGGGGAGAAGTGCTGAGAGTCAGGTCTGGAGAGCTCAGAGGGTGAGGTCTCCAACTGACAGTGTTTGCAACATCTGGGAGCTTGTCCAACAGCAGAGCCCTCAGTGGGCGAGAAACGAGCCAGGCCTGTTCATTCACCTCTCTCTGCGCGTTATCTGGGTGGGTGTGGGGGTGAAGGACTGGCCAGCTCCAGCTGTGTCTTCTCCAGCCCTGACCCTCCCCTTTAGGCCCAGTCCCAAAGACACCTGCTCCAGGAAGCTGTCCCCCATATGCTGGGGCTGTTCATGCCAGCCTAAGCTGTTGCCACCTCTGTGTGACCTCTCTGTTCTCAGGCACCACCAGCTCCTTGCAGAAGGAACCTTATTATCTCAAGGCGCCATTGCTAAACAAACATGCTCAGTGACGAGCTTCTTGGACAAGCCGGCTGGGCCTGGACATGCCTCTGGTGGACAAGCAAGGCTTTCTCCTTAGGTTTGTCCTGGGATGCGGAAAAAGGCTGGTGACTGAGAAGCCTCAGAAGCAGCCTTCTCCAAGCGGTCTGGACATGACGGTCTGCAGGGTGGGTCTCTGAGCACACAAGGAGTGGGCAAGGGACCAAGCCCTGTGCTGTGGGGGGCACAGGGAAACTAGAGTGGCGAAGTCACCCTGGGAGGCTGCTGGTGATGCGGCTGACTTCCCTCTTCGGAGCTGGGTCTCAGTATCACTAATCCCATAGCACACGCCCTGCGTCAGAGGGCAGGCATGGGGTCAAAGGATGGTGGACACAGAAGGGTTTTGACACACGCAGGCTATGAAGATGATTACATTCTCCATCCCTCCCTCCCTCTCACCTCCCACGGCTCCATACACCCCTCCACCCATCCCTCCCTCCATTTAGTCATTGGTTATCAATGAAGAAATAGTTAATGTGACCTGTCATTTGGTCACTTTCTGTGGGAGAGCAGCTCAGAGGCCCATAGGACATTTCCCTGCTTTGGCCCCAGCTCCTTCAAGGAAGGTCCCCTGCCATCCAGACCCCCCTTGCATTCGGACCTTGCTGTCCACTAGCCTCGGAGAGGCTAGCTCTCTAGATGGAACCTCTGGGGTACTCTCACCTTAGCCAGAATGTGGGGTCTCCATCTTGCTGGAACCTATCCATGGCCCCTCACTCCCCTCAGAATCTCCCATCTCACCACCTGCCCAACCTCCTTCCCTGCAGCTCCCTCTTGTTCACAAATGAACTGCCATTTCCATCCTTGCTTGGGGGCAGCCTAGGGCAGCTGATACTCTGCTGCCTGAGGTCAAGTCCCAGCGTGGGTCTGTCCTTTGAGGGCCTCTTCCACCTCCACCCCAGTTACGCACGCCCCGCCTTCTGCCAGCGTTCACAGGGAGACAGAGCAAAGGGGAGATACAAGCCCTGGGCATGTTTAGGGTGTGACAGTTAGGGTGCAGTCACGGCCCCAGGCTCCTCACTCCTCCACAGGAGAGCAGAGCTGACATTATTTATTGTGTTTTAACAAGAGGCAGGATCACATGCCCCGACACAAAGAGACAGGAGAATGTGAACTCCGTGGCCACCTAGGAGCTCAGCTTGCCGGACGGAGAGGGTCAGAACAGTCTTCTGAGGGCAGCTGGGGACAGGGCAAGGACCACCAGGAGTCCAAAAAGCTGATGGAGGAGTTGGCTGGAAACCCCTCTACCTACCCCGTGGCCAGCCTGCAGGACCTAGCCTACTACCCATCAGCGACCAGGCATGGGATGACATCTTAGGGCAAAGCTGCCCCTTCACGCCCCTCACCTGGCTCTAGCTGTTGCCTCTTCTCTCGGCTCACCCAGACGGGCAGAGCAGGCCCTAGCCACTGGAGGCTCAGGATCCCCCAGTGTGCACCAGCACACCAGATTTGGGCCTGGCCAAGAAGGCCTGGCCAAGAAGGCCATCCCAGAGTCAGCCCCCTTGACCTCACTGAAAAGGCAGAGCTGGGCCCAGACCAGGACCTCCCAAACTTGAAGTGGTCAGGAATCGCCCAAGCTCCTACTGACACATGGACTCTGGTCTGGGGGCTTGGGTAGGGCTGGAGCTTTATATTTCTTACAAGCTCTCTGGGGGTAGTGGTCCGGGGACCACAATTTGAGTAGCAAAGCTCTGAAGGGCTCCATGTGATGCACTCTGGTTTCACCCAAGTCTTCAAAAACACTCGGCTCCAGCTTCCCAGAGAGCCAGCCTCATGGAGAGAGGACGAGTCATGTCGCATAAAAAGAAATTCTTTTCAAAAGTGGTCCCTGAGGGTAGGGGGTGGGGGGAATGGAGGTCAGAGAGAAGAGAGCTTAGGGACAATAGTGAATAGAGCTGGGATTATTTCCTGAACTCTGACTCCTCGTGGGAACGGGGTTATGAAAAGCTTTTCTTAAAATGGTTATTATTTAGTGGGCTGTCCAAAATAAACACACACACGCACTGCACGGAGCCAGGCAGGAAGTGAGAAACATCTGGGAGACATCTGGCTGCCGGAGAAATGGGAAGCCGGTTGGGGAGGGCCGAGAGAGCTGGGGATGGCAATCTCTGTGCCATGATCACCCACAGAGGCACAGTGCCACGCCAGCACCAGCCAGCACCAGCACGCACAGGCCAGCCAGCTCTCTGCACTCCCCACTCCCCTCCCAAGCCCAGGGCAGCCCCCAGACCCTCAGGATCCTCACTCACAGCAAGGAGCCAGAGAACGCAGGTTCTCTTCTCTTCTCGGAAGCGGACATCCTTGCTCTCTGCATCCGTCTTCCCTCCTCCCTCCTCTCCAGCTCTTGGATGCTATTATATTTACGACTTGCCTCTCTAGTACGCAAGCTGAGTGTTTTCCTTCCACCTGCTCCCTGGTTATCCTAGAAAAGTACCGTGGGAAGAAAGGAGGTAGAGCATGCCCCAAAGCAGGCATGGGGGAGGCATCACCTAGTACCAGTCTTGAGGTTCCTGTAGGTCTTATTTTCCTTGCCTATAAAGTGGTATGTGACTGCCGCCCGGTTGATGGGGGAGAGAACACTAGAGAATATTCATCCAAATGAGATTTACTGCAAGCTTTCTGCAGTGCCAGAAAGCTGCTGGGTGTCATTTTCAGACACTGATTCAAACCTCAGCATCCAAGTTTAGGGCATAATGCCTGCATGGTTTCAGGATGCACCCAGCCTCACCCTGCAGGCACTGTTCACCCTGTGAAGGTTGAGATTCAGAGACTTGTCATGATCGGGGTGCAGGGGCACCCTTTACTGCTTTTGTATAGTGAATGGTATTCAGTGGGCACCTCCAAGGAGACTTGGAGGGCAAGGACGTGGTATTGTGTAAATCTGTGTGGCAAAGATGCCTGGTACAGTACTTGCCACAGCAGAATAGGTGGTGGGTAAATAAATGGAGAAGCATGGGATTATGAAAAGGGCTCAGATTTTGGAGACAGACATCTGGGAACAGATCCTGGTGCTGCCACGCCCTAGCTGTGTGACTTAGGGCAAAGTGCTTCACCTCTCTGGGCCTAGGCGTCCTCAACTACAATATGCAGAGATCAGTGTTCAGCATCACGGGTTAATTCAGCACATTAGACTCTTCACACCGTGCTGATGCATGGTCAGCACAAACCTAGTTATTACAAAACACAGGAGAGATTTTAAGATCACTGCCCCCGGTACATGAACCACCATATGGGGTCACCATCGCCGCATATTTTCCTTGGTGTCTACAGGTTGACTGCCTGCACTGTGCTGGGCACAGGATGGATGGCGTCTTCCCCAAACCTTCAGAGCTATGCTAGTTAGCGTGGCGGCCACTAGCTGCATGTGGCTGTTTAAACTTTAATTAATTAAAATTAAAAATTCAGTCCCTTAGTTTTATCGCCATATTTCCTGTGCTCAGCAGCCACACATCGCTGCTGGTTACCACACCCGACAGAGCAGGTAGGGAACAGCCCCATCACTGCACAGTGCCGCTCTAGAGTAACATGTGGTGGCCCATGGCACAGAAGGGGAAACCGAGGCTGACACCCAGACGTTTTCAGCTCAGCATTAAAGGTGCACACTGCTTCCACCACCCCCCATCAGTGGAAGGGCTGGACCCTCATCAGGTGTTCCAGGGTCCACACCTGCTGGCAGGGCCACACCCAGGGCAGAGTGGATGGCACCCATGAGCTGGTTGTCCCTCCCTGGTGTCACCTATGTATGATGTGAGAGCCACTGATAATGAAGAACTGAGGACAGGGTCATCAGGCTCACTTGGCCTGCCAAGCAAGAGCCCTAACCCCGTGCAGGGGATAGCGGGTCGCCCAGGCACAATGGCAGGGGGACTGAGTGACACACTGTGGCTGCAAAGCATTCCTCCTGGAGGCTCCCACTTGCTGCACCTGTCACTCTCAGAGGGCAGGACAGGCAGTGACCACTCTGCATTCGCCACCCCTCCCCACAAAGGCAGAAGAGGGGAGTCCCGCCTGATGATGAAGAAGGAGTTGCTGCCGAGGAGACCACTCCTCCTCTGCGGTGGGATTCCACTTTTTGGGTGAAATAGCTTAGAATTTCACTGTTCTCTGACCATGTCAGTTTGGACACTCCGAGTCTCACCTTGCTCAGGGTGGACCAGGCAAGGTCGTGTGTGTGAGCACCACGTGCTGTGTTTGGCACACCTGGCTCCCGTAGGAGACGTTACACAGAAAGGCCAGAGGGAAGGCCACAAGCAAACTGACCCAAGCCCCTCCCCGGTCCCTTCCGACTTCACTCCAAGCCATAGCTGTCGGCCCAGGAAGAAGGGCCCAGGGCCTCAGCACTGCCCAGAAGCCCCTCTCTGCTGCCTCCTGGAGTCCCAGGCTTTCGCTGGACTCCAGGCCCGCCCCACATCAGAGGTGATGCACCTGATAAAGGGCTGCTATTATTCCCATTGTTGGAAGTTTGTTATTAAGATTAACCTGGCCCTCACCCGTTCTCATGGGCCTAGAGGACCATTATGTTTTCCATCTTTGGGTGGCACTTAGACGCTTGGGCCTCTACTTGGGCAATGGTAATGGGAGGCTCCTTGCAGCTCTGACAGCCTGTGATTTAAAGATAGAGATCTCCTGGTGAGGTGCCAGGCCTGGAAGAAGACAGGTTTTCTGTCTTGGTGCCAGTTACAACTGTTATTGTTCAAGCCCAGTCCACGCTCCCAGGGACTCAGCTAGATATGCCCGATAAGCACATTCTCCTCCTTCCCGCCTCTACCCAGATAATACAGGGCTACCTGGGCTGTGAGCAGGGCAAAGGGTGGGGGATGGCAGGGGGCGGGCAGAGGAGAGCAAGGCCATTTCCAAGGGCAGCTATGCCCCTGGGACTCCTGTGCTCAGCCACATTAACCTTGGATGGGTCAGCCGCTGAGTTCTATGATGCCAGCAGGTTCTGACTCCAGAGGGTTGAGCTGTAGTATGGAGGTGGCGGGGTTGAGGGGCCTTCAAATGCCTTTGCAATAAGTAGAGGCAAAGTCTAGGCTATCTGTGGGGGTCTCTAGATACAGCTGTGCAGTCATGGTCTCTCTAGGGACCCCTTGGGCATGTCACCCGCCAGGCTTCTTGGGAATGTCCGGGCAACTCCTCTAGTTGAAGCAATCACAACTGAGTAAGCATCTCGACAGAGGGCCTGGGAGCCACGAAGCCACCAGGCACAACAGAGGAACCAGGGGCAGCATGAAGATGACAGGTGTGGGGTCTGGAGGCGCACTCCTTGGGCATGAGGCCAAGCTGGTTACTGGGTTTCTCTGGGAGAGGACGATTGTGTTTCTGCCTAAGGAGGCTTTGGGGACGATTGGGGTCGATACAAGGAGAGTGCACACAATAGTATCTGGAATTCACGGAGGCCACCGTGACGACAGACTCTTAGAAACATTTAGTCCAAAAGCAAAACCATCATAGCATCGTGATCCCGGGCTGTTAGAGAAAAGCAGCTTAGCGAATCATACAGACCTCCCCCTCCAGGCTGGAATCCCTCCAACATCTTCTTTGGCCCGTGGGGACGTGTCCCAAGGAGTCTGCTGTCTCTTACTTCTAAGGGCCATCAAAGAAACCCTCTGGCTTCTTAGCCACAGGCATTCTCAGACGAGACAGAAGGATGGCCAGAAATATCAAATTGACTTCAGCTTTCCCTGCCTCTCTCTTCTCTTCAGTCTTTTAGAAAGGGGGTGGGGGGTGGGGCTGAAGGGGCGAGTCTGTCTCTGCTGGGGTGGGAGGAAATTATTACTGCTAGTCTCTGTTTAGCCATAACTCTAACAGAAGTGACTGTGTGGGCCCCTGGGAGGCTGCAGGAGCAGAAGGCAGGATTACGGATAGAGACTGGACCTCCCAGGGCTTGACCCCGTGGATACCGTGCTGGCCCTGTGCCCACGCTGGAGCCTAAGAAGCACACACACCCCCCTCTGTGTTGGCACTTGGAGAGGGCCACTCCCTGAGAGCCTCCTTTCCTTACTGAAGATATTGGGGTCCTGGGGGAAGAGGAAATTAGGGCTCCAGGAGGTATGTCAGCAGAGGATAGCAGCCAGGGAATAGAAGCCAGAGGAGGCAGATTTTTGGTTCAACACCAAGAGCTGTCCAAGTCATACAAGAATGGAGCAGAGCAGGGCAAGTGGCAGGACAGTGACAGTGTCCCAGGGGCTGGGGAGCAGAGGTTGGCATGGGAGAAGTGCAGTTCACAGTCTCTGGGCTTCTTTGGGAGACAGAGCTTCAGGGCAGAGACCATGGGTCAGAAGGTGGGTGCAGGAGGGAAGCCTGGCTCAGGAGAGACAGCACCAAACGTGCCTGCAACTGTCTGAGTCGCTGGCCAGGCTCCCCCACTTCCAATCGCTGGCCAGGCTCCCCCATTCCAAGTTCCCCACATGGGTCACCTGTTTATTTCTCCACAACCAAGTCAGGTCTCCACCGTGGAGTGGGAAGCTCCCCGAGGGCAGGCCCAATTGTTTATATATGCAAGTTGTCATGAGCAAATATACAGAACCTTCTGAAACGGACCTAAGAAATCTGGGCTTCAGAAACTCTGGCACCAACTCATGGCCCAGGAACCTGCTGCCTAACGGGGATACCTGCTCCTGGCCTTGCACTGCTGAAAAAAGAATGGGTGGGGATGGGCTCATGAGGCTGGACCCTGTCCACGTAGCACCAACTACTAATATTAGCATTGGGAGTGCACTTCTGAGCTCTTGCCAATCACCAGCCCCTGTGCCAAGCATTTCTCCCTGATCCTCCAAAATCTCAACAACCGGCATAGCCTCCCGGGAGGTAGGAACAACTGGTGAGGGGAAAAGAGTGGTGAGAGGGGAACCAACCAGCCAGTGACACTCAGAGGAGCTCTGATCTGCTCAGTCCGGATGGGGAACCACAGCTTGCCACCTGGCCATCCCTTGTCCCATGTACCCTACAAATGGCATGGCCCCACACAGTCTTACCCTTTCCAGACTGCTTCTGAAACCTCCCCCAATGTTAAGATTCCCCTAGGGGGCAGGGGTCTCTGTGAAAGAAAGTTCCTCTTCCCAGGGTTGCCGCTAAAACCCCACCCCCACTCCCAAAGCCACCTGCTGCTTTGTAAACCCAGATGGCCAGGTGGTTGCTGGGTGAGGGGGGGGGGAAGTCAGTCACTCCTGGTCACAGAGCACCTGGGGCACAGAGGGTAGGTTTCAGGTGAGGGGGGGGGACCACTCAGTCGTGAACCCACCCTTTCCCCCTGCTGTTCAGGGCCTCAAGGGCAGGGAAAGGAGCAAGAAGTTTCTAAGTCTGAGCCAGGGAGGCCCAGCAGAAGCCTGCAGATGGGGCAGGGGAAGGGAAGGGAAGGGAAGGCACAGCAGAAAACAGGGATGAGGTCGAGGTCGATGTTGAGGTCAAGGTCAAGGTCAAGGTCAAGCGGGAGGCAGAGGGAATCCTGAGTAGGGAGGAGGCAGCACAAGAGTGAGTATGAACAGCAAAGCTTGGCGGTCACTGGCAGGGTCCAGGAAGACACGGACAACTCAGGGAAGCCACCCATGAATACTTGTGTCTCCAGGGGCTGCGACCAAGTCTGCCCTACAGGTGTGGGCAGCAGCTGGCACGCTCCAGAACAGTCTAGCACTGAGTTCTGGGAGCAGTGCCTCCCTGGGCTTCAAATCCCCCAAGAGGAAGGTTTTTCACAAGGGGTTGGAAGACACCAGTGCCTTCTTATTCTTAATGATTACATGCCTCTCCATCTCATTTCTGAAGGGTCCCCTGATTCTTGCCTGCATGGGAACAGGGTTATTTGTGGTGAAGTTAATTAGGAGACACAGTGGGGGTAGCTACCTTCTCTTCAGATTCACCCTCTGAGAAAACAGAAGAGGCCTCTTGGTTCCCAATTACCTGTCTGTTAGGGGTCCTTCCTCATCTCCCCAGCTTAGATTACCCCCTCCCCCAGCGCACCCCTCTCACCCTGCTTACCACAAATGAAAATGAACTGGCTGGCATTTTGGCATTTTATTGCTTTTACTTGCCTTCAGGTAAGCATTAAATGTTTCTTAAAACAGAAAAAAAGGACTTAGACACCCTCGTAAAGAGCAAGAGCATTCCTGCTCTCGATAAAGCTGTCCCTTCCAGACCCCATAGAGGCCTCAGGCGGGTGGAGGGTACCCCGATCTCTATCTGCACTTCACAGACCCACAGGTAACACTGAATCCTCATTGCTCTTATCCCCACAGATGGGAGAAACGGGGCCTGAGAGGTAAAACAATCGGTTGATGTCTCCTGGTCACTAGGAAGCAGAACTGAGCCTGGGATTCAGGCTACCAGAGACCCCTAAAGATCACGGTGACTCATGGTATGAGACAGACTGATAAGCATTCCATTTCACAGTAGAGCTAAGTCTTGGATGGGCCAAGAACACATGCTAAAAGTGGGGAAGGCAGCGTGGGCCCTGTCTGTTGCCAGGGCTTGTCTACCGCAATGTGAGGTGACCCACAGAAAGGGGTTCTTGGGGAAATGTACTCACACAGCTTTTGTGGCTTTCAGACCCCAAGTTCGGCACTGACTAGCCACTCCAATCAGATTCCTAGCTTTGCCTCCCCCATACTTCCCATCCCTATACTACCCCTGAGCCCCCAAGCCCTCTACCCTCTACCACCAGGAGGCCTCCCTCCATCCAACCCTGGAGACGCCACCTCTGAGCTAAAGCAAAGGTGAGCTTTCTTCAGAGGTTATCTTTTCTCTCTCCTGAAACACAATTTTCTGAACTCCTTGAGACAAGTTCTGGGTCCCCTTAGGCTGAGCACAGAGAAGGGGATTAGAAATAATGGGAGGAATTAATAATAACGTTTTCAGGAGAAGTCCAGGAGCACGGGCCTCTTTCCACAGAGAGATCGTGAGCTCTCTACTGGCCTACAAAGAGCCCCTGAGCCCCTCAGAATCAGGCCTCTGACCACCCCAGAGAAGCACAGCAGCCCTCTCTTACACACACGAGAAAGCAAGACACAGTCAATGGTGGGAGCATGGAGGAACAGGCGTGACTGGTGGTTTGAATGGACCTCAAGCAGAGGGAGTCCAGTAAGGGGGCCACTGGCGGGGCCAAGGGAGCCCCAGGCCCAGCTCCGAGAGAAACACTTTATGACTTTCTAAGTGGGCGCTCTGCTGACAGTTTAACAGCCAGGCCAGCTCCTCCCAGCCCCTGGCTTCATATTTATGAGCTAAAGACTCCTTTCTAGCTGAAGGCTCTGAGGGGGAGGCTTAAGAATCCAGCCCACACCACCCGATCCTCAGTCCTCTGGCTCCAAGGCCAGGAAGTCATAAAAAATGATCTTGCATCTCTTTGCTTCCCCCAAATGGTTTTAGGGGGTGGGGGAAGGGATTGCAAGCAGAGGTGGGGGGAAGGGAAGGTAGGGCTTTGCTGAAGCGCATGCAAACACTCTTGGAGAGAAATGGCTGACCCCTCACCTCCTGATGTGCCACTGCCCAGCCTCCCCCAGTAGGCTTTGCTAGTCCTCTGGGCGCTAGTCTCAGCTAATGGCCAAATGTACTTGGATTTATGGGGCACCTACTTCAAACCAGAGCATTGCCTCTAACGTCTCATTTAATCTTCACAACAGCCCTGAGAAGTTTTAAAAGGTTTGCAAAAGTGGTGTCTGTGAGCTTAGATCTCCACTGTCCCCTCCTGTCTCCACAGAGAGAAGGTTGTATATTCTCATTCCATAAAGGCTGTTTCCCCAATTTACAACTGACAACAGCAAGGCCCAGAGAGGGAAAGGAACTTGCCCAGGCCCACACAGCGTATTAGTGGCAAAGCGTGAAAGTGAACATAGGGGATCCAATTCCCAGTCAGGAGGGCCCATGCTAAGACTTCTGACCTGCCAGTGGTTGAGAAGGGTTCTCACTCTGAACTGTCTCCCTGTCTGCATGCTGCCGGAAGTGACGGGGTGCATGCTCTAGCTAGCCCTGGTACTCTGAGGTAGGGATTCCAGACCAGGTGATGGGGTGTCACTTCTCCTTTTCAGGCTGAGGCCAGGACTCCAAAACCTCTAATACTGAGTTCTGGGAGTCCTCTAACACTCTCCCTGCCCTGTCCCTGAGTGTCCTCAGCCCCTTGTCTGGCTTGGGAAGGGCCAGCGTCTCCCACAGGATGTGGCCGTCTGGCTGGCTACAGCCTCCACCACATCCCCTCTGGGCACTGTCCAGGCCCAATGATGAAGAACGCTGACCACGGAAGTGACCCCACCCTCTGTCCCCACCCCAGCCTACTCTGGCCTAGCCCCCAGTCCACATACCCCTTCTTTCCATTGAAGTGGGTCAGTGCCACTCAGGGGAACAAGTCCACAGCTCTCGGCTAAAGCTAGGGGCTCAGGCGACACTGAGGGCTTAGGAAATAGCTGAGGCCCCGATGGGTGAGGGGGACTATCAGGGTCTAGAGACAAGGCCTGTTCATGGCCACAGTCCTCCTGCAGAGAGGCCCCCTCTTCTCTTTTCCTGTGGTCTGGGCCCCCATCCCTGGCGAGGGGCTGTCTGCAGATAATCAGAGAACAGATTCGGAAAGAAGGAGGGAAAAAAAGCACTCAGGCGCCAGACAGGATCCTTATCTTCTGGGGTGGAATGTCAGAGGCAGAGGCAGCGGGGCAGGAGTCCTGAACCAGAGGCCCGGCATTTGCAGCCAGGGAGGGGAGGAGGGGCTCTGCCCTGGGCACTGGGAGAGGGCTAAGAGCCCCACAGAATGGTCTATTCTGAGCCTACAGAGCTTAAGGGCCAGTGGGAATCTGGTTCCCTACCCAGGAGGGTATTTAGATTCCAACTCTTCCCCCTTGCCTAGTCTGGGTCTTCAGACTAGCTCTGGGACCCCCCGCCACACACACACACAAGACTGCAGGGAAGGGGAAGACCCATGTGAACCCCTCAAATTACCAGCAAGGCAGCAGGGCACCCAGACCCAACTGGCTGGGCCTTGTTTTGGCCACAGGACTGAACTGACAGCCTCACCAGCAGCACAGGGATTAACCCATCACCCTATGCATTGAGCTACTGGGCCCTGCTCCGAGAAACTGCAGAAACTGGAAATGGCCCTGCAGAGGGGTGGGGGGTGTCATGGCGAGTGCTCTGGGCCTCCCACCTCAGATCTCCTTGCCAGTTTGCACATAGCTTGGGACCCCCCAAGAATGGTGTCTCGAGGAGCTTTACTTCTTAGGCCTAACTCCTGAGACATTTTCAATGAAACCCCACAACGTGGCCGGGGTCCATTTCACAGAGAGCAAAGCAGGTTTTGCAGGGTGTTGTTTATCCTGCAAACAATGTCCATAAACTAAGAATAGGACCAAGTGTCTTGATCTCTTGGTCGGGACTTATCCTCTGGGACTAAGCTGGATCCCAGAGATGAGGGGTCATCTCTGCCGGGATCCCTGCAAAGAGCCTGGGGTTAGGGCACAGGCCCTAAATGTGAGTTCAAATCCAGACTCCCTACCCCCCACTCCGGGACTTCAATGTCTAAAATGACAAAGATGTCTTTTCAGCTCTAACATTCTGTGACTTCGCGCTTGACCTAACAGTTGGGTCTCTGTCCCTGAAAAACTTGAACTGTAACCAGATAAGAAAAGAAACACACACATCAAAGAAGCATCACATGAAGTGTGACCCATGAGTCTTGGGGCCACCTATGCGGACCCTGGTCCTCACTTCCTGGTGGCCTCAGCTGGGAGCAGGCAGAGCGCTGGGTCTCTTGCTGGAGACAGACTAGCCCACTGCTCAGGGAGGGCCGGAGGAGGAAATGCCAGCCAGTGTGAACATCCAACAAGAAGGAAAGACTTCTGGCTGGCCCTGGGGATTCAAGGCACGGCGCTCCGGTGCCTCGCCCCTCAGCCCATAAAGGCCTTCTGTCCCCCAACTGTCATGTGTGGGTGCTGGTCCTCATTACTGCTGCAGCAGCTGGAGGTTGAGGGAGGGGGGCAGGGGCCAGAGGGAATTACTTTGGGGCCCTAGTGAGTGATGGACAGGAGAGGGAAGGGACTGAGAGGAGGAAGGGCGTAGTGGGGGCAGGGAGGCCTGAAGGCTTGGCCAGTGGGAGGGGCGAAGGTGAGTGCTGGCTGGAGCCTCTGGCATTTTCCGGGCTGTTATTCTGGGCAACTTTTTATTTATTCAGAGGCTGGGGATGCGGCTTAGCATCTGTCGGCTCAATATTTATGACCAGTGCATCGGCCTTTGACTGCACACCCCGTGATGGGGCTGCGCTGGACCCTCTCTGCTCATCTAGTCACGACCAGGACACACTTGAAGCTGGCAGGGAAGAGGTGGAGGGCAGCGTCTTCCCAGAAGGTGCTTAATTCAGCTCCTCTGGTTTGCCTCTAAGGAAACTGAGGTACAGAAAGAAAAAGTGGCAGCCTTGCTCAAGGTCACAGGGCACCCCGATACTTGATCTCTGGGCTTTTGAGAACACATGAACCACACTAAGAGCTGTGGCCGTGATCTGCCCCCACCAGGTATAGGTGGAGCCCACAGAAATCTTGGCACAAGGCTGCAGCTTTGCCCCAGGGTCTTTCACCAGGCACTCAACCCCACTGAGCCTCAGTTTCTGTCTCTGCATGAGCAAGGTAGTCGGACCCACCTCACACAGTGGTTAGGAGGACTGCATGTGAACACCCTGGAAAATGTCAAGTCTCATGCAACTTAAACATTGATTTAGATGCTGCACGACTAAGGGGGAAGATGGCTGTGAGGGACAAGTGGCATCTGTCCAGGGCCACTGAGCCCATTCCTTATCACAGCCACCAAGGCAAGGCAGGAGGCAGCTAACTGAGCGACAGCAAAAGCACCGTCTGACCAGCTGAAGTCATGTCAGTGACCCGGCACAGTGCTGGGGGTGCCAGTTGGCAGAGCTGGGATTGACGTCACACTCCACCCAGCTCCAAGTCTTCCAGCAGCCGTGAGGTCAGCTTGCGGAGCAGGCGCCCTCCCCCACCGCCATGTGCTGAGCCAAGAGGCGCTTGGCACTGCCAGGGCCGGGGCCGGGCGCCAGCTTGGATTCCACGGGTTCCTCCTTCCTCCTGCAGCTCCACAGCACTCGCTACTCCTCCAGCCCCCCTGATTGTGTCTCAGAGCATCTCCCCCATGAGCGCAAGATTGCTGCTTCTCATATAACACATAAGCTGTGGTGTGAACTTCTGGTAAATGAAGATCTTATTTAAAACTGTATGCTACCAGGGGAGGGGAAGAGACAGGTTCCAACATAGCTCAGCCGTCTCGCCAGGAAAAGGAGGTGCTGGGGCCATGCACAGACGTCGGCTGGGTCCTGGGGAGTCACTGGAGAGTTGCAGGACTGGTCAATGCTCCAGACTTATCTACTAAGGTCAAACAGGATATCACTTTCCTGATCTGTGCAGGAGAGGAGGACAAGGAGTGGCCCCCACCGGAGGTTTAGGTTTGCCATGTGGAATAGAGCAGCTTAACCTTGCAGGGATCTCCAAGAAAGGCAGCACAGGGGAGCAGAGAGGCCTGGGAGGGGCCGACTCCTGGGCCTTTCGCAGCAGCACAGCAGAGCTTTGAAGCGCTGCCTTCAAAGCTGCCTATGCCCAGGTCAGACCCGAAGACCAATTAAGTCAGGGTCACTGGGCGGGGCCCAGGCAGCAGTGAGCCCACGGTTTAGCCAGGGTTGAGAAGGACAGATCTAGTCTCTTTTTATTTATTTTTTTATTCTTTTAAGATTTATTTCTTTATGCATACAAGAACTGAGAGGCCTGGGAGGGGCCCAGAGAGACAGGGGGTGAGAGTCACCAAAGACAGAGTGGGGAGCAGAACAGGTGGACTGACTGAAATACACTGCTGAAGGGAGCAGCAGGTGAGACAGGAGAGGTCTGCTGCGCCATGTGAGTCACCTCCCTGGCTGGGGATCGAACTCGTGCAGTGTGGCTGGTGGCTCATAATGCTGTGCTTCAACCCCTTGAGCCACCAGGCACGCCCCAGATCCAGTCTCCTTTTAAAAAGAGGAGTGCATGTGAATCAGCTGGGTGTTCTGGGAAACTGCATATCCCAGATTTCCTAAACCAGACTCTAGGGGCAAAGACCAGGCATGTGGATTTTGAAAAGAAGTCTAGCAGATTCTTAGCATAACCTTGATTATTCATTCATTGAGTCCTGTTCACCAAAGGCTCACTGTGCCAGGCACTGTCCTCTTGAATTTACATGACAGTGGGGTGACAGATGATAAGCACACAGTATGTACACAAATCCCTCAGATGGTAAGAAGTGGTGGCATAAGAAGAGTAAAAGAGGCAGGGGGTCACGGGGGCTTCTCTGAGGAAGGGACGTGTGAGCAGAGGCCTGGTGACAGGGAGGAGCCAGCCACGCCAAGTTCAGTGGGGAGCACTCCCTGTAGAGGCACTATGGCACTTGCTTGCTTCTGTCAGGCCCAAGGCCCCTTCCCTCCTCTGCTACCCTGCTGCTTGGTGCTGTCAAGATAAACAACCTGCTCCAGCCACGGTACAAGCCTGTGGCAGACCCATAGAGCTTGGGTGGAGGGATTTTGGGGGCCTCCCCTCCCATAATCTCACTGAGGGCGGGGAGGCCCTTCCTCCCACCACAGGGAACCCATCAAAGGCCAGACAGAGTGGTGCCAGATAAGGGTGTGGAAGTTGGAATTCAGTGGAATATGGAATTTCCCTTATGGGGAAGGGTGGTCCCAACTGTCCACCCATGGTGAGCAGGTGCCCCGGGACCCAGGGTCAGAGGCCTGATGTGGCAGGGAGGATGGAAAGAAGGTGACTGGATGGACTCCCCTGGAAGGGCAGGCAAGCTGGTCAC
The DNA here is from genome assembly GCF_000260355.1 of Condylura cristata. Classification (NCBI taxonomy): domain Eukaryota; kingdom Metazoa; phylum Chordata; class Mammalia; order Eulipotyphla; family Talpidae; genus Condylura; species Condylura cristata. The sequence continues at coordinate 38,152,326 of NW_004567112.1, forward strand.
CAGGTCAATCTGTGGACAGACAATTGACAGTGGCCACTGGCTTGCTCTTGTTCAGCCCCGATTTCCGCCTTTGATTGTGGTGCCACCAGGAGGGCAGAGGCCTGGGTGGCCCTGTCCACTGAGCAGGTGTACACCCTTGCCCTCTCTGGCCCTTCGGAGCTAAAGCCTTCACAGTTCCTTCTAACCTCCCACTGAGTTTTCAGGAGATAAGACCTTGAAGTAAGGACTACCCAGAGTAACCTCAAATGCTTCTTATCATTAACTTTTGCTCAGTGATTCAAGTGTGCAGAGGGGCTGGCAAAGTGGATAATCAGGCGAGGACAAAGCAAGTCAGGAGACCACTTGGGTCTTCTATCACCCCTTCTCTCTGCCTCAGTCTTCCCAGCTGAAAGAGGGATATGAAAACACCTGTGTTGGGGCTGTTGCTGAGAAGTTCAGATTCACATGTGAAGGTCCTTTTTGCTCCGAGTGCCCAGTGCCCCATTTCTGTGAGCAACAGGTGCCAGCTTGATATGGTGGGAGGGGGGCCAACAAGGGCACAGGGCAGGTTCTCCTGACCAGGGAAGGGGACGCTGGGTCTCCAAGTACCTCTTGATAGGGCCCACCAGGCTGTGGTTCCTTAGAACCACTACAGTTCCCTAGAAGAAATCTTGGGAAGGAAATTGAGGGCAGTGAGATGAAGCTGCCCTGGAGAGGCTGGGAATTTTGGGTCAGTTGGCTCTTTTGAGCAGTGATCAGGGTCCTGGGCTCAAGCAAGCTGACTGCAGACTTCTAGGGGCTCCTCTCCCTAGGGAGTTTAGGCCCCCAGCCGGTCCTGCTCTTCCCTCCCATGCTACACAGGGCCCAGGGTGGGGTCAACAAGGATGCCATCAAGGGTGTAATAAACATCGTATTGACTGGTAAGCAGAGTTCTCAGAGCTTGGAGGATGACCTTCTGGCAATTATGCCCTCCACTGGGCAGCCCAAGCCCTCCCCCGCCCCCCCCCCACACTTTCTGAAAGCTGGGGTCTGGTTTGTCCCTTCTCCAGATTATGCTGACCTGCAGACAAGCTCCTGAGGGGCTCATAGGGGCCCCTGGGGTAGCTAGTCTCCTCCCCACATGCCCAGGTGAATGCACAGTCCCTCTGCTCAATGCTTAGAATGGCACTGGCAGGGGCGAGGGGCTGACTGATGCTAGCTCTGGGAAAAGCCCGGTCTTGTCCACCCATCATCAGCTCTTTATTGAGCAGAATGGCGTGGGTGGGGGTGCTACATTTTTCAAAGATGCTCCAAGACTTTCACTCACCATACAATCTCTCCACAAGTCCCTGAGCAGTTAGCACTCACTGGGAGAGCCAGGGAGGTCACGGGGAATAAGACCTGGTCCCAACAAGGAGTAATGATTTAGAGTAGGATAACTAGTGTAGGCTGTGTGAGCCAAGATAGTAAGGTAGATAGATCACTTCACTTCCCCGAGCGCCACTCTGGTCCTCTGAGACCCTCCTTTTAGAGGTATGACTAGGACTAAGTGGATGTGTACAAGTGGCCAGTGTGGGCACAAGAGCAGGCCCAGAGTAGGCTTAGGGGCTCAGGGCCTGTAACATCCCTGGCATGCAGATGGATTGATGTGGATGGGACCCTCGCAGGTCAAGGTGAAGGACAACAAATTGAGCAGCCACCTAGTGTCTTCTATCATGCCTTAGCTCTGCATAGAATGGAGAGGTATGTGTACATGTGTGCGCATGTTGCAAAGGGCTGGAAAGGGGGACCCAAGGCTATCTGGTACCCAAGGAACAACCTGTAGGCCCTGTAGGTAAATATTAAGTAAAGTCATATTCCACACTGTGACAGGCCCTTTGCACACACACACAAGCTAACTGTGACACTCTGGGAAGAGCGAGGTATATAGCTCTCTTCCTCCATTTTACAGAAGAGGAAATCAAGCCCCAGAGGGCTGCCGGGAAGAGCTCGGGAGCACATGGAGCCAAGTCACCGTTCAAAGCAGGATGGCATTCTTGGATCCTGCCTCTACCTTCCTTGGGGGTAGCTCAGGGAGTCTAGCCCCCACCCTACACAGGGCTCCCTGCATAGATCTACAAGTAGAGTGGAGAGGGGCAACTGTGGAGGAAACAATGTATTCCAAAAGCCATTAAAAGACAATGAGAGGGCCCTCCCTGGTGGCACAGCGGATTAAAGCACAGCACAAAGGAGCTTAAGCCACTTCCGCATGAGTTCGATCCCCGCCCGCCCCGGAGGTGACCACATGGCGTGGCAGACCTCTCCTGACCCTCCCGCTGCTCCCCCCAGCAGTGTATTTCGTCGATCTATCTATCTGCCTGTTCTGTACCCCACTCTGTCTCTGGTGAATCCTCCCACCCTCCGCATCTCTGGCCTGTACCCCAATTCTGTACAAATAAATAAATCTTAAAAAAAAAAAAAAGGACAATGAGAAGCCTGGGACTGAGTCTCACATCTACTTCTCTCTTAGATGAAAGTAGCATCTTATCAATTTTAGTCTGTACTTTGCTTCTTTTACTTGTCAAGATGTCCTGAGACGCTCTCCATATTAGTTTTTCATCGCTGCATGGTACTCCAGTACATGCTCACACTGTCATTTATTCAATTCTTCTCTGGGGCATTCAGGTGGTTTCCAAAATTTTGCAATGAATCACCAGGGCACTTATGTTTTTGTACTGATAAAGGTGTCTCTTAATGGAAGTCTTCCAGAGGTAGGATCGTTGGGTCAAAAAATAAAGAGTATAAGTACTTTTGTTAGGTATCGCCACATTATCTATCCCAAGGACTGTACCAATCTACATTTCTAGCCACAATGTCTGAAAATGCTGCTTCTCAAAGGCTCCCCAATAGAATGTCTGATCAAAATCTTTATTTTTCAGCCTTACAGGTGAGAAGTGCTACCTTAGAAGAATTGTCTTGTTTTTAGAATTGGGAGTTTTAACTTTTTTTTTTTTTTTTTTGCTTAAGGGTTACTGTCATATTTTATTTTGTGCATAGTTTATTCATATATTTTTCCTACTTTTTTAAAAATCAGGTTTTTAATCCTTTACCCCTCAATATTTCAGGTGCTTTGTCTATTAGAGATATTAGTTCTTTGTTTGTGGTCTTTGTTATAAACATTTTCTCCCAGTTCGTCAAATATTTTGTCTTTTGACTTTCCTTAGGATGCTTTATTGTCTATTTTTTTTTAGTTATGTAAGAAAAATGATCATGACAATGTCTTTCCTGACCCCAATGTTAAAAGAAAGTCTCATCTCCTGCTTGCATGATATTGCTGTTTACATTTAAATCCCTGACTCATTTGGAGTTTTTCTGTATCATGTGAAACTTTGTCTTTTTCCAAATGGCTACTGAGTTGTCCCACCACCATTTATAAAAAAGTCTCTTCATCCCAGTGACCAAAGTTCTCACCTTTGCCATATAATACATCTTCATTAGCATTTGGGCCTAACTCTGTACTCTTATCTTCAACTGATCTGCCAATTCATGCACCAATACTATACTGCTTTAATTATAGAGGCATTACAGTTGTGTCTTAATATTTAGTAAGGATAGTTTTCCTTTCCTAAGTGTTCTTCTATCTCTAATTGGTTACTCTTATTTAGTTACTTTGGCTAATACTTCTAGCATAGTGTTGAGTAAATGTGAGGTTAGGTAGGTATCTATGCTTTATTCCTGAGCTTTAATGGAAACATCTTAGCATTTCCTCATAAAATAAACACTGGCTGTAGGCCAAGGCTTTATATATTTTATGATACTAAAAAGTACATTTTATTCCTATTTTCTTCAGTGTTTATACCACAAATGGATGATGAATTTTGCCCAAGACTTTTTTGGCATTGATAATCATGTGGTTTATATGGGATATGGGATATGATATTAATTTGGAATGTTTTTAACGGGTTAACTTTGAATCAAATTTGCACCCCTAAAATAAGGCCGTTATGTATTATTTGCTTAAAGAAAAAAACAAAAAAAGATACCAGTGGTGACAGCGACCCTTTCTTGAGCTTTGCGATCTATCTATATCACGAGTACTACCATGATGCAACCCTCAGACAGTTACACGGAGCAGGCTCTAGTATTCCCACTTCACAGATGAGAAACCTGAGATGAGAAAAGTTGACTGGCCAACATCACACAGTTACCAAATAAGAGACAGCACTCAATCCTGTTGGTGATGCCAAAAATCTTGTCATGGTGGCACATATTAGGTAGGTAGGTAGGATCATTTGCTGTTACTTAGTAATAGTAAAAAGTCCATATGACCCAGCACTCCCACTCCTAGGTATCAACCCAAAGGACACAACAACCTTGACTCAAAAGGACACCTGCACCCCCATGTTTACTGCTGCTCTATTTACAATAGGGAAGATGTGGAATCAACCCAAATGCCTGAAAACAGATGACTGGATTAAAAAGTGGTACTTATACACAATGGAATATTACTCAGCAATCAAAAAAGACAAACCCATGCCTTTTGCAGCGACATGGATGGAGCTGGAAGGGATCGTGCTTAGTGAAATAAGCCAGAAAGAAAAAGAAAAGTACTGATGGTTTCACTTATAGCAAGAACATAAGGGATCAGGAAAACAAAACAAAACAAAACAATTATAATAAAGTAAAAATGAAAAACAATGAACAACTGTAAACCAGAGATATTTTATGAGGGTGGAGAGGAGAATAGGATCAAAACTGGGGCGGGACAATGGTGATGGCACACGGGGGAACTGATGATGGGAAGTCCATGGGGATTACAACTGAGATGAAAAAATGCACAAAATGAAGAATGATGTAGAAGATAAATAAATTTTTAAAAAAATTTAAAAAGTAATAGTAAAATGCTTCTTAATTGAGAGGATTTTGTAAGAGGAACGACTCTTTATAAGAATTGGTGGGGGTGGGGTGAGGATGGGGGTTCTTTACCCTAGTTCCAGAAGCTTGAGTTGCCCTTCTCAACCCACCCCATCCGCACTTGGCAGTGGAAAGGTGTGAGGGGCAGGAGAGCGCTGCCAGCCTACTGGCAGGATCTTGCCATGTTCCTCTTCCACCTTCAGCTTCCAGCTCCACGCCATCCTGGCACATGTGGCTCAGTGTCCCGACAGTGTGGGAGCAACTTCGAGAACGAAGACTGGTCAGGGCGGTGGTGGGCTGTGAGGGAACTCACAGCATAGGGGAGAAAACCCTACTCCTCTATTCCTGCTAGCCCAGCATGCCCTGTTTTCTAAGAACGGGCATTCAGCCGAGGGATTATGTAACTTCTGGTGGGCATGGCAGATGGTGTGCTGGCTTGGACACATCAACCTAGCACCGACACTAACCTTCCCTGACGTGGCACCCCAGCCTCCTGTGCTCTGGGGTGTGGAGCACTGAGAGGGATGGAAGCGACCCAAACTCTTGTCATCTAGCTCCACAGCCGTGCCAGCCAGGCCACAGGGAGAGGGCAGGACCCACCCACTAGCAGAGGGCCCAGCCCTCCCCTCCCTGACGTCAGGGCACACGGCTGCCTGACTCCACCTCAGATTAGCAGCTTCTGGAGTTTGGAGCATAGTTTCCAAAGCACCTCTCTGGGTGTGTCCATCTGGGTGTGCCCATCTCCCTTGGTTGTGAGGGGCATTCAGTTTCTTTTACTCCTTTAGCTTCTGAGTAAATTGAGTCTCAAAGAGGATGAGTGACTTGCTCAACACAGTCAGCAGAGTTGAAGCATCTAGATTCCCAGTCGGGTCCTCTTTCCAAAGGCGTGTGAGCCGCAGGAGATCGCCTCATCACCCCATGGGCCATCCTGAAGGGTATGTCTAATATTCCCCGTGTCAGGATGCGAGTGTTAGAAAGGAAGAGGGGGCGTAACCTGCAATTTGTGGATGGTTTCCTTCTAAGCAGGAAGAAGAGGAAATGGACCTTCACTGACCATGTTCCAGCTCATTCAATCTCCTAACAGTCAGCCAGGGCCCCCATTTTACAGTGAGGAGATGCAGACCCAGGGAATCGCAGCTAGTGATGAAGCCAGGACTTGAACTCAGTTCTACGATTCCAGGGTGGGCCCTTTTTTTGGACAGATGAAGGCACTGAAGCTGAGAGAGAGAGAGAAAAGGACTAGTTCAAGGGCACACAACAGATTAGCTACGTGGCTGGGATCCCAATCCAGGCTTCCAATTCCTCAGCTTTCTGTTGTTCTCTCTCTCTCTTTCTCTCTCTCTCTCCCCTCCACCCCTGTGATGTATACAGAAGTGGGGTACATCAGTAGGAAGACGTGACTCAGATCAGATTGGCGGCAGGGGTCCTATGTACAGCCCCAGTTATCTTGGACTGCCTGGCAGGAATTCCAGATCAGCCTGGGGTAGGGGCTCACAGCAAGGGCCGGCAGGTGCCCAGCTGTAGGTGGTGGCTGGGCTAGGTCTGCTGCTGCCTCGGCCAAGGGCCTGGGGGTGTTTAATCTCCTAGGATGCTCCCAGTGGTTAATCTTAGATGCAGAGCCAAGAAAGCCTGGCTCAGTTTATAGACCCAGCAGCCAAAACTGCTCCCCTGCACCAAACCCAGATTGTGCCAAGCTGGAGGCAGTTGCTATGGAGGGCTGAGGCCTGTGGTCAGACCCTGCCCACAAGTCTTCAGACATATCTGCGCCGAGGCCTCAGAGTCAGAGGATGAATAGACATTCTCTTGGGTCACTCGATGGTAAGGTGGAAGGAAACCATCAGTGGGCCTGGAATACACAGGGTAAACATTGTGAATGGGCCTTGACTAACTCAGCTTTGTGAAGGCCACCTGGCAGATAAGCACAGTTTACCAGGGCAACAGTCAGCCTGCCAGCATGCTTCTCACACAAAGGTACCGAGGGCGCTTGACCCTAGTAATTGGTTAATTCTTTGTGGCTCCACAGAACTTAGTGAATAAACTCTTTTCTACTTAGGGGCTCTGACCCCTGAAGACTTGCCTTCCATCATGCCTGGTAGAGTTATGATGATGAAAGCAGGAGAGAACGAGCGTGGAGAGGTGGGCAAACAGGAGCGGGAGAGTCACAAAGTGGCAGGAATCCGCCCATTCTTTGGCTACTTGTCCACAGCAGCAAGCCCAAGGCACAGCAGTGCCTGAACCACAGCAACCTGTCGGGGAGTGAGGCCGGACTGGGAGCTCCTCATTCCTCCAGCTGTCCAGTCTTGAGGGAGCACCTGTGTCCAGGCACAGTGCTAGGCATCAGGGAAGTCCAAGTCATCCCCAGGGTCTCCAGTCACCCAGGGCCACAGTTTTCTCTTCACGATCCAGTTGTTCCCACCGCATCCTGCTTCCACCCACTGACACTGCTTCCCACTGCAGCTCCCTGGCTTCGTGACAAGGGGAAAAGCATGCCAGGCTGCCTCATGCCACGAACCCCAAGCAGACCCTCTCCCTCCTTCTGTGTCTCACTCTGCCCTGCCACTCAATGACCAAAGGTGGGGTGGGGGAGGGGACCTGGAGCACCTTTCCTGGAATTTCTGATTCAACTTCTTGTAAGGTCTGCATCCTCCATGGGTGCCCAGGCTGGGCAGGCGGGCGCCTCTGATCACATTACAAGAGCTGCTTTCCACTGGCTCCGTCTCCTGATGCCAGTAATGCCTCCAGACGCCACTTGGAGCCTCTGGGGGTTGCAGGCTCCTGGGTGATCTCAGCAAAAGGCATTTCTTGCAGACCTTGAGGATACCTCCTGAGATTTACCAGCCCAGGTGAGCACCAGGAACCAGAAAAGACAGCCTTCTTCTTTCTGCTCTCTGCCTGGCTCTCAGGTCAACCTGGAAGCTGCCACCAGGGATTCTGGGCCCTGCTCTTCTGCCCAGAGATGTACAGGAAGAAAAGCAAGGCCCAGCCCCAGCCAGGGCTTGGGGAGGTTGGGGGAGAGGCAGGAAGGAAAGAAGGCAAAGGAAATCAATGGCGTACCTCCTCTGTGCCAGGATCTAGGTGTGGTCTCATCTTACATGGCTATTCCGTCGTCCACCTAACACATGGGGACGCTGAGGATCAGAGGGCAAACCACCTGGCTCAGGCATTCGGCAAGATTGAAATCCTTTTAATTCCAAAGACTTGGCTCTAAGGGACTTGGTACTAAGGGACTTCTGGCCTTGCTTTGCTACGTGACCAGCTACAAGTCACTGCCTCAATTTGTTCCCTCGGTTGATTGTTCCAGATGTTACCAGCCCCCACCTTCAGATAGACCTCTCCTAGCAGGAATGCCCTCTCTGCTTGTCCAAACTCTGCTCATCCTCTGAAGGCCTCTTAAGTAGCATCCTTTCCTCCTCCAAGAAGCCTTCCCTCACCAGCAACCCAGGTCCATTGGCGACTTCTCTCAACTCTTAAGCAGTTTCTGTCATAAACCCACACTAGGCACCACTAATGAGACTGATGATGACCGTGAATGTTACTGGGCTCTTTAAAATATGCAAACACACACATGCACTGAGATTGAGACATATGCATTAGCTCATTCATCTCTACTACAATCTAATGAGAACTGTTGCTAAGACTGCTCCCAGTTTACAAAATGAGTTAACTAAAGCCCAGAGAGGGCAGGCAACCTGCTTGAGGTCACACAGCCAGATGGTGGCACAGCCAGAATTCAAAGTCAAGTCATCTGCACAGCCTGCCCTCTAAGCACCATACCAGATGCCTCCTAGGACACACACCTCTGGCTCATCCTTGAAGGGGCTCCTCTCTGTTCCTCCATCACACATTCCTCTCACAGCCCAGCATCACAGGCCCTGCACAATGCTTATGCTTCAAGAAGTGACACAAAACCCACCATTTCAAGGTTAGGCCTATGCTTTGCCTACCTCTGAGTCTAGTACCCAGTACTTGCTCAGACTGAATTAATGTGTACATACACCAAGTTTTAGGGCTGGAACAATGTTCTGACACCCAATCTAGGGCAGGATTCCTTATTCCCCACCCAAACTCAGTCACCCTGCAACCTGGAAAAACAAAGCAGTGGATAGAATGGCAGGGTCTGGCAGTCTCTTCCCACCAGGTTCCTCTTGAACCTGGGAGGGGTGGGAAGGTAGGTCAGGGAAGGGAGCCTTCTTAGTGACCAGGCTGTTGCTGCCAATGAGATCCTTCTCTGCCTCTGGCACTGCTTGGTGCTGGGACACCCAGTCTCTAAGCCAGGAGATTCTTACGGGGCAGGGAAAAGGGACTGAAGTCCTGGAGGGTGATTTATGACTTCAGAGAGAGAGAGCTCTGGGGCTGCATAATGTTCACAAGGGCATTCCAGTCAATATATTGACTTCCCGGAGGGGCCTCTGTAAACACAAGTGGTTTGGGCCCTGGCTACCTCTGCACCTTACTGGATGCTGGGGCCTGTTCAGGTGGAACCACATGAAAACACTCCATAGTCCTTATCCTTCTACCTTTCCCCCACCCCGAAATGACAGCTGGAAAACCAGCCAGGTTCAGAGAGGGGAAGGTACTAGTTCAAATTGACACAGCAGAAAAAGAGCCAGGAGTTGTGAGCCTCCAGGCCCTGAACTCCCTTTTTCTACCCCAACTTGCACTCTCCTAGTGGAAGAAGGCTCAGGCATCACAGAGCTCTCTCCTGAGGCACCTGGATGTTCCCTGAGTGCTCCTATGTGCCAGGAACCCTGCATGCTACGTGCTTATTCGCGTATCAGTGACGTGGTCCTCAAAATAAACTGGTGAAGACCATGTTTTTTCTCCACTTTATAGATGAGAAACTGAGGCCAAGTACAGTTAGACGAGTCACCCAAGGTCACAGAGCTTGTACGTGGCAATGCTGAGAGGCTATGTTATCCTCAGGATTCCAGTGTACCCTCTAAACCTGCAGCTGAGGCCCTGGGGGGGTGTAGAAGATGGGGTTCCTAAAGTGGTGATAAAAAATGAGGCTTCCCCTCTTACTGGCTGATGGGAGTGGCTGAAATCCCGCCCTTCCTTTCTTATCCGTTCTCTGTGGGAGCATGGCACAAGTAGAGACGTTTACCTCATATTCTTGCCCCTAATATAAACCCTGCAAGTGTGTAAAAGCATTTTCTAGGTTCAATCCTTCAAGAACCACAGCGAGAGAATCAAAGAGTAACAAATCCTTTTCTCTCAAGCTCCCACTAAAGGACCCAGCCCATTGCCAGAGTAGCTGAGAAGGGGGAGTCCCCTAGGCACACCCCTCCAATGGAGGCTGGCTACCACTTGAGACGGCAGGGTCAATTTCCAAGTGCAGGCGACAGGTCTGGGGCCAGGTGTCTGCCCAGGTTCCCCAGCCAACTAGTTCCATCCCATGCTCTCTTAGATAGACCTGAAAAGGAGATGGTCAAGGCCTGGCCGAGATCCCCGACTCTGCAAATATTGTCATCGTCCTCACTTGGCATCTGAGATCTGAAGGCCATGTATGGTTCTGGAGTGGACTCCAGCATTGGCATAGACAATAATGTCCCTAAGCCTGGGCTAGAGTTGCTCTGGCTCTGATGTGGGTCCCTAGTCAGCATCCACTTTTCTAGTGGATCCCTACGAAGACGAAGTGGGGTAAGGTCCCCCACACGAGAGGGTTTTATAATCTGTACGGTTTTATAATCTGTACAGGTCTATGCACACGGGTAGGGCTGGCACATGCCGCTAGGCTCCTTGCTCCACAACAACACATCTTCCAGGACTCCTGGAGTTGGTGTGGCAGGCCTCAGCGCGAGCAAACTGGGAAAGCAGGGGGATCACTTGTGACTGAGGAGGCAGGAAGGACAGTGAGTCCTGGGAGCATGTGTCTGTCTGTGCTTTTTTAATTGCTTCATGGAGAGTCCCAGCCCCTGCCATGCGCATCTTTGTTCCTTTCCACTAGGGATCCTCTTACTCAAGTTCTGTCTGCCTTTTCTTCAGTGAATTCCAGGAGACCCCAAGGCCTCTTGAGGGGTGGAGCAGGAGCCTGACCCAGCTCACAGAGCAGATCTTCACATCACAGCCCCGGTCACCGGTCTGGGTGAGCTGCGAGCTGATTGCAGTACACAACTCAGGGTGCAAGCCCCTGTCCTGGGGGCAGTCGCCCAAGCTCCTGAGCTGGTTTTAGGGCCAGTCTGTAGCAGCCTTCGGGCAGACAGGCCCATCTGCCTTCCACAGAGGAAGCCAGATTCTGCCCTTCTACCCCAGAACCTGGCACCTAATCCAAACCATGCCCACAACTTCCAGCACAGGGCTAAATGAGATCTCCTTAGTGCTGAAAGGCAAATACCCTGGGGCTCACCCCCAACAGACAACCCCCACAAAATGCAATGGATGGAGTTTCCCTTGCCTGGTGGTGACTCACTATCCCCACACTACACATACGTATTTATACACAAACACACCACAGCCGCACCCATATGCACACTGTCCACCCCCGACACCCAAAGATACACATGGCCATCTGTATCGCGTATCACCGTCATATACAAAAGCACAACTCTCCCCAACACACACACCCATTCCCCTTCACACAACCTCTGCACACTTTACCTCTACACCTGCACCCCAGCGGACGCACCTACCCCACCTTACCAATGCACACTCCCACCTCTGCCCCACCTCCTTAATACACATTCTCACCCCCCACACACACACTCCTTATACACATTCTCACACACACACACTCCTTAATACACATTGTCACCCACAAACACACATAGATACTCCTTAATACACATTCTCACCCCCACAGCTTGCCTTCCCACAGAACTGAGCGGGAAGTTGTGCGGTGCTGGGGCAGCGGAGTGGGGAGGTGAGATGCTCTGAGGCCTGGCTTGGGGGTGGCAGAGAGCCCCCAGTCTGATCCTGCATATTCATTTACTCTGCAGACGAGGGGGTCTAGAGGGAGCCGCTGGAGAAAGGGCTGAGCAAGCAGGGCTGAGGTGCTTTGCAGAACAACCCCCAGGTAACTGCTAGGCAGCTGGGCAAGCTGTGGAGAATCCCCACTCCACCGTGATTCTGGAGCTTCCAGAAACCCAGTGTTTTTGGAGAGAAGGAAGAGGAAAGGAAAGGGGTGGGGTGGGGGCAGGGAGGTGGTATATCTACAGCTTGCACTTCAGCAAATGTTTTCAGCTGCCATCAGCATCGCCTAAGCCGCTGATTGGAGAAAAAGGGATGCCACTGGGATCAGCAGCTCGGTCTCGTGGGTGCAGCGGCTAGGGCAATGCCAGGCTGGAGTTCGAATCCTGAACACCACCAACTCACATGGAGGAGCCAAGGCCAGCTCCTGGAGGCAGGACTTCCTCTAAAAGGGCGAGAGGAGAGGCCCACCCAAAAAAATATCTGGTGAGGAGACATTCTCAAGGCATTGGTGGGGGGTCTACCTGGCTAAGCCCAGGCTTAGCCCCAAATCCATAAGCAAATCAAAAGGGTGGAATGCACAGATTCCCAGGGAGGCCGGCAGCCACCTCCCTCTCCCCCCTCCATGGCCATCCCAAGACCTCCCTTGTATTATTCTAACTATGGTTATTTAAAAATTTTTCCATAAAAAAGGAGAAATGCACAGAAAGCTCTTGTTTGGTTTCATTTTGCCTTCACAGTTTTAATGATTCCATTTGTAGAAACTGTTTAGGAAACTGGTGAGAAGGGGGAGGAGGCCACAGAAGCCCAGCTCTGGCTTGGGCTGCCCCTGGCTCCTCTCTCCCCACTGGGGCCAGAGCCCAGGCAGCACCTTTTCTCTGCGCCTCAGCTCCAAGCCACCAAGTCCCAAGTGCTGACCTGTCACCCCGTTTCTCCTCCCGTTTCTACAACCCTGTTTCTACAGCCCTCGGTGGGTTCCAAGTTGTCTCCTTTCTACATAAGCCTACCTCGGAGGTTCAAACGATCACTGGGGGAGCTGGCAGCCTCTGGGAAGGCCGCTGAGAACCACTACCCTTGTTCTCTAAGCACTTGGAAAGGTAAGGGCCTGCTCCTCCAGCCTCAAATCAAAGTCTGGCAGCCCACACCACCCCCCAAAGTCTTAGGCAGTCCACACAGAAGACATTAGTGGGGTAGGGAAGGGAGGTAGAGACAGACCTCTTTTTAGGGCCTGATGGCCAGAAGTAGGGTCACTTAGTCCAGGAGAAACCAACAATGAAGTAGATGGGAGGAGATAGCCCTCGAAATTTCAAAGTAAAAGGCAAGTATTATACATATTCTGATTCAACCTTCCACATGAGCGGCAGAACTCTGAAATGCTAGTGGCTAGTCTGCAGGTCAAGGGAGCTTGGCTTGAGTTATCCCAGCTGGGGAAGGCTTCGGGCAGTTGCTGAGAAGCTCAAAGGTTGGGGGGGGGGCGGGTCAGGGATCGGGCTGCCTTTGGGCTTTTACCCATTCCCAGGACCTGACCTTTGGCCCTGCCATGTTCCCCACTTCTGGTTCCATGGTCCCAATATCTTCCACCCATCCAGCTACATGTCCCAATCAAACCTGATACCAAACCAACCTTATCTTCGGCTGCCTGCTTAGGTGGTGTCTTGATTTCAGATTCTCAACCCCAGACCCAAGCTGGCCAGTCTGCTGCCCTATGGGAATAAAGGAGCCAGGACTTGACTGAGGTCTGCCAGGCTTGAGTTCAAATCCCAGCTCTCTTGCCTCAGTCCCAGTGTAACCTCAGGCAAGCCAGGGCTTGTCCCAAAGCTCCAGGGTTGGAGAAGAGGGGAGTGGTTCGGTCCTACAGAATTCCCAGTTTGGAGAGTGGGGAGACAAAGGAGGAAGGGAAAACTGCATTCGGATTTCCTTTCCTTCCCTACTTTTACTTTAATGAGAAAACCCATTAAGCTACTCTTAATTTTCCATTTGTTTAAGTGAGATGAGTGTTTGCTACAGTGTAAAGGGAGACAAGGCTGGGTCACCTCAAAACCCCCTCCCCACCCACCCACACACAAGAGAGAGACACTAAGAAAATTCCAACTTTTAATTGCACCTTAAAAAGAAGTGTTATCATGACACCTTGATTCCTTCTCAACCATCCCAGCCAGAGGCCAAGGAAAGAAAGGCTCATTAAAAACTCCGGGAAAAGCTGAGGGGTGGAGTAGGGGGAGATTCCCAGGCTTTTGAAGTGGCCTGTCTTGGTCCATCACTTGCTGACATCTCTTTCTAAGGTCTGCGGTTTTATGTTCTGGGTTTGATTTCTCCACCATCAACCTTTATGGTTTAAAAGATCCCATGGTGCTGTGAATGGAACTCATTTCTATTTCACTGTGGATAAAGGTGGGGGAGGACAGAGAGGAGCCTGCTGCTTGAGGGAAACTTGTACACCCCCAGAAAGGGCCCTCCTAGGAAAGACAGTCTTCCCGGCTCTGCTTGATAAGACAAAGGGGTGGATGGAGTCACAAGAAAGAGTCCAGTGTGGCCTGAATCCGCTTGGCTGCTGGACTTGAGCACTGCGTACAAGTCTGCTATCTAAGGTCATGAGAAGGCAAGGTTTGAAGAAAGGCCAAGCCTCGGCCTTGGTTTTCCCCGTAATGAGGGATCCACTGGGAAGACCCACAGAACATTCTGAAATCTGCTCTGTGCTTGGCATTAGAGAAAAAGGGCTGTGTAGGAGGAAGGAGCATGTTCTCCCTCCTGAAGGCAGTTTCTAAGGGCCGCACGTTCTGGGCAAAGGGAAGGCTGCAGGCGGACCCCACCAGTTGGCCCCTCTCCAGGCTGGTGGGCAGGCAGCCCCTGCTGGGCGAAGTAATGAGCACAATTCCAACACGGGTTCTGCTGATGGTGAGAAATCAAAGCCCGGTATTAGAGGCCATTTCTGGCTGGGCACTGTTCATGCCCAAATCCATCAAAGTCCTGGGCCTGGGGCTTCTTCTGGGGAAGGTGGGGGCTGTGTGCTTTGTTAAGCGGATGGCAGACCACCCCCAGCCTCACTGGCTGAGCCCACTTTCAAGTGCCAGGAAACTTGAGGCCAAGCAGGCAGAGTCACCACCCCCAGTGCCCTCGGTATTTACTTGTGATCCCCTTGCCCTGCTGGCACAAAAAATAGCTTCCCAAGGTACAACCCTGCCCATATGTCATTCACAGAGACTTCACACTACCCTTCACAACCCCCCACAAAAACACCCTCAAACCAGAAAGCTGCACTCCAGCCCAGCACCTCCCACATCCAACTGCATTCTGTGAAACAAGGTTGGTCATTCAGCAGTCTGCCCCCTCTCCTATCATTACTGTCCAACTTCAAAACACTCCTTTAAATACCAGAGTCTGCCCAAATCATAATTAACTTGGATCAAATGATTGAGTGTCGTAACTTTACAACACAGGGCTAGAAAAAAAAAGTGGGGGATGTGCTAAAACCAATCCCTCACTCCCTGGCCGTGGGAATCATTAATTTCAGAAAGAGGAGTCTTTGGTTATAGGTGTGGGGGAGGGGGAGGGGGAGCGGATGTCTACTGTGCAGGGGAAGCTGGAGGGGGGAGGACTGCGTCACCTTACCCACTTTCTGCATCAGTCTTCCTGCCCCGTTCACAGCCTCAACAGGCTCATGCCAGGATGATCCTGGCGCGGGGAGCCTTGACCACCTGGCTGTTTCCCCGGACTCGAGTCCGGGGTGTGCGCCTCATCCCTGGGAAATCGCAGCCCTGTTAGCAGCGACCCGCCCAGCTGCAGACGAGCACATGCGGGAGGGGAGAAGGGTGATGATGGTGGTGGTGGCTGTGGGTCGTGGGTAGAGAAATTATTTCATGGGCCCACCTTATGGCATCTTGCTAGGTCCAGAGTAGGAGGGTGCAGAGACAAGCGCACTTTGCTTCCAGGACAGAGAAAATACCAGTGACCCATTTAAAAAGAAAACTCGGCAGGATCACTAGGTACTTCCATTCCTCTTACCTTCCTTATACCCCCAACAAAGACCGCAGCTTACACGATTTCGGGTAAAGCGGTTTGCGCAGGACTTAGCCCTCTGCCTCCACTGGCCAAAGCCCTTCAACCCTCCTCCCGCAGGCAGAGCAAACCCCGCGCTCCCCGCGGTCCGCCGGTCTCTCCCTCTTTCCCTCCCGTCTGCAGATTCCGGCCGTGCAGCGCTCTGGAGCCGGGGCGAGCCGGGCCCGGGACTAGGAAGTTGCCGGCGAGAGGCAGCAAGCGCCTACCTAGCCAAGAAGCGATAGTTTTTGGTGGGGTTTTTTCTCTCTCGGAGTCGCAGCCTGGCGCGCGACGAACCAGGGGTCCACGGAAGCGGAGCCACCCTCAAGGCTTGGACCCCGACTCGGACACCCGTCCCAGGGAAGACGCAACCCTCCCCGGACCGGGCAGCAAGCTTCCGGCTTTTTCAGAACACACCGGGTCCGACCCTCCTGGTTAGAGACCCCGAGAGGTGGCTGCGCCATCGCCCACTTTGGTGGGTAGAACAATTTACCTGCTAACTTGGGCACCCCAACGCTTTCTCGACGAGCACCGACCACCTCAACTTCGGCCCAGAGTGAGGAGCCGAGGGTACCCTCGTCCCGCTGCCCCCTCGCCAGCTCGTTCCTTACCTGCGTGGCTCAGCGTCGGGTCCCAGCAGAGCAGCAGCGCCAGCAGCAGCGCGCCCCGCGCTCCGCTCCGGGCCCACATGCTCCCGCGGCCCGGCTCGGGCGCTTCTCCCCCGGGGATCTCTCCCTGGCCCCAGCCTCGCCGCCGCCGTCTCCGCC
>NW_004567112.1:38169189-38190036 GCF_000260355.1 Condylura cristata
CCAGCGGAGGGGGCCAGCCGGAGGGGGCCAGCCGGAGCTCCCTAGCGGAGGGCCCCGTCGGGAGGGGGCTCTGCCCCTGCCCTCCCGCTCCACCCGGCTCGCCCGCCCGTGCGAGTCCGCTAGCAGAAGGGAACAGCGCGCGGTCTGGGCGGGGCCTGAGTGGGAGTGGGCGGAGCCGGCGGGGGGCCCCCGGAGGGGAGAACCGACAGCCACCTAGGCGAGGCCCGGGTAGGGCTGGGGACCTGACAGGGGGGGTCTCGTGAGACGCAGGGCCCAGAGCTTTGGAAAGCCCGGTCCCTGGATTGCTGCAGGAAGCGGAGTCTGCCAGGTTTTCCTTTCCAAAAGCTAAGGAAAGGTAGCTTTGCTCTTTCCCTTTGGCTCTTTCCCTTATTGTCTCCGATTAAGCTCAGGACTTTTGGCTCTCTGGGGTCTATGCCCTCTAGGTCGTCCAGTTACGGGGGTCTTTCAGACAAACAACAAATGAATAAATAAAGGCTCCCTATATGACAAAGTCTCAAACATTCCAGTCTTGGTTAAACCAGTGCTTACAGCTATGTGGACTTGGGCATAGGTTTGGATCTTCTTGATTGGCCTGATTTGTGTGTAAGATCCGGGACAAAACTTTACCAGACACCTCTGTACCCCCGTAGCACTCAGGCCCCCAGGGTGTTAAAAACCTGAACACCAGAGACCTTGGGGTAGAAGGAAGATGGAAAGCATTTTGGGAAGGCCCTGTCCCTCACCTGCTGTGAAACCTTGAGCAAGTTATCTAACCATTGTGATGCTCCCTTCCTCATCACCTGTAAATTGAAGGGTAATAATAACTCTCATGTACGAAGATATAAAATTGAGTGGAGAAAATTGTATGAAAAGGGCACCAGCCATCTGTTTTTCTAAGTTCTCCCTCACAGCTTGGCTGATTCCTGCAGGAAAGCCCTGGCCACCCAAGGGTGGGCCACAGGGCACGTGAGGTCAGGTGGGGCTTGGGGGTGGATGATGTCTTGAGATGAAAACCAAGAGCCCCCAGAAAGGTTGGACCAGATGACAGCTACAGAGATCTTCTATGTGCCAGGAACAGGGTTTAATGTTTTATATGCATCTCCTCAGGTAATCCTCACAACTTTGAGGTAAGTGTCATCTGTAAACCCATTTTATAGATGAATGGAAGGAACAGAGATGTAAAGTCATTTGCCCCAGACTGTACAGATGTTAGTAAATGCGTGATTGAAAGAAAGGGGCAGGGGCATGGGATTGGAAAGAAGCCCTCTGAACCGGGGGGCTTACACCCCTCCGGAGCTGGATGGGGCTGGGAGAACAGGCTGGCAACCAGACAGGATGCCGCTTTGCCTGGGCCTGGCCTGTTCACTGTTTGGAGTTTTTCCAGATCTGGGGTTTATACTCACTTTTCAAACACAGTCACAGTGAGCTGCCTCAGGAAAGGGTGAAGGAAGGTCCCCCAGGCCCAGGACCTGGTAGTGGATGGGCTAGAATAGGGCTGAGTGTTTTCAGGGGCACATCCTGCTTTAGAGCAGAAAGGTGGGGACAGAGAGGGCCTTCTCTAGCTGTTCCCCAGTACCCTCTCCATGCAATTCCCCCCTCAGGGCAAAGTCTGGAGCCTCTGAGAGAGGGTTCATATAGTTACTGCTCCCCTCCAGACCTCTGGCTGGGCACCCAGGATCAGAGGTGGATATGAGCAGAGTGGGCTCCCTGGAAAGAACTTTGGCCAGTTTAAAAGGTCCCTGTGGGCCCTCCCTGGTGGCACAGCAGGTTAAAGCGCAGCCCTGCAAGAGACCCACAGCCACTTCAGTGCCATTTGATCCCCACCCCGGAGGTGACCACATGGCGTGGCAGACCTCTCCTGACCCACCTGCTGCGCCCCTCAGCAGTGTACTTCATCCATCTGCCTGTTCTGCTCCCCACTCTGTCTCTGGTGAATCCTTTCACCACCCCTGCACTCTGGCCTGTACCTTAGTTCTGTATGCATAAAAATAAGGTCCCTGCGTTGAAGATTGGTGGGTTAGTTTGATGCACGAAAGCCCCAGTACCCCTGGCAAGTTCCACCCATCCACATAACTGTCAGCACACCCACAGATACAGTCTCAGGCACACATCACCAATATATACCTGCCAACATATATACATGTGAACATCCAACAAAAACTTACAGGTGTAAAAGGGCTCTTCCAGAAAGCACACACACCCACCATGTCACAGATTATATCTAGCACGAGTACACACTTCCAAAAGCACAAATGCACCCTTATCAAATGATGTTAAAGACAAACATATTTAGATACTTACCTACCACTGGGAAGCACATACAGGGATCCACATCTGGCATCATCTGGACATAGGCATTTGGTCAAGAGCTCCGTGCTGGATTGCGGGGCATCAGCCTTAGCAGTGACACAACATACAGGGACCCCCATAGGGCTCACTCTCACTCTCCAGGCCAGTGAGATATTAAATTTTTCAAAAGGGTCTTAACCTTTTTTTACCAAAGTCTTCAGGACTTTGCTGTTCAGATAGTAACAGCCCCAGCCAGGTTCTTCTAACTCAAATGCCAAATTTTGTGACTTTGTATAATTCCTGGAGCTATGGGAGGTGGGGGTGCAGGGTGGGGTGGGAGGGATGGGGTATAGAACAAAAAGAGAATGAATGGCCTTTTCCCTGTCCTGCTGTCTCTGCTCCACTCCCAAACCCCAGCTGTAACACTGTTTGAACTCTAGAAATTTGCCATAGGACGTCGCTGGCTCTGCCTTCCCTTTAGGACTCTAACATCAGGTTGGACGTACCGCATGGGGTCTCCCTCCATAACTCCCTGTACTCCCTCTCATGCCCATCAAATGTCTGAGAGAAATCCCCCCCACCTTCACCCCTACCCCCCCACCCCATCCCCACCACCGCCCACGGAGGTGACTCACATGATGAAGCAGACCTCTCCTGACCCACCTGCTGCTCCACTCAGTAGTGTACTTCGTCAGTCTACCTTCTGCTCCCCACTGTCTCTGGTGAAGCCTCTCACCGCCCCTGCACCTCTCGCCTGTACCCCAGTTCTATGTCCATAAAGAAATCTTTTTGTTTAAAGATTTATTTATTTGTACACACAGAACTGGGGTACAGGCCAGAGGCTCAGGGGCGGTGAGAGGCTTCACCAGAGACAGAGTGGGGAGCAGAACAGGCAGATCGACGAAGTACACTGCTGAGGGGAGCAGCGGGCGGGTCAGGAGAGATCTGCCTCGCCATGTGGATTCCGATCTGGGCAGGCGGGAATCGAACTCATGCGGAAGTGGCTTTAGCTTCTCAGTGCAGCGCTTTAACCCGATGCACCACCAGGGAGGGCCAATAAAGAAATCTTAAAAAAAAAAGGGAGGGGGGACTCAGGCAATGAGCTGTTTAGAGGTGTGTCCCCTTTCCTGCTTACCATTATGTATCCGGCACCTAAGTCACTGTTCTGCCCATAGCAGGCATACCGCCTATTGGTTAAGTGGGTCCATCAAGGAGGCTATGAGTGAGAGCTTATGGGTCAAAGGCTTACAGCCTTGCCAAGTGGGCCCAGATCAGGATCTCTTACCTCTGTTTTCTGGATTCTGGGAGGAGCCCAGAAGCTGGAGGTGGGGCCGCTATTGTACAATCTAGCTGCTTTGAAATCAGACCTTCCAGAGCCACTTGGCACCCTGAGCAGGGGTTTCAGATGCTTTTATGGGTAACCTTCATTCCTCCCAAAGTAGAAGAGAGTATCCGAGATGGAGCTCTGGATGGCCAGGCCTGGGGGTGCCCTTACCTGCTGGGGAACTTGGGCTGGTTGCAGAGGCTTTCCAAGTATTTGTTTCCTCACTGTAAAATGGAAACAATAACTACCTCATAGCGTTAAAAAGAATATACACAAAGTCCCTAATCTGGAAGAGTACCAGCGGTCTGTTTTATAAGAAGCATACTTTAAAAATCGCTTTAGGGGTTCCTGGCCAGAGAGGTAGTTGGAGTGGTTAGCAGCATCGGGCAGGCACCTGCCTCTGAGGCGAGCACCAGTGTGCCGGAAGCTGCCACTAGGCGGCGCGCTGCAGCGCAGTCTCCTCGCCGCAGCTTCTGTCTCCATCCTAAAATCAGGCGGGAGCATACCCGGTTTCCATCCTCCTCCCGCGGTCGAGGGGTGGATCTCGCCTTCGGGGTGGTTAGGGGAGGGGGTTCTTAGGAAACCGGGTTTGCAGGATAAGAAGGTTTGGGTTGGATTTACACAATCCCTCTGACCACGGTTTCGGAAAGACACCGCACCCCCAAACTCTGGGCAGGGAGCCCCCTGAGGTGAAATGCTGTTCAGTCCTTTATATACTGATGGTAGCTTATGAAGTAGGTACAATTATTGCCCCCACTTAAGAGATGAGGAACTGAGGCACAGAAAGGTGATGTGCCCAAGAGCACATAAAGTGGCTAGTGCAGTGAATGTGCAGGGAGACTCAAATCCAGACAGAATGACCTCAAGCTTGTACTCTTTCTTTAAAGTGGAGTCAGGCAGATCTGGATTCACTTAACAAAATATGTCATTTACAAGTGTACAATTCAATGTATTTTAATATGGTCCGATTCTTGTACAACCCTCATGATTATCAGAGTCCATAACATTTCACCACCCTCAAAAGAAACCCCACTCCATTAAGCAGTCACTTCACATCCTCCTCTCCTCCAGCCCCGGCAACCACAAATCTACTTTCTGTCTCTGTGGATATGTCTTTCCTGAGAATTTTGTGTCCATGGGATCACACGCTGTAGTCTGGGTCATCAAACTTATGCCCTTAACCTCTACTAAATACTTGACAATCGCCCTCCTCCCCCACCCCTAAGGGAGGGCCTTCTCCCTCATGTTCACACCCTGTAAACCCCACTCACAAAAGCTTCAGAGTCAGGCAGACCTGGATTCAGATCCTGGCTCCGGCTTGGATAATTTATTCATCTTCTCTGCTGCTCCACAAACATGGAGGAGGACTACCTTCCAGGCAGAGGGAGAACTACAGAGAGGTGAGGGTGGGGGATGTGGACAGAGGGAAGTAGCCAGGCCCACCCATCCATTCAGTAGCCTCTCCGCAGGGGGCCACATAGCAGGGGAGACCAGAGGGGAAGCCCCCAGCAGAGGCAGGGGCTGCTGTACCAGATTGATTCTTGGGAAATGGGAGCTCTGGATGTCGAAGGTGCTGGACAGGGAGCACTCTTTCAGGCTGGGGTTTCCACAGACTACTTTCCACAGACGGGAAAGTAGAGAAGCCTGGAAGTTTGGTAATGAGACCCTGGCCCAGGGACCTGGAATGGGGAGAGACAGGTTTCTAACGCGGTGCCTCAATGAGAGTGGGGTCCGGACAGTGGGTGAGAGAAAGGGAGTCGGGAGCCAGTCAGGGAACGTGGGGGTTACAGTGGGAAAAGTGAAATGAGAGGAAGGTGGACTGCCTTGAAGAAGGGGAATTTGGTGAGTTAGGCACCAGCACACCATGTGAAGGCGGGACTCACCAGTGCTACAGGCATGGCTTCATCTGAAAGAACAACCGGACCCACTCACCCATACCGAACCCCCATAGTGAGCCAGACACTCTCAGGAGCCCTATGTGAATTGGCTCCTTCCAACCCCATGATAACTCATGAGGAGGGGGCAGTGATGATGCCCTTTTAAAAGGGGGACAATGGTGACTTTGGTACCCCTCCTTGGCTAGAGGCCAGAGTCAAACCCAGAGTCTGGATCTGGAGCCCACACTTCCAAAGGCAAGGGACTCCCTGTCCAGATCCATAGGTCTAGTTCTTCATCTTGACAATGTGATCTCTCACCGCTCATCTCCACTGTTCTCGGAGGGAGGTGTTAATCATTGGCCCATTCAAAAGGTAACAGTCTGGAGAGGGAAAGAATAGCCGGTGAGGACTGATGCTCAGCTTGAAACCCTTGAAACCCACCTTTTTGAAGTCCCACCCACACTACCAGACTCTTCCAGGCCCTGCCTGGAGTGATGAATTATCTGTGTAAGGATAAGAGGAAGAAGAGTGAGCACATCCTAACAGGGAGACTATGAAAATGGCAATATGGACCTTTTAAATAATTATTCTTGAACTCTATGGTTTTAAATATCAAATTACTTTGATAAAAAACATCAAGGCACTTCACATTTGTCTTACAACAGCAACAATAAAGTGCTGGACATACAAAAAGGCCATTTCAAGTATATCCAAGCTCAAACTGGTGCTGTAATGGTTCCAGACCATTCATCAAATTAAACACAATATTTATACTACCCAGAGAACACGAGATAATGTAAATCATTCACTCACTGAGATGAATATTTAAACTGACTTTATAAAACACTATCTTGATCATTACAATTCCATAAAGCTTTTATTTGGACAAAAGTACAATTACTTAAGTGACAGCAGTTCCCTTAAAAAAGCAAGAGCTAGTTCAGAACTAATTTGGAAGACAGACAAAAATCTGTTTCTGGTTGGAGTTCTAGATTTTCAATAATAGGTTCTTTTGAAGCTTAAGTTGACCCTGAGATAATGCACTATTACTTTCCAGATAAAGGTCAAAGAAATCATTTAGTAGATATTATTCTCAACATGGCTCTTGTGTGCTTTCTACAAAAGAGGGGGAAAGAGGTCCTGTTCTTGTGAACTATCTTCCTCTTGAATGTGTGGAAAACCAAGATGCTATTGGAAGGAGAGTCAGAAGAAAGAAACCCAATAGCAAGAGAGAGGGAGAGGGAGAACCTTTCCTCTGTTGAATACTAGTTCTTATTTGTTGCCCGAGAGCTACGTGGAAAGCAAAATATGTCTCATCCTTTGCTTTCTTTGTACCATCAGCAATCAACTCATCTTGTTCTGAATATTCAGATTTCTCTTCACGCTTTTGTTTTGCTATAAATCAATTTCACACCAAGTAGGAAGTTCATCTCCTCTTTGGTTGCTTCTAGATCTGCCATTCCCAGTCAAGCTTGATCCCAGTGTCCTTTACACAGGACTCTGCTTTCATGATGCATGTGTATCTAGAGACACATATTCTCTGTTAATATGGCTAAGCTTTCCCAGACTATTCTTTAAAGTTGATTGGTAAATTGTATAGTGAGGGACTTACAAGCAAGTGAAAATTTCTGCTCCAAATTAAGAAAGCTAGGAAAGAAGCAGAGAGTTCACTGCCCAGGATGTCATCACCCAAGGACAGATGCAGAAATCAGACCTCAGACTGATGTCGCAGGCAGACCTGGTTGGTACTGTCTACCAGAACCAGGAGAGCCTAGTGGTGAAGTCAAGGGGGAAGCATGGAACCTCTGAGAACTAGCACACTGAAGGTCACGTCCAGTGTTTTCTCTTCTCTCTGTTAAAAAACCTTTAATTGAGGTGTAGTTTATATAAAATGAAATGCACAGATCCTCCGTGGAGAGTTCTATGGCATTTGCTTAGTAACGATGATCCCAGTCAGAATAGGGAAATAGGGAGATTTCCATCATTCAGAAAACTCCCCTGTGCTCTTACCCAAAGAACACAATCCTTGCCTTCAGAGAAAACTATTGTCCTGATTCCTAGCATCATAGATTATTGCTTTAAAAAATATTTATTTATTATTTATTTATGCTTATTTATGCATGCAAGAACTGGGGCACAGGCCAGAGGTGGGGGGTGAGAGGATTCACTAGAGACAGAGTGGGGAGCAGAACAGGCAGATGGACTGAAATACACTGCTGAGGAGAGCAGCGGGCAAGACAGGTGAGGTCTGCTGCACCCTGTGGGTCCCCTCCTTGGCTGGGGATTGAACTCGTGCCGCAGTGGCTGTGGATAGCTTTACAGCGCTGTGCTTCAACCGGTTGCACCACCAGGGAGGGCCTCGGTCTCCTGATGGCCCTGATGCCAGTTATTTTTCCATGTGCGCGGTCATGCACATGGTCATTTGTGTATCTTCTTTCTTGAAGGATCTGTTCAACTTATTTTCATTGAGATGTTTGCTTGTTGTTGTGGGTTTGTAGGAGTTCCTTATATGCTCTAAGTAAACCTTTGCCAGATATTTAAATATTGGGAATATTTTCTTCCTATCACCAGTTTGCTTTTTCATTTTGTTAACTGCATTTCAAAGAGCGGCTGTTTTAAATTTTGATGAATACAATTTTTTAATATTTTTCTTTTTTGATTAATGCATTCTATGCCATAAAGATATTCTCTTATGTCACCCTCCAGATATTTGTTGTATTTAGCCTTTATGTTTATCTGTTATCCACCTGTAATTACTTTTTATTGTGGTCTAATTGACATAACATTACATTAGCTTCAGGTGTACAACGTAATCATTTGATATCTGTATATATTGTGAATCTAATTATTTTTTACACGTAGTGTGAGGTATAGGCTGAGCTCCTTTTTTCTATATCATTATCCAGTTACTCCAGCACCAGTTTTTTGAAAAGACTTACTTTCCCCATTGCATTGCTTTGTCTCCCTTTAACGAAATCAATGGACTGTATTAAGTGTAGACCTATTTCTGTATACTCTGCTCTGTTTCGTTAATCTACTTGTCTATCTAGTCTAACACCACACCTATCCTTAATCTTTATGTTCTCTAAGCCTTTCCATTCTTTTCAATATTATTTTGGTTCTTCTAGATCATTAACATTTCCATTACCTTTAGAATCAGCTTTTAAATTTGCACACACACAATACCTGTTGCGATTTTGAGAACATGTCATTGAATGTAGAAATCAATTTGGGGTGAATTGGCATTTTAATATTGATTTTTTTCAATTCACAAACAGGGATATCTCTCCACCTTCTTATTTTCTCTTGGCATTGTAGTTTTCAGTGTAGAGGCTTTGCACATTTTTATTAAATTTATTCCTATATATCTTTTGGGTTTATGGCAATAAAATGTTTTTATATCATTTCATAACTATATAAAAAAAGTTGATTTTGTATAAGACTCTGACTTGCTAAATTCAACTATTAGTGCTAGTTGTTTTATTGTCAATTTTTTTGGATTCCATACAGAAGTGAACTTTTCATCTGTGAATAACAAACATTTTACTCACGCCATTCCACTCATTCCATTCCAATTGTTATGCATTATATTTATTTCTCTTGTCTTATTGTACTGGCCAAAATCTCCAGTACTATGCATGACATTTCAGATTTTAGGGGACAGCATTCATATTTCACCAGTAAATATGATGTTAATAAAATATGATATTAATTGACAGGTTTTGTAGCTCTTGTTATCATAATGAGGAAATTTCCTTTTATTCCTACTTTGCTGAGTTTTTTAATATCATGAATGGGGATTAAGTCTTGTCAAAAGCTTTTTGTGTTTATTGAGATGATCATAAATTTTTCTTCTTCCGTCTGTTATGTGGGGAATTGGGTTGATAGATCTTCATGTGTGAAACTGACTTTTCATTTCTATAATAAGTCATAGTCATTTTATCATTTTTACATATTTTTAAATTCAGTTTTCTAATGTGTTTAAAGATGTCAGTATTCATGAAGGATGTTGGTTTATGATATTTTATGAGGTCGTGGTGTAGACTTATACTGCTATCGTAAATGAGTAGGCAATTTCAAGTTTTGAAGAGAGTTTGTGTAAGATTGGTACATTTCTTCTTTATCTACTTTTTTTTTGTTGTTTAAGACTTACTTATGCATACAAGAACTGGAGTACAGGCCAGAGGTGCAGGGACGGTGAATATAAGAGGATTCACTAGAGAAAGAGTGGGAAACAGAATAGGCAGATGTTTTGAAACACATTGCCGGGGGGAGTAGCGGATAAGACAGGAGAGGTCTGCTGTGCCATGTGGGTCACCAACCTGGAAGGGGATGGAACTTGTGCTTCAGTGGCTGTGGACAACTTTATAGGTCTGTGCTGAACCTCTTGTGCCACCAGGGAGGCCCTTCTTTAAGTGTTTTGACAGAATTTCTAGAAGACACTTAGGACTAGCATTTTCTTTGTTGAAATGTTTTGTTAATTCACTTTGTTGACAGACTTAGACTATTAATATTTTCTATTTCTTTTTGGGCCCATTTTGGTAAATTATACTCTGAGGAAATTTATTCCTTCCATCTAAATCATCATACTTATTTGTATATGGTTGTAAAATATCTGTGAAACCTATAGTGATAACCCCTCTATTGTTTTTTATATTGTTTTGTTTTGTTAATTTGATTTTCTTCTTACTCTCTTTTTTCTTGTTCAATCTGCTTGCGAAGTTATCAATTTTATTAATCTTTTCAAACAACCAAATTTGTCTTAGATAAATTTTTCTATTATTTGTCTATCTTCTTTCTTTTTTTAAGAGATTTACTTATTTACAAAAACTGGGTATAGGCCAGTATCCCAGAGGGTGAGAAGATTCACCACAGACAGAGTTGGGAACAGAACAGGCAATTGTACTGAAGTACACTGCTGAGGGGAGCAGCAGGCAAGAAAGGAGAGGTCTGCTATGCCACGTGGGTCAGCTCCCTGGCCAAGGATTGAACTCATGCTGCAGTGGCTGCAGATGGCTTCATAGTGCTGGAACTTAACCCCTTGACCCACCAGGAAGATCCCTATTTGTCTACTTTCTACTTAATCATTTCCCACTCTTTACAAATTCTATTTTCATATTTTATAGTTAATTTACTCTGCTTAAGGCTTTATTGCAATTTAGTATAAGCATTTAGAACTATACATTCTTTTTGGCACCACTTTAGTTACATCTCATAAGTTTTTATATGTTTTGTTTTCAATTTCATTTAGTTTGTTAAAGTAACCAGAAATAGGGGCAACAAAGGAACAAGAAATAGAACAAACAAAACAGATGAAATGACTGACTCAAGTCATTACATTCAACAATTGCTTTAAATGTAAATAAACTAAATGTATCAAGGAGAAGACTGGGTAAAAAGTATTACCTAATTACATTTTGTCTTCAAGAAATTCACTTCAGATGTAGCAATTTGGATAGGTTAAAAGTAAAAAGAGGGGCAAATACCAATTTTGAAAAGGCAGGAATAGCTATATTAATATTGGATAGAGCATATTTCAAAGCAAAGAGAATCACCAGAGACAAAGAGTATATTAAATATTGACAGAAGGGACAGTATGCCAAAAAGACATAGAAATCCTAAATGTGTATGCTTCAAATTACAGAGCTCAAAGTATATGAAGTAAAAACTAATAAAATGGAAAGGAGAAATAGAAAGGCAAATATGCAGTTGTAGATTTGTAGATTATCATTTGTATATGTTTCTGAGTTCAATTTGCTACACTTTTAAGGATATTCAGTGTTCAGTGTTCTTGAAGGAGGTTGGTCTATAATTTTATATTTTGTAGTGTTTTTATATTTTGCCTTGGTATAACATCATGCTGGCTTGGAGTTGTGGTTGTACATTTTAGCTTATTTTTCTCAGCAACTGGTAGAAATAGTAGGCAAAACATGAACAAGGATATAAAGGGATTGGGAAACACCAATAGTCAACAGGATCTAATAGATATTTGTAAAAGACTATAACCAAAGAGTAGAATACACATTCTTTCAATTGTCTTGGAAAACTCCTAAAGTATGCCAAATCCTGCCCTATAAAGCAAATCTCAACAGATCAAAGAATTGGAATTATAAAGAGTCTGTGCTATGACTATAGTTGAGTGAAAGTAGAAATCAATAACAGAAAAAGAATACTTGGAAATTAAATATTTAAATAATTCATTGGTAGATCAGGAAATCTCAAAAGAAATTTAAAATAATATATAGAATTGAATGATAGTGAAAATACAGCATACCAAAACTTGTAAAATGCAGTAAAGCATTTCTGGGAGAGACATACAGAGCTGTGAATATTTACAGTGGAAAAGAGGGAAAGAATTCAAATCAATTTAAGTTAGTTAAAAAATATCTATTTCCCCAGGAGATTATTCTTTGACCCATGAATCATTTAGAAGTGTGCTGTTTAACTTCCAAATATGTGGCATTTTCCAGCCACAAATTTTGTTAATGATGTCTAATATATCCAAGTATGGTCACAAAAGAAACTTTTTGTCATTTCAATTCTTTTAAATTTATTAAAATTTCTTTTCTGGATGTACAGGTATATTTTATCTTGATTAATCTGTGTGCATAGTTAAAGAATGTGTATCCTGTAATTAACTGTTCAATGTAGTGTTCTATGAGTGTCAACTAGGTAGTTTGTGATATTCTTTTTAAAAAAAGGTTTATTTACTTATGCATATAAGAACTGGGGTACAGGCCAGAGGTAGGGGGGAGGGTGCGAGAGGATTCACCTGAGACAAAGTGGAGAGCAAAACAGACAGGTGGACCAGCAGGCGGGTCAGGAGAGGTCTGCTGCACCATGTGGGTCAGCTCTCTGGCTGGGGATTGAACTCATGCCACTGTGACCAATCACAGTTTCATAGTGCTGTGCTTTAACCCATTGCACCACGAAAGAGGGCCTGGTTTGTGATATTCTTACAAAACTACCTAAAAATAATGTTAAGATATTCAAGCAAAATTTCTCTAATTCTTCCTTTAATTGTGTGAATATTTGGTTCATATATCTAAAACTTCATTATTGAATCATAGTGATATAGGAACATCATGATTTTTGATAATCTGACCATTTATCATGATGTAATGTTCCTCTTTATTGCTAGCAATATTTTAGTTTTAAGTGTTACTTTGCCTGATATTAGTAAAATAACAAATTTATTTCTTACATGATAAGAAAAGTTTGTTATATATTACAGCATAATATTGTAAATAAAAGATATAATTACATTTTAGTAATAAGAGAAAAGGCAAATCTATCAACTAAATCAATATTAACTTTATGTATTTATTGTACTTATAAACCATAACATAAATTAAAAAATTTAAACAGCTTTGTTGAAGTATAATTGATGCATAATGAACTGTACATAGTTAACATGTATAATCTGTACATTTGACATATATATATACACACACACACCCCATGAAATCATCACTATAATTGAGACATAATTGAGTGAACATATCTGTTTTTCCTAGAAGTTTTCTCATTCTTTTTTATATCTTCCTCCTCCTACACTTCCCTCTCCCCATTTACCAAGCGAACTACTTTTGTTGCTATTTGTTAGTTTGCAGTTTCTAGAGTTTGATAAACATGGAATCATACAATATGTATTCTTCTTTTGTCTAGTTTCTTTCACTTAGCATACTTTTAAGATCCATCTATATTGTTGAGTATACCAATAACTCGTTCTCTTTTATTTCAGAGTAGTAATATATGATATGGATACACCATAATTTGTTGATTCAAGTACATGTTTCATTTTTGGTTATTTCCAGTTTGGGGCTAGGAGTAAACTACTATGAACACTGTGTATAAATCTTTAATGAAAACAGTTTCAATTCTCTTGGTTAAATATCTAGGAATGTGATATCTGGGATATACTGGAATATATCCATTATATACATATTGGTAGATATCTATTTAAACTTTTAAGATACTGACAAACTGGTTTCCAAAAGGGGTGGACCATTTTACATTCTCACTGGTAGTACTTGAAAGTTCTAATTTCTCCACATTCTTGTAAATATTTGTTACTGTCATTTTTCTTGTTTTTCATCATCCTAATAGGTCTGAATTAGTATGTCACTGACATTTCCCCAAAGACTCGTGATGTTGAGCTTATTTTTGTGCATTTATTTGCCATTTATATCTTACCTGATGAAGCATCTGTTTAAGTTTTTGTCCATTTTTTTTTAAAGATTTATTTATTTGTGCATACAGAGATGGGGTACAGGCCAGAGGCTCAGGGGCGGTGAGAGGCTTCACCAGAGACAGAGCGGGGAGCAGAATAGGCAGATTGACGAAGTACACTGCTGAGGGGAGCAGCGGGCGGGTCAAGAGAGGTCTGCTGCACCATGTGGTCACCTCCGTGGCAGGCGAGGATCGAACTCATGTGGAAGTGGCTTTAGATTCTCAGTGCTGTGCTTTAACCCGCTGTGCCACCAGGGAGGGCCTTTTGTCCATTTTTAATTGGTTATTTCTTTTTTTTGTTTTTGATACTTGATATATTTTGGGTACAAGTCCTTTATCAGATAAATACTTTGGAAAGACTTTCTCCTCATTTGTGGCATGTCTTTTCAGTATTTTAGTAATGTCTTTTAAAAGACAGACTTTCATTTTGATGAAATCCAATTTATCGGTTTGCTCTTTCATGGATTAGTACTTTTGTTGTATATCTAAGAAAACTTTCTTTAAAAAAGGCTTTTCCCCTCCTTTGTTTCCTTCTTGAAGTTTTAGGTTTTACATTTGGGTCTGTACTCCGTTTTGAGTTACTCTTTTTTTTTTGTATATGACGAGGTAGAGATCCAAGACCTATTTTCCTGGACATAAATATCCAATTTTTCTAGGACCATTTGCTAAAAAGACGGTGCCTTTGCGCCTTATCAAAATCTGTTCACCACTTATGTGTGAGTTTATTTTTAGATTCTTTATTCGTTTTGTTAATTTGTCTATTGTTATAGCAATACCACACTTCTTTGATGGCCCTTGATTTATAATAAATCTTGAAATCAAGTACTGTTAGAGTTCCAACTTTGTTTTTCTTTTTCAGAGTAGTTATGACTATTCTAAGACCTTTGCATTTCTCATACATCTTAGAATCAGCTTGTGAATTTCAACTAAAAAGCCCACTGGGATTTTGATTAGAATTACATTGAACTCACATACCAATTTTGGGAGAATTGCTATTTTAATAATGTTAGATCTTTTTTAATTTCTTTCAGCAATAGTTTGTAGTGTTCAGCGTTCATGTGTTTCACATCTTTTATCGGATTCATTCCCAAGTACTTTCATACTATTAAATTTCAATTTTTACCTTTTTTGCCAGTCTATAGATATACATAGATTTGTAAATACATTGATCTTGTAACCTGCAACCTTGCTAAACTCAATCTTATAGATTTTTATAGGTTCCATCAGAATTTTTGCATAGTCCATCATATTGTTTGCAAATAAAGACAGTTTTATTTATTTATTGCCACCTTAGTTGCCTTTTAGCTCATTCCTTGCTTAATTGTACTGGCTAAAACATAGATTTTTTTCCCCTGCTATATTGAGATCTAATTGATATGTAACATTGTGCAAGTTTAAGGTACTCAACCTGTTGACTTAATACACTTGTATATTGTAAAATGATTATCACCTTCATCATATTATATAAACACCACTCCTTTTGTGAGTGCGTGTGTGTGTTGAGAACATTTAAGATCTAGTCACTTGGACACTTCCAAGTATTTGATACAGCATTATTAGCCATTCCCATCTTGCTGTGTATTAGAGTTGATTCATCTTATAGCTGGAGATTTCTTCCTTTCATCAATATCTTACCATTTTCCTCCATTCTCAACCCCTGGTAACCACAACTCCACTCTCTGTTGCTATGAGTTCAGCTTTTTTAGATTTCTCATGTAAGTGTTATAGTATTTTTCTGTTCAACTTAGATTAAGGCTCTTAAGATTTATCCATATTGTTACAAATGGCAGGATTTCCCTTTTTTTAATGAGAGAGAGAGAGAAAGAGTATCACATCTATCACATCTATGCCACATCTTTATTTATTCATCCAATGTTGCACACATAGATGGTTTCCATATCATGGCTATTGTGAATATTTTTTCAAAGAACATGGAAGTACAAATACTTGTTTTTACTTCCTTTGGATACATACCTAGAAGTAGGATTGCTGAACTGTATGGTAGTTCTATGTTCAATCTTTTTAAAGGAAACCCCATACTATTTACATGGATGTTATATTGTGTTTCTACTTCTGTGAAAATAATTTATTGAATTTTGATAGGGATTACATTGAATTTATAGATGATTTTGAGAAGTATGGACAGTTGAACAATCCTAATTGTTCTGCTCCATGAACACAGGATAACTTTCTATTTGTGTCTTCTTCAATTTCGTTCACCAGAGTCTTATAGTTTACAGTTATGTAGCTTGTTATCTTTGTGGTTAAATTCATTCTTGAGTATTTTATTGTCCAGATGAAATTGTGAATGGGAGGGTGTTTCTCTTGTTCTTTTTCACATATCTCATTGTTAACGCGTGAAAATGTAAGTTTTCTGTATGGTGATTTTGTATCCTAAAACTACCGAATTTTGTGACTAGTTCTAACAGTTTGTGTGTGGCATCTAGAATTTTCTCTATACAAGATCATATCATCTCAAAACAGGGACCATTTTTCTTTTTCATCAACTTGGATGCCTTTTCTTTTTCTTGTCTGGGTGCTCTGGCTAGGGCTTCCAGCCGAATATGAGCAATAGTGAGAGTGGTCTTCCTTGTCTGTTTTCTGATTGGAGAGGAAGGCTTCTGAAAATTGCTTTATTCTGATTGTTTTATTATGATTTTGGAAACCTATTTTTGCTGAATATGGAGTTGAAGGTTGACAGGTTTTGTTTTGTTTTTTTTAAGGTCACGGTAAAAATCTTGTTCCATTATTTTCTGGCTTGCATTGTTTCAGAGAGGTCAAAGTTATCATTGTCGCTCTGATATAGTGTGCCTTTTTTTCTCTGTTTGCACTAAGATTTTTCTCTTTGCTTTAGTTATTTATTGCTATATAACAAGTTGCCTCAAAACATAGTGGTTTACATTACACATTACTTATTTCCCAGTTTCCATGGGTCAGGAATTTGGATGTAGCATAGATTTATGGTTTTAGTTTGGGATCTTTCATTAAAGTGTGGTTACTAAGTTGGGGCCCTCCCTGGTGTTGCAGTGGGTTAGGACACAGCACTGCAAGTGGCCACAGCCACTGTAGCATGAGTTTAATCCCTGCCCCAGAGGTGACCCACATGGCACAGCAGACCTCTCCTGTCTTCCCCTGCTGCTCCCCTCAGCACTGTATGTTGTCAATCTACCTGTTCTGCTCCTTACTCTGTGTCTGGTGAATCCTCTCAACCCCTGCACCTCTGGTCTGTACCTCAGTTCTGTATGCATAAACAATTAAAAAAAAACATATAAAAAAAGAATGTGGTCACAAATTGATTGGAACTACAATCATCTAAAGGTTTGACTGAGACTGGAGGGTACACTTCCAAGATTGTTCACTCACATGGTTCCTCATCAGCGGCATCTGTTCCTTGCTGGTTTCTGGCAGGAGAACATAGTTTCTCACCAGGAGTACCTGCCCCTCGAGTCTGCTTGAGTCTTGCCATGAGCCATGGCATATGACTTCCTCTAGATTGATCCAAGAGTGAGCACAGAAGAAACCACCTCATGACCTCCCATATTCGTACTAGACAGGAGAGACTAACTTTACCTTGTACTACAGGAGAAAGGAAGTGGCATCATTTCTTAAAAGGATCTCAAAGATTTTGGAACATTATAAAGCACAATGCATTTCATTCTCAATGATTTCATTCATTCAGTACATCTAGGCCTCTTTTGTCTCCTTCTTAGCTTGCTTGGGGTTCAATGATTGCCTTAATCTCTGAGTTGATATTTTTCATAATATAATGAGCACAGCACTGCATATTTTCCTACTTCCTCAAATGTATTAAACTTAAAACGTACTTATGAATACGACTTAGAAAAAATTGGATAACTGACATATAATTTTACTTTATTTTTTTATTCCTAGAGCATACGGACATTTTCCTTTGTCTGGTGGTAAGGAACAGAGGAATCAGATTCTTTGTAGACTGAATAGATTGTTGTTGGATTTCAACTTTAATTGGATTGAGTTCATCTACTATCAGCTTTATCCCCAACCTCAAGCGCAATGAACATTCAAATTCAAGACCCTACCAGAATCCAATCCAAAGATAACAGAAGGCCCTCTGAAACTGCTGCCAAACCGTTCCCTAGCTCCAATAACAAGAGCATTACATCTGAGGAAGTACATGTAGTGAGCTCTGTGACATGACTAGTACAGTGACTGATATACAGTATCTCCTGTGCAAGTCTAGTTAGTTCTTTCCTAGAATGGCTGCCTTTGTACTAACTCTCACTAGTGGGGAGAGGGTCTTTTGGAATCTTTAATCCCCCATAACTGATCCATATCCCTCCCCAATTTATCAACCAAAATACTATTTTTTGATATGGACAACTGGCATTTTTTCTCATGCTTATCGAAAGTATGTCTAAGAATAGTGTTAGGGGTTGAGGACTCTTTCCCCAGTCCTTCCTAATAAGGGCTCTGGAGTGCATCCATCCCTTCCTCCACCTGGGGAAGATGCTGCTAATTTCCCACCTGCCTCTCCTCACTCCTAGTCCCATCCTGCTCTGTGCCCCCCTCCCCCACTCTCCAAAGGAGGGTGTTGTGGATCTCTGGGGAGACCAGCACATATTGGGTCTCTCCTATGATACCCAGCCCCAAGGAATTCTTTCAGCTCCACCTGCAGGAGAAGGGTCCTGCCAACCCTATGCCTTCTTATAAAGACAGGGAGGCTCAGAGCAGTTGGGTGACAGCCCAAAGCAGACAGCTCACTTGGGGAGCATCAGGATTGGCTCCAGTGGTCACTCTGAAGCCTCCTCTTTGCATGGCCCAGGTTGCCGCCAGAGCTGCTTCCAGTCCCACTCGAGGCCTCCATCCCACTACCCCTGCTGGGGCTGAGGACTCATCTATGGTCTCCAGGCATTCTCACTTTAGAAGCAAGTCCTCTTCCTGGGCGTTCTGGTTGGGTGCGAGGGCTCCCCAGCGCTGGGATGGTTT
This sequence comes from Condylura cristata, assembly GCF_000260355.1. Lineage (NCBI taxonomy): Eukaryota > Metazoa > Chordata > Mammalia > Eulipotyphla > Talpidae > Condylura > Condylura cristata. The sequence goes on from NW_004567112.1 coordinate 38,187,877, forward strand.
TTTCTTGTTGAACAGTAATTTATTGTGTCTCCCACTGAGCTCACCTCAGGGAAAAACACACTGTGAAAAGGAGGATTGCAGCTTGTGAAGACAGTGTGTCCTCTTAGGCTTTTTTTTTTTTTTATCACTTATCCTGATGTTAGTCAATTGCGTAATAGCCTATTAATTAATTTTCCCATCCTCCATCCCCTGACCTGGAAACTTTGCTGCAAGCTGATTGGGTCTTTGTGGGGTGGACAGGGCAGCAGGAAGTCTCAGGTCCAGTTCTGGCTTATCTTTCTCTCCCTGTGTGACCTTGGGCAGCACCCTGATGCCGATGGCAATCACAATAGGTCCATTGCTGGGACCTGGGTTCTCTGGGTACTTTGCATGTCATCTCACCAGCACCCAGACCATTTGAGGTAGGATGTGGGGGCCCCATTACTAGGTAAAGGAAGTGAAGCTCCAGTGTCAGAGTAATGCCAACCAGAACATTTGGTGAATAATATCAAGGCTTAGGTTTATTTATTTATATTTTTAATGATTTATTTATTTATGCATACAAGAGCTGGGGTGCAGGCCAGAGGTGCAGGGAGGTGAGAGGACTCACCAGAGACAGAGAAGGCAGATGTACTGAAACACTGTTGAAGGGAATAGCAGGGGGGTCAGGAGAGGTCTACTGGGCCATGTGGGTCAGCTCCCTGGCTAGAGAGCAGCCATGGACACCACTGCCCAAGCACCCTTCACTCTGGGGGCTTCAGCCCTGAGAGGACACATGAGGTCCCTGTCCTCGGGGAAAGACATGCAATAAAGAAGGGTGCTGGCTGTTAAAAGCCCAGTCTTTACCTCAGTGATTTTCAATCTGTTTTCAGGGTATCCCAGGGCTCGACTGAGGTACCCCAGAAGTTGCCATAGAGCAGGACTAGGGGCAGTGTTGAGCTGGAGGGTTCCAGAGCCCTACTCACCTCCTCCCATGTAGTTTGCTGACCTCAGGGACAGTTCAAGGAAAGAGTTCACTCCTACAAGGAAAAAGCTTGGAAACCTCAGTGACCCTTGATAAGGGACATGAGTGAGTTGAGACTGTGAAGATGGAGGAAGCAGGAGGATGGCCCCTTTGTGAGCCTGTAATAGCTCATCTACATCCTTTCTGGATGGTCCAGGGAGGGAATATTTAATAGTGATAGTCCCCAGAGAAGAATTTGATCTGCAGGGAAAGAGTACGCTCAGCGCCTGGCAGAGGGGAGGATGAGGATGATTATAATAATAATACATTTTAGTGTGCTTTTGGTATTATGCCAGGCATTTTTCACAAGAGGAATTAAATTGATGTTTGTTGACTGAATAAATAAACAAGATGGATCTAATCTTGTATAGAGAGAGGGGAAGGTACATGAAGTGGTCAGAGTCAGAGCTGTCTGAAGAGAGTCGGGAAGCAGGGTGTTGCAGTCTCAGAGCATGATACATAAATCCAGGGTCCACAGGGTAGCTGCCTCCTGTGGGGTGCTGGGCTGATGACTGACTGATGGCTGCTGGCTTCCACCACCACTGAGGCCTCCTATCTGCAAGCCTGCCCCTGAGGACTTCTTCCCCTGCTTGCTTTCTTCCATAAAGGTCCTATCAGGATATGAGGGGAACTTGGAGGACTTTTTCTATTTGGTATTAAGGCACAGAGAAGCAAGGCAATGCTCCTGACACACCACAGCAATTCCTGCAGCCCCTAGAAACCACCTAGTCTGGTGTCTGGGGCTCTAGATTCTTTCTCTGTGTCAAAGACCAGGTCACAGGCAATGTCCAGGACTGGGGGAGACCCACCCCAATGAGAAGGATCCAGAGAAACTAGCGACAGATTGATCTAGCTCCTCCCTTAATCTGGGGGGATGTTTTTCTGGCTTCCTCTTCTCTCAGGCAAATCACTGTTGAGTTAGGGAGTTTCTGGCAGTCCTGGGGGCCTGGGTGGGTTGGTGGCCCAAGTCCAGATGATACCAGGCAGGAACTGGGGTCACATTTCACTGGCCTGTGTATCCCCTCTACAGCATCAGCGCTGACAGGTCTGACGTCTGTCATACTATGCTCCTGCTGGGACTTGCTGACCACCTCTAGCCACAGGAAGCCTGCAGAGGCTGAGATGATGACACCACCCAGGCCTGTCAGTGCTGCCATTACGGGGTGGGGGTGGGGGGG
>NW_004567112.1:38190561-38221268 GCF_000260355.1 Condylura cristata
GATCCACATGGCGTGGCAGACCTCTCCTGACCCGCCCGCTGCTCCCCTCAGCAGTGTACTTCGTCCATCTGCCTGTTCTGTGCCCCACTCTGTCTCTGGTGAATCCTCTCACCCTCCGCATCTCTGGCCTGTACCCCAGTTTTGCATGAATAAATAAATCATTTTTTTAAAAAAAACAAAGGTAAAAAGGAATAGGTGAAATCAATTTTGATATATTTTAATTAACTCAATACAGGTTGTCTTCAATAAACCATGGGGTCACATCCCAACAAACCCATACAAGTTTAAAATACCATTAGTCAAAAATGCATTTAATACTCCTAACCTACCAAATGCCACAGTGTAGCCCGGTCTACCTCAATCATCCTCAGAACACATTCACTTGGGCCTCCCTGTGGTGCAAAGGGTTAAGTCTCAGCACTACGAAGCTATCGGCCGCTACTGCTCTCTAGCCCGGGAGCTGACCCACATGGCCCAGCAGACCTCTCCTGACCTGCCCACAGCTGCCCTCAGCAGTGTATTTCAGCCAGTCCTCCTGTTCTGCTCCCCACTGTGTCTCTGGTGAGTCCTCTCACCTCCTGCCCCTGCATCTCTGGCCTGCACCCCAGCTCTTGTGTGAATAAATAAACAAAAAAGAACATGTTCACAGTTGGGCAAACTCATCTAAAACAAAGCTGATTTTATGGTCAAATGTTGACTATCTCAAGTAATTGTTGACTCCTGTACTGAAGGTGAGACAAAATAGTGGTGTATGTTCTTACCTTTGATGAAGGCAGCTGAAAGTGCACTGGGCCTGGAGAATTCCTGAAGTATGGGACTGAAATTAATTGCTGGACTTGGGCTCGCTACAGCAATGGAGTCATTTCTCTTGCTTCTGCTGAGTTGTCTTGCAGTTGGGGGAGGGTTGCTGGCCTGCAAGATCCCATGGCCGACTAGAACCTTCAGCTTGTAGCCACCCCGTACCCCAGAGGGAGTATAGAACTGACTATGGCAGCCCCTGATCAAAATTCAGAATTCAAAACATGTTGAGCTAAGTCTGTATTGCCTTCACAACATGATAAAGTTGAAAAATCTTAAGTCAGATCCACTGTATGTTCAACATGTAATCAGAATAAATATTAGTAGTTACCACATCCTTTCTTTTAAAAAATACTAAGTTTTCAAAATCTGGTGTGTATCTTATGCTTTGCACACATCTCAACTTAGATGCTCTCTTTTGATCAGGATTGTTTGACCAGTGTTTAAATTTCATAAAACTTACAGCAGGTAAAGTATCCATGTTGTTTTAAAAATACTAAAACATTTTCCCTTAAGTGAGTCAGCTGTGAGTTTAAATCTAAATTTTTTTTTAAAGATTTTTTTATTTGTGCATACAGAACTGGGGTACAGGCCAGAGGCTCAGGGGCGGCGAGAGCCTTCACCAGAGACAGAGTGGGGAGCAGAACAGGCAGATCCATGAAGTACACTGCTGAGGGGAGCAGTGGGCGGGTCAGGAGAGGTCTGCCACGCCATGTGGTCACCTCCGGGGCAGGCGGGGATCGAACTCATGCAGAAGTGGCTTAAGCTTCTTAGTGCTGCGCTTTAACCCGCTGCGCCACCAGGGAGGGCCTAAATTTAATTTCAAATGAATTAAAATCTAAAAAATGTGAATGATTTAAAGTTGAAGAGCTAAAACAGAGATGGAGTTCCTTCACCTCCCCAGCTATATTTCATGGGCACCATGGCCACTTGTGAGCAGAATTTGCCTGCAGCCTTGTGTTCAAGTCTCCCTTCCCTCCAGCCTCTGGTGAGCAAGTCACTGCCATGCTGTCCCTTCACAGGGTCCCCTCCGCCCCTGCCCCGCGCCCTCCCCAGGCAGGAATTTTCCTGAAGGCTCACAGAAGGGCTCCCACAGGACTCCCTGTCCTGGCTTCGGTTTTTCCATCCTTACTGGACTGGGTTGGACTAGATGAGCAGCTGAACCCCGCTAGTCCCTGCCAGTCCCCGACTTGCGCCGTGGCCTGTCATTCCCTCCTATACCCTGTACTCTAAGCCGGCAGCAGAGGGGGAGTGAAGACCCGCCTTTCCCTCTTCTCAGATCTGTCTTGCTGGAAGTCCCACCCGCTTCTTTCTCGCCTGGCACTGGGCCAGGCCTGCAGGGAGGTGGACACAGCCCTTATGCCCTGAGATCTACTGCCAGCCGCCTCAGCGAACCTCTGGGCTTTCCAGGCCTGGCCTCTGTGTGTGGTGGGGGCCACCCACACAGCCTTGCTCCCCATCTGAGAAGGCCGAAGGCAGGGCAGGGAGGGTACACATCGGGGTGGGGGTTCATAGGCAGGTGGGCCCAAGCACCAAAGCTCCTCCAGAGAGGGTGAAGCGGCTGCTGCCAACGGCTACCCGCTCTGCTCTGGCTCTGGGCTGTGGAACTTCTCTGGGCCTCATCTTTCTGTCTGCAAATGGGATTTTTTTTTTTTTTTAATATTGTGTTCATTTAACAACAATGTTTGCCTCCCCCTTCCCCACCTGTCATCACCACAGCCCCCCCACATTCCTCCCTCATTCTGATCCCTCTCTGTCCCCCTCCTCTGTGGATCTCTCTGGTTTATAATAACTGCTTTTGCTTTGTTGTGCTGTGCTTTGTATTGTAATAACCATAAACTCTCCCCACCCCCATGTCTTATTTGGTTCTCTTAAATTCCTCCTAAAGTGAAGCCATTTGATATTTTTCTTTCTCTTTCTGACTTATTTCGCTGAGCATGCTCCCTTCCAGCTCCATCCATGTTGCTGCAAATGGCATGAATTTATCTTTTTTGATTGCTGAATGATATTTTATTATATATATGGACCACATCTTCTTGATCCAATCATCTAATTTTGGGCATGTGGGTTGTTTCCAGGGTTTACCTATTGTAAAAAGTGCTGCAATAAACACAGGGGTGCATGTATCCTTTTGAATTAATGTTTAATGGGATCTTCTCATTCTTTGAAATGGGTGATCCCAGGCAGGGCAGCAGGGTGGACCTGCCAATTCCAGCTCAGGCCTGCAGCTGCCTCCTGGAGTGTTAACGCCTGGGGCATTTGCTCAGCAGCACCTGGGGGCCTGTTCCTATAGGTACCCCTGGCATCATCTGGGCTCTCACATGGCCACCAGTTGCCCTTATCAACTCCCCTGTGAGAAGCAGCAGCAGCAGCTCTCTCTCTCTCACCCAGTTTCTCACCCTGGGGAGACGTGCTGCCACTTTCTGGGCCCTGAGTTGAGATGACGTCCTGTGAAATGCAGTCACTGAATGGTCACAAGTCTGTAAACTTTGTGAGAAAACACTCACTCTCCCTCTCCTTCCTGTGGCTCCTGCCAGCCCACATTTCCTGGAAGCTACCTTTTTGCAATTGCTATTACAAAAACAGTAGATATCTTAGGTGTGCCTTTGGACAGGGACCCCCATCTCTGGCTGTCCCCATATTAGTTCCACCCTTCCTCACATGCTAAGGGCTTCATACATTGAAAGGAGACTTAGACTTAGGACCAGGAGAACTTGCTCAGAAGTCCCTCTCTTCAGCCTGGACCCTCAAGGGCACTGGGAGGTGAGGTGATAGAAGGGGATGCAGGCAGAATCCAGGGAGATCCTGACATACTTGTTGGCAGAACAATGGGCTCTTCCTGGAGTCTCTTCTCCGCAGCCCTGCAGAGAAGCCCTGAGTCCCTGTTCCCAGTGCCTTGGGGCCAGCAGTTGTCAAGGCTGAGCCCCCTGCACCCTGGCAGGGGGCTCTCATTCTCCAGCCACAGGACTGCTAGTTTGCTCCGTCTGGAGGCATGACTGTGCCCATCACGTTTCATTCTTTTTAAAGTGTTATTTATGGGGAAGAAAAAAATAACCCATAATGTCGTCACTTCTTTTTTTGGATTATGTAAAACATGATGTGTTAGTTTCTTCCTGGCTTGCCCTTACCCTGCCGTGGCAGATTACTACCCTCTAACCTCTGGTAACAGTGCCAGCGTGCACTTCCCACGTCGGGCCCTAAGATGACACTGGTAGCGTCACTTGTATCGACGTGGCTAAAACATCTATTTTTAAAAGCAGAAAGCATACTATTTCATGCTTTATATTGGGGCACAACTTGTTCTGCCACTAAACATGATCACGTTAATGTTGTTGTAGGTCAGCCTCTATGGTGTTCTCTGGAAGGATGCTTCAAACTGGTCCATCATTTGAGCTGGTTTCAGGGTTGCGTGTGTGGGCACGCATATCCGCTCACGTTCCCTCACAGTCTTTTCAAGGGAAACCCAGGAATGGAGAGACAGAGAGAATTGCTTACCTGGAACTGGGAGGGTTAAAATAAAGTGCACCCCTGGGGTCCTAATCTGGGGACACTTAATTAATCCAGGGAAACTTGCTACAAAGAAGTGGAGATAGAATTCTGGATACACAGGAGGGCTGGGGATGGTTTATGGTCTAGCCTGGTCCTGGGTCCACAGTTCCCAGCCCAGCTGCTGTGAACTGATAGAGCTGAAGTGCGGGTAGCTTGGAGTAAACCCCCATTTCTTGAGGAGCCAAAGGAGAAGCTGCCAGGCCTGGCAGAGAAGCCCGAGGGAGCCCAGTACTCAGTGCCCATAGTCACAGCTCTGGTCTTGGACGAGGTAGATGGAGACCGCCTGAGTGGACATGGCTGGCCTGCATGCAGGGGGACATGTGGGTCCCTGGCTTCTCCTCTCCTCCCTCCTGCAAGGAGGATGGGGCTGGGGCTGCCAGTGGGCTAAGGAGGGGATAGGTTAGAGGCATCTAGGGACTTGGGAGGAGGGCAGTTGCTATTAAAAAAGTAATTTGTTGTGTGTGTTTTTTTCTGATTACAAAAGTAATGCATATTCATTGTAGAAAATTTGGAAAATAGAGATAAGCACAAAAAGCAAATAAAACCTCTCCTAATCTCCCCATTCAGGGGCAGTGACTCACATATCCAGTGGATGGTTAAGAGCCCAGGCTTGGGGCCTAACTACCTGGGCTGGAATCCTGGTTCTGTCACTAACTAGTTGCGTGACCTTGGATAAGTGCCTTAACCTCTCAGTACTAATCTGCTGGCATTGCTGTGGGGCTGAGGTCCCATGTCTAGAAAACTCTTGTCATCTGGAAAGTGTTAGCCATTATTATGACAACAAATACTTTCTACCTCCATGTGGTTGACAGACAATTTTCACACTTAACCTGGCTAAAACAGGACCACCTGTTACATCTCACCCAAATGTTTGTCTCCTCCTGCCCCCCATTTTGGGATATGGTACCCTAGTGTTTGCGTATCCAGCACTTGGGTTGTCCTCGAGCCCCTTTTGTATGTCAACCTGTCCACCCGCCAGAGGTGACCTTCCAGGTCAGAGAGCAGGAAGAGAGTGAGGAGGAAGAGGAAGAGGGAGGTGGGAGGAAGAGACAGGAGGAGAGATGGTGGTGCAGAGGAAGAAGTTGAGGAAAGATTGAGCATCCAGAAAAAGAGAGAACATTCTCTTACGTGGGTGTGAACAAAGCTAACCTGCCCTCCCAGCTTGGGTCCTCCTGCCCAAACCATATGTGCCTTTCCATCTTTCTGCACTTTCTGGCTCCAGCCCCGTCTCCCCAGCCATGGCCACAGCCGCTGCCTCTCCATTCTCTTGGTCCTGTCAATGATTTATAGCTTGCAGGGTACAATATCTATCAATAATGCACAGGCAATAATGTTCTACAGCTCTCTGCACAATCGTGTTCCTCTTAATACATGCAGGGCTGGGGCCTGGACATGAATCCTCCCCATTCCCCTTCCAACTGGATCCCCAGTGATACAAGAGAAGAGCTGGGCTGGCCAAGGACGAGAGTGGGCTGGCCCACCGGGGGGCTAGCTCATCCAAGCTCCCAGAGCTGTGTCCTCAGATCCTGCAGGCAGGCAAGGTCCCAGACACCTCTGCCCTGCCCTGTAAGACCACCTGCTCACACCCATCCATTTCCAGTCTCTCCGTTCTAATACTCTTGATAGTCAGGAAGCACCCCAGTTAAGCTTGCTTTATTTATTTATTTATGGAACCAAAAAGTATATATGTTTTATTTAAGCTTGTTTATTCAGTGATATAAACCACCAATTATTTTGTTCTAGTCCCATAATAATACTTGCTAATCAGTTTCTTTACCTGAAAATTGGGTCACGTTTCCGCTCCCCACAACACTGCCCAGTGGTTTGGGAAGCAGCTATGATATTGCCTGGGAAAGCTTGAAGCCAAGCTTCTCAAGCCAAGACTGGCAGGACAAATGTCTGGGAATAGTGATTACTGCCATCTGGGCAGCGTCTGGGCCAAACACTGTGGGGCGAAGTAGAAAGGGGGTCAGAACACAGGAACACACAGACGCTGCCTTCAAGGGGCTTCCCGTAGGGACAGGGGGGCAATGTGCCGCGACTGAAGCCAGGTGTGAGGCTGCAGGGAGTAGTGGGGACTGTGGAGAACTGGAGGTACATTTGCCAAAGTAGCTACTACGTGGCACAGCGGACGAGGCCATGGTCTAGTCTCACCATATTCACTTACCTATCAAGAGGAAATGGGGACGTGAATTCTGTTGAGAAATCTAATGTTTTTCGCTGTGGATTCAAAATGGAAATATTAAAAGGAGGGATAGTGGTAAAGCAAATCCATCAGTGGGCCAAATTCATCTCAGCTTATTAGGATGACTTTCAAATTGGTTGCTTCTCTTGTGCTTTTCCAAGAAAATATCAGCTCTAGCCAGTTAGATGCTGGGAGTCAGGAAGCCCGGTCTAGACCTGGTCCCACCAGCTGTATGGTGGGTGTGATTTTGCTCCTCTAAACATCATCTCCTCTTCTGTAATGGGGGTGCTGGACTGCTTGGTTGGAGAGGCTCTGTCCAGATCTGAGACATCGTGGGGATGCTCTAAAGTTACAGAAAAAATAACAGAGTCTAGGGACTTGGCTTTTAGCAGTTGTCATAGGTCAGACAGTTTGGGGTGAGGTGGAAAGGACTTGGGGGTGCCCTCTTGGAGTAAAGGATGGGGTCATAGTACATACCCAGAGATTACCAGGTCTGTAGGCCACAACCCTTTGGCCACTCTTTGGAAGCCTCTGGGCACAAAGCCTCTTTGGCAATTAAGCCCTCCAATTCAGGTAAAAGTCTCTCTTTTTCTGGCTCTATTGTTTATGGCAAATTGATGCTATTAACAGATTAGTGATGAGCTTTCATAGCTCACAACAACCTGATAAAGTAGGATAATCCCAATGGAGAGAGAAAGATAAAAAAGCAAAAGCCCACTGAGGCTCAGCAAGGGTAAGCAACATACCCGAGGTCACACAGACAGTGCATGTGGGGGCCCTAATTCAAACCTGTGTACTGAATTCCAAATCTCAGCCCCTTATTACTGAGACTCTCATGCCCTTGTTTGTTTGAGTTTCTGGTATATGGGCTTCCAGGCTCTCTGGAGTGGGGCTCATGTCTATGGATGGCAGGACCTATGGGTGATGTGGAGAGAAGCCCACTGTCTACAGAGCTGGGGTGAAGCCACCACGGAGGCCTGGTGGTGCGGCAATTGGGGTCCCAGCCTCCAGAGTGCCTCATAATCACCCTAATGGGGTCAGGGCAGAGCAAACCACATCCATTTTCCAAAAAGAGACACGGAGACCAGAGTGACCTCAGCTCTAACAGTGGCAGAGCCCTGGGAGGGGCAAGATCCCAGCTTGGGGCTGGCAGCCTGGCCCAGGGCCTGGCCCTGCTCTCTGGCTCTCAGTCCTCCCCCTTGGTGGGCTCCCTGGAGAATTCTGCAGAGGGTATCCATGCCGGTGCCTGGCTCACCTTAGGTACTCCAAACGCTTGTGGGAAACAAAGAAAACGCAAAGAGAAGATGCTCTTCATCACCACTCCATTACCTTCTTACAGGTATCTCTTCTTTTCACAGTTTCGAATCACACAATGCACTTTTGTGGACGACTTGCCTTAGTACCAACGGTCACTAACAGAAAGAAATCCAAAGAGGGTTTTCACTTTTATGACAAAAGTGAAAAACCTAGAAGAGCCTCCAGTGTCTGTCGCACAGCAGCCGTAATGGAGGCAGCTGGCTTCCGGGCTAGCGAGACAGTCACCGCCAAGCTGCTTTCCCAGAACGACTCTACCGAGTCGCGTGTCATCCTGCTTTTCCTCTGTGTGGCACTATTTTAGGCTCCGTGTGTTATTTAGTATGATTTGGTTGGTTATTTTGGGGGGTCTTGGAACGCTCCAATTTTTTCCATGTAAACTAATGGTAATTGCTTTACAACATCTCCCCTCCTTTTTGTAGGAATGCTCTACTTTTTGGATATTGGGGAAATTTTATTTTTTGGTTAGGGGACAGAAGCATTACTGCCCTGAAAATAAGGTGATCTGCATTGTTTGTGGTGACATTCAAAATTAAAGGATTTTGAAAAGAAAAGGAAAAGAAAAAAAGAAAGGGGTTCCCAGACACAGCAGCAGAACTGAGGGGTGTATGGGGGCAGGAGGGATAGTGATGTCACAGAGCAACCCCAATGTGAAATGGGTTGGCCTGACTGTGTGGGTCCTTACCTGTGTGCTTAAAGGAGAGCAATAAAGGATTTACTTACAAAAACATGAATGAGTTAGGGAGAAAGAGAGAGAGAGTAATTGGTGAATGTGTCACCAGACTTACGGCAGTCTTTCAGGCCTTGTTTCAGGTGGATTTTTACCAATGAGGGGATGGGTAACTTTGGGGGCTAGATTTGAAAACTAATTATATTAAAGGTCCTTTCCATGAAAGGTCTTACACGTCTTGTCTTGAGGCAGCTGATAGCAGAATCTATTAGAGTGGCAGATGTGGGGGTTCTAGGATACCCTCTCTCTGCCCTGTGACAGGGAGAGCTGTGGAGGAGACTAAGGCCCTATGAAAGGCTGTCAGTGGGGTTACTGGCGCCATCCCTGGCTCTCCAGCCCTGAGTGAGTCCATTCTGGGGGCAAGGGGACAGCCAGTCGGTCCTCACAGTGAGGACTCAAGGAGTGACCCTGGGCCAAAAGCTAGAAGTGGGCAGTTTACACAGGAATGGCAGTGTGGTCCCTTATGTTGGCTGCCTGGGGAGACGCCCCCTGCTGGCTGAGTCTCAGGGTCTGAGGTCCAGGTGGGGCTGGGAGCCCAGTGAATCATTTTGAAGGATTCTTATTTAAATTGCTCTTCTATTTCTCTTACTCATCTTAGGCTCACTTTACACCACAAGGTCTGTTAGTGGCAACTTAATAAGAGCAATGTGTGAATAACCCAAGCAAGTTGGAGCGCATAGGGGAATTAGGACTAAAGAAGCCCAGGTGACACTGTGGGTCCAACTCATACCTCCAAACCGAGTTTCAGTTCTGAAGAGGCTACTCCTCATAACCCCTGACTCCAGCCCCAGCCAGTGGTTCTCAGCTAGTTCCCCTTAGAGCGCCCTATACAGCTGCATGTTTTCCAAGTAAGCAGTGTCTGGAAGGGGCACCCTGGGGTCCTGCCTCCCACCAGCAGTCTGGCCTCTCCTGCAATATTAATCTGGCTCTTATCAATGTTTCACTTACTTTCTATCCTGCATCACTCCTGCTACTTTCTTCTCACATTTGAGCTTGGAATCATGAAAAATAGATGTTTATTTTACTTGCCCTTACCTTTTTCTCAAGTTTGGGACTTATGAGGAAGTGATTTTGTTCGAATATTCTCCCAGCCATCTGATTCCCTGGCCCCTGCTCCCTTCCCGCCCCAGCTGTACCTTGTATCTGGACCCTCTTTTCCGTTTCAGGCTCCCTTCTGCACATTATCTGTGTATTCTTGGCCCCAAGAGCCGTAGGCTGGGGCTCAAAGGGGCTAATTCACTTGCCTGAGGCTACACAGGAAAATGTTAATGTTTGCAAAGGGGCAGAGGTCATGAGTGGCAGTTATCTTTCTCTGATCTTTTGGTCTGGGGTACCCTCCATCCAATTTCCTCCCCACCCCCCACTGCATTCTCGGCCAGAATGGGCTCCTGAGCTCCAACCCTTTTCATTTTCATCACTTGATAGAAGCCATCAAATGTGAGAGGGAGAGAAGAGGCAGGGGAAACTGAGAGCACTGAGGCTGGTGGTTGCTCATGTCAGGTGCCTCCTCCTCAGGGCCTTGGGTAGCTCCCATGGACCATGAAGACAAGTCCTCACCCCTTGGTTTACAAGGATGTTCCTTTGCAAAAGGGGTCCAGATCACCTTTCCACCACACTCCCTCACACCTTCTTTATCTCCCATAGGCAACCAGAGATTTATCTCCCCAAGACCTAGGTTCCCCTCTCCCTCTGCTAGGATTTCTCCCCCACCCCAGAGACTCTTTGTAAATCTTTTTCCTTCTAATGCAAACAAATGACTCTGCCTGGACCTCCGGATGCCCTGGTCCTGGTCCCAGAGAGTGTATTTAAATTGATCTGGGACAGAGCCTGGGCCTCAGAGCCTTAACTTATGTGACAGTTGGTAAAGCTTTAGCTCAGTGTAAACAGGAATCTGCCTCCAAATGAGTTTCCCTGGGGTTTAAGTTCTAGAAGTCATGAAGCTTGATTTTGCATCTAATTTAAATATCACCCCCTTCCCCTGAAAGCTGGGGTGCTTTTATTCCAGACCTGGGAGCCTGGATGGGGCTTCCCCTCTGGCTGCTGTTTCTTCTCTTTAGGTCCTGGGCTGAAAGGAAGCTTAGAGGCAACAAGAAGGCTTCCCACTGCCAGCTGCATTCACCTTGTGTAGATCCCAGTAGTTGCTTGCCTTCATTCACCCCCCACGAAGCTATCAAGGGCTGTATCATTGACTGCCCTTCCTGGAACCCAGCACAGTGCTCCACACAATGGATGCTCAATAAATGTTCACTCACCACTGACAAATGTGGTCCAACCCCTGCAAGGTAGCTGTTGGCAGAGCTGGGTCTGGAACCCATCTATTTTAACTTTCAGGGTGTGCCCCACCCCCCCATTCCCTCTCTCCACACCTTCTTCTGTTTCCTCCCCAGTATCATGATTCTGTTCCAGGCATCCCAGAAGGAAAGAGACAATTTCTCAGCACCACCTCCTGAATCCCAAGACATTGGTGCCCCCTAAAGTAAGGGACTCCAAAATCCTCCCAAAGCAGGGCAAACCACTCTCCTTATCCTGTCTTGAGGACCAAAACTAGTCCTACAAACCCAGACCCACCTATGCCTTCATAAAGTTGGAGGCACAGGCCTGCTACATCTCAGGAAAATCTAGTACAAAGGTGCTCAATGTGTGGGCCTCACACAAGCAGTATTGGTACCACCTGGAACGTGTTTGCAATGCAAATTCTCTGGTCTTGCTGGAGACTTCCTGATTCAGCAATTTTAGGGGTGGGGTCCAATAACCTGGCCTTAAGGAGCTTGAAAGGTGATTCTAATGCATGTTCAAGGTTTGAGAATGACTGTTCTGGAGGCGGCAGTAGAATGGACCCCTATTAATACCTTCATACAGACCCTGAGTCGGACTGATAGTAAGGCCTCCTGAACTTTGATGCTGTCCACTGCCGCCACCATCCAGCTGTCCCCTCAAGGTCAAGAAGAACCCTGGATAAAGGGTCACATCTCTGCCCATCCTAGCCCCATCCAAAGTGGGTTTTCAGTAAGGCACTCAAGTGTCGGTGTCTAAGTGAAACCCACAGGGCCTTGAGCCCTGGCCAATGGCACTGGCTGGCCTGGGTCTAGTTCTCAAAAAGACCCTGGTTCTGGGAGAGCCATGCATGACCCAGGAACGTTTGCATGCTGCTGACTGATGATGAAGTCTCAGTTGGCTGGACTTGCTATCCCAAGCACAGGAGCTGACACTGCCTCCCCAGGTGAAGGGCTGGCTCTGGGTTGGAGGAGAGAGCTGGGTTGGTCACTGGCCTTCCTGGCTTAGCTTGGGGTGAGGACTGTGGAGGCTCTGAGGACTGTCCTGTCTCAGGACGCAGACTCTGGTGGCTGTCCCTCAGGGTGGGAGGCTCTGCTGGACTGGACACACATCCTGAGGGGCTGAGGGTCCTGCCTTTGTCAGCGCTGTTCCCTCCTACCCTGCACTGTTCTGGTTGGAAGGGCCTGGCAACCTCCCCCAAGGGAGGAGTTTCCGAGGCAACTCTGTTTGAGGGAGAGGTGTGGATGTCGTGTTGACTACAACAACCAATGTGGGGGCCTCCCAGTCATCTGAGGAGAAAGGACTGTGAGAGTGAGAACCCCTTTCTTCCTCCCTCCCACACTCCCAAAACAATTATAAAAAATTCCCATCCAATGAAGGGTACAGTAAGGAGCTGGGCTAGAAGGAGCCTGACCTCACTGAGTGTGAAGTCTGGCTAGCCCTGGTCTCTGGGAGCCTGGGGCAGGCTGATTGCCCAAGGAGGCCAGGGTGTGCCTGACTCCTGAGCTGGGAGGCTCTTGGGTGGCTCTCCGGGCTGCCTTTCCCTCCAGAATTCCTGCTTGTGGAAGGGCTGCCATTAACTGCGCCTCAGACACAAGGGCCACATCATGTGTAAGACCTGAAGAGGCTGTGGCTAGACCTGACATCACACAGCTTGGACTTGGCTCTTGGAGAAAAGGGCTTTCTTTGAGCAGAACTGGGTTCCAGAAAGGAGACTGGGACCTTTAAACAACTGCTTGGCTCATTAGAGAGCTAAGGGTGGCCAAGAATTTCCCAGCAGTTTCATTTCCCAGAACCCCTGGCACCCATCATGAACACCCAGATCTGGCATCTGTCTGGCTTGGTCTGTGGTTCAGGAAGAAGCCGATGGGCAAAAGTTAAGACTGCATGATAATGAGCCCAGTGCTTGATAAGAGGGGCCATACAGACATGGATCCTGTATGAGTCTCGTATGTGGGAGCCCCAATCTTGTCTTTCTGATGCTCCGTTTATTATTGTATCAGCGACAAGGATCAGAAAGGTGTCCTTATCAAGTCAGAGCATACTGCTGTTCAGAAACAAAGCATCTTAAGCAGCACAAATATCCCTGGCTCCATCTGTGGGAGACTGTGCCAGTCCCATAAAATGATCCTCCTCCCAAGTCCCTTCCAGGCTCAAGTCAGACTAAACACTAGCCCTCCTCATACCTGCAAACATACCAGGCACCACCTAGACTCCTAGCCCTAACTCCAAATCATGATGCCTATTGGGAGACCCTAGAGCTTAAGCCTCTTCTCTTGGCTCTGTCTTTGACTTTCAATGCTTGGGAAGGAGGAAAGTTGACTTACTGTTGTTGTTTAAAAAGCTAGGGTTATTTATCATTCCATGGTGCTGAAATTTGTAATTCTCATATGGTTTCTCTCAAATCGTCCATCTTAATTCCTAGCTTCTATTTACTTTTTCTTAGTATACAAAGCTAATACAAAAACAAAATCAATAATGTAAATTTTATGGATTTTTATTGACCAATATAGCCTTAAGATAAAGAACATTAAATAACTTGAATGACCTTGCAGAAGGCAGAGGACCCCTCCATACCTCCTCCTGCAGGGGAAGGAGCTTCAGAACAGGACTAAAAGGGCTCACAAAGCTGGCCACTTAGAATATGCTTGAGTGTAAGAGTCTTTACAGACCAGAGAGGCAGATCTTGCTAGAAATTGACAAAGCACTAGGATTCTGGGAATGTGTTAAGAGCAATTGTGGGGAAAGTGACCAAGTATAGCGTTTGCATGTTTCCTATTTCTCTCTAAGATTGGCAGAAAAGAGGCCAGCACTGCCCAGGGCAGGTGCCAACGTGCAGCAGGGAAGCACATTCTCTTTCCAGGTGCAGCTCAAGAGGAACTGATGTGTAGGGAACAGGGGAAGTTTTTAGAATTTAGCCTACTGGCTGAGGCAGGATATCGCCCTAGTAACTCCCAAGAATTCAGTGGCATGACTTGAAGGCTAGTGAGTTATGAATAGGCTTAAGGCCAGCTCTTGCCCAGGAGAACATAAGTTTGGTTTGGGGTCTTGTTGCTAGGAACCAAGTAGATTGTTTTAGATTTTTTTTTAAAGTTATGTCAATAACTTTTAAAATTATTTGTGCATACAGAACTGGGGTACAGGCCAGGTTCAGGGGCAGTGAGAGGAATCACTAGAGACAGAGTGGGGAGGAGAATGGGTCAGGAAAGGTCTGCGTCGCCAGTGGATCACCTCTGGGGCTACGGCTGGAGCTGGGGATTGAACTCACACTGAAGCTGCGGCTCACTTGCAGTGCTGTGCAAGTGAGGGCCCTATGTCAATAGCTCTAAGATGTCTAGCTCCTCCTAACACCAGGGAAGTTTCAGGAATGTATGGGCATCACGAGAACCAAACATGTGATTTTGGCTAATGTGTGGCCCTGAAAGTTGGGTCTGGGTCTTCAGAGTTCAGTCTGAACCTACAGGAAATCATACTGAGTGTCAGTGGGGTGCTGTTGTGGGCCCCAGACAGCCTACTGGCACTGATACGTGCTGTGTCCTTGACACCTCAGAGCTGCAGGGCTTCCTGTCCTGTTCTGGTGCCCTGTGGGTGAGGGCAGGGTGGGCAATAACTAGAACTCATGTTTGGGGAAAATTTAAGTGCAGGGGGAGGTGAGTTTGTCCTGAAAAGTAGTGGTTATGTGTTTATCTACATAAATGAGATGCTTCTGACTCTTTTGGCCAGACATTTGACTTACCCAGCTCAATGCTGTGTAAATTTAGGCGGTTCTGATGCCATAGCATATCATTCAGTGAAGGTAATATTTAGGCTTGTCTGACCATGCTGTGAAGAACTGAACTGCTAATGTCCCTTATGTAATTAGGAGTCTAAGATATCTACAAAACCATGGGATTACTGGGGCATAGTCGTATTCAGTGACACTAAGTGCTATAATTTTTCAAAGCTGAGAGTGTTTTACTTTCTTATGTCCATCACAACTTAAGATTTCTTAAGTGGACATTCTGATAGGTTAGACGTCTTTATAAACTTATACACTACTTTAATAATCAGAAATGATTCTTTTCTGAACTACCTGTTGATGTGCTTAATATAGTCTCTTCAATTGTAACTCCTTCCAAATGAAACAAGAACACTTCATATCTTACACATCCCAAATTACTTTTTTGGGTGACTTTATTCTTGTAATTCTATTAAATCTTAAACAGTAAATGGCCAGGCATCACCAATTTGGCCTGTCTTGGTTACCTGTTGGAGCAGTAGATTCTATTTTAATCTAACTTACTAAAACCTCTTCTTAAGTGAGTTAAAAAGTCCTCCCCAAGTTAAGATAATAAATGAATCTACTTACTTAAAATGGCCTTGTCACTTTTTCAATACTGCTGATCATTTCCAGTTACCACCCATCATTGTGATATGGCTGATAAAGAACAGACCTCAATATTCTTAGTCCATCCTTTATTATCTCTTTGTGACTTATAATTTTGATGTTTATGAAGGACTTCTTACTGTCTAAGTTAAGTGTTAGTCCATCTTTTTGTTCAACTCTTTCATACTGTAGAGATTTCTAACACACAAAAATCAAGTGTTCTACCATTCAAAATCCCACTTTTTACGGAGCTGCTACTGGTATTCCTCTTAGTCTCTGACCCCAACTGATGCTGCAGTCGAACACCAGACTTCTTACCTCCTGATCTCTATTAGAGACTGGTAGAATGCACCCACCATTTTGTAGACTTTCCAGAACTTTCTATTGTCCAGCCTATTAAGTTCCTGTTTCTATGATCCAGCTGAAACGTCAACTTTGGGCTACATATTTGCTTTGTTTCTATTTCTGAGCTTTAAGAACTATATATCTGTGGGCTGTAAATCTGACTTTTCAAAAAATTTACTATTGGGGATTATACTTCAGGCCCAAAGACCTGAAAATGAATGCTTATTTTCTGTCCAAACAATTGTATGCACCATCTTGTTCAATCTTAATGAATGTGCTAAGCTATAAATCTTTGGTGGAGTGATGGGAGGGAATGGTGCCATGGAATCCCATCTACGCTTTCAAGTCATCAATGCCATTAGGATAAAGACAAAACATCAGGTTTCATGGAGGAAGTCTGAACACCAGATTCTTGGAGATGTATTTAGTGACTGAAAGCCAATGTAGCAAGTCATTTTATGCAGTTCTTAAGTCCTCCTTGACCCGCCGGCTTGCAAGTGAAAGCAAGCTAATCTTGTAAGCAGCCAGCAGTAGCTAACTTTTGGAATTAGCACTTAAGTTTAAAATACAGCTGTTCTAGTGAACAAGGCTTCAGGGGCTGTGAGGTGGTACCTCCCGTGACTGTCTGTTCATTCACATGTGGTATTTTCACAGCCCATTTAATGACTGAATCTTTTTTCACTTTGGAAATGCTTAGTGATAAGAGTCTTAAGAAACCATGAGAGACCACTTAAAAGCAAATGAAAGCAGCTGAATTGGCTAAATATGTTGAGGTTTGAGTGCACTAGTCCTTCCAACCAGATTAGCTATTGTCCAGTTTCTGTTCCTTGTCATTCAATTCAAAGTAAGACCGTCTGGATTTGTGTATCATTACATATTCAACAGCAGCATCCTGCCTGCCTGGGGTGGGGCGAGATCTTATACTACCCTTCTTTTAGTGGTGAAATTAAGATAATATTAATGAAATATATCGCTAATATTGCCAAGCAGCCCGGAGGTTGTATTGTTTTTTTCCCCCTTCTATAAGAGGTCATCCAACCTTCCTTATAAAGAGCCAGATAGTAAATATCTTAGGTTTTGTGGGCTAAGAGGTCAAATTGAGTATATGATAAAGGTATTAATATAACAAAAATTCCACCAGATTTTATTGATGACATTAAAACCAACTGAATATAACAGCATAAAGGCTTACTAATGAGAAAAATAGAACGTGGTTTTGAGAAATTTTACTTGTGGTTCAAAGTAAAATCAAAATGAGAGGCAAAAGCTGATTTGTTAATGCTGATTTATAATGAAATTAATGTGTTTCATATTAAAAAATGTCTCTTTTAGATTACAAGATCACAATCTCATAAGATTATGCTCCATTGAGTACCTTCAGTGGAACTCCTATTCTTGGAATGGGCTTTGGAAACGTGATGGGTGGGCAGGAAGCAAAGGCACATACACACCACTGAAGGACCCATGTGAGTTGACAGAGGCCATCTGCAAATAACACTTCAAGCTCATTATGGTGATTATAATCAAAAGAAATAATAAGGGCTGGTCAGGACATAGAGAAGTTGGAACCTTCTTGTATTGCTGGTAACATCATAAAATGGGGCAGCTACTGTTAAGCAGCTTCCAAGATGTTGAAACAGAGTTTCTATATGACCAGAAAATATTCGTATGTCTCTTACCATAATGGTGAGTGTTGTAGATTAAAAGAGTAACAGAACTACAACAACCCTGGAGCAAATATTTAGGGCTGCTAGGAGATAGAAGCCTAGTCTGTTCTTTGACTTAGTCTCATAATTGGGTCCTGGAGAAGATCTGGGAAGACTTAGATAACTCCATTCCAATCTTCTAGGTTGGTCAAGTCACTGAGAGCTCAAAAGCCAATATAATTCCACTGAGTCTGAGGTATGATAGTAGGGTGCTTGTAGGGCAATATAATTAAAATCTTGAAGACAGAAGCATAAATGAGACTAAAAGTTAGATGGGACAACATAAGAATATAGTAAACTTAGTGGATCCATTCTACCCTCTCTCTATACTGCAGGAAATGGACACCTGTTTTCCAGATTTCTTTATTTTTCTGCAGCCTCATAACCAAGACTCTAGGTGAAAATAATCAACTCTGCTAACTAGAGGTGCTTTAGGCTGTCTTCTACCTGCAAGCCAGGATCAGGTAACACTGCTTTATAGAGGTAGTCTAGTGTCTGCACTAACTCTGGGGGTGTCAAAGAAGCCCAAGCCATCACTCCCTACTTCATCTGCTAGATTGTTGCAAAGGTGTCAGCCCCCTTGGTGGGCTAGTTCTGTGGTGCTATTCTGGCAATCATTCTCAGAATCTAGCCTAAAATCTATTATTTTTTAAATCTATTGTAAACTTATAAGTCAGTGATCTATTGCTACTTAAGGTGGACAGAATAGTTTCTTAAATAACAGCTACTTCCTGAAGCTCAAAGCCAAAGTTAGGAATACATAGCCACTGAAATAGGTGGGTATTACCAAGTTACCTTTCCTTCAAGATCACTTCTGATAACCAGAGTGTTCTTGTGCTGCATGGTTTGAGTTGGGAAAAGTACAAGTTAAGTCAATATTAACTAGAATGGTGATGTCAGTGGAGCCATGGAAAACAATTGACACTTAGGATGTCAGTGGGAAAAAATATAATAGCGCTTGGTTAGAGAAAGAGAGGGGGTTTCTTCATTGTTTTAATTATTCTAAGTGCTAGGTAATCAAAACTAAATAAGGGAATATGTTTAGTTAATGAGTTGGAGAACATTACAAAACTAGGATTCATGGGAAAGACTATGGACTTAATTTTGGCAAGATTCATTTGCATTACCTATGGGATGTCTGAGTATAAACAACAAACGGTAAATTGGATGACAAAACACTGAGCTCCCATAAGTTAGAGCAATATCAGGAAGATGAACTTCAAGTTCACTATCAAGGGAGATTGTAATATTACTAAATAACCTCAATGTTTACATGGGCCAAAATGGGGCACCCTGAGGAAACTCAAACACTTAATGTTTGGCAGATTTATAGAGGGGAACTGAGAAATAGATTATGAAGACCAAAGAACAAAACCAGGAGACTTGGTAACTTGGCAGTCAAAGGAGCATTTCAAAGGAAGTTGAATGTTGAAGGGTTTTAGTAAGAAGGACGGAATAGGTGTACCTATTGCATTACAGAATAAGAACATTGTATCTACAGAAGCTGTTGAAATAATGGAAACTTGATTGAACTAAATTCAGTTGACAAGTTATTTCGACATGTAGACAATGGGGAAAGAAATGAGGGTTTCTTGAGTTTTTTTCAAGATGAGATAAACCTCATGTTGATAAATGATGGAGATAGCAGAGATTCTTAGGATAAGGTCGTTTTGCTCTGGAATATTAAAACTTAAACAAGGGAAACATGACACAGGTGGACAATTAACTTAATAAGGTATAAGTTACCTTATTAAGATGAGCTTGTAGACTTGTGATGAAGTTCCTGATACCTTAATAAGAGAAGAGACTTGCTTGAGAATGAAGGAAAGCGAATATGAGGTGTTCTCACCTACTGGCCATAAACTCAAGGTGCTAAGAATGGGAGAAGTCGATCAAGATTTGCAAACTTCTAAAGCTTTATGATACAGGAAGCTCTTTGCTGGGCACTTGGGTGTATGCTCTAGGCTCTCACATGCTTTACAGGGAGGGCCTTGTATGTTCATGGTTGGGGAATCAGGATTTTATTGCTGGAGGTGGATAAAATAGTAGGTTCTCCACCATTCTTTGGAGCAGGGTCATTTTTCCTGTAGAATCATCCATACTCGGATTTTTTCTCTCAGTAATTTTAATTGAAACATTGTTATTCATTTTTAAACTTTGTTGTAGGCACAAAAGAGCTGGGAAAGGAACACCATTAACTCCTTCCAGAAGAAAGCAACCAAATTGAAAGTCTACCAAACAAAAGGCCGTGAGGGAAAAAAATAACAAAAATCATATTCTAGGGGTTCACTGTATTTAGCAGCCTGAGCTCCCTAATCATTCATCACTTGAATTTCAAAGAAAAACACCCTAGCTCATCAAAATATACATTTCCCATTTGCCTTTTTACATTAAAAACAATATTTAAAAAAGAACTTAAAGGAATTCACAGTTGCCTGGTTCATTTCACTTCATGTACAGAACATGAAGATCAGGAAGTCTATTCTGCAGCCACAGGATTAGAAGATATCGATCTTCAAGCTTTAGCTTTCTTTCAAACAGTATAGAACACTCCCAGTTTCAAGTGTGAAGGGACACTGAAAATTTCCCTGGAGAATTCCACAGGGCAGTACAGGTGCCCGAGTTGTTTTTCAGAGTGATAAGACTTCAGTCAAGTAGACATAGTTCCCCTGTTTAAAATTTCCCATCTTGGGCCCTCCCTGGTGGCGCAGCGGGTTAAAGCACTGCACTAAGAAGCTGAAACCACTTCCGCATGAGTTCGATTCCCGCCTGCCCCGGAGGTGATCACATGGCGTGGCAGACCTCTCCTGGCCCGCCCACTGCTCCCCTCAGCAGTGTGCTTCGTTGATCTGCCTGTTCTGCTCCCCGCTCTGTCTCTGGTGAAATCTTTCGCCACCCCTGAGTCTCTGGCCTGTACCCCAGTTCTGTATGCACAAATAAATAAATCTTAAAAGAAAGAAAAAAAAAAAGAAAAAATTCCCATCTTGCTTCCGGACCTTTCACTGAGAGGTCAAGAATTGACCTGAGAAATTCCCTCGTGGATATGTCTTGCAGTGAGGTGATCAGAACAGTTATTCAATTGTTAATCAAAACCCACCCCTTCTTTGGTGTAGGTGCCTTGTCAGGACTGGGGCAGTCTTCTGTTAGGAGCTGGTCACTCTTGTGATGTCTAGGACATCACTGCATGTTGTCCACATGTATTTTCTTACCGCCATCAATCACCATTTGGTAGCCATCTTTCACATAATATGTCCTCTTTTTCTGCCTCCCAGAATCAAAACCCCTCTGAGATGGCCAGTGAGATGGTCTTTGTTGCTGCCCTTGGTGGCCTGGGTATGTGTGAAATTAACAGATCCACTAAGGGTGAGAATCTTTTCAAATCGCTTTCCATGTAGAACCCAAATGTGTAGAATGTTAACGTTCCAATAAGGCAAATCTTCATCACACATCACTTTACTTGCAATACTCTACCAGGTGCCACCAGCTCTGGGCTAGTATCTGTCCATGTCCCCCTTGAACTATGAGTGGTAATCACTTCACCTTCCCAGCAATGTCCCCACTCAATTCTTTCATCCTTTTACTTTGTTCAAAAGGCAACTTCTTTACCTTGTGCATTACCATCATAGGTCAGAAAGTTCAGCATCACCAACCCATGCAAGTAAATTCTCAAAGCTGCCATTCTCGCTATTGTCAGTCACTAAATAGGTGTGTGCTGGCTCTGTCATGCCCTGCTCCTGGTAAATGGACAGGAGGTCTTTGGAATGGCCTCACCCTCAGCTCTGGTGCAGAGGTGAAGTCAAGTGTGCTGTACTGTGCTTCCGTCATAGTGGATCAGACTCCATGCTGGCTGAGGGGCAGAGAGGACCACAGGAGATGAGGGTCTCACTGCATATCAGTCTGGGTGGCCAGCATGCACCCCATGGGGGACACAACACTCAGATTTTTCTAACTGATCTCTGTGGTGTGATTTAATACATTTCCCTCTCCGTGTTTTCCTGTAAATCTGTGGTTGGCTCTTGATGACATTGAAGTTTACTTCTTGACAAAATGACCTACCTCTCAGGTGGCTGTGCACTACCTTCAAGATGCCTGCAGTGTCTGCTGTTGGCTTGTTGAGGTTAACAGCCATTATCACCTAGTTCTATTGATTAGAGATCTTAATGTGGCCGAGTTCTACCATTCTTCCTCTCCAAAGAGCTATCCCATTAGTTGATCTTTAAAAAGGCAAGATAAATACCTGATTGTTTATCAAACAGTTCCCATATCTTAACCAAAAATGACTTGGTTTGATGGAGCTGTTCTATCTGGTGATAGCATATCGAGATATCCTTGTAGTGTTGAGATAAGCACAGAGCTCAGTCTCCTGGCGACAAGGGTTCTGCAGCAATTACTCGGTGTTGCCAGGGCTCACAAGTGAGTTCAAAGAACACTGAGTGCTCACATGGAAATCTGCAAAGCATGTAAAGCAGTGCTAATTCATGTAGGTCAAGACTGTCTGAGAACATAATTGTTGGCCTTTGATAAAAGAATATGCAGGAGATTGAAACCTGCTTAAAAGACTGCTGTCAGAATGATGTGATACCTTCATTAATAGCAACTTCTGAAATGGCTGTGTTAAGGTTATAATACTAAGGAAAATAAGAAAGACGATTCCTCTAGGCACCAGGGAGATGTTGTCCTGACCCCTGAAGTTAATTTCATACAGGCCTTAATGATACCAGACAAGTAGTTTATATATAAAAGTATCTTCTGAATCCTGTCAGTAAAATTCAGGTTTTGTATTATCTTTGATTTAGTAACTTAAAACCTGTCCTGTTGTTTTAATACACTATGCTGAATCCGATTAACAAATATGTGGCTTGGGAAAAGACATTGGATTTGATTTATTTTAAGCATGCATCTTTAAGGTGTACACTTGTGGAGGAAATGGCTAGTGCAAGGTCCCTCTTGGGCACAAAGACTGACCAGCATCTAACCTCCCTTACATTTGGATGTGGGCTCTTGCCTGTTCTGGCCAGTAGCACATGACCAACAATGTGCACTGCTTATAAATCTGGCCCATAGTTTCCCCACAGTCTATTTTCACACCTCCCCGGCCCCCCCCCCCCCATCTATCAGTTTAATGGAGAAGACAGGGGAAGCAGATCTAGGATATAGGAGGAGCCCAAGTCTCTGAACAGGGTGGTCCTACCAGGAATAACCACTTTAAACAGTGCTGTGAAATACAACATTTAGCCACTGAGGCTGAGATTGGATTACATGACTATTGTTACTTACCCCTGCTAATGTAACCTACCGTACTGTTAAGAGTGAAATGTTTTTTATGCAAAGCTTTTCAATGAAGCTGGCCACCTCAATCTGAAATACTGGCCATTAAATGTAAAATGGGTGTATTAAAGCCTAAAGGGAGTTGAGTCCATTTTTTTCTTTTTTTAAAGGCAAAACTTGAGACTCACAAGGGTGTCTGAGTAGATCTAACTCACTTGTGGGAGAAAGACCAAGCAGGGAAGTGAAGCGACAGTTGTTTTTAACAAGCTCTTCAAATTATTTGTTATGTGTTCATCGTGTTCCAACCTGTTTATTTTCTTGGTTTAAATCCAGAAGTGGAATTTCTTGCCCCAAAGTACTTTTGAATAGCTTGTCAAGTATTGCCAAGCTATTGTTTTCCCTATCACCACCCCTTGTCCTCTTCCCTCCCCTGCCCCATTAACCTCAGGGGTTTGTTTGTTAATGTCCATTAGTTTTGAAAGTGTTATCAGGTTGTTTACTATGTAAATGCCCAGTATTTTTTTTATTGTTCTAACTCTATTGCACATCATTTTCTCAAATGCCATACATGTGGCATTTCAACTTTCCTTATGGTTATCTAATACATACATGGTGTGTGTGTAGCACATCGCCGTGATGTGACAGTTGCTACCTGCTTTGCTCCGGTGACAATTGCTAGCTGCTTTGCTCCACCTATGCAGGAAGGAGAGTTGAACCATGAAATCCAACTCAGGCCCATCAGCCAGTGCGCCTGAGTACAGCATGACATGAGGCTGTAGTAAGCTATGAAGCGAGCTCTTTGTAAGTGGATGAAGGATATTCTGACTGACTTGTTGCTGAGCACTGTCTGACAGCAAACAGTCTGACAAAGCTGACACTTGTGTGACTGTCACCAGAGTAAAACCTAGAGCTGTCAGTCCTCTGGACTTCTTTTTAGATCCTGACTCCTTCATCTGTTAGGTAACACTGAGCTTGATTCTTACCCCTCTAGTTTATAAAACCAGTCTGTGCATTGAACTATGGTTTCATTTTACCTGGATAGAAATGCCTGCTGTGATATTTGGATAAAATAACTGCAGAAATGTGCACATGTCAAGTGTATGGCTGGATGAATATCCAGAGTTGCATTTTGTAACTGGCCTTCAGAAGAAAATCATTGCCAGCTCCCGAAAGCTCCCAAAGGTCCTCTCCTTTAGGAATAGTCATCTTGTTACAGGACAGAGAGAGAGGGACACCCCTGAGCCCCAAGCCTGCCTGCTCTAAGTGGGTTCTGTCATCCGCCGCGTCAAGACAAAACATAAAACTTTAATGAAAAGGGACTTTAATACAGTAAATATATAATACGGAACACAAAGAATCTAACTTCTAAATCAAACACCTGAAGTTACCCATCCCCTCATGGGCAAAAGTCAACCCAAAAGGGATTGGCCCAAAGCAAGGCCTGAAAGCCCGCCACAAGACTAAAGCACCTTCTGGCAAGGACCCATGGAAAAGGGTCAGAAATGGCCAGACAAGTCTGGGAGGAAAAGAGCAAAATCAAAATCAATATAAACACTGCCATAGTCACCTCCCTACAGGTGTCTCACCCACATCTGCCTTAACCAGTCCAGGGTCAGGAAACAAGCACGGTTTCTTCATCACATGCTTGCTGCTCCATGTGTCTTCCTCAGGTCTTCTTCTTGTTCTCCATCCAGCTTCTTCTCTGATTCCTTCTCTTCTCTCCTTTTTCTCTGCTCAGCTCCACCCTCCTTCTGGGTGGGGCAGGGAACCTGGAACTTCCCCTTTTCCTAGGGACCACCCTGTTACAACCTCCCTTTTATCCCCAGGATGCCCACAGTGATCTGACTCGTAGGTGTGTATATATGACGCTTGCTGATATTTACCTGTCTAGCTATACTACACCCGCCTCCTTTCTGGCACTATATGTTGTTTCTGACTGCTCTTGTATTTTTCTGCCCAGTCCTAGAGTCAGCTACTTCTCCAAGGAATATTAGAAACCAAGGCCAGGATGCTGGCTCTGCTTGCTGTGCTTCTTGATGCTTGATAGCTTCTAGGTCTACTTATCTGATGGAGCAAGGTGTGTGGAGACTAACCCGTGGATGTCCATGTTTCTATAAATAATTGTGTTCAGCCATGTTAAAACTAAACATGAATTCATGCTGATGTTTCCAACTCTAATGCATGATTACGTAGGACAGTCTAGCTCTTTCTTTACTTACAGAGCTCAGGGGCCAGTGTTCACTAGCAACTGAATGCATATAATAAGCTAGAGTATACTGAGCAAGTCACAGGTTTAACTGCATTTTTTTCAGTCCCTTTTAAAGTAGATACTGTATCGGTTTCACACATGAAAACTGAGGCAGAGAAGTGTCTCAGACATGTGTTAATTCAGTGAATCTTTTGAACACCCTAGGGATGCTGACGATCATGTATATTACTTTTCCAACTGAAGAAAACCAAGTACAAAGTTTACTTGCCTAAAATCAGTGTGTTCTGTGGTTTAGCCCTGTGGCCCCAGTACCTGTCCAACCTGGAGAACTCCTTTGTGCTACAGCCTCTGATAAGGAAATCAGAAACTTAGTTCTCATCAAAAAACCATGTTTTTCCCATACTTGCTGGAAAAGAAAGTTCTTAGTCATGATGTGACTAAGAATCTGCAATAAGACAAGGAAACTAGTTTTTTTCTTGACTACTCAGGTCTAACGTGAAGAAACAGATCTAAAACTAAGTCCTGCTCACTACTTTAGCCCTGCTCTGGGGTGACAATTTACATATCATTGAGTTATGTATGTATTCAGTCTTTGAGGTGACTTTGAAGCACTGTTCAGTTTCGTTAGCTTTCAAGCAGGTATCCTGCTGTGACTTTGATGCCAACTTTTCAGGGCTCTTGTTTGGGGAAGCTGGCAAATGCTGGCTTGGATTAAGTGACAACGGCATATATAGTTGTTCCCCGGCAAATTTTTCCCTTAAAGTCTAACAGTTTAGTGATTTCAAACTGCATGCTGGCTTGAGAAGCAAGAGCTGAGCTAGGGTGTCTGAGCAGGAAACTAAAAGAAGGAAGCTTATCTTTCAGTTCCTCTAGGATGCTCAACTGGATTCGTTCCTACTTGAGTGCTACTGAATTTGCCCCCACTTAGATGTAAGCTGTGCAGCCAGTTGGAACTGGAGCGAATTGGCCGAGTGCAGGTTCTAGAAATGTTTTGCTCCTCTGAGCTTTCTGTACTGGCCACCACCATGAAACAGGAAGTTGAGTCCAGCAGAAGTGCCATTCTGCCCAAGGCAGGCAGGTGAAGGGTTACTTAGAGGCCACAGGTCTCTGGGTTCGTGGGGTTTGCCCCTTCAGCACTCACCTGTGCCAAAAGAGTGCTCTGGTCTTAAGTGGGGTGTGTCCTGGGCTCATGCAACCTTTTCATCAGGTCTGTGTGTCTCGATGTACAAGTAGCAACTTCCCTGTGAGGGCATGGCTGACTGTGGGCAGACAACGAATGCTGCCCGTTCCCTGCCTTTTGGGTTTGTCTGAGCAACCAGTGACCACTAACTTCGTATCTTCACAGAGTCTGCCCATCCCTGCTTTGGCCAGCTGAGTGTCCCCAAGGTGTGTTTGTTTTTTCTAGTGCCGGGTCTCTGTTCTCAGGTTCTGGTTGTAGAATCCTACTCTCCAGTGTCCTTTCTTCTAGGACTGTATCTGCTGCTGTACGTAGTTGCTGCCTACTTTCTCCTGTTTAGAGTCTGGATTCTAGCCAGAATAAGATGCTGAATCCCTGATCTCTAGCTTCTCATGTGCAGTCAGTTCTGGACCACACCCCTGCCCTGAAGTCTAAACCTACCTACCTCAGTCGGACCTGGGCTTTAAAGGACACACTTCCCACACTAGGGAGTAAGTTCAGCCCTGGCCCAGGATTTCTGGCTGTTGAGTTGGGGCTGCTGTTCCTCCTGCTGGGCAAGCCCAGGGCTCATGGTGTGGGTAATGCTAGGACCTTTCCTGGTTGATAGATGGTTCGCCTGTTGGTCAAGTGAAATCTCATGGTCTCTGTTGCTACTTCTGCCAGTTACATTGATAACCTTAGTCTTGGTGGTGTTGGGGGAATTGGTAGTATTCCCTATGGTGTCATCCTGCATTGCTCTTGATGAATTAGATGAAGGGCCGGGCTGTGGCCTCCCCAATGCTGAGCAGTGCTGGGGTTTGGCTTTGGGTGTCTGGCTAGTACTGACTGGCAGGAGGCTCAGCAACTATGGTAAGCCTCAAGATGAACAGCTAGCTTAAGCCTTTGATTATACTAGGGATGTCCATCTGGGGCATCTATGGGACTTGTTCTGCAATGAGGTGTTATTTCTGATCTCACCTTCCGTTTTGACAGGATCAAAATTAGGGCAAGAAACCAGGATATGACCACACATCTAGAACAGGAAGGGATACCTGGTTTGTCTGGCATTGGTATGAAACATGATGCCTAATTTTAAAAGCAATTAATTTTTGGCATTACAATTTTGCTTTCCATATATATATGTGCACTGGTCTACTCACCCACCACCAGGCCACTCATGCTAATCCTCCTCCCTCCCGACCTTGTTCCCTCTGGCAACCATTGCTTTACATACTCACCTGAAGCCCCATCCATTCTTGTCTCAAATGCCACCAGTTCATCTCCTTCTTCACGACTCCATTGAGTATACATTCCAGCTTCTTTATCCACTCATCTGTTGAAGGATGCTCAGCTCTCCTTCCAGGCATATGTCCACGTCTTGGATGTTCTGGAGACTAGGAGCTCAGTGTGCAAGATGGCTGCTAGCCCCTTATTAGAACCTGGTAGGTGCTTGTAAATAGGACAGTCTCTTTTACACTCTTATTCTCTTTATCATTTCTCTTCTGAAGGTTGTTTCAGTTCTGAAGACTAACTGGGAAGAAAAGGCCTCCCTCACCCTAAGGGCCTGAAAAAATCTTGGATTCAGCAGCTGGAGAATCTTCTTGAAGCTAACCGCCATTATGCAGGCCCCAAGCTGACAAGTTCTGATATGCTTAAGCTTTTGTGCAGTCCTTAGTATGAAGGCCTGGATCAGGATCATGCTAGAGCCTAAGGCAATATATGGACCTGATAGCATGGTCTTCTTAATCTTTCCACTTTTTACCTTTCTGGTGACTTTATTGGATAGTTCTGGACATTGCTGCTGCTCATGCCCCAGCTCTTGCTCT
Source organism: Condylura cristata (assembly GCF_000260355.1). Taxonomy (NCBI): domain Eukaryota; kingdom Metazoa; phylum Chordata; class Mammalia; order Eulipotyphla; family Talpidae; genus Condylura; species Condylura cristata. The sequence continues at coordinate 38,218,288 of NW_004567112.1, forward strand.
GTTACATACACAAGAGTTCCTCTCCCATTCTGCAAACACTAGTTCACTTTCCCTGGACCTCCATCTCAGAATCTTGGAGAAAAGAGAAATCACAGCCACAGTCAGAGGCACCAGGAGAACTCAGACTTATGCTCTTTTCCTTACTTGGCTGAGCACAGGGTCTCTACTCCTCAATCCCGACAGGGTCATATACTTGGCTTTTGTATATGGAGTTTGTGTTTTTAGGATCCAGACCCCATTCAAACATGGATTCTTGGCATCTGGTCTGTTGGAAAACTCAAGCTAAGTGCCTTACTTTTCCACTATCCATACCCAGGAGTCTGGGTGCCCTGGCTGAGAAGGCTCAGTGTAAGTAGCATTTTTTGCTACTTGTCAAGGTCTTCCTCTGGCTCAGTAAGGCAGGAATCATTTCTCCTTTTGGGGCCACTTCCCACTGATATTAGTTTGCTGTGGCTGTCACAACAAAGTACCACAAATAAATGACCTCTTAGGTTCATCGTTTTGGTTCTGGAGGCTACAGGTCTGAGGTCAAATATCAGCAAGTTAGTGTCCCCTGAGGCTGAGAGAACCTGTTGGGTCATTGGATTCAGGCCCACCCTCAAGACCTCACTTAAGTCAAATACCTGGTATGAGATCTAATGTCCTGCCAAGTTTGCTTCTTGGCCGGATCAGAACTTCTGACTGTCCACTGATTCAGGGTACCTCCTCTACCTGGCTGCACCTTCACAACTAGATAAGTTAAAAACTAGCTCAATCCTAGGTCCCTTCTCTGAATTTGGACTGAATCTACAGTCAAATGCTCTGCCCGCTTGAGTATACCCCCAACATGGACTGGATGTGACAGTCTGGCAGCCTGGGCCCAGGCAACTCTGATGGCGGTGGCCCAGGGAAGGTGTGTCTAGCTTTGGTGCTAGGTAATACCGGCCTCACAGGCTGACTGAGTCAGGAAATACTCGCTCTGCTTCTGTCCTCTAAAGAGACTGTAGAGATGTGATATTTTCGTAAATGTTTGGTATCTGTAGTGATATTCCCTTTTCCATTTCACATCTTAGTAATTTGTGTCTTATTAACCTGAGTAGAAGCTTAATTTGTGTCTTCTCTTAGCCTGGGTAGAAGTTTATCAATTTTATCGATCTTTTCAAAGAAACTGGTTTTTTGTTTCATTGCACTCTGTGTCCACCCCCATTGATTTCCTGCTTTCATTTCCATTCATTTCTGTTCTCATTTTTTCTTTTGCTTACCTTGGATTCAATTTGCCCTGTTTCCTAACATGCATCCAGTGCTATAAGTTCTCTTTAACTACTTCTTTCACCATATTATACATCTTAAGTTTTCATTTTCATCTAGTTCAAAATTTCCCTTTGTGGAGGCAAGTTCGGGGGGAGTCAACATTGTCTTAAAATGAACAACAATGTAAATTGATATATGAATTAATAAATTTTAAAACACAAAACTTCTCTTTGATTCATGTTATTCAGAAGTGTGTTTAATTCCAAGTTTTTCAGGATATTCCAACTACGTGTCTGTTATTGATTTTAGATTAACTCCATTGTGGTTCTAGAACAGATGCTGTCAGACTTCTACTCACATTTAAGGTATGCCTTATTGCTATGAATGTGGTCTCTCTCTGAATGTTCCATATGAACCTGAGAAAATCTATGGGCTGCTGCTGTCGAAGTGGTTTTCTAGCTGTCTTCTTTTTTTTTTTTTCTTTATGTCTAGCTCTTTCTGTTGAATTTGTCCACTTCCAACGGGAGTATTGGTGTTTCCAGCTGCAATAGTGCATTCCTCTGTTTTTTCTTTTCATATTCTATCCACTTTTTGCCTTATGCATCTTGACACTGTTAACGTCTGTGTGCTTAAGAAATGTCTTCTTGGACACGACTCCTTTGTCTTTATATAATGCCCTTCGTTATTTCTAATAACTTCCATTGTTTTGAAGGAAGTCTTGTCTGGAACCGGTGTAACTATTCCTGCCTGCTTTTCACTAGAGTTAGCATTCATTTTTAATCTGTTTTCAATGTGGATTTCTTGTAGACAACAAATAGGTGATGTGCTTTGATTGACTCTGACAATGTCTTAATTGGTACTCTTAGACCATTGACTTACTTAGACTATTGATAGTCAATGGAATTGATGGAACTGAATTGACTTTACACATTTGTTACTATTTTCTATTTGTTGTCTTTACTCTTACTATTTTTGTCTTACACTCCTTTGTTTCTGATAGGTCTGTGGACTTGACATTTTGATTTTATATTCTCTTCTTCACATATCCATTACACTAAGCTTTTTAAAGTGATTGTTCTAGAGTTTATAGTATATAGTTACAATTAATCTTTCTACTTTCAAATAAAACTATACCACTTTATGAGTAGTAAGTATCTTTAGAGCAAAATAACCTTAATTCTTCCCATCCTTGTGTCATTACAGTTATTTTCCTTATGTGGAAGCATGTATAAGCATACTTAATTGAATACACCACTGCTATTCTGAACAAACTGCCATCTGTTAAATCAACTTGGATAAAAAATTCTGCCTTTCTTTATTCTTTCTTTGATCATAATGTATATCAGTGTATCTGACCTTATTTTTCTTCTCTTGAAAAAATGGCTAACATTTATTGAAAAGAAGGTCTACTGGCAACAAATCAGTTTTTGAGAATCTTTTTATCCACTTCTGAAGGATGATTTCAGAGTACAGAATTTTAGGGTGGGATTTCCAACTCCCTCTGTACCAGCCCCCTGACATTGCAAGTTTCACTCTCTTCTTTCCTGCAAAATTTGAGAAATAGGATGCAATTCTTTTCCCCCCAAATTTGGATGTAATTATTGTCCTTATTCCTCTATGGGTAAACGAGTTTCTCACTGACCCTCTTACCAGCTTCTTTAAGTATTTTCTTTGCTATTCAGTTAGTTGAAAATATATATATTATATTATATTATATTATATTATATTATATTATATTATATTATATTATA